>NC_138508.1:43125643-43794715 GCF_964252035.2 Podarcis erhardii | reverse complement strand
CCAGCTCCTGCCCACCTAGCAGTTCGAAAGCATGTCAAAGTGCAAGTAGATAAATAGGTACTGCTCCGGTGGGAAGGTAAATGGCGTTTCCATGCGCTGTTCTGATTCGCCAGAAGCAGCTTAGTCATGCTGGCCATATGACTCGGAAGCTGTCTGCAGACAAAGTCTGGCTCCTTCGGCCAGTAAAACGAGATGAGTGCCGCAACCCCAGAGTCGTCTGCAACTGGACCTAACAGTCAGGGATACCTTTACCTTTACCTTGCCCTTGAACAATGAGAAAGGCAGAGCAAAAATGGTTTTTAAAAATAACAGAAACACAAATAAGCTCCATTGCACTCAGTGTCCTTTCAGACTATTTGGATATTGGGAGAACTGTGAAGGGTCCACTACAGGATCAACACGAGGCTTTAAGAAAAGAGATTTTGTTTGCAGACTTACTTCATTGTAATCCATTCAAGGACGCACCTGTTCTTGCCAATCTTCTGCTGTGTAGTTTTAACTTAACACCCTTGTTCACTCACTCAGCACTCAGCCTGTTACTAATCTGTACGATATGCATTGCATATATATTAATAATAAGCACATGGATGTTTGAAGAACTCAAAATAATTTTCAGCATTGATTTTCTGGGCCAAGAATGTATGTTTGGATAAAGAAAACAACACGGCTCGTGTATTTGCACATTTGCAGTTTATTAAAATCATTTTTATTTTTTTTGGAAGAAGCCTTTTTTTGTGTAAAAACAAATGCAAATTTCACTTCATTTCCTACTCTAATCGTACGGATGCAGCCAGATAGATGTACAACAAGGAAATTCCTTATAAATGAGTATAAAAATGACAGATGCTAATGCCGACAAGCTTAAGAATGGAGCAGATAAAGCCACAAGTAGGCTTGTTTAAAACTACTCACAGAAATCCATGCTTAATTATATTCAGCACTTTGTTTGCGTGCTAAATGATTTCGTACATGGGACCGATATGCAAGGAAGTAGCAGGAAAGTAGCGGGGACAAAGAGCAATGTTGTGCTATGGAATTTGGCGATTCTGGATGCCAGTGGAGCCAAATGAATGCAATGTCGATGATTGGAGGCATGCAGCTTTCATTTATTCTGGAGCTGTGGCAGGTCCACACAAGGATAGTGGCGGTCTCTTGACTGTTTGCCAGATGGAGACTACCTGCTGTGGACAGGAAGTTTGTTGCCTGCAGTAGCCACCCATATGGTGAGATGTTTATCATGCCTCTGCTTCTCCAGATTTATGATTGGGGATGGAGTCTGGTAAAATTATTCCGACATATGGGAATATGCTATAGATAACTAGCAGTTTCCCATGTGGCTGTAGTATACCCCTCACAGAGCTATAACTCCAGCACCCTTAAGAAACTACAGTTCCCAGGATTCTTTGCAGGAAGCTGTGTGCTTTAAATGTATGGAGCGAATGTGACCTGTATCTATCAACAGACACAACAACATTTCTGTGTAACTGCAAAAAACAACAACACTTGTACCCGTCTAATGAGGCTTCATGTATAGTTCTGTATGAGGAAATCAAAAATTAATGCACAGATTGTGATATCATGTGTGCTGACTATACTGACCCCTCCACTCTTTCTTATATTAAAGAGATGCAGGAATGCAAACAATCCAAATGTTGGGTTGTATTCAATTAAGTATCACTCAAACTGGACCAATTGAAATTAATGGTGTTGAGTAGTCATGGTGCATTAATTGCAATGGGTCTATGCTGAGTAACACTTAGTTGAACACAACCCATTTTTTCTTGGGTTGCCTAAATGAAATCCCTTCCAAATCCAGAACTGAGACAATGAAAATTTAAAAAAAAAAAACAAGAGGAGGAATATATTCCAATCTGGTATCCTCTATTTGCAAGTACCAACTGCGATAGTTGCTTTATCTACCCAGACTCATAATAAAATTAGGTATCGCTTCAATCTTCAAAACCTGATGCTTGCTCAAGTTAATGGTGTTGTGGCCCAACTGTTACATCCCACAAATTACATTTTACACCATGGAATGCCTCAATTGCGCATTTTAATTCTAGTACTTGAAGCTTGCTCTTCTGTTTATCGGCAGATCCATCACTTGCTTTTTCACAGATGTTTCCTGCCTTTATAACCCATATAAAAAGAATGGTTTGTGCTACCAAGTGATTAGATGGCTGCGTTCAAGAAGGCCGCCAAATAGACTTAGTAATGAGGATGCAGGGGGCTTTGAGCTTTGCCACTGCCTCTGAGCCAGAGAAGCACCATTTACAGCACTGCACATCCTTGGAGCTGGCCAGTGCCCTGCCAGTTATAAAGCCACACAGAATTCATACATGTACCCCCATTAATACTACTGGAGCTATACTGCTTGAAAATAAAATACACTTCTAGAAACAAGAAGGGCTGCAATAGAATATATTGGCAGAGAGAGATTGCAATAAGACTGTCAATGTGTAACAAGCTTATTAAGTACAGGTTTTTATATCAAAGATATAAATTTTATAGGTGCAAGCCTGCACAAGTTAAGGCTCTGTCAGAATTACTGTAAAGAAATAATAATAATAATAATCCCCAACCTGTAATAAAAGTGTGAGCAACAGTGATAGACAATGCCCAGAATGACTAGGCCACAGATTTATGACCAGAACAGGCAATAAAAACTAGCAAATACAATTTAATTCTGGCAGGAGGATGCCTAGAGCAATAAATTTACAGGAGGCTCCACTCACAAATATAGACACTTATAGAGTTTCAAGTAGTGTATGTAAATCATGAGGAGAAACACCTGATTGGATCTTGGCTGAAAAGACAAATTCTCAGTAGTTCAGGGCTCCAATCCATATATCCTTGTGTACAGCATCAGCTATTCACATTCTGCTGTGCACACAGATCTTTTATGGAAGCCGCCCAGAGTGGCTGGGGAAACCCAGCCAGATGGGCGGGGTACAAATAATAAATTATTATTATTATTATTATTATTATTATTATTATTATTATTATTATTATTATTATTATCTCTGCCGGTAAGCTCTAATGGTGCCCATCACCTGCCAGGGCAGAAGGAAAATAGGGCCCTGAATTCAGCATCCTCATCCTCCCAAACAGCTGACTCAGTCAAAGAGGACTTTAAGGGGTGCACACACTGACCCACTCCAAGAGCCCTTACAGAATTCACAGGCTGAGGCAACCCTGTCATATGAGTGGGGTATAAATAATGAAATTGTTATTATTACTCCAGATGCACATACACCAAGGGGGCTTGCATGCAAAATGTACTTGAGCACAGTGTGCCATTTCTAAATTGGGGAGGAGGGCTTTACACTGAGACCGGATGTTCATATTAGTGATGGGTACAGTGGTGCTATCTTCCTCCCACATTAATTGGGCATAGTCAGGACCACCCATGAGGCAGACTGAAGCAGCCATTATGGGCAGCAGAGTCCCGCAGGGCAGTGCCCATGTCAGGGTCGTGTGACAGCGGTAAGCCACCACAGCTGTGTAACCTCAGTAAGCAAGGCTTGGGCCAGGAGTGGGTGGAACAGTACCTTCTTATTTCGCCTCAGGCTGCAAAATTGGCTGAGCCGGCCCTGTGTAATGTGGATATGCTGAATGAGCCCTCATGTGGCAAAAGCTGGTATTCACCACCCCTTTTGAGTAGGCTCTTTCCAGCACAGATGCATTCTGAGTCAGTCACAAAATGGACTTAATGAGTTCAATACACAAGAAAACAATCAGTAGGTAGAAACTATAGACTTGAACTCTTGTATAGATGATTGATATCCACTTGTCTCATTCGTGGATAATGAAGCACTTCATTCCGATCAGACTGACTTAACTGTGTAGTGCCATTTGTTTATGATTAAATTGCAAAACCACATTCCCCTGTAGTGATATACTGACCTTGTATTCTTCCTATCATGTTTCTGTTCTCTTTTGTTAATTTCTTTTCTCAGAAAAATGCAGGAAAATATTTTCAGGAAAAACATCATTTTTTAAAAGTGGCTGTTTGAATCAGCTTTTAGGACATGTCCACTCAAGGTCCGTTTGGGCTTATTATGTGTATTTATCCAATCCATACAAGGCATGGTTCAGTCTTGTCCTGATACTCCCTTCTGATTGGCCTGTGTAGTTGACGAATGCAGTTGTGGGGCAACAACAAAGAATCAAGGATGTGCCTTGATTCATGCACACATATATAAATACCTTTGTACCTTTTAAAAAGGTTTCATTACATTTGTATCCTACCTTCCATAATGCTACCCAAAGACACATGTGCTTTATTCTGTGTAAAAGCAACCAGCTGTGAGCACACGCACAAACATACATTTAAGGCTGTTTGAAATGTGATGGCTTAACCATTATTTGTACTTACAGCATCTTGAATTTGAATGCCTGGCTTTTGTTCGACAGAAACCACCCTTTGAGTAACAACTGGCACTCTCCAGGTTTCTCTCCTATGCAGGATCCCATGTAGATAACACATGAATATACCCCACGTGGATAAATGTAGCATAGGTAGGCTTAAAGGCCCCTTTTTAATGTGATGCCATTGTGATAATGTTACAGGGGTTGCTTGTGTTTATCCAAACTCCCAGTAATTCAGAGGCCTTTAAAAAATGATATAAAGAATCGAGAGTGCAGAAGCACAAGCTGGACAAAAATGAAGATTGGACAGTTGTAACAAAAGATTAATGAGTAAAGAAGATACATAGCAAAGGGTTCTAGTGCAACTGTTGAACGGAGAATGTGTCTGGTAGGACAAAAAGGGGTATGATACTGCCATCTATCGGTCAATTTAAAATGGCCATAATTTAATGGTTGTAGGGAGGAGATGCAGATGATTGAAAGCTTTGTTTATTTCCACTCATAGCATTTTAGTCTAGTGTCCTGTCAAACAGATATTTACTTTCCTGGTGAGTTTGGAATTTCATACAAGTAGGAGAGGCAATAAAACATTGCAGTGTGTTGTGCTCCCATTTGCTCTTCCTGTTTGCCAGCCAAGACCTTCTCTGCTAGACCTCATTCCATTCTCTTGTCCACCCGCTTGCACCCACGACAGTCAGCATTCTCTGGCCACTGACTATCCTTGGTCCGTGTTTCAGAACATAAGAAGTTGCCCTACACTGAGTCAGTCCATTGGTCCATCTAGGTCAGTACTGTTTAACACTGATTGGCTGTGGCTCTCCAGGCTTTCATGCAGGGAATCTTTCTCAGTCCTACCTGGAGATGCTGGAGACTGAACCTGGGAACTTCTACATGCAGGGAAGATGCTCTAGCACTGAGCTACAGCCATTCCCCTGTTGATCAGCATCTTGGTTTCCCCCCAAATGTTCTTTCCTGCTCTTTGACAAACCTCAGGGTTCCTCCAACCCTGCTGCCACCGTCCTCTTTTAGCTACATAAGTGACAGCACCAGAACATCAGAAATAGAGGGAATTATTTTCTACCTGTGAGTGAGACATGGGAATTTTTCAGCAGCTGATTCAAGGAACTGGGTCTGGATTGCAATTCTTGATGAGCCGTTGGAATCATAGAACAGCCCGAAGAAAATGGCCAGTTTTGAAATTCCTGTTTTGTCCAAACTATTCTGGAGTAGTTTAATCGGACTTAGTGAAGAATTTTTTAATGATTGAGGTTTCTTAATAAACCCACAGAGCCCAAATAGGTTGTTTTTGTGCTCTAAAGCATACTGGAATAACTACAAATTAATTGCTGTGAAAAAACTTTTTATTTCAAGTCTGATGTCCTGTGAACATAGGTGCTGTCCTTTTGAAGATTGCTTTGTAATTATTCTCTATGCATTCCACCTCCTAAAGTTTTTACAGCAGGTGTTGGGGTGACTCACTTAAAGGTCCACTACAAAAATATATCTTTATCTGTAAGTTCCTCATGCAGCCACAATGACTTATTTAGGTGCCTCCCACTTTTCTTTCTTACTGAAATTGTCTGCCTTTGTGCTTCAATATTTCACCTTTAAGAAACTCCCATCCATTTCAAACTCACATCTTGAACTTCCTGGTGGATGTTTACTCCCAATTCTGATTCACCACATCAATATGTGAACAAATCAGAAGTTAAGCTGAGTTCAGAGGCTGTTATGTCAGCATTTCAAAACATACAAAGAGACCCTCAGTATGAGATTTAAGGAGGAAAATAATGCCCACACACATTTTTTGTATTGTGTCCATTCTAGCAAGGAAATTTGTTTTTAGAGTGCTGCTATTTAAGCTACAGAGTACAGATTTCAATATGTTTCCAAGTCAGTGAAGAAGGCAATTATTACCTCCATGCTCTGCTTCAACACTTGCCTGGCCGTGGCTGGAAACAGGAAATGGAAACAGGATGGTTAGATGGAGCCACAGACCAAACCATCAGGGCTCTTCCTATGAACTATATGAGCTAAATCAGTTTTGGGTTCCCAAAGATTTGCAGGAAGTGAGTAGTAGAGGAATGTAGGAACACAGGAAGCTGTCTTTATGCTATGTCAGACCATTGGGCAGTCTAGCTCAGTATTCTTTACACTGACTGGTACAGTGGTACCTCAGGTTACATACGCTTCAGGTTACATACACTTCAAGTTACAGACTCCGCTAACCCAGAAATAGTACCTCAGGTTAAGAACTTTGCTTCAGGATAAGAACAGAAATTGTGCTCCGGGGGCACGGCGGCAGCAGGAGGCCCCATTAGCTAAAGTGGTGCTTCATGTTAAGAACAGTTTCAGGTTAAGAACGGACCTCTGGAATGAATTAAGTACTTAACCCGAGGTACCACTGTATTGGCTCTTCAGGGTTTCAGAGAGTTCTACCTCAAGATGCTGGGAAATTAACCCGGATCTTCTACTACTGACCTATAGTCTTCCCCTAAAGGTGATATAATTCTGCAAAGAGAGGGGAGCATGTGGTGTCACAAGCTTCAGTATCTACCACATCCAAAATTATGTCCATTGATGAATTAGTATTCACATAGCTGAGAAAACTGTTTGGAGGGTGGTGTCCTTTTTTTCTTCACCAGTTCCACAGAGCCAGCTAACAACAATCCTGTTATCTATGCACATGAATTCACATTTCACAGTTGAAAAGGGGAACAACAATTCTAACTCTTCCCTTCTTTGACCTACTTATGAAATTTCTGCTGTTATTTTGCTCTGTGTTTCATATTTTAGGGGGATGCCATGAGAAAGCATCCTTCCCACAATCTATTTGTATTGTTCTTCATTTCTACTTGACTCTACAAGGGTGTACCACATCTCATCATATGTATATCAATAAATAATTATTCTGATCAGTAAAAATGGTAGAAATGTCACAATTGCTTTGAGGGTACGGGGACAGGTGTAAAAGTAAAATGGTTTTCTCATTAAATTCAACCTCCACCTTAGACAATTCTAGGCAAAACACAAAGCCATGCCATTGAAATTCCCACAAAAGCGCACAACAAACTTTATACAGCCACAGTGAAGACAAATAACGAATAGCAACCCAACAACTGCAGGGAACTTCAGTCAGAAATTCCTGTCCTTTGGGTTTCCAGTTCCTATCTGCCTTAATGGATGTAGCCCCCATGACATCGCAGGGATTGAAGGTGGAGAAAACCAAGAATGATAGAGGGTAAATTATTACAGTGGTACCTCGGGTTAAGAACTTAATTCGTTCTGGAGGTCCGTTCTTAACCTGAAATTGTTCTTAACCTGAAGCACCACTTTAGCTAATGGGGCCTCCCGCTGCCACTGCTGCACGATTTCTGTTCTCATCCTGAAGCAAAGTTCTTTACCTGAGGTACTATTTCTGGATTAGTGGAGTCTGTAACCTGAAGTGTCTGTAACCCGAGGTACCACTGTATTGGAAATTCCTCCCAGGGAAGGGAGGAACAGGCTTCACTCACAGTCTGTCTCGGTACCTGGCTCTTGCTCCTGCAAGGAATGCAGGGGGCAGAGAGGCACTGAGTGCAAAAGCACTTCGCCTCGCAAAAACCCTCCTACACCGCCATTAAGAAGCAGAGGTTCTACTGTTAAATGGATTTTTAATTTGTTTTGAAGTCAGGCATGCTCTGAGAGATGTTGTCACCAGAACGGTAGAATTACCCAGCTGCATTGATCTGAGGTTTGGAACGCAGAAAAAGATTTTATCCGATGTGGGTAGTGGATGGCAGAAAGGGGAGCCTCCGCTTTCCTGTTGACTTTTAGTTTCTTTATTAATGATTCAGCAATCCTCTCCAGATGCAGCATTTTAAAGATACAAAATGAGGTTGGATTGCAGTATGGAATAAAATTTGTGATAAAAGAACAGTTAGCTGTGTGTGGCTAAAAAAGAGATGGGGGAGAGCTCTAATGTTGGAATGAATTATCTGGGGAAATTAGAGTGGATACCATCTCTACCCACCTTAAAAACAACAGAGAAGAAATACAACTTAAGTGGACTTTGGTCAAAATGCAGTCATAAAGATGAAAGGAATTTGGAGCTGTGGACAAGGGAGGCATGGAAACTTTGACGGCGAGTAATTAAAATGAAAGTACTCCAAGATCCCTGGCAGCGGAAGCTGGGTCCCTCTTTCCTGGGCTGTGGAAATTTTTAGATGTTGACCGAGTAGTGAAAAATAGTGGACTGTTGGGAGTATGTTGTTGTCCAGAAACACCAAGCAAGATGAGAGCACGATGGGAGGGAGCTAATGAGGATTATATCCAGGATTATAGCCCCACCCCAGCTACTCTGAGAGACAACAGCAATTGGAGGAATTTCAAGAATAGGACAGCAGACAAAGGCCAAGGACTTTATAATTGGACATATTCAGACTGATACACGCAGAGAAAGGAAAATAATTAGAGCACCTAATTTGAAATCCTATGGAAAGTTAGATGAGGTATTAACATGAATAGTAATTGCTAAAAATGCAGCTGTTATCTTAATGATTAATATATCAACTGATATAAAAATATGAACCACAGCAATATAAGAGCTGCACAAATAAAAGTGATCAAGGAGCGCAGGAAACCACTTTGATTAAATTGTATAAATTTGGGAATAACTGGAATTATTTTGATATTAATTTGAATCTGTATAATTGGCAAAACTGTGGTAATATTGGATAAATATTAGAAAATTAAAAAAAAATTATATAGAAATTATTTTCTTTTCACATGTACATTATAACTATCAAGTGAAATTTACATTAGAAATAAAATCAAATACAAAACTGCAATAAATATTCACATTTAAAGTAGTATAATTAACAGCAAAGCAAAACATTCTCTTGAACATCAAAAACAGTACTAGTAAAAGTAAAATACAGAAATACAATTAAAAAATCCACATATTAAAGCATCATTGGCAGTTAGACAAAGTAACTTACTTAGTTACTTACTTACTTCTCACAAAATCATCTCCCAAACATATCCATAGCACTCTCTCACATACAACCTCACTCTTAGGCATTCCCACCAACCATGCCCATAACACAGCAAATCCCCAGCCAACTATATGTCACAAAAACTGTTGCAAGTGCAAATAATAATTAAAAAAAGGATACAAATGGATCAGATGCTTACCATAGCTCCCCTCACAGGTAAGGGGCTTTGGATTTGTCGTTAACTCAGCTATGGTATAAATAAGTGGTTCTCAACCTGCGGGTCCCCAGATGTTGTTGGACTACAACTCCCATCATCCCTGAGCTCTGACCTTGCTAGCTAGGGGTGATGGGAGTTGTAGTTCAACAACATCTGGGGAACCACAGGTTGAGAAAGGCTGGTATAGATAGTTACACATGTGAAAGTGTTTACCTGAATGCTGTTACAGTGTGGAGAATTAAGTGATCAACATAAAACTCATGCATAAAGTGAGTCTGAAAATACCACGTATCTCCATATACCACTCCCAACTAAAGAAAGAAAACTGAGTGATATAACTGGTTCAAATTATGATGGTCTCTATCCAAAGTACACTTCTTCACAGTCCATGAAGCTGGTTTTTGACCAAGTTGTATTGAAAGCATAAGAAGGGTTAAGAAAAAAATATATTTAAATATGCTATTTTGGAGCAATCACTGGTACAACAGTGCTTCGGGCAATGACAATCTGTTAGCTCTTCCCTAAGTCTATTTCCTGCATTTGTGATGCAAATGTTACAACATTCAGAAAATGGCATTATTTTTGTAATCATTCATCAGCAGCAGGAAATCATGTAGTCCTATCTCCCTTGTAGTGCAAGTTTATTCCCTACAGCTACTCCCTCCCCCCCCCCCCGAATTTTCTCTGGTTTGCTTGGAAGAGAGCTGCTTGTTTAATTTCTTCCACATAAATTGTCCTTTCATATTGGGCCATGATGATACAACAAGAGTACCTCTGGAAAAGTCTATGGAGTGGTACCAATATAAAACTCAACCTGAATTTTGACAGAATTTTCTCTTTGTACTAGTCTGTCATCACACTGTTGATACACTGTGAGCATGCTCCAGAGTGAAGGAAGCACCAGAGACAGGGAGGTGAGGTGGGGCGAGTGAGGAAACTGGGCGCAGACGGAGCGTGCTTAGTGGTAGGTCTGCCTCTACTATTAAGCAGAGGAAGATGACCACTTTAGGCAGCTGATTTTGGGTATCATGGAATAGCAGAAAATTGTTAGTTATTGAATTCATCATGTTTGTATTTTTATTGTCAAGAACGAGGACAGGTGCCTGTGACATTTTTCTACTTCAGGGATCACACTAACTTGGTTGCCTTGGGTAGTATGCTTTTTATGATGGTGAGATGCTATTTACTGCTCTACCTCAGGCAGAAAAATATATTGGGCCGGCTCTACTAGTGAACAATGGAATACAGTCATACCTCGGGTTACAGACACTTCAGGTTGCGCGTTTTGGGGTTATGAATGCGCTGAAACCTGGAAGTACCGGAATGGGTTACATCTAGGTTTGGTGCTCGTGCATGCAGAGAAGTGCTAAATCACGCTTTGCACAAGCGCAGAAGTGCCAAATCTCATACCGTGCGTGCGCAGACACGGCACAGTGGGTTGTGGCCGCTGCAGGTTGTGAACGTGCCTCCCGCACAGATCACATTCGCAACCTGAGCATCCACTGTAACAACTCACTGTTGTGGGAGAATGGAAAACTAGGAAGGGAGTATCCTGGGAAAGGCCATAGATGGATGGAATTCAAATGTGTGAAATTTCTAATATAGTTTTGCATTTGGTCATAATTAGGTCCATTTTGTGTATGATGCATGCAAGCCTGGATTACTACTGCCATCTGCAAAGCCCAGTACTAAGATAGCAACTTTAGTACTGTTTGGGGAGATACGGGCAGTTCTACGTGGCTATCTTGGGGCATGCACACTTTAGCAGCTTAACACACAGTGAGGTCATTGTTCCTCTGCATACTTCAAGTTGCATTTTACATCGCTGTAAGCATCATTACCTGATTTGCTTCTGCTGCATTTGCAACTCCCTCAAACAGCTATTCAATCAAGCTGTCAAGAATCAAGAATGTCACTGTGGGTTAAACCACAGACCCTAGGGCTTGCTGATCAGAAGGTCAGCAGTTCGAATCCCTGCGACGGGGTGAGCACCTGTTGCTCGGTTCCTGCTCCTGCCAACCTAGCAGTTCGAAAGCACGAAGTGCTAGTAGATAAATAGGTACCACTCTGGCGGGAAGATAAACAGCGTTTCCGTGCGCTGCTCTGGTTCGCCAGAAGCGGCTTAGTCAATAAAGCGAGATGAGCGCCGCAACCCCAGAGTTGGTCACGACTGGACCTAATGGTCAGGGGTCCCTTTACCTTTTTAAGCATCATTACCTGATTTGCTTCCGCTGCACTTGCAAATCCCTCAAACAGCTATTCAATCAAGCTGTCAGGAATCAAGAATGTCTAAAGTATACACACCTCAGCTTAACTGTTTTCAAATCAGATGCATCAGACAGCAGTATTTTCCAATAAACTACAGGATACATATGGATGGTGGCTAGTGTCATGTGTACCCAGCTTCAAAGACCAGAGGAGGGAGCACATTGGAGCTGGAGTGAATAGCAATATGTACACAACCTTACAACAATTATCAGTACTTTGTAAGGTACGGTAAATCTGCACACAAATCCAAGATAATCCAGTGTACAGCATTAATACGGCCATTTGCAGGATGTGTGTGAGAATTACATTATTATGTAAGTAAGTAGAACAGAAGAGAAAAATCATATTATGAAGAACAAAATCAAAGAAAATAATCAGATGCCTATACAGTGGTACCTCGGTTTACATACACTTCAGGTTGACTTTCTTGACTTTAAGAAAGCCGACTTCATAAAACTTAGGGAAGTGCTGGGTGAGATCCCATGGACAGTAATACTAAAAGGAAAGGGAGTTCATGATGGCTGGGAGTTTGTTAAGAGGGAGATAGTAAAAGCACAACTTCAGGCAATACCAATGAGACGGAAAAATGGAAGGTGCCTAAAGAAGCCAGGGTGGCTATCTAAAGAACTTTTAACTGAGTTAAGATTAAAAAAGGATGTGTACAAAAAATGGAAAAGGGGGAAAACCACCAAAGAAGAATTCAAACAAATAGCCAGCACGTGTAGACACAAAGTCAGAAAAGCTAAAGCACAGAATGAACTCAGGCTTGCTAGAGAGGTTAAAAGCAAAAAAAAAAAGGCTTTTATGGGTATGTTCGTAGCAAAAGGAAGAACAAAGAAACAGTGGGGTCACTCAGAGGAGATGATGGTGAAATGCAAACAGGGGACACAGAAAGGGCTGAACTCCTCAATGCCTTCTTTGCCTCAGTCTTCTCCGATAAAGAAAACAATGCCCGACCTGAAGAATTTGGAGCAAATGATTCAGCAGAGGAAACACAGCCCAGAATAACTAAGGAGATAGTACAAGAATACTTGGCTAGTTTAGATGTATTCAAGTCTCCAGGGCCAGATGAACTGCATCCAAGAGTATTAAAAGAACTGGCAGGTGTGATCTCAGAACCACTGGCAGTCATCTTTGAGAATTCCTGGAGAACAGGCGAAGTCCCGGCAGACTGGAGGAGGGCAAATGTTGTCCCTATTTTCAAAAAGGGGAAAAGAGAGGACCCAAATAATTACCACCCAGTCAGTCTGGCATCAGTACCAGGGAAGATTCTGGAGCAGATCATTAAGCAAACAGTCTGTGAGCACCTAGAAAGGAATACTGTGTTCACCAATAGTCAGCATGGATTTCTGAAAAATAAGTCATGTCAGACTAACCTGATCTCATTTTTTGACAGAATTACAAGCCTGGTAGATGAAGGGAACGCAGTGGATGTAGCCTACCTTGATTTCAGCAAGGCATTTGACAAGGTGCCCCATGATATTCTTGTAATGAAGCTGGTAAAATTCGGACTTGACTATGCTACCACTCAGTAGATTTGTAACTGGCTGACTGACCGAACCCAAAGGGTGCTCATCAATGGTTCCTCTTCATCCTGGAGAAGAGTGACTAGTGGGGTGCCACAGGGTTCTGTCTTGGGCCCGGTCTTATTCAACATCTTTATCAACGACTTGGATGATGGACTCAAGGGCATCCTGATCAAATTTGCAGATGACACCAAACTGGGAGGGGTGGCTAACACCCCAGAGGACAGGATCACACTTCAAAACGACCTTGACAGATTAGAGAACTGGGCCAAAACAAACAAGATGAATTTTAACAGGGAGAAATGTAAAGTATTGCACTTGGGCAAAAAAAATGAGAGGCACAAATACAAGATGGGCGACACCTGGCTTGAGAGCAGTACATGTGAAAAGGATCTAGGAGTCTTGGTTGACCACAAACTTGACATGAGCCAACAGTGTGATGTAGCAGCTAAAAAAGCCAATGCAATTCTGGGCTGCATCAATAGGAGTATAGCATCTAGATCAAGGGAAGTAATAGTGCCACTGTATTCTGTTCTGGTCAGACCTCACCTGGAGTACTGTGTCCAGTTCTGGGCACCACAGTTCAAGAAGGACACTGACAAACTGGAACGTGTCCAGAGGAGGGCAACCAAAATGGTCAAAGGCCTGGAAACGATGCCTTATGAGGAACGGCTAAGGGAGCTGGGCATGTTTAGCCTGGAGAAGAGGAGGTTAAGGGGTGATATGATAGCCATGTTCAAATATATAAAAGGATGTCACATAGAGGAGGGAGAAAGGTTGTTTTCTGCTGCTCCAGAGAAGCGGACACGGAGCAATGGTTCCAAACTACAAGAAAGAAGATTCTACCTAAACATTAGGAAGAACTTCCTGACAGTAAAAGCTGTTCGACAGTGGAATTTGCTGCCAAGGAGTGTGGTGGAGTCTCCTTCTTTGGAGGTCTTTAAGCAGAGGTTTGACAACCATATGTCAGGAGTGCTCTGATGGTGTTTCCTGCTTGGCAGGGGGTTGGATTCGATGGCCCTTGTGGTCTCTTCCAACTCTATGATTCTATGATTCTATGATTCTAGGTTACATACGCTTCAGGTTACAGACTCCACTAATCCAGAAATAGTACCTCGGGTTAAGAACTTTGCTTCAGGATGAGAACAGAAATCGTGCTCCAGAGGCACAGCGACAGCAGGAGGCCCCATTAGCTAAAGTGGTGCTTCAGGTTAAGAACAGTTTCAGGTTAAGAACAGACCTCTGGAACGAATTAAGTACTTAACCCGAGGTATCACTGTATCTTATAAATAAAGTACACAAAGAGATCCTTTTGATTATGATCTACTGACAGGAAAAAAGGAGGTAGTATTTTCTTTAAACGGTCTTTATCTTTACATAGTTTTCACGGGCCAGAGGAGGGAAAGCCCTAGCAAACGAGGTACAAACTGTGAATTATTCTTGGTCTACAATTTCTAGTGTGCCATTAAGTTTCAGAGAATTATTATGTCCATTAAATCATCCCAGTTACAAACTAGATGACACCTGCAAAAACAATATGCAGTGCCAAGTCCCTTTGGGTCACATTTCTCACCAAAGCTAATCTATAACCCACTGTTTTCACTTTGGGGGGAAATGAAATTATTTCTCTGTGCACTCAAGATGAAATCTAAGGGGATGTCCTAGTGAAGGACTAGCTCTCCTTAATGCCCTTAGTCTTCCTTCATTATGCTTGCGTGTCCCATGATAGGAACATTAATTTGACACAGCTGAATTGTGCTACCTATGTTCCTTGTACGACACTATCATTGCCTGAGGCAGGGCTTCCTGCTTTCGATACTGGGGCCAGAAAGCCTATCCATAAATCCAGCCCTGTACAAGGAACAATTAAGCTACAGGTTGTCTAGCTGTGAGCATTTTAGCAGATGTGCCTAATAAATTATTTGATTATATTTATTTCCTGTCTCTTTGGATTTAGATGCTAGCACATACCAAAAGCTAACACTGACGGCTTTCTTATGTTTCTTCTCAGGCAATTAATATGATCTAAATATGCAATTTAAAAACACTTACACACTTCAAAAAATCATAGTAACTGCTTCACTCTTCATAATTCCCCTGTGAAGAACAATGTTCGCGTTTTAAAGCTGTAGAGATAAACAGAAGGTTGGACTCACTTGCTCGAGGTCATACATCAGTTCAGAAATTGGGATAAAGGGCTTCCTGTTCATAGCCTATTCTCTGTGCCTGCTTTCATTATGACTCACAAACAGCACCAGTAATTGCTTCTCTGTATATAGTTGAGTTTCTGTGTTGAGATAGACTGCTGCAAAGTTTATAAATGATTCTGTTGCAAATATTAATTCATTATATGAATAGATGTTCTTTTCCAGAAGAGTAGGTAGATTACAGTACATATAGGATATTCCTTCCTTAATATGTAAATTAAAATATTTTTCTTGATGCCGTGCTTTGCACCAGACAAGTGGAAACCTTCACAGAATAAAATAACTTGGTTTCCCAATATATAGATGACGTGCATTTGTATAGCACACACTTAACAATGTTCACTGGATTGTTAGTAAAACAAAAGCAAACATAAAAACAAACATAGGGATGTATTTGCATAACATTTACTCAGAGTAGGCTCAATGAAATGAATGGACCTAATTTAGCCATTGCCATTAATTTCAATGACTCCACTCTATGTAAAAGTTATAAATTGAGTTATAAATTGTAGTAATACAATAACAATAACAATAATTTTATAGGGTTTTGGGTGTTTTTAATACCTTTAGATGTTCACAGTTGTTTTCAATGTTTTTTATTTTATTTTAATTGTACTGCTTTTATTAATTTGCTGTTTACGACCCTGGGCTCCTTTGAGAGGAAGGGCAGGATAGAATTTAATAAATGATATTAAAATGCATGGGGGGAAAGGCCTCTTTCACCTGGTGCCAAGAAGACCATATCACAGGTGCCAGGTGAGCCTTTCTGGAGAAAGCATTCCACAGCTGGGGCATCACTGCCAATCGGTAACCTTTCTTTAGTAACCACCCACCAGACTTCATTTAGTGGGGTAACCGGAAGAAGATGAATAAGTGAATTTGCCAAGATATTAAGCCAATGTGCTTGTCCAAGGCACTTACTGGAAATTAAGTGACTCGCTACACAGGGACAATATATGAAATAGATGCACTGGAATTATGCCTATGCAAATACACCACTAAAGATAAAATTTTGTATTCTATCATTTGGAAAGACCTAAACAGCAACTATATATGAACATCTTGTCATTTATCCTTAATATAAGAGAATGGATGAGAATGAACATGGGAATCAGCCACAATAAAACTAGTACTAACTGTTTTGAACCACCTCTAGTCTCAGGGATTTTGCTAGCGTAGCGAATTATAATGATGCTGATTAGGCAATTATCAACAAGAGAACTATTGTGTTAAATGTTGCTCTCAGCAGAAATGTGAATGAAATGTTCAGTTCCACTAGTGTTTTAAGACAACCATGGAAAACATTATGACCAAAAATCTTAATTAGGCAGCCTACATATTCAACTGAAACATTTACACAGCATCTTATAATAGAGAATGCGAATGTTGTGCCATTATGGCATCCATCCTTAAGCTATCTCTGTGGTTAGCGGGGAATGAACTCAGCACCAGACTTGGTTAACATTTTTCTTAGACATGAAGTCTAATATGTGAAGCCATAATGATTCGCAATTCCATAAGCTACAGATCAGCAGAAACAGGAATTCCTGCATATATTAGAAACGAACAGACATACTGTCAAACACCACCTAAATCTCCACAAGGGTTGTCAGATTCCAGGGGTTCCAGGAACTTTCAATGGAAATAAAACATAGCAGAGACTGTAGTGTCTTTATAATATATGGTTTATTTACACATATATGCAACCTGAGCCTATGATGGAGGACTCACAGTATTACAATCAGCAGTGAAAATACATATGGAGTTCACTGCAGGATGACTTGCAATGGGCTTGGGGCAAGGGCTAAAATTATATGACCTTGGCCACAGTCCATCACCAATTTGAAAACTCATTGAAAGGGGCAAGAACACTTAAGTACCATGAAATAAATAGGACATGCAGCTGGATCTTATGCACTTCTACTCAATGGTAGTTATCCCCAATACTGGGTGGTATTCAACTCTAGGTTTTACTCTAAGTTTTACTTAGAGTAGGTGTATTGACATTAATGGACCTAATTTAGGCATGTTCATTAATTGTAAAGGTCAAAATACAAGGCAATTGATTTCAAAGCAACATATCTGAATTGTCCTGATACTTTCTAACGTTTCTTTAAAACTGAAGGGACAAATTAGTACCCCACTTTACTGATATGTAGAAATATTGGAGCATAGTTCTTACATTTTACTTATGCATTTATTTTCAACACATATAGAGATGAGAGAAACAGAATTAAGAAATAACATTATTGCATGGCTGATGATAAAGGTAAATCTGTTCCAGTTTTATTTCAGTTCTTAAATTAAATTTTAAAATAGGTGAACTCAAACTAGAGAACAAAGGAAGGGTGGATTTTTTTAAAAAGCCCAAAGTAACAGATATTTCATGATACTACAAAAAGTAAACTACACTCAAGGGCCCAATGAGAAACCATATTGCAAGGCATGAACAATAGATTTCACATAAACAATTTGATTCTGCCTGCATGGACTTGCAGTGATAAAAAAATGAGGAAAAGCTATTTTTTATAACACTTTAGGGCCCAATCCAGCTTAAAATATATCCTGCTTTCTGACTGCACATACCGTGGGAGTGTAATTTTAGTGACTTCCATGACTTTAGGCATCAAGTTTTCAGGGAAGACATGGAATATAATATTGTCAGACTAGCTCTTCAGGAAGCTTTTTTGTACACTTGACAGGCTGTAAAAATGACGAGCATCAGCTTACATGGGAAACAAAAGAAATTAAAGAACAGAAACAACAACCCAATCCTGGTTGCTATGTTTTAAATACAGTGGTACCTCAGGTTACATATGCTTCAGGTTACATACGCTTCAGGTTACAGACTCCACTAACCCAGAAATAGTATCTTGGATTAAGAACTTTGCTTCAGGATGAGAACAGAAATCATGCTCTGGCGGCGCAACAGCAGCAGGTGGTCACATTAGCTAAAGTGGTGCCTCAGGTTAAGAACAGTTTCAGGTTAAGTACAGACCTCCGGAACGAATTAAGTACTTAACCCGAGGTTCGACTGTATTAAGCCTGCTAGGAATTTTATTTCTGTAAAGTACTTATTAGTTTTCCAATTAGTGTAGATCTCAGCTTTACTTAAGTGATATATCTATACCTATAATTTATTTATTATTATTTTCAATTTATTAAGGAGGCAAAACTACCATAGATTCTGGCGTATTAGGCTACTGGGTGTATTAGACGACCCCCCAAATTTGCAGCTGCAATTTCGAGGTTCATCTTATAAGCCCAGTCGCCTAATACACTGGGCAGCTCCACACCGGGAGAAAGCCACCCAGCGTGGAGCAGAACCCGCCGCCGGCTGCTGCTGCTTCGGAAGCAGCAGTGGACGGACTCCGCTCCACGCCGCCCATACCCGGCGTATAAGACAACCCCCGACTTTTTAACCTCTTTTTCGGGGTTAAAAAGTCATCTTATACGCCGGAATCTACGGAACCTAGAAGTTCTAGTGGTTGGGATCTGGCTGCTGTTTAAAATTCCTGAAAGCATTTAATTTAACTTCACAAATTCTTTAAGAATTATTCTACAGTTTAATATGTTCAGGTTACTGGTAATTAAATAGTCAGGACTTAAATAATTGTGTTATTGAAATTTTTTTTGGCTTAGGGAGTAATTAGAGGCAATTTTGATAATGAAGGGCAAAGCAGATTAAAAGATTTGGCATTAATAGAGCTATATAATTTTATAACAAATAATCACCCACCTAAAGGAAATGTATAAGATCAAGATTAATAACTGTATGTACACATGTGTATATTAAACATGCCAGAATTCATTAACAAAACATGATATACCTACATAGCACAAGGACTAAAACGAATTCTATCAGGAAGGAATTTGCCTATAGTTTGCTAAAGTACAAGGTTGAAATGTAGATTTGCTAGCATCCTATGAAGGAAATATTCAAATAGCATCAACTATAAAATATAACACCCTCTAACTATCAAGGGTAATAACCTTTGCATATTATTGCTGGGAATTCCTCCAATACCCAAACCATTTTTAGTTTGCAAGCCAGTATAATTTATTTGACATGGTTGGAAAGAATTTGCTGTACAACCAAAAAAGCTGTAGTTTTACCCCCCATTATCTCTGCACATAAAAAGTCAAGAAGCTTCAGGCTAGAATTAGCATAAGATTGGCTATTATGATAGTAAGAGCATTTAGCAGCAATCCCAGTTGACTGTGCAGTTTGCAATAATAAATACCCTCATCTAATCTATCTCTCTCATATTTTTTAAACTTCATGCCTTAAGGAAATATTGAAGCTCATGATAAAGTACCAAAAGCCTTTGCTTTTTAGGTGATACCCCCAATATCTGCTCAACCTTGGGCAAAGTCATTTAAAGATGCAGAGTTTACAAGTTAAATGACTTCAAAATATAAGCAGTAGTTTTATGACCACCCTTAAGAAATGCAGTCATTTACCTACTATACTTGGTTGATGAAGCTAGACTTTGGCTGAAAGCCTCAAACAACCTCATCATCATGCCAGGCACCATTTATTTCACTGGAGCTTGCAGCTGCACAGTTCAGTGAGAATCAGAAGATTTTGCTCAAGACTAACAGCAGTGCCTTAAAAAATAGGTCCAAAGAAACTTGCAGGTAGCTTAAAGGTTACACCAAGAACACTTTTAATAGCTTGCTGCTTCTCTTCAATGTAAATATTCAATGAGACATACATTCAAATTGTGTGTGCACGGTGGATTATAAGCACATGAAGAAAATGAGTTCCTATCCTGTTACATTTGTGCTCTCCAGTACATACTCTGGTCTTTGCGGAAGATCGGGAAAGAGCAGTTATTTTATATACTGTACTTGATTCTATGATTCAGTTTTATCAACTAATTTCTTAAAAAACAATTTCAGAAAAAGCCTAGCCAGAATGCCTGTAAGAAGTATTGTTAGAGCTTCCTTTTCATTCTCTTTCTTGGCATAAAAAGCATCCGAAGAAAACCTGTAGAAAGCAATTTCTCTGCCTGCCATCCCTGTCAAAGGAAAAAAAAGTTTAACTAAATGTGAAAGAGATCTATTGCATTTTCTGAGTCACCGGTATAGAATTCAATTGTGTTTCCCTGATGAGTGTTTTGTTTCAACTTATCAGTCACAGTACAAAGATTAACCTGGAGTGATGTGCAGCACTAAAAAGAAAGATGGCAAGAAACACTTCTAGTTGTTCTTGGAGGCAAGACAGACAGCTACAACCAAGGCAGAAGGCCTCTTTGTATTATAGAGCACTGACCAAATGAAATGCCTTGTTTGCTACACAGTGTGTGTGTGTGTGTGTGTGTGTGTGTGTGTGTGTGGCATAAGGGTGGAAAGGAGGGAGATTATTACTATAGTGGGAGCCCAGAGCACCGAAGGGGATAACTCAAGGTGGCTGTCATGTTGGGCAAGGATCACACCCCACTGAGAAGATTGAATGCAAATAGTGTTCTGGGCCCAGAAGATTTTGTTGTTTGTTGTTGTTGTTTAGTCGTGTCCGACTCTTCATGACCCCATGGAGGATCTGTCCTTCAGGATCTGTCCTTCCAGTGAGCACGCAGGGCTGATTTTCTTCAGAATGGATAGGTTTGATCTTCTTGCAGTCCATGGGACCCTCAAGAGTCTCCTCCAGCACCATAATTCAAAAGCAGCAATTCTTTGGTGATCAGCCTTCTTTATGGTCCAGCTCTCACTTCCAAAGCTATGGGAAAACCATAGCTTTAACTATACAGACCTTTGTCGGCAAGGTGATGTCTCTGCTTTTTAAGATACTGTCTAGGTTTGTCATCGCTTTTCTCCCAAGAAGCAGGCATCTTTTAATTTCGTGGCTGCTGTCACCATCTGCAGAGATCATGGAGCCCAAGAAAGTAAAATCTGTCACTGCCTCCATTTCTTCCCCTTCTATTTGCCAGGAGGTGATGGGACCAATGGCCATGATCTTAGGTTTTTTTGATGTTGAGCTTCTAAGTTAGTCTTTTGAAGATGCCCAGTTCAAATTTTGTTAGTGTTCTCATTATTTGTGTCCCACCTGATCATTCCAGCCCCCCCCCCCCCCCATGCTTAGCAGTCATCATTCATAGCTTTAAGATTAGGCTGCTACTGCAATATGCTCTAAACAAAGATACTCTGAATACTTTTAAAAGTATGTTGTAAACCACCCCTGACCTTCGAATGACATAAATAATAATGAAGAAACAGTAATCACTGGAGAACAGGACAGCTTGTTGGGGCAGGTTGCTACCAACAGAATCTTCTCCTTTAGCTACATGGATGAAATTTATGGTGGAAATAATTGCTTTTTAGTTTTTCCTTACCTTTTTAAGCATAGGTATAGCTTATGCTTATGCTTATATCACAGGTACAAGATAATGAAAAATGAACCAATGGGGGGGGGACCTATGATGGAAGCATATTTCTTTCAATGCTATTGTTGTTTTGCTAATAGCTAGCTAACATATTTCTGACAAATAAAATCTACAGTCCTTCAAATAATGTGCTTTTTTACTTCTTCAAATGATGTGTTTATCTTTAAAATACCTTGGAATAAAGATACACAGCTGCAGGGAAACCTGCACAAGCATATTAATGTCATGAGATGAAAGAAAAGAAATAGTTGCCTGCCAATAGGTAATTTGGAAAGAAAGTTCATATGCCTGCAAATCTGAAAATGGAGTATGAACAGCCTGGTGTTTTTAAAAAGTGTAATTCATCACAATTAAGAATCTACACATCTGGATTTCCCCCCAAAACACAAGGATTAAATTACATTTCTTACTATAAGTTTTTTTTTTAAATTTAGGATTTATTTCTAAGCCAGTAATCCTATACACTGTGAAGATGGTAAGCCACATTAAAGACCATGTCATTTTCCATTCTTAACCTAACCCCTTCAGATCCAAGGCTACTGATCGTGGATGTGTATGCCAATAACCCACTTGTTACCTTCCATGGAGATACAGTGGTACCTCGCAAGACGAAATTAATTCGTTTTGCGAGTTTTTTCGTCTTGCGATTTTTTCGTCTTGCGAAGCACGGATTTTGGAAAAGCTTCAAAAATCACCAAAGTCTTCAAAAACCTCAAAAAAGGCTACCACACCGCGTGCTATGAGTTGCTCCTCGAAGTCAAGTCGCAACTGCACCCACTGAATGCACGGTTTTAAGAAAAAGGAAACAAACTTGCAAGACAAAGGAAACAAACTTGCAAGAAGTTTTCGTCTTGCGAAGCAAGCCCATAGGGAAATTCGTCTTGCGAAGCAACTCATAAAACGAAAAACTCTTTCGTCTTGCGAGTTTTTCGTCTTACGAGGCATTCGTCTTGCGAGGTACCACTGTATTGGAGAAAGGGAATTAGAGCCTGGAGATGGCCAGCTGAGAGGAAGGAGTAGGAAGTGCAGTGGTACCTCGGGTTACATACACTTCAGGTTACAGACTCCGCTAACCCAGAAATAGTACCTTGGGTTAAGAACTTTGCTTCAGGATGAGAAAAGAAATCGTGCGGCAGCAGCGGGAGGCCCCCCCTAAGCTAAAGTGGTGCTTCAGGTTAAGAACAGTTTCAGGTTAAGAACAGACCTCCGGAACGAATTAAGTACGTAACCAGAGGTACCACTGTACTCAAACCATAAGGTTCCTGCCTTTGTAAACTATCCCAACAACACCCATATAAGCTCTAATAGACAAGAGGGGAAGGAAAAAGCAGGTGGTGCAGAACTTAAGAGCACTCCAAGCAGGCTTTGGAAGGTACAGTGCATAGAACAATTCCTATCACTCCCCAGAGGAGGAAGAGACATGTGGTGGTGATAGGTGACTCCCTATAGTGAGAACTGTTCTACAGTGGAAGAGTCTCCCTCGGGAGGTTGTGGACTCTCCTTCCCTGGAGATTTTTAAGTAGAGGGTTGGACTACACAACTCTTGGGTCCCTTCCAGCTCTATGATTCTATGATCAAACTCTACAATCCTATGATCAGAAATGTCAAGTAGTCCAAAATACAGCAGTCAGAATACTGGCTGGGGTTCCACTGAGATCTCACATAAACCCTATTCAAAATAGCTGCATTGTTAATCAGTTTGTTTCTGGGCCTAATTCAAATTGACCATGGTAATGTTTAAAGCCATAAATGACTCAAGCCCCAAATATCTGAAATACCACCTCCTTCCCCATAAATTTCATGGGTGTTAAGCTCTAGGCAGAAGACCCTCTTGGAAATTCCACTGCCCTCAGATATTTCTGGGGTGGAGGCCCAGGAGGGTCCCACTGCCAGCACACAAATCCTTACGGATTACTTTTACTTCACAGGGAATAAAAGTTGTCCACCCACTGCTCTACTGCCTCATGCAGTGAGTGGCATCACTGAATGTAGATGGTGCAGAACTACGAGCAAGCAACTCATTTTTCACTTGAATGTGAAGTTTGCTGCATTCTGGGACTCGAGTCATGTTACAATTCCATGAAAATGCAGATATAGCCTATGATGCGCTCAAGGCACTTCAGTCAGCACAGAGTAGCTCTACGTGTCTGAGACATGACAGCAATAAAGGGTTCTAATGGGAGTGCAAGTGATGTGCAGTAGGACCTGCCCCACTTGTCTCATCATTGTAGCTACCTCAGTGTATGCCACTTCATCGTGCCTGGCTGCAGCTACATGGATCTACAAGCTTTATGTGTAAGAAAGAGACTTAAAAATAGGACTGACGGATAAAACAGCCAGAAGATGGGAGTCTATGGAGCAGTAGTGTCTGTTCTCTAAATTCCACTGAAGACAAAACACTGATACAAAGAGCTTTTCTCCTACAACAGACACTCAGGCTAACAAAAATGCCGGAAACATACTCTTACTAAGAATGCAGCAAGATAACAGAATATGAAAAAGATGTAGCCACTGATGCCTACTTAACAGTCTATCTGTAGTTTTTAAGGTAATTATGACATTCTGTGCACCAATTAGTATTTATTTTTATTCTTTAGTACATTTTGAATGTGGCAGCTGTATTACTATTAGTAATACTAAATATTACTATTTTTTGTTAACAAAACTTGATTTTATTTTATTTTTACAAAATCAATGCTATACTGCTTAAAAGTAAACAAGACTATACTGCATGACATTTTTGGGGAAATGGTATACATCACTGAATGAGATTACAATGGGAAATTACAACAGCAAAGTTCTGTGTGAGATTTATAACCAGTATTATAGCATGAAACATAATTCTCTTTCAGCAGTGATCTGGATCTTGTTTAGTTAATTACCGGTACTACATATAACGTATTGCATACTTTCTTTACCTATTAAGAAACCATTTATTTAAACAAGAAGAAAAAATGTAATATTTATGCTGTCATCTTTTAAATTTTTCTTTTGGTTTCCCCCCAAACTGCCTTTTTCAATATGCAGAGATCATGCTTTTTGGCATACCATCATTTTGTGCCCTGCACACTGGTTTATTAGCTGTACTGGGTTTGCCATGTCAATTGGTTTGTTGTATAATGTATTGATTGTATAGTCTCGTGGAGCAAGGAGTGCGGCAGAAGGCAGCAGACAAGAGCCTCAGTGGCAAGCTGGCAGGTTCCTCTGTTGGGCTGGCAGGTCCCTCTCCTCATCCGCAGTGTATTCCCTAATAGGAGACACTGTGCAAGTTCAAAATGAGCATCAATTTTAAAAAATCCAGACAAGTAATCTTGCTCATTCAAAACAGCATGTTCAATATGAAATACGAACACCACACAAAACTGGAACAGCTCTACTGCTGCAATTGCAAATAGCTGTTTGGCATTTTGCACAGCATCTGCCAGCTTTATGAAGCATGCCACACTGAATTGTAAGGCTGGAAGGGATCTGAACATCATTTCCTTCCATCCTGACAACCTGTATATCCAAATGTTACCCTGTAAGATTCTTCTCTAAGCAAACGGAGAGCCTGACATTATATTAGGGCAGGTATGACAAACTTCTCTAATCTCAAGAGCCAGACTGGGTGTGCTCAGTGTCCTAACACTGACATGATCAGGAAGGGCTTTGCAATCATGTACCAGGTGTCCTTGTGGCTTCTTACGGAAATATCTGCATATTACACACAAAACTCTGATGTGAGAGGTTGTGCTTTACAATGTCGCTATTTCTTACAATTTGAAAATATTCTTTAAAAGACTTATTAGGGGCCTGCTTTGGGGGGGGGGGGCATCTCCAACCTGCAGACTCAGCTGCCTCTCCCTGGCATTCCAGGAGTCAGGCAAGTCCCAGGTCGCGCTCAAGTACAACCCTTGCCGACCTCTCCCCTACTTTCCACACGGAAACGCAGGCGCTCACATGCTGTACACAGAGGCGGTACAGCCCACATGCTAAGAGCGACCCCAAACCACTGCATGGCATGGCGCCTGCCCTGCATTTCGGATTTAGCGAGGCAGCCTTTGGTGCCCCCTCAGACCACGCAGGTGCGCCCAGAGTGTCGAGGCGTCGGGAAGCACCGCTGTGTGGCCGCCTCTGACACGAAGATTTAACCGACCCGAATTTACACGTGACCTGAATGCCTTTTTTCCAGCCCATTTTCTATCGGTGGAGGTGCTGCGTGTAAAGCTCGAATAAAACATCTGTTTCAAAATAACCCTCCAAAATGCTTCGACGGAAAGGGAGAGAAGGCTCGCGCGCTACATTTCCTCAAACCCGGGATTCTCGCGCGGCCGCTTTGCCACCTCAACGGCGACACTCTTGGGAAACAGGTTGTCGTGAGGCGCGGCGCTGTGAGGTATATCCGCCCGTCCTCCCCGTGTGTGTGCTTAATACTACCCGCTCACCTTCGCCCCCCCCCAAACCCAAGCACAACCCTACCCTGCTGCCTGAGGGGAAAGACGGTACATAGATAAATAAATGGATAATAACTTAATAAAACAAACGTCCTCCCACCCTCAGGACGTGCCACCACCTTCGGAAAAAACCCCTCCCCCCTTCAACTAGGTCGTGTCATGGCAGCGGCTACCAACCGTTCCTGCCCCCTCACCGCTCGCGCGCTGTCACGTGAGAAACCGCCGCTCATTCCCCCCCCCCGCCCCCCTCCTGCCCGGCCGGCCACGGAGCCGACTCCGCTCGCGAGAGGGACGGCCTCCTCTAGCCCCTCCCCTCACGGCAAGCCCCGCCCCCCGCGCCAGTGGCGGCACTGGGCGCCGCTGTTGCTACGGCCTCAGCCTCTTCCCGAAGGCGGGAGGCGGGCTTTTCTCCTGCTCGTCTCTGAGCTTGCGGCAGCAACAGCGGCAGCCTCCGCTTCCTGGTCGGTCACCTGAGGAGCAGGAAGGAGCCCCGGTGGCCCCGCTCTCCTGCCTCGGTTCCTGGGCCGCCGCCGCCGCCGCCGCCGCCATGGCGTCGCTCTTCAAGAAGAAGACGGTGGACGGTGAGTGACGGGCGAAGGAAATCTCGTGCTGTGGTGGTCGCTATGGTGGGGCGGGGGGGGGTCCTTTTTCCTTCCTTGGGGGTGGGCAGCCCTCCCCCCTATTCGCCCTCTGACGACACCGCACCCTAGCAAACGGGGGGGGGGGGATTTCCCTTCGCCCCAAGGCTCCCCCCGCCCCTTTGGAGAGGTATTTCCCGATACTTCAGGGAGTGGTCGCCCCTGTGGGCTCCTCGCTTCGCCCCTGAGCTGAAGAGATCCAGCCTAGTTTGCCCCTAGAATACGACTTCGCCTCCCCCCATGGAAGTCTCCCTCCCTCTCCTTTCTGATTGCCCTATAGCTGTCGTGGTGCCTCCTGCGCTGCGTTCTTTGCCCTTTGCCTTAAATGGACCATCAGGCTTGAATTTTAATAATACAAATAAAAAATTATGATGCAGCTCAGAATGTAGGCTTGGGCACAATCCGTGTGTGCTGTTGGGTGGCAGTGGTGGTTGTTTGTGCATTGAGAGAGAGAGGGAGAGAGAACATGCATGACTCATCTCCTGATCATGTGTGGAAGTGTTACCTACAATGTTAATAAGCACAGCACACACAAAAACACCTTGTGGAACTGCCAGCACCAGGTTATTGAGGGATTGTGGCTGTGAGCACATGCACGCTTACCTGGGAGTAAGCCATGTTGAACACACAGTGGAGATTGCACTGCTCAAATGGAGAAAGAGCTACTGCAGAGAATGCCTTAGAAGTAGGGCAAGGTTCTTAAGAACTGTTTTTTTTTTGCAGTAATTTTGAGAAATTGTTACAATAGATGACTACATGAGGCCACCTATTTATTTAATAAATAAATACTTTGTGTCGGATTATTGTTTTTGTTGGTTACTCTGTTATGTATTTTTGTGTTTTTAGTCTGCCCTGTGACCCTTGGATGAAGGGCAGTATAGGAATGTAATAAAAATAAATAATTATCTGTATTATCTGTATCAATTTCAATAGCCCTAAAAACCCCAAGGAAACAAGATGCATTGTTTTATTAAAACAAGAGCATTCTTTCCTATCAGGAACTGCCAGGGTTCTTCAGTGTTGCCAGAGAGCTGTTTCCTTGATGTAACAAAAGCTCTTAGTGTCCTCTTCAAAATGATGCCCTTTATTACTATTGCTGCAGTGCTGGTTGATATTAAAAAGTGTTCCTTCAATATTTCCTAGGGATTATATTTGTGTGATGTGTGTAGACAAAAATTCCACCTACTGCTGATTTCTAAAGAAGTATGAGTTAAGTCTTCCTTAGTTTAGAGAAAGACACTTCAAAGGAATGCTTTGAATTACATTGAAGCATCTGGCATATTTGGGAGGGAAAGAGCATATTTTGTGACTATTGCAGCATAATGTTGTGTGATCATTGCTGCTAAGTGAATTTTCTGTATGTGTCATGCACTATTACGTATCTCCCACCTCTGTATTTTACTGTTGGCTATGTCATCCATTCATGAGTCAAAACATGGACATTCATTTTCTTTAGAACTGGGTTCTCAAGAAAAAGGTGACATTTTTATTTATCTTATATGTATATTGTTTTACAACCATAATGGTTATCAAAGTGGTTCACAATATTAAAATTAGACCTATAGTTGGATGATAGTTCTACCCCAATGACAAATCTGAAATACCAGGTTATGGTCTTGTGGCTTCTGGTTCTTCTTCCCTGAAAGGTGTTGATGGCTGGGAGGAGGGCATATATTCTTCAGAGTCCTCTCCTGTTCCTCCTGTTTGTACATCTCTGAGCAGATAAGATGAACGACTCCCAGCACTCAGAACTCTCACAGTCATTAGCTCTTGAAGGCACTGAGTAGTCTAGTGATGTATAAAATTTTTATCCCCAGTCCTGCCAGCTTTGCTGCCTCACTGAATTACTACTCAGTAATTGCAGTGCATCAAACATAAATTTAGTATTTTCTATAACTTGCCTGGTAAAGAGTTTGAGTACAAAATTTGATGGCACAGCTGGCTTTCTCAGCTTTCCACTGATATAAATTTGAAGGAGTTGCTTCTTTTGTGAAGCCTTTTGTCACACAGGACTGCTATAGGGTGAATAGATAATGAGGTTACCATATGGTTTGGTTTTCTATCACACGACCACTTGATAATCTATTACTACAAATGTGGTATAATTTCTTTTCTGTCACTTATTTTCATGTGTGGTGAATATATCTGGTAGTAAAGCTATTCCATATTTATTAATTGAAATAATTTATTTTCTGCCTTTGTTGTGCTCATGGCCGAGTGCAGTAACAAACAAAACACCCTGCCCCAAATAAACCACCCCATTAAAAGCAGAAAAACAGTAGTGATTAAAGCTGAACAATTGAACTGGACTCAATGGAAGATATATGTTCTGCTCCACTTCTGGAAGGCCAATGAGGTGTAGCACTATGGTTCTCAGTGGGGAGTTCATTATAAAGAGCAGGGCTCATGGGAAGGGCCATGGCTTGGGTAGATAGCAACCTTTGCATTCAAAGATCTTGTTCAATCCCTACATCTCCAAGTAGGCCTGGGAGAGACCATGGAGAGCTACTGTTAGACAGTGCAGATAGCACTGAGCTAGATACCAATAATGGCGTAAGTCAGCTTCCTACTTGTGGTAGAGGTTCCCACCTGAAACCTCAAGGTTCAACCTTTAAGGAAGAAAACATAAAAAGTATAAGCTGAGACAAAAACTTGTAAGTGTGAGTGCGTGGTCATAAGGACTGGAAAGTTGGCATTCTTTGACAAATTCAGAAGTAAATATATAGTTTCAGACTCTCAGTATTTATACCCTGGAAGCTGCTCTGTCTCTGGTATCCTTTTGTTTAATCAGAGTTAGCTAGCATAGTGTCTTCCAAATGTTGAACTACAACTCCAGTTACCCCAAGACATGTTTAATAGGGATAATGGGCATCTAGAGGGCACTAGATTTACTGTCTGATGTAAGCAGATAAGTGCCACCTCCTTACCTCTGATCTGTGAAGAGGTGCTTTTGAGTAAATAACAAGGAACTTAAATTTTTGCATTATCACAGGATATTGAATGAAAAGTTTTGTCGGTGTAAAAACACATTTAGTGTTTTTGTGTGACGTCCATTTTGTAGACCCATTCATTAGGATTGAGTTTCATCTGGCCATCGTTACCACGAGGTCATCTAGATGTAAAGCTGCATCCAGAATAGTCCCAACCTGTAAACTTCATTTAATCCCTATTCCAGATTTTTATCTCTCCCCCTCCCCTTCCCCCACCAAGAGTACATTTGTTTTGTCTGGTTTGAACCTCAGTTTGTTACCCCTCATCACCTGCTGCTGATTCCTCGTGCTGGTTCAGAATACTATCCACTTGATTAGTTCCCTATCCCAATATTGACCAGGTATTCAACAGGATCACTGACTGGAGCAACAGAAAACTTTCCCAGGGCAGTCAGGAAACTGTTTGAGCCCATTTTGTTCTGAAGGAAGATCTTCTGTAACACAACACCCCCATACCTGCGTCAGGAGTCCTGCAAATCTAAAACTTAAAATGTTTTTTGACAACCCCCAATTCCCAGATCACATTCTCTTGTCCAAAACAAAACAAAACAAAACAAAAACAAAAAAACCAACAAACCCAAGTTCAGGGTAATTCTTAGAGTGTCAACTGAGACTTCTCATGTTCCCATAATGTTGACTCTTAAGTATGAATTTCAATCCAAATCAAGCCCAATTGTACAGTACAGTGGTACCTTGGTTTAAGAACAGCTTAGTTTATGAACAACTTGGATTAAGAACGCTGCAAACCCAGAAGTAGGTGTTTTGGTTTGTGAACTTTGCCTTGGAAGCAGAACATGATCTGCTTCCTTTTGAGTGTGTTCTATTTGTAAATTGAGTCCCCCGCTGCTATGGGAAAGCATGCCTTGGTTTAAGAACAGACTTCCAGAACATATTAAGTTCATAAACCAAGGTATTACTGTACAAACTTCTTCATGCAACACTCTTGATTTTTCCCTATGGTAATCATTCCATTGTATTTAGTACTTACATGAGACTAATTGTGTATAAGTTAATAAGGGCAGTATAGATGCCTCAACATATATGAAAATGTTTCCTGCCAGGACTTCTTAATGCTGAAATCATTTCATCCTGGCATGTCTTGGAACTGTATCTAGGAAAGAAGAGTCTTTGAAGAAAGGATTAATGTAAAATAAATCTATGGCTGCAGTTCATGCTTTATTCATTTTTGACAGTCTATATTGTGGGAAGCAACAGCAACAAAATCCTATCATTATTGTTAGATGATTTTTTTAGATTGTGAAAGCAAGATGGAAACTTACTTTTGGGAATGCTTCATTTTCAAAAGAAATGGGATTTTTAATAGAATAAGACAAGTCATCTCTGTAAAAGCGCGGGGGTGGGGGGTTGACTCTCTTCTGAACAACTCCAAATAAATTATTTTGACTTTATTGTGTGCTACTTTGAAATGGCCTCAGGCATAAAAACCCCCACAAAACATACTTTTTTATTATGAAGAAATAGATAAATGTAATCCTTGACTGGCAGTCCTATAATTTAAAAACTTCATTCCCCTCTAGAAGCCATAGCCACTAGTTCATGGGAATGTCACTTGCTTCTCTTTGAGTAAAAGAGGATAAACACTCCCAGCCTGCAAAGTGTCATATCTTTGTGGTCTAAAAAGACTTTTAGAAAGTCTTTACAAGTATTCTCATCTGATAAAACACAACTTCTCAATTTATAGCTAAGGGAACAACCCTCTTATTGAAATGAGAATTCCAACTCTGTTTGCAAATAGTATTTCAATACATATATATATACTTACAAAGTAGGCCACTGAAAGCTTGAATGTTATGATTCCATAAGGTTCAGATTCTTGCACTCTTTCTATGTGGAAGAAAGTGCTGGTTTATTAAAAGGCTAGAAAATATTTGTGCTGCAGGTGGTATTTTGTTTATGCTGTGTTACAATTTCTTTGATAGGGAAATTAAAGGGAAATTTTCCCCCAAAAAATTGTGATGTGGAGAGCACACTTTCTATAACATCAGAAGGATAGAAAAATGAGAACAATCAAGTGCTGATACTTGGGCACAGAAGATGGGTTTATCTCTAGTCTATTTATACTGCATTGAGACAGTAGCAGTTTTCTTAAGTTGATATATAACTTATTTAATAATGTATCTGGCTATGATTATATGTACAGTGAACATCTTTGAAAAAGGAAAAAATGCAATAATGGAGATAACAAATAATACCAACAGTATGAATTTATGTTCAAGCAATAATGATAGTGTCAAAATAGTAACGTAGTAGGTTGAATCCAAAGGTGCCTTTCCTCCAAGGCATACATAATTCAAATATAAAATTCCTCAGGGTTGGATCCAGAGGAAGCCTCTGCTTTCCTGTGGATTCAAAACAGTATGGCTGTTTTTAAAATTACGTGTACAGAAAATGTGTGATATCATTTGGAGTTTGTGTGTTCACAGAAATCAAACTGCTAAGCCCTTTTTAACTTTGCCAAGCTTTTCGTGTGGGTTAAGTTTTATCTCCCTGTTTCTTTGGTGAATGCTTTCATATTAATTATCCACAGGGAGAATGAATTGGTTTTATTGTGGTTTTATGCATTTTATGGTGAAAACATTGTAAGCTTTTTTCAGTCTTTATAAAATAAAGATGGGGCATTCATGTTTGAGTCATATTCACAACTTCAGTCTCAGGTGACCCAATGACCCATGTGCATTAAATGGAAGGCCTGCATAGCAGCTGTGTGTGTATAACACTCTCCTTCTGACTGAGACCCTAAAAAAGCAGGATACCCAATCATGTGAAACAACCCTTTTAGGAGGATTTTAAACACATATTGTCTGTGCAGGCCTTCAAATGGACACAAGTAGGTTGTGGAGTCAGGACAGCATATGATTCTGTTCCCCATATGTAATTGGTTACCTGCAACTGAAGACTATAGTATTTCTATCAAGTACAGTCATACCTCGGGTTGAAGTAGCTTCGGGATAAGTATTTTCGGGTGGCACGCTGCAGCGACCTGGAAGTAGCGCAGCGTGTTACTTCTGGGTTTCGCCGCTCGCGCATGTGCAGACGGTCAAAATGACGTCACACGTATGCGCGAAAGCAGTGAATCACGACCTGCAAACGTGGGTTGCATTCACTTCTGGATGCGAAAGGGGCTCCAAAACGGATCCCATTTGCATCCAGAGGTACCACTGTATTACCTTATCTGCCCTTTACAGTAAGGTCCCAGGTAATATACAATGATAAAACAAGTACAACTATTCCAAATGGAACAAACACCAGAAACTGCATAAAAGAGGTGGGTCCCACTAAACGAAATACCTTAATGGTCAAAAGGCTAGGGTAAAGAGGTTGCATTCAAAGGTTCAGCATAAGCAGTACAATGAAAATGCTAGATGCACTTCTGTGAAGTGAGAGTTGCACAAATGAGGGCCTGCCACAGAGAATGCAGTCTTCTGGGCCTCCATCCTTCACACTATTCTAGTTGTCTGTTTTCCAGTTATTCCAGTAGTCTATTTTTGAGACATCAGTGATACTGCTATTAGGAATGAAACACCTTTCACCTAAAACTTATGTTTTCACCATACATATCTTCACCATACTTCCTTATCCATTATACTAACTGTAAATATTTTGTTTCTTAGATATAATTAAAGAACAAAATAAGGAGCTAAGAGGCACCCAGAGGGCAATAGTAAGAGATCGAGTAGCTTTGGAGAGACAGGAAAAGCAACTGGTAAGTAACTGGAGAATCTTAGTTCATCTTTCACAATCAGTGCCCAAACTGGTTATGGTAAATGATAGCTTGTCCATTTCCTTAACACCATTTTCCACCTGTACTCCTAGCTTTTAATTTTGGAAACATTGTATTTTTTTCTTTAGATAGCTTTCTTGCATGTCTAATAGGAATTTGTTTGGAAAAAAAAAGCACCTTTTACTCATTAAACTATTGTAGTATTTATGTTGGAAGATAAAAAGTGAATACAAGCTAAAAACAGTTTTCGTTTTAATAAATAGGAATTGGAAATAAAGAAAATGGCTAAAACTGGAAACAAAGAAGCCTGTAAGGTTCTAGCAAAACAGCTTGTGCAACTGCGAAAACAGAAAACTCGAACCTATGCTGTTAGTTCAAAAGTTACATCCATGTCAACACAAACAAAACTGATGAACTCACAGATGAAAATGGCAGGAGCAATGTCAACAACAGCAAAGGTAAGCAATCAAACTTAAGTATCCCAAATATTGTTCATAGGATTCTGGTTTTAATTTACAAAAATCTGTGTTTCAACTGTGGTTTATCATGATGGGAACAAATCTAGGCTTGTGCATTTCCCCCTCCTCTGGCACTGCAGTAAGTGGGAGATGAGAAACTTTCACTTATGTTTTTAATTAACTGCAGTTTAGCATTATCCTCTGAAATTTAATCTCAGCTATGGCTTGTTGAAGCAAGCCAAGGTCATAAACCCTGGTCAGAGTTGTCTTGTTTTAAACAAACTATGTAAGATTAACCACAATTTGCTGGGTTTCGACAACAACAAGCTGCAGTTAAATGGGTGTGTGGGTGTGTGTGAAAGCTTCTAAATTCTGTCTTGTAGCTTCACTTGAGGGTGGTTCATGTCAGCCTAGGATTGTTCCTGTTGAGATAAACCACAATCTATTGTGATGTCTAAAACATAGCAGCATTTTCACCAGTAATATACTTCTGAGTGAAGCTAACATCACGGTCTGCTCCTCATACTGGTCCTGGGTGATATATTGATATATTACCCAGGCCTACTACCTGCCCTTCATCAGCAGGTCCCAGGTTGAGTTACAACAAGTACTCTGCAAAAATCTGACAATAAAGTACAGTGGTACTTTGAGTTACAAACTCCTCAGGTTACAAACTCCACTAACCTGGAAGAGTTACCTCGACTTGAGAACTTTGCCCCAGGATGCGAATGGAAATCGTTTGCCAGTGGTGCAGTGGCAGCAAGAGGCCCCATTAGCGAAAGCACGCCTCTAGTTAAGAACAGTTTCAGGTTAAGAATGGACCTCCTGAACGAATAAAGTTCATAACTAGAGGTACCACTGTAGTCTGCAATTTATGATGAAAATAGTCAAGGCTTTTATAGAGTATGCATGTCTAAAGAAGCTAAACTGATTAGCTGGCAAATACCTTCTCACAAAAGAAAAAAGGTCAATATGTGACACGCTGAAGGCATGTAATTAAATGTTTAGGGAGTCTTTTGCCTGTGGCTCCTATCCTGACCCAATCCCTCACTCTCATTTTGCAGCTGGGCAAGTACACTGTAGTGCTATATTGAGTTGTGTACGTATGGAAGCAGTGTTAATGAGTAGTAAAGTGGATGACTAAGCTTACGGATGTTCTGTTTTGACTCATGCTGATCCAAGAGCTTTTGCTCCCCCAGCTGAGCTGTCAGTCTCTAAATTGCTTGTTTGTATCTATATGGATTCACAGACTTGTGCAGAATATTGGCACATATGCATCCCATAGCTCATATGAGGAATTAGAGCAGAGTACACAGGGATGTTTCATTTTAGCTTTGCAAATTCACGTTGTGATTACAGCCTGATATTCTAGTGAGAGAGCGACTTGTGTGTGAAATCACTTAGTGAAAATTTGTGACTAAGCAATGGTCCTTCTGCTGCTTCTAAATGAATTTGGAAGCAATTTAGAACTTCAAATAGAAGGTAAATTTCTCTTTTTTGTATATTTTGGTATCTTAAATATTTATGTAGTTATCAACTTATAGAAAAATATTACTAAAAGTACAAATAAACAGTTAATTTTTCATTTTTGTTACAATATTTTAAGTTCAAGTGACAATTTAGGAGTAAGGATGTCTGTAGCAAAACCTTTATTATCATCATCTCCAGTGCTTTTTCCTGGGGGGACGCATACTCCTGAACATTTTGTGAATCTAAGTTTGGCCTCACTGAGGGGCAGTATTTCAATATGAGTAAGAAAATGAGAGTACCCCTAAACATTTTCACACTTCTTTGCTGTGACTTATATTTCATTTTTCTTAATCCTTAATCCTTTATTATGAATACCATTTATTTTCTTTGGTTTACCCAACAATAGCTATGGTTAAGTATAGGGCAAAACATCACAGAGCTCAAAATATAAAGTAAAAACAAAGTATAGTATATCTTACTTAAAACTGTTACATTAATAAGCATGTGTATATTCATCCCTACATACTTAAACTAGGTGATTAACTTTACTTTGTTACTGTTACCTTAAAAATGTATACACTGTTAGTTTTTAGTCACTCAAAATTACTGTATTTTTCGTCCCATAGGACGCTCCGTCCCATAGGACGCACCTAGTTTTTTGGGGGGGAAATAAAGGGAAAAAAATTTCCCTTTATTTCCCCCCCAAAAGCAGGTCGGGGAAACCGAACCAGGTCGAGGAACGGCGCTGCGCCTCCCTGCTGTCCCCCGAGCTTGTGGGGCTGGCCGATGTCTGCCTAAGGCGGCAGACTGCTATCCGCAGCGTGGGGAGCCCTGCGGGGAACTCCTGCAGGGCTCCCCACACTGCAGATGTCTGCCTGGTGCGTGGGGCGCTCTGCTTCAGGGCGCCCCACCCACTGGGTGGCAGGCTGCTATCCGCAGCGTGGGGAGCCCTGTGGAGAACTCCCACAGGGCTGCCTAGGCTGCGGATGTGTTCCCGAAGCGCCGGGCGCTCTGCTTTCAGGGCGCCCGACGCTCTGGGAAGCAGGCTGCTATCCGCAGCCTAGACATCCCTGCCGGACCTCCTGCAGGGCTGCCTAGCCTGCGGATGTCTTCCTGAAGCCTGGAGAGCGAGAGGGGTCGGTGCGCACCGACCCCTCCCGCTCTCCAAGCTTCAGCGAAAGCCTGCATTCGCCCCATAGGACGCACCCAGATTTCCCCTTCATTTTGGGAGGGGAAAAAGTGTGTCCTATGGGGCGAAAAATACGGTATGTATGAAACATAGTAGGATTCCTGCCACTTTTAAGAGGAAAGTTATGCAAACTTCAGTCCCATCCCCACACCACCCCAAATCCAAACCTAAATCTATTTCACTATAATAGTCTTTATCAGTTAACACTTAGGAACTAGGGACTGAGGTCTATACTTGCACTCTTCTGTCAGGTCCTTGAGTTCTTCCTCTAAGTTGACTCTTCAGTCTTCTCTCAGGACTTCTGCCAGAGTCCATCAATCCCTGTCACCTCAAGTTCTCAGCAATCCTACTGATGCTTGACAGCTGAACTCCCCTGAAGGCTACTGCTAGAGTCACATGCCCTTCTCCACAAACCTAACATCAGGTCTAGATTAGTAGCATTAGCTCCTGGCTTCTCTTTGGCTTCTTAAGCCCCTTGATATGCCCTGTCTGGCCTCAACTTTCAGCTCTTCCATCAACTGACCAACAGTCAGAGCCTAGCCTAGTCTGCTGTCTCAATGACTAGAGCCTGGCCTTTTATTCGCTCCAGTCAGAGCCCGCCCACCCCATAGCCAATCATTTCAATTTGAGTAGAATTGTGCCCTCTCATTGGCCTATAACTGATCCAATAGGACAAAGCAGAATGTCAGCAAACTCACCAGTTAGAGTCTACTGGATTCTGATGCCTTGGCTCCTTTTTATAAAGACAGAAACCTCATTCATGTAATCATCTCTTGTTTGAAACAGTGCCAGCATAGTATCTCCACAGCTCCTGGTAGAAATGCATAGCCATTATGTTCTGTTACACTATTTTAAAATGAAAACTCTACCTCAAACTCTGATTTCTCTGTGCTGTCAAATAATCTTAGATCTAATTTTGTGAATGTATGATTAAATGAGGGTATCATAATAGCATGTAGAGAAGGGCAACCTTGCAAATAAGTCTGTAACTATTTTGTACATCATCGACCCAGACTAGACCCAAACTATCCACCTTCAATACCTCCTTATCAGAATTGAGCTTCAGTTTATTGGCTTTCATCACTGGGTCTAAGTGGCTTTTGAATGCTCTACTGCATTAAAAACCAAAACAAAACTCTGCAGCTGAAAACCTAGTACAGTAGGAAGTGGGCTGGAATAAATGGTTTCTACCTGATACGCTTACAGATAGTTTAGGGCATATGTGGGGGGAAAGAAAAAAGTTATTCTCCACTCACATTCTGAAGTTATACAGTTTGTTGTACAATTCAAAATTTTACCAATTGATTCTGGGGCATGTGAAGTGGTATTAAAGGACTGGTGGAACCCCTTTCTTCCAGTTTATAAAAGCATTCCAACCAGTTCATACGCAGAGAGGTGACATAGCTTTCTGGTAGTATGTATTCCTTGCATGTGGACGATGCCATGTTTCATCTGCAACATTTCCAGTTAAAAGTTGGCAGTGCTGATTAAAACCTATTGCCAACAACACTAGAGAGCCACTGTCAGTTAGCAGTAAGGGCTGACCGGCATTAAACCTCCTGAGGCAGCTCAGTAAATGCTAATCACTGACACATCTTCCTCCTCCTACCCTTTCTTTAAGCGCTTTTGAGATTTTGAGGCAAAATGACCTCAAGAGAGCCCCAGAGGAAAGCCATCGGCTGCTTAGCTGCAGCAGCAGATGCTGTCTAAAGTTGAAAACCCTTCCTCACAGTGAGTCATTGGAGCAGCAGGAGAGGAATTGATGGGCAGTGGGTGACCCTGTGGTAGGCTGGGAACAAAAACCTGTTTTGTTGCTGTTCCTGATCCACTGCCTGACTGCTAGTCAAAATAGGCAGCGCTGGGGTAGACACACTAATGGCCTGACTTGATATAAGTCAGCTTCATGTGAGGCAAGTGGTTTACTACATGCTTGATGAAGGAAAAAGTTTTATAGGGCCAGGAAGAGGTTTTCTAAATTGTAAGTTGTGTAGGCATAAGAGTAGAGGTTTTACGCCAATCATACAGGGTTCACCCTTCTCACAATAGCTGTGTTCAGCCATAATGCTAAACAATACCTTAGTGTTACATGAACAATGTGACTCATCCCATGCCTCCCTTCTTCCCTTATCTGGCACAGCCATGGTAGAAGCTTTCACTTCCATTTTAAACAAACTGTTGATGGTCTTAACTGTAGCTCACAGAAACAAGCCAATTCTAAATCAGGGTGTATGATTGTTCCAATAAAACCATAATTAATATTAAGCAGAGTTTAGGATTTGAATTTGACACTGACCTGCAGTTAATTGAAAACAAATGAAGGCAGCACTCGAGGGAGAAGAACACCAGCGGAGATGTTGTTAATGTAATGCTAAATTATAATTTGGTATTACATCCAAACCAGGTCAATATCAGGAAGACCCACCAGCAGATTAGATTTTGGAAAATGTATACATCAGATGGACTTACAGAAGAACTGACTGCTACGCAATAGTGCCTTCTACTCTTTTTCTGATAGTTCTAGATGTGCAAAGACTAAAGATTTAGTTGTATACCCGACGTTACATGGGAACTTGTATTTCTTGGAATTTATTTTCTTCTAACACCTTAAAAGTATTCAAATATTATGATGATGTGTTCAGCAGTTTTACTGTACTGTATGTTGGTATGTTGGTATATACTGTATTCATAAAGGTTATTGTTTATTGCTAGACAATGCAAGCTGTTAATAAAAAGATGGATCCACAAAAGACACTGCAAACTATGCAGAACTTCCAGAAAGAAAACATGAAAATGGAAATGACTGAAGAAATGAGTAAGTTATGCTTTTCCATACAATGATTAAAACTGTTCCCTGCTTCCTTGTTGGGTTGGCAAGACCACCAAATCAAGCTAATAATTGGTTCATGAGCTTGTGCTTAACCTATGTTTGTTGAAATTATTAATTGCAGGAACATCCATTTTCATAGTCTTCCTTATTACTTCCTTATTACTTCGATAATAGAAGCAAGGAAACATGAAAATGGATGGCCAGAAATAGAGGGGCAATGTTAATGTCATGGGAAGAGCCATGTGGAACACTAAAGCCTTGGCCTGCTCATCCTATTCAGATTTCAGGAGGGCATATGACGCATTACATTGCTGAAACATTAACCAGTGATGCTTTTTAAGTGAAATCCCACACTTAAAAAGTGAACCATTAGGTGCAGAATATGCATACATCATGGGGGACATTGTCCCAATTACGCTATCAAAACTGCAACCTTAAAAATGAAACTGCTTTAATAGCACAAAGAGCTGCTTTCTGCAAACTATTCCAAAGTCTTGTGTGAGGTAAATCTTTCCAGCTGTGCTCTGCCTGATCCAATATCATAATGTAGATGTCCACAATATGTAAAATAGGTAACTTGGTTTTTCACATGGCTGATTCTCTGGAAGCCAAAATCCTTTGAGGATAATGGAATGGGGAAACTGACAATTCTTGGGTTGTTCTCGCCCCACCTTTATGTTAGAATAACACTGTGTGAAGTTGCTATGCTGCACTAGCAATGGCTGCTATTCCCAGCACCATAACGAAGCCATATCTTGTTGCACCATGACACTGTCTTAGCTGGATGCCTGAGTACAATGTGCATACTAGTGATGGCATGCTGATGCAAGTCTATTGTGCCCCCTCGTAAGTGCTTATCTGCCAGTACAGAATTTTTTTAAAATGTTTGATTCGGATTCAATTCAAACCCATGGTTTAACCTACACAAGCTTATGCTTTCATTCTTCACTCTTCATGATATCTTCACATACAATAGAAGGCTGTGCTCTTACTTTAGAAGTTCATCAAGATCTGGAAACAGTGGCTGGTTCAAGTTATGATTGTTAAAAAGAAACCAGGTTCAAATCATGGCTTTGATGTCCTGATTTGCTGACTAGGGTGTCTGCTGGTGATGCTAAATATTGGGAAACAAGCCAAGGATTGTGGAGGCCTGTTAACTTCCATTATTCCTGACAGTACACAGATGGTTTTATTACTACTGCTGGGGCAGGTGAAGGGTTGGTGGGATGGAAGGGAGCTTGGTGGGTTGCAGGAGAATAGGGAACATTAGTGAAATTGTCACGAATAGCCAAGCTATTTTTTGACTTTGGGGGAAATAGCTTGGCTTATTTTGGGAGCATTCATGGTCAAACGAGCATTAAATCCCCAACTAAAAGCACATTGGCTTTCAGAGCTAGCTTTGTAAAATTATAAATTCTCCCTGCTAATGGATTTGCTTTTTGGCCATTTTTTTGTATTGTATATGTTTAAACTTGTAAGCTGCCTTGAGGGCCAAAATCACATTTGAACAGCAGTATAACAGTATAAACCCACATATATTATTGCTTACATTATTTTCTTTCACTTTTCTTCAAAATAAAGATGTTAATGTGTGCTGGGGTGTAAAAGTGGTATGAAAGACCACTGTACTAGAACTGTACTATTACAGTTCTAATGAAGCTTTTGTTTTCCTTTGTCTTTAAGTCAATGATACCCTGGATGATATTTTCAATGATTCTGATGAAGAACAGGAAAGTCAGGATATTGTGAACCAAGTCCTGGATGAAATTGGTATTGAAATATCTGGAAAGGTATGAAGAAATTATTTCCCATTGCTCTTGGAAAGTAATCTGCCCCCGTCCTTACATTTTTATTGACTTTTGTAGTGCCTTCCTTTTTGTCTCTATGTTCTATCGTTTTGATTACTGTGTCTCATCTTGCTTGCCTAAATGTAACTTTTACTCATTTTTCTTTCTAATAGATGGCCAAGGCTCCTTCAGCTGCCAGAGGCATGCCATCTGCATCAGCATCCCAAAGTGCCACAATTTCTGATGAAGAGATTGAGCGGCAGCTCAAAGCCCTGGGAGTAGATTAACCCCATGGTGACGAGCAGCCTGCCTTCTGCAATTGCTCCAGTGCTCGCATGCACATGAATGTGCAAGACCAGTATCAATAAAAACCAAATTCCTTTGCAAGATCTTGCCCGAGCCATCTTTGGTGACAATGAATTCTAGAAGCAGTTGGAACAATTAGTTGGAATCAGTTGAGACAGAACATCACAACATGCAAATAATGCAGAATGTGTATACATTTGACCAAATTGGATTCTGCTGTAAACAGGAACAACCGTTACATATGATCTAAATTTGGATTGGGTACAATTAGCTTTTTCTCCAAAAAGCACCAACACTCCATTTTTCATTCAGGTTTCTAACCTTTCTGAGGCTATTGCAAGCAGCCTTTCTGGAGGCATATCTGTTGCAAGCACACCAAGAGACTTCTTAATTTATGGTATTAAATAAAACCTCACTTTTTCTTTCATTTGGAAGGTGGCTGTTGTATTCTTCAAGCAGAAGATGTATTTAAAAGTATAGTGGGTTTTTCATTAAGCGCCTTTCTAGGAAATCATTTTTGATTCAGCCTTGTTTTAAAATATACATTTCCAATATTGTCCCAAGACTTTAGAACAATACTGATATATAATTATCTTCTTGGAATCAAGGTTGTGGTCTAATGATATGTTATGCTAGGAAAATGGTTTGTAAGGAACGTACTAAATAACTTCCATTGTACTGTAACACAGCTAACTTGAAGGAATTCTGTGCCTTTGTGTACATAGGGTGAGATCTTTGTGCACTGAGGTTCCTCCTTTCCCTTACTCTCCCTGCAGCCTCCTGTGTGCCCCCAAAATCTGTTCTGGGGTGCACAAGGGGGCTAGAGGGTGAAAAGAGAAGCAGGAAGTTCAGTTGCACAAGTGGATTTCCATTGCACAAGGAGGTGAACATCATTGGATGTTGCCCATCGTGTTTGGTTTATTTTAATTAAGCTTAGAATTGTGGAAATAATGTAATGTTAAAGCCATTATCTCAACTTACATAGCACTGAAAGAGTTATGTGAACTCAACTGCAACCGCTGCTACAAAGTATGTAATCTACTACCAACACCTGAAATTACATATTTTTCATTGAATAGCATTGTATATATTGCTATGCATTTTTTCATTGAACAAGTGTTACCTTTGAAAATATACTTTATTGTCCATATAGTATGTTTGTTCTGTTTTATATCCAGTTGTTATACACTAATTGGAATTATGTATGCTTGACTATTTGAAGGAAATAGGTTCACTTGGCTATAAAATTGCGCCTAATATAGTTAAACAGTGGGTAATTTGATGTATTATAGGGAACATAATTCACATTGTGAATTACTGCCAGTTGTGAAAGGGGATTTCTGTTCCTGAACTTCTTCGTGGCCCTGGTACTAATTGTGAGAATGTAAATTAACAAGAAAATGTCTGCTGATTGTTTATGAAGAACAGAAAAAGAAAGCAATTACTGTGACTATCAACTCACAAGATATGCCATAGGAATAAGGCAACAGCAGCCTAGGTCTTCATTTCAGTATAGAATTATGATTTTTCTGGTTAAACATAAGATCAAAGCAATCAAGTACATACACAATTTGGTTTACAATTTGGTTTTGTAATTACATAAAATAGACTCTATGTGGCTACCTTCAGCAAGATCTCCTTTTTATGGATTTTGTAAAAATCAAATAAAAGCTTTTAGCTCCATTGCGTGCCATTTTTCTGTTTGATTTTTTAAGAAAATAGTTTTTTAAAAATACTAAAAGCATCCACTAGTCAGTGATTAAGGATGCAATACAAACCCCCAAAGTGCTGAACTGGGGTGTGTGCATTGGATGGGGCAGAGGTTTCCCGCTTCCTTGTTCTGCCAGCAGGGTGATGACAACACTACTTTTTGGATTGCTTGTGATTTCCTGCCAGCGGTAGCCTGTGGAAAGCTCTGAAATGCACCTTAAATGTGAGGCAGCAGCTGAGGATCCACTGGATTCCAATTCAACCCCACTCACATCTCTTAGCAGCATTGAGTCCAATCCAGGACTTGTGTAGCCAGCAGGTGTCCACCAGAATGAGTGACAGGGCCACAGAGATGGTGGCTTCACGGCTCCATCATGTTCTGCTGCTGCCCAGCTTGGGTTTGGATTGCCCTGAATGGCTGTGGCTGCAACCCTAATCCCACTTACCTGAGAGTAAACCCTGCTGAATTGAAAAGGAGAGGGTTAGGACTTGAGCTGTGAAAGAGGCATAAAGAAATCTAACCAATATGCATTCATAGCTTTGATATTACTCAAAATGTAAATGTAGCCAAGAATTCTTGTGTTTTTGTAGAGAAAGTTATGCTAATGCTAATGACCAGTGAAAAAGTAATTCTGCTCTAGTGGGAAAGTTAAAGTATTACAAATGCTGCCCAACTAAAGCTGGACAATCAAACAATACTTGAAAATGTTTTGCCAATGGTGGTTGCTGAATAAAAACATTTGAGGGAGGGAATGGAATGAAGGAATGCCTCCTAAATGAGGTACTAGTTAACTGAGTGCCTCCTTCGTTTTAGTTTCACAATGCTATTATCTAATTCCTTCACAGTTGTCATTGTTTTTGGGAAGAAGGCTGCTACTATGCATGTGTGTCATGCAGCTGTTAAAAGTATGGGTTCCTTAGCAGAATTTTATTTCTGAATAGTGTGTTGATCACCATAAAATGGAAGCTGGAGCATCAAATTCATTCATCTAGCATCATTCATAGCATCTAGAAGTGTAGCTGTACTGCAATTTTGAAAGAAAAAAACACTAGATAAATAATACCAGGACAACAGAAGTGATAGATATCAAAACATGTATATTGCAATTCCTGTTCTTGCCAAAAACGTGTTTTATCTTAGGCTTCCACCCTGTCAAATGACAAAAATGTATAAGTATGCAATGCTGAAAGTTTTAAACTGGCTGATATACTACAGAAGAAATTACACAGCAAAATAAACATTATGCAGCTTGGCAATGATGCTGTGTTTTCCAACAATTCCTGATGCTTGTTTATCCATTGAACAATATCCAGAAAACACAACTTTTGTTTTAATTCACATTGAGGTGGTTCACACATCACATTAAACTAGGGCTGAAGAACTGCAAGTTTGCCAGGCCCCAATTTGGCTTGAAAAGCAGTTTTCCTCGAACCACGCCCAACGACACCTACTATCAGGGTGTGGAGACACAGCTGCAAAGGAACAGGTGAGCTCTTTAAAGTGCACTCCTTGCTGTTCCTTGGCAAGCAAGCCTTGCTGTCAGCACCAACCAGCTGATTGGCGCTTTCAGCAAGCCAGCTGGGATTGGCACTTAATAGCAAGCTCCAAAACAGCTTGCTATGAGCACACACATTCATTTGCAATGCTGGCTTGAAGTTGGTGATGCAAAGCATCTGCCTCTGCAGGCACAACTCAAGCCATGCCTCCAATGATAGAGAGAGCGAGAGACAGGGTCACCTTGTGATTGTGATGTCTGGGGATTGACAAGTGGAAGGCTCCACCCTCCTGTCAAAATGGCCTGTGGTGGATGATCAGAATCTTTCCCTTAACCTTGTCTGGATGCTGTTTTCCACCGCAATTATTTTAAACCAGGCATAGGCAAACTCAGCCCTCCAGATGTTTTAGGACTACAACTCCCATCATCCCTAGCTAACAGGACCAGTGGTCAGGGGTGATGGGAGTTGTAGTCCCAAAACATCTGAAGGTCCAGGTTTGCCTATGCCTGTTTTAAACTATGGTTTGATGTGACGTGAACCAGGCCATTATTAAAGGAGAATGGGGAGAACCCATTCAGTCGATAAGAGCATGAGACTCTTAATCTCAGGGTCATAGGCTTGAGACCCATGTTGGGCAACAGATTCCTGCATTGCAGGGGGTTGGACTGAATGACCCACCCACTCTACAATTCTATGACTTTACCTTGTGCTCCTTTGAGAAGAATGTGGGATCTAAATGCATCGAAATAAAAAATTGTGTTTTTTGTTGATTGCCAAATGCTTGTTTATACCTAGCCATGTGCGTTTCCCATTCCGTGCTATGGTCATTTCCAAGATGTGGGTCACATGGCGTCTAGCTTATTAATAAAGGTCCCAGTTAGAGACCCCCTATAGTATATGGTACTTTAGCACAATCCTTTCATTTTTAGGATGAGGCCTCTAAACTAATACATTACTGGCTTCCCTGTATAAGCCAGGATAGAGGTAATTGCCATGTTTATTCCAATGTAGTTTAAGGAATACCTCTCGTTGGGCCAACTTCCTTTTGGTAACAGCAAGCTTTTAATCCTGGCTGGACTTCATAAAGCAAAAAATCAAAATGCAAAGGTAGAGTGAAGTAGCTTTAAAGATGAATGTACAGAATGCAGATGTTAGATAATGCCTCCCTATAAGCCTTTCCCATATCAAAAGTTCTTGGCATATATTTTAACCAGCAGGCCCCTCACTGTTTGCTAAAACTGCTCATTAGGCGACAGCTGCTTTAAGGAGCTTTTAGGTTTAAGGATCCTGTCAACTAGGAGAGTCCTCATCAATGCCACCGATAAGCCTGCCCCAGTCGGAGCTGACAGTTTTTTTCATCCCCCCTCTGAAATCCCTTGATTCCTGTCATCTTTTCCTCCCCTCCTATGAAATCTCATTCTTGCAGAGGAAAAGGCTTCATGCTGTAACTTATTTAGCTAGTTCAATTAATGTCTAGGGTGCTAATGAGAGTATTTGGATTAAAGGACTACAGCATATAGATGTCAGCAGAATTTCCCCATAACCTCAGGCTTTTAAATATCCCTTCCATCTCAATCTCTGTCCAAATTGATTAGGCTTGTATAAGTTAAATGGCGTTTTTCTAGTCTGTGGATCTCAATGTAAGTTTCGGAGCTTAGACTTAAGGATCTAGGGAATTTCTGAAATGCAGATTACAAGGGACAGAAACCCCCTCCCCACCTGCCTGTTTTAACAGACAAGGGATTATTGGAGGCACAAATTTGAAGAGCAGCCATGTGGATGGGGCCTGCAGCCTTGGTGTTTTGACTGCAAGTGTAGTTCTCCACTCCTAGATGGATGAATATTAACTGGGTAGGAGTGGTTCAGGGAAACTGACCATAGGGGATAAATTGAATCTCTCAGTTTCTTCTTCTTAAAGAAGCAGTAACTTTAGCTGTAACCATTCTGAGTTAAACAATAAACCATGTACAGTAAGGTTACCAGTTTTTCCCCCAATGAATCCAGGGACACTTTAATTAATTAATTACTACATATTCAGGACATTGATGCTGCAACGATGGCAGAGGGGTGGCCGCTGCCTTGACCTCAGCCGCCACATTTCCCCTTCCTCTGAGGCTTCTATCTCCTTTCTCCATGAGCCTGGGCAGCCCCTGAGTTGTTCGTTCTTCGGTGGTGGTGGGGAAGCAGTGTGCAGTGGGTCAGGCATACGAGGTGGAGAAGGAGGGCCGAGAGTGGCAGCAGCAGCAAGGCTCGGGCAGCGCAATGCCTCCCTTTCCATCGGAGCATCCCCAATCCCATTCCTACTTGCGTGCAAGCAGGAGGGGGTGGGGATCCCTCAGCTGGGAAGCGAGGCTTCACACTGTCTTTCAGAGGCAGCCCGGAAGTTGCATCTTAGAGCCCCTGCACCACCATCATATGGGGACTTCTGAGCAGCTCCTGAAGCCAGCCAGAGCCGACTGCTCTGGGTTGCTGAGACTGCCGCTGCTGCATTTCCTGGGGACATTAGATGAAATCCGGGGACATTCCGGGGATGGAATTTGTCTGGGGACTTATCCGCAAATCCAGGGACTGTCCCTGGGAAACGGGGACATCTGGTAACCCTAATGTACAGATCAACATATAGTATCTACACAAGCTAAGATCCTGAGCTGTTTATTCTTAAAATAAATAATGTTACTCTGCCCTTTTACTTTGAAATGGAGCTGGTGCTGTTTTGTACCACGCTGATCCATAGCTAGCTACTGGTGGGATATATAATTGACTTGATATTTAGCTACATGGTGGCAGCAGTGAACAACTAAGTAAAAGATTTTAGCCTAAAATAAAGAAAGCAAAGCACTTGGATGTGTGAGAACACCCCCTCCAAAATATGCAAGCAGTGTTCACCATAGCAGGCCACCCTTTAAAGGTGAATATCTAACCACCTAACTTCTGCATTCTGCACCCAAAGGAGTCATCATCACCCTCCGACACTATAGATAGTGGTATTAAAATAGGCCAAGCAGTCTTCATTCCTGCTTTGCCTATTTTTGAATTCTGGCATTACTAAATTGCACAAGGTGCTACTGCACTAGGCTGTATTAACCACACAGTATTTAAATGAAGCATCCCTAAAATTATTTATCATTCAGCTTGACAAACTTGTAAAAGTGGTAAGCATTACATGCCCTGCATTTACGCCCATTTCTTTTCCAGGGGAAGGAGGAGGGAGTCCAGTTTTCAAAGTGTTGCTGTCTAAAAACCCTGCTTCACTCTAAGAAAGTCTAGTGGCACTCTTGGTGGTCCTTAATCATGGAATTGAAGGTGTTCTGGTGCAAACTGGTCTTCACTCTCTTCTCTCTTTGCCTTCTGTTGCAGAACCAGACCCTCACCACTTCTTTCTCCAGATTGAGCCCCTCAGCCATCCTCATGATCTCCTGAGATGAAGGCTTGCTTTGTTCTGCAAAATGGCTCTCGAGAGCTTCTTTGGCTGCAATGCTAGAAAGGAGAACCATAACAATTCGATCATATCCTTGGTATCTCAGGCTGCATGGAAACTATGGGCCAGTTCATGCAAGGCGTTTCACATACTTAACAGGAAAAAAAGTATGACATCCACATGTCATTTGTGGCCTGGGTTGTGTGATGTAAACAGGAAGCATTATCCATATTTATCCCTGTGCTTTCAATACTAGCAGAGAAAAAGAGAGCAGCACCAAATTCAAGAGAGCGAAGAGAAAAGCAAGGCTCAAAGTGGTGCTTTAAAAATGGACGGTACATTGCCAAAGGTGTTTTAGTGAAAACCTTCCTTCGGAATATCTCTCATGTGTCCAAAGAGGCCTCGGCCACTTCCACCTTGGAAGGCCCCTTGCCATAATAAAAAATAAAAATGACAACACTTGAGCAAAAAAAGGTAATCTGTACCAGTTAACACAAAAGTATGTGTTTTACCAAATCACTTTTTAAATTGGCTTAAATTTGGGGTCCAATCTGAGAGCGTAACGTTTAAAAACAAGTTGGAAACCTTGTTACGATATTAAGATATTGCCTCATTTTGGGGGGAAATTACAAACGAATGCTGAAATTGCCTCCAAGCTGCTTGTTGTGCTTTTCAGCCCAAACTGAAATATTGTGAAAATATTCAGATATGTGGTATATTTCTTCCAAAGCCAAGTGGGATAACAAAAAACAATTCCCTCCGTAGTGGAACAAATTTTCATTTTGACCACAAGGGGGCAGCATTATACTTTGTGTTTGACATGAAAGGGGCTGTGCAAAGCAGGTAGGATTCTGATGCAAAACAGCTGGGACGGTACGTTCCCTTTTCAGGGTTTCTTTTTAGAGAAGTTGTACTTTGCAATGTATTTGTGTTGCTGAGGTTAAACAAGCCAGTAATGGGTGGGTGGGTGTATCAGCATCGGCAGGGTGGTGGGGTAATACAAAACATTGTGATTTTTATCGATTCATAATCGTAGAAGATTGAATTAGCACCGGTCTTTTAAAGGGACCATGAACTCAACTGTAAGTACCTATATGGAGGAACAAAATAAAAAAGTTCCTTCCAGTAGCTCCTTAGAGACCAACTAAGTTTGTTATTGGTATGAGCTCTCATGGGCACGCACACTTCTTCAGATGCACACGAAAGCTCATACCAATAACAAACTTAGTTGGTCTCTATGGTGCTACTGGAAGGAATTTTTTTATTTTGTTTTGACTATGGCAGACCAACACGGCTACCTACCTGTAACTAGATTTATGGAGGAAAATAATGTGATGTTTTGGACCTCGCCCCCCCCCCCCAACAAATACAAGGGCCATATATGTAATTAACAAGGCAATCCTATACATGTGTATTTGGAAGTGGTGCAATGGGTCAGGGCATCTGGCTATTAACCAGAATGTTGGTGGTTCAAGCCCAGCCAGGGAAGGCTGTGGGCAGGATTCAGTTGCACTAGATGACCCTCAGGGTCATTCAGTCCTTATATTTCTATGCCACTTTTCACTTATGTGAGACACAAAGTGGCTTCCAACAATAAACAACATAACAGACCATCACAATTACAATATAAATCACAAAGAATAATTAACAGATCACCAGTAAAACAATTGCAAATCATCAGCAAAGCAACCATCTTCTATAAAACACTTACTAACAAAACAACTAAAGGGAAAAAAGCTAAGCAGGGGTGGGGGGCTTTCCAACTATACAATTCTATGATTCTAGGCTCTTAGCCTCAGACAAGTGTTTTATAGCAGGGAAGGGTCCCCTCTTTGTGCCTAAGGGCTGCATTGCATTAGTGGGCCGGGCCTGAGGCAATAGTGGGCCAATGGGAAGACTCTTACTGTCAGGGGCTCAGGAGCAGAGGCACATGGAAGATGGGAGATGGAGAGTGAGGGCGAGGAATCAGAGGGCAGTGTAGGAGGAGACAGTGGTCCGAGGGATTCCATAAGCCTCTCCAGCGAATCGGAAGATTCACAGAAGGGAGCGCCAGTGGCCAGGGGTAGGGGGGTCCCAAGGGGAACGCCCCAGGAGCAAGGGGGGAGCAGGGACTCCCAGAGTAGTAGTTGGAGATCAGGACCAGCTTCCCCACCAGAGCAGAGTGGGGGGGAAGGGTCCCAGGCATCGGGGCCAGTGCTTTCCCCACCAGGGAGAGAAGACGAGGCAGAGCTGACCACGCCTTCCTCGGAGAGTCGTACAACGGAGGGGAGGTCAGATCCGGCCAGTGTCACGGAAGAGGGAAGCAGTGATAGAAGCAGTGTAACGGTTAGGAGAAAGGTCACTGGGTTGGCGCGAGAAGCAAGTTCAAATGTACAGGAGCGCGGGACAGCAGAGAGTGAGGATTGGGAACCGGGTCCTAAAGCACGCCGGAGGCAGGGGGAGGAGCTAAGCGACTCAGCGTCGGAAGAGTCCAGGAAGGGCAGGAGGACCCAGAGGAGGAGAGAGCAGCGCAGAAGGTGGAGCAGGGCTAGGATCTTAAACTGGTGCAGAAGGGGAAGTGATTCAGATAGGACTTCGCCGATCTAGAGTCTAGACGTAGGGTTGCACGCTCTGGCTTTAAAATGGAAACTATACTTCAATAAAGACTTTTGTACATAATATCAGCCTGGCGTTGGTTCTCTGTGAGCTGGGACCTAGAGGCAGCCCTGACACTTACCTTTCCATAGGAGGCTATATTCTAGCCACACAAGAGTCAGAAGTTTACACACCCCTCCATCATCCATCCAGATGAGTAAGATGCGCAAAAGCACCCATGGGTGGCATAGAGCAGGGCCATTGGGGGTTCATCCTAGGGGACATGTGGGGAAAGTCTTGAGGGCTGGCTAGAAAGACCAGGTAGGCTGCCTTTTGCCCCTGGACCCAAAGTCCCTAACCCCTGGTATGTAGGATGGCAGCCTCAGGAGGCTATTCATACAGATGGGAATACTCAAGTGCTAACTGTCTGCGTTTCCCAAAGCTGAAAAGCTCAGTCCAGCATCCAGCCGCATTACCTTATGGTTGTTCTGCGTTTCCTTTTCCGCTCATTCACTCCAACCTTTTCATTGTATAAAGCTGCAGAACAGAACATTGTGAGAGAAAGCGACTTCCAACGATAACATGCACAGTATCAAAAGCTACTGCGACCTGCAATTCCTGTGAACTAAACACTCAAATTTCAGTGATTTCAAAATAGGACCCACACCTAAGACCCAGGGGGCGCTTTGCCACCTGGTTCATTGGCACCTGGGACAGTGCTAGTGGGAACAATCCTGCTTCCTCCCTTGACTAAATGTGCTAAAGGGGTTGCTGGAGCAGGCCTGTGCTTTCTGAAAATTGTTCTCTGCTCCGCATCCGTTTCAATGCACACAAGCAAGGAAATCTCCCTTAAGAAGAGCCGTAGAATTTTGGGTTATACCTCCTACTTGTTCTGCTTCCTCCAGCCACTTGGTTAGGATGGATTTTAGTTTGCAAGCATTCTTGAAGCTCAGCTGCAAGTTTTCAAACCGGCAAATAGTTGTTTGGCTGAACTCAGAGCCATGCACAGCAGCCAAAGCCTCTCCAACGTTAGTTTGGGTATAACCTGCAAAAGAAAACAATCCTACAAGCTCAGGGAAAGATGCTGGCATGGGAACACTTTATCTCTCTATCTATTTATCAGTCTACACACTCACCCACCCACCCACCCACCCACCTATATATATGCATACACTGATGATTTTGAAGCTCTTCCGGAATTTTTCTTTCATCTAATAAAACAAATCTGATTTTGATTTCACAACAATCAGGCACAGAAAAGGTTTTCCAATGGGGAAGCCATTAATCCATGGTTGCAAAAATAACAAAGAATCCTGTGTCGCCTTGAAGACTGCATTTGCTAATTAGCTAACCAATGCCAGGCTGTCCAAATTATCAACTTTGCATGAATGGCCACTGGTAATGCCATAATTTACATGCCCTGCACTTCTCTGCATTTTTTTTTTTCTTCTGACCTCAGTGAGATTGGTAGAGAGGATGATTCTGCATCTATGGATAACACTTACTGCATCTACAGCCACTTTATGCACCACATGCCACAAAAGTTATGCCAAAGTAAATTTCTTTGTTTTTAAGCTGTCACAAGACTCCCTGTTGCTTGTACAAAATAAAATGTTTTAATTTTAACACAGAAGCAGACAAACCAAAAAGGGAGCCTGGGACTTATCCTTGCACTATTCTAGGCTTGAGCTATACATTTCCTACTACTCAGAAAAGACATTCACATTTAGATTTTCTGCATAGGATTATTTATATCAGTGCACCATTTTTGAAGAATGTGGGAGGCTTGAAAAGCTCCAGTATTGGGTAAAAACCCAGTTCATTTACAATAGTACTTAGACATGGACCTTTCACACTGCCCTTTGCTGCTGACCATTTTATCATTATCAGTATGCCACAATCCATGCATTTGTCGCTTTAGCATAAGCAAAAGATTAAATATATATATCCTAACATTTTTAGTTAAATGAGTCACATACCCAGCTTAATTCTTCTCAGCTTGAACTCGTTGGCAAACTTTTCTAGTTCCCTGATTTCAGGAGAATCCATGTCTATTGGTTCTTCGATTGACTTGTTCTTCTTGCGGAATTCCTGCTTAAAATCAGTGACCGAGTCATCTCCAAGGATAGAGGGGTGCATGGAAGGAAAGCTGTGGCCCAGAGCACATGAACTGGCGCTCAGCGCATGGTCAGGGAATTTATAAAGGCAAGGGGTGAGGCTACCTGTTGGAGAACAAAAACAAATGCTATAATTTCCTAGCTCACATCATTTAGCAGCAGTGCAATCCTAGGCAGACTTTTACTCAGAAGTAAGCCTCATCAAGATCAATGGGACTCACTCCCAGGTAAGTGGCATGGGATTGAAGTCTTAATAGCTTGTTCTCGTTTCATATTACCCAGGTCTTATGTCCACTGGTCTTATTGATTGTTCTGTAAACTGTGCTGCGGCCCTCTGTGGTGAAAAGTGGCCTATAAATATTGGAAATGAATAAACAAATAGACTGTGCTGGCTTCCCAGTTTGCTTCCAAGCCCAGTAAAGGTACTAAAACCCTAAAAAGCTGAGGGCCAGGCTATCTGAAACACTATCTCTTCCCATATGATCCTTTCCACAGGCTAAGAAGTCCTTTTGTATCTCCCACCAGAAAAATAGATTTGGTTAGTGAATAGACAAGAAGGGGCCTTTTCTGGGGCAGCTCCTGAGTTTGCAGAATTCCCTCCCAATGAAGATACAGTAAGGTCCCTTTTAGTCGTCATCATTCTGTGTGGCTCTTCATCGTTTCTAAATGGCTGTACTTGAGGGACAATTACAACAGATTCCACACAAAAAACACTTATGTCCCTGTGGAGATGGCAGTGCCGAATCGGTGGCGCATGCCCTTCTGGCTTGCACTCTTTATAAAGACTTGAGGAATGAGATCATCACCCCTCTTTTATTGTCCATTCTGGGTCGCCCAACCACTGCTACAGTGTCCTTTCTCTTGGCAGATCAAGATGAGCAGGTGACAGCAAAGGTTGCAAGGTTTTTAGCTGGGGCAATCAGAATAAGATCCACTATTTGACTATTGATTATAAACCCTAGAATGCATTTTATATAATTGTCTGTTTATTTTCATTCTTTGTATATCGTATTGTTGTTTTATTGCTATGGCCGATGGCTGATGCAAATAAAGATTCATTCATTCATTCATTCCCAACGATGATGACTAGCTCCAACCACAAGGTCCCTTTTAGTCATCCCTATTCCGTATGGCTTTTCATCGTTTTTAAATGGCAATTAAGATTTAAACCCTGCTCCTTTTGATTTTGAACTACTGCTGTTACAGGAATGCCTCTCGGGCGCTGAAACCTTTTATGTAATAAGGTTAATCAGTTAGGGGAAACAAAACAAAATGAAACAGACAGACTTGCCTTGCAATGTGCCAACACCATTCACAATGTTGGGATGGGGCATACTGCAGGTCTGCAAAATGCGGCTTTGAGAGAGGCTGGCTGCCAGCATATCTGGACCTGCAGGCTTGATACCTGGGTAAAAAGGGGGAGGGGGAAGTTGAGAGTGCAGTAAGACCATTTCAGTTGAGACAAACTGAATTAGTTACAGATGTATTCCCCCCCCCACCCGCTTTATGGGCCCACTGGTTTTAAGGGAACATTTCTTACCTGCCATCACGCCGTAGGCAGCTTGCTGGTTTCCATAATGGCAGGAAGGGATGGAATAATGCAGACCTGGTAGAACATTCCTCAGTGTCGGCATGGAGAGGCATATGGAGGAAGATTTAGGGGTTGGGGTTAACAAAACAGAGGATAACAGTAAGAACATGCATAAGGACCCGAAGATCATCCTTTCAACCCAACCAAAGTATTCCACAGTGGTACCTCAGGTTACATACACTTCAGGTTACAGACTCCGCTAACCCAGAAATAGTGCTTCTGGTTAAGAACTTTGCTTCAGGATGAGAACAGAAATCATGCTCTGGCGGCATGGCAGCAGCAGGAGGCCCCATTAGCTAAAGTGGTGCTTCAGGTTAAGAACAGTTTCAGGTTAAGTACGGACCTTCGGAACGAATTAAGTACTTAACCTAAGGTATCACTGTATGTCATTGAAATTCTACTCAATATTGACCCAGAATAGATTCCAATGTATAGTTAGCAGAGTAAAACCTTAAACACGTTGCAGGATTACCCCCCAAAATAGACCAGAGGCAATTAATATTTCATCCAGCCGAGCTTTACTGCTACTGAAGGCAAATGAGCATAATGGTCACAAATCCAATACATTCAGGATTGGCGCTGTCCGTAAGAAATCCAGCTGCAGCAGACTTAACTTTAATAACTTATAATAAGTCTAAAACCTTAACGCTAAGCATGCTATGTACAGAACACCACACCAGAAGGAAAAGATATAGAAAGAGAAAGTGAAACCCAGGCTCCTTCTGGGCCTACTTTTATCGTCAGCATGACCTTGACCGAAAAGATAAGAGAACCAAGTTTAAGCCAGCTATACTCAGCTTCTCTGAAGGAATAACCCAGAATATCAGGAACTCCTGCTTGTTTCTTCCACACAGAGAAGCTTCCAGAACCCTCTTGAATTAATTAGAATGGGAAAGATCTCTACACATCAGATCAATACTTTCTGCACCAAGAAATGCAAACTGGGACCAGTGTACTAGAATTGTCTTGCCCCACATGTGTTCATTTGACCTCTTCAGTTGAAGAATTAGCACCACTACAGGTGTCACAGAAGACCCGTTTAGTGTGGCAGCATCTACACTTTCCTGCCTGCTGAGATGAAGCAGGTGCCTTCACTGTTCTATGTTTGGTGCCTGCTAAACAAATTCCTATTTAGACAAGCCTACCCAGACACTAAGAAAGTGGAGGTAATTTTACTCAGCTTTAGTATTTTACCTTCTATTTGTATGCTTTAAAAGTATGGTTGTAATTTTTTCCCTTTATTTTATTGTTTTATCTTTTTCTAAACTGCTCTGAGGGTTGTTCTTTTCTTTTTTTTTACAATCGTGTACAAATGTTATGAGATAAAAAGGGAAATAAATAATATATTATATTCACATTTTGGATCTGTCTTGAGTCTATACTCTACCTTTTGGAGAGCATCTTAAGAAAGTGTGTAAATTTGAGCTGTACATTCAGGAAAAGCAACTGCATGCACCCAGCTTTCAACGCACCTTACATTTACCATGTATGACAAAGTTGTTGAAAGCAAGTGGAGCAGAAGTCTAGTAAATGTAGGCCATTGTGTGCTAGTTATAGTGATTACTGAAAAGCTTGACACATAAAATGTAAATTATGCTTATGAGATTTTATTTTATTGTGTAAATTTTACAAAATAAAACCTTTTTTTAAAAAAATAGCCATGTCTGATGTGGGCTGATGATAAAGGAATCAAAGGAACATTTGACTACTTCTTGAACTATGAATGGCTTCTGCGTTAGTCAAATAAACCCATTGTTCTTTGGTTTGATTCCATTTTACACAGAAGGAACTCCCCTGCCCGCAAATCAGTGCATCCAGTTTTACTTCAAAACAGAGCTGTTTGTTAAAGATCACACATGCAAGTTTCAATATAGTTCTGTACTAATCACAGGCCAATCCTTATCTGGCAGGCTGGTCAAAAGTCCACAGTATGAACTATTCACAAAATTTTTAAAAAGCAAGTGTGTTTATGTGTGTGGCAGGGGGGTTATGCACTGCAAATAAATCACTGTGTGCCAAGCCGTTTTTGATTTTCATTCTTTCAGCCACAGTTCTTGTTTTAAGGCATTGAAATAGAAATGAATTATATTCCTGGAAGGATTCTATTTCACATTAAATTAAAACGGCAGTGCAGCGTTCTGCTTCTTTCTTCATTTCTTTTGAATCCATAAATTGGTTTTCTCCCATGTAACAGAAAAAAGTTTTAACTTAATGATCTTTGAAATAGTTGGATACAGTATAATATACTTTCAGGGTCATCTGCTTTAATACACATCTTGATGCTTCTCTGAAATTAAAAACGGAGAGCTCTTGAAGTCACAGGAAACCTAAGGAACTGAAAAGAGCTTGGCTTAAATTGCCTGCAGGGCAGAGGAGAGAGTAGCAGTTTCTGAGCACAATGACTTTCATGCATCACTGATATAACTCATTTGGGAGAAACCAGATGTGGAGCGATGAAGGAACGCCACACAAAAGCCTCTGTCAATGGGACATGGATCTCTACCTTAAAAAATCATATTTCCCTGCCTTCCCAAGGAGCATCTATTATTCTAAACCAGCACAAGGCATCTTCTGCCTCCTTCTGAGTGGTCTGTCTTATTGTTGTTGATGTGGCATGGCCAGTCACTGGGACCATAGTGCAGCATTTAGTTGTGAGTCCACAACTACCAGAAGATTATTTGGAGGGGGGTGGTAGTGTTAGTGGGGAGACATTGGTGAAGTCGAGGTTGACCAGGTAGAACGTTGCCAAGGTAGCCCTCAAACCTAATTCTGGCGCTTCTTGAAACAATTCTTATTTTGGAAAAAAATATTCTAAAACTGTGAACTCTCTGGCAGGTTATATAAAACCTTGCAAGTGTTTGAAAGTATGACTTGAGACAAATGCAGATGTGGCAGAAAGTTCAGAAGCCATGGCCCACTTTTCCAGTTTAGACTGACCTTGGATACGGCTGTGTTTCCAATCCCAGTTCAAAGTGCCAAATAGTGCATTTAAAGATTTAGGACCAAGGTGTTTTAAGGATTATCGTGCAATCATACCCAATTTCTGAGATCTTTGAGGCCATTTCCAGCTGGGTTCAGACATGCTGGTGGTAGGAAAATGGGACAGAGTATCTATGGTTGCAGCCCAGACTATGGAATTCCCTCTAGGTGGCTTGTTGGCTCCTTCCTTATCAAACTTTTATTGGTTGGTGAAACCTCTTTTTGATGTACCTTCAGTATAGATTAATTCCCACTCCCTGTGCCCCTCCCTGGGTGTTAGGTTGCAAATTCTTCTGATTCTATTTTCCCTTCTGCTTAAACACACATACTGGAGTTTGAAAAAAATGGGCATACAAATGATTTTATTTAAGATTGAAATTGTCATTTCATGCCACTTGGAATAAATTGATACTTTTGATCAACTCTAAAGGCCCTTCCAAGCAACCTTTTTATTGTGCTTTCATGATTATTTGGTATCAGGGAGGTTATACATACAATCCCACTTTCAATACTGTTTGTGTTTGCAAAGCTTTTGGAGGCAGACAAACTCTTCTGTTCCCAAACAGTGCATGTTCCTGCTAAAATCCTTCAATTTTTTATACCACAAACATTCCAAGTTATTTTTTGTTTTTCACTCCCAGATAGCTTTTATAGCACTCTTGTTCAAGATGTGTAGCTCCAGATGACAATAATGCAGTAACACTGGAGAAGCATTGCAGAACATCTAATAAAGCAGAAGGATGTGTGGATGCTCCAATATAAACCACCACAAATTCAGTATAAACGAGTCAGTTACATGTTGCAGAATATACCACCACCTAGAGCAGCAGCAACAACAAAAATAAAATGTCATATGGAAGAGTCCAAATGAAAATTAATTGTTAATAATGCCATACTTAGACATGCAACTGAAAACAGGATTTATTAGCTTGGTTAATATTTGTATCACCTTAGATTTTTAGTGCTTGCATATGTGCAAACTGGTTGGTTTTATTTTCCACTTCATATAATGCATCTTCCCATTCTTTAGTATGAGTTTTTGAGAAGTAGGAAATAAGACATTTTAGATTGTAAATGGTTTTAGGAATTGTGATACGCTTTTACCATTTTGGATTTATGTTTCGTCTTGTTTTTAAATGGTTTTAAATTTTGTACATTGTGTGAATTGATTTTATTCACACATTTGTACACCATCCTGGAATCGTCTGTTGAAACATTTAAGAAACACTTTAAAGAAATACGACATCAGATAAATAAATAAGACACCAGCCTTTTGATGATGCATTATGATGATCCAGCTTCTCCATTGTGAAGATTTTACCGGAAAGCTAATGTGGCAATTAAAAAAACAACGACTACACCATACACAATTAAACCTGGCACGCTGGTAGTTTTAGTTTGAATCATTTGCTCAGAGAACCTAATCTCTTTAAAAAGCTTTCCCTTTAAGGGCTTGCGTAGCCCTTGAAAGATGCCAAGGCATGGCAGATTGAGAAGAGCAACACTGATAGAATAAAAAAAGTACCTGTTGAGACCACATTGGTGGCATGATTGGAGACGGGTAAGCACTCTGCAGCACTGTGATGCATTATCAGAGGCAGAGAGGGTGACGAGTCTGAATTCAAAGGGATGAAGGTGTCAGCTGAAGGAAAGGCTTGACAACTCATTCCCACAAGCAAACAGAAAAGGAAGAACGAAGAGATGCCTTGCCTTGCTTTTCTCCCAAGTCTACCCTATGCAGTTCCCAGCAGTCCGGATTCGATTGTACCACTTTCCCTTGCATATATACATAACATGGGTTATGGTGCACAGGGAAGTCGTGTGCAGGTATTTATACTGTCAGGAAATCCCTTTATCCATTTTAATGTGCTTTGCCTGGCCAAGTTGCCTGATCACTTAGGAACCTCCTTCCTCCCCACCCAAATGCAACAGACACCCAATTAATGAGGGGAAACCAGAGACCCAATTTTTCCCCAGGTTCTTTTGTGAAGGAACAATATTGGATAAGGCTGCAGGAGGGAGTCTTTTTACCCCAATTTCTGCTCATATGGTAGTTGCGGAAACCTCCTCAGTGTTATCCAACCGTATGAACACCTGCCCCAAAAGCCAAAAAACAAACACTCAAATCACACAGAGATCCCCACCGCACAAAGCAAAAGGTTGAAAAACCAAAATATTACCAAAAAACACCAAAAAAAATCCAAAAGTTATATATGTAAATTAAAATCAAAAACTATAGAAATGAGATTTGGTTCTTAATTTTTGGATGATATGAAGAAATCTGTAAACAGATGTTATTTCATGAACAAGGCTTCAAACATACTACTCTGCATGATAGGAAGTACTGAGTGTTTATTGAGACTAGTCAGACTTGGAAAATACATGAAAGATGTGTTGTTTTAAGGTCCTATGGGAATAAGTTGCATTTTATAACCTTTTGCTTTTAAATGTTGCTGTTTTAAAAAAAATTTCAGAGACTCACATTGAAAAGGCATTGTAATAAACATAGCTTCTGATAAAACCAAATATAAGATATAAGATCAGATAAACATTCACCCTACTTTGAAGTCATTAATACATTTAAGGCATACGTATCATCCTAAAAAAGCAGTGTTATGTATCCACCAATCAGCAACGGATTCTGAGATGCACGGTTGATCAAACGTACTAATTGTAGCAGGACGAACATGAATAAGTTTCCATCTACAATATACCGGTAAGCCCAAAGTGGGTACAGTCTGCTGTCCAGGCTTTTGGAAGACATGATACTAGCTGTAGAAGCATAAGGCACAAGAATAGTCATTGCCACCAATTGGAAGAGCTTTGTTTGAGAGAAGATAGGGCTTTTCCACAAGCAGAAAACCTCGCATGCTACTTGAGTTTTTGAGCTAACCATTTCTGCTGCATCCTGTATTGAATTCAAAGCAACACTTAAAAAGTGTCATTCATATCGACTGATAACTCACAGATATTGTCACTGCAATTACCTATACAGTTCTGGTTCCACATTTGATAGGTCCCTCCCAATTTTTTCCAAGAGAATTATATGCATTCCGCATGACTACTGTCACGCTGCAAATGTAGGATTGCACCAGACATTCTGCACAGGGAAGGTTTTCTCTTCTCTGATCTAGAGCAAGGCAGTCACAATTGAATTTAATGAGCTGAGTTAGTAATGAGAGCATACTGAAATTTATTTGAACTGAATCCTATGGGGTCTGTATAAAAAAGTTTCCTTCTACAATGTAAGAAATTTCCCAGTAAAACTGAATGGAATTACTCATAATATTCATTTCCTAGCATGTTGCATGGATAAAAATCAACGTTAATATGAAATAATTGCATCAGTCTGGTTATATGAATATGGACAAAACTAGGGTTGCAAATGGGGCATATGAGTGGAAGGGAGGGAGATTATTACTATTGTGGGAGCCCAGAGCTCCAAAGGGGATAACTCAAGGTGGCTGTCATTTGGGCAAGGATCACACCCCACTGAGAAGATTGAATGCAAATAGTGTTCTGGGCCCAGAAGATTCTGTTGGTTGTTGTTGTTGTTGTTTAGTCATTTAGTCATGTCCAACTCTTCGTGACCCCATGGACCAGAGCACGCCAGGCACTCTTGTCTTCCACTGCCTCCCACAGTTTGGTCAAACTCATGTTGGTGGCTTTGAGAACACTGCCCAACCATCTTGTCCTCTGTTGTCCCCTTCTCCTTGTGCTCTTCATCTTTCCCAGCACCAGGGTCTTTTCTAGGGAGTCTTCTCTTCTCATGAGGTGGCCAAAGTATTGGAGCCTCAGCTTCAGGAACTGTCTTTCCAGTGAGCAGGGCTGATTTCCTTCAGAATGGATAGGTTTGATCTTCTTGCAGTCCATGGGACTCTCAAGAGTCTCCTCCAGCACCATAATTCAAAAGCATCAATTCAGCCTTCTTTATGGTCCAGCTCTCACTTCCATACATCACTACTGGGAAAATCATAGCTTTAACTATATGGACCTTTGTCGGTATTGTGATGTCTCTGCTTTTTAAGATACTGTCAAGGTTTCTTATCGCTTTTCTCCCAAGAAGCAGGCGTCTTTTAATTTCCTGACTGCTGTCACCATCTGCAGTGATCATGGAGCCCAAGAAAGTAAAATCTCTCACTGCCTCCATTTCTTCCCCCTTCTATTTGCCAGGAGGTGATGGGCCCAGTGGCCATGATCTTAGTTTTTTTGATGTTGAGCTTCAGACAATATTTTGTGCTTTCTTCTTTCACCCTCATTAAGAGGTTCTTTAATTCCTCCTCACTTTCTGCCATAAAAGTTGTGTCATCTGCATATCTGAGGTTGTTGATATTTCTTCCGGCAATCTTAATTCCGGCTTGGGATTCATCCAGCCCAGCCTTTTGCATGATGAATTCTGCATATAAGTTAAATAAGCAGGGAGACAATATACAGTCCTGGGCAAAGCAATAGCAAATCAGTTGTCACAATGAACCACCTGAAACCTTGCAAAATATAAAGCATGCGTTGACTCCCTAGGTTGTTATACTTATTAAGAAAACCATAATTAACAGTTTGCATGACTGGACAAATGGAACGATTCCTTTGACAATCTGTATCATAGATGGACACATACAGTGTAGCAAAAACACCTGATAAAAAGAAAGGATTAAGAGATTTCAGCGGAAGACACTTTCCCATGCACTGATCACTTTTTAAAATATATAGAAGGCGCATTAGCTCCTGTTGCCAAGCTCTGGTTCATTGGGTTTGGACTAAGACCAGGCATAATTGCATTATGGCTGACAATAGTCTTAAAGCCCAACCGATGGGGGAAATGGGCCTACTTGATAAAGGATAAAAGTTAAGATAATTTGTTTTCCTGGGGCACCTGTCCTCACACTAGATCGCTGAAAAACAACCTCTGCCTGTGTATCACAGATTGCTTATGTGATTTGGTATAGGGTGCTCCCACGGTTCTCAATGCACAGCTAAAATGAGGGGTGTGTCCGTAAGGGAAAAATATTAGTTCCCCCAAATTCTGTGTGTTTGGACACAGTGCATACCCCAAAAAACCAAAAGTTTTTGAGCACGAAATATTTTTAATCAGTAAAATATAAAAGACTCTAACAGTGTTTTTCATATTTGAATTTGATCTTACATACTCCTTAGAATGCTAATAGCATGCTTAGATCTAGTGTCTGCCATAACATTGGTTGATGGCAATGTTGCTGATTATGAAAAGTGGGTGCTTTGGTTCACTTGAAATGAAACACCTCTGGTATTGGTTGGAAGTTTAATAAATGCTTGCTTTGTCTTGTTGGCAGGTCAAGATGCCAGTCTTAAACCTGAGGTCACCAACATGGTGCCCTTGGTTATCATGGAGTGTTTGACTTCTCATGGTACCCACAAACCCTGACTGCCTCACTCTCAGTGTGCCCTGGTGGGTGAAGGTGGTACATAAAGCCAAAAGAGGAAATTAGAAAAACCATGCTCTCTTGCACTTCCTGTTCCAATTCTATTTCCTTGTAAAGCTCTGATCAGCACCTGAACAGAAAGTAGGGGAACTGAAAAGGTAGGAGGGAAAACCACCAGCATATCACAGGTCATCTCTTGGCCCACAGTTATGTTCTCTGATTTGTTGATGATTTTGTTGTCATTCTATGGAAAATTTGTGAAGATCCATGTATTAAATTTACTGTGCAGTCTACCAATGTAAACTTTCATTTGATTTGAGGGGTGGAGGGGACCCCACCTAAAATCATAAAACTAAAGCATTTTAATTCTGTTGGATCTGGCTCTTACCCAGAGACATGGAAAAGCAAACAACAGAAACTGGATGAGGTATCCACAGCACTCTTTCAAAATTTCCTATGAGGAAAGGGTGAAGAAGTTGAGTAAGAAGCAACATGAAAGGCATTTAAAAACATTTGAAGGGCTGTCACATAAACTATGGATCAAATTTATATCCTGTCATTCTGAGGGTAGGTCCAGTATGTCCAAAATACAAGAAAAATTTAGACTAAAAATGAGGAAGAACTTCCTAATGATATAGGTGGTCTGATGGACTGGAAGAGATTGCCTCAGAAGATGTTAGGTGAGAAAGTGGCTGGGCATTAGGGATGCTGCAGTCGGCTTCCTGCACTGACAAGGTTTGGACTAGAAGCCCTTTGAGGTCATTTCCATCTCTATGATTCTAGGAACTCAAACAGGAGAAAATCATGAAATATTATCAGGTTTAAATAAAGTTTGGAAAATGAGCCCATCTTTTATTTATTTATTTAAAGGAAAATTGACCATAATGAGTGAATGTTCAAAGTGCTTCCAGATGTGTTTGCACGCACACAAACGTATAACAGTGAATAGTGAGATACTGCTTTCTCTTTCCAACAGCAATATAAAGAAAAGGTCGTGATGGCTTTGGAAAGAAAATCAAATGGAGATTATCACATGAGCATCCTTTAAATCCTACTTTTCATCTATATTCATACATGAACTTTGGTTCCAGATTGTAATAATGAATATTAGGGTACAAGGGAGAAAACATCATCTGTTCAGCATGGCTAGTCGTTTAGAGTTTCATTACAAAGCAAAACAACTTGCAAGCAAAGTGATTTCATCAGCATATTCAAGCCACAAACCAGCTTCTCCTGAAGGTCATTCAAACATTTTTTAAAAAAAGAGAAAGTTATGCTTTTGATCCAGCAATGGAAGCTGTTTTCAGCTCCCCACAATTCTATAAGAGTAATGCAATTCATTTCTAAAAATAAAAATAAAGGAAGACAGCTGCAACTTTATGATCAATAATTCTTCAAGTGAAGGCCATTCTTTTTTTGTTAAAAAAAATCTCAATTAGAATTATTTTTGTGCCGTATTCTGCTCCAAGTACAAAGTATTTCAGTGAGGCCTGGATCTTTTGGTGCTCTGTGTAAGGAGGCCATCTTATCCTGGCCACCCACCTCACAGCTGCCAAAGACTAAGCCAATCTTAGTAGACCTAAGACCACAATCTATGCTACATGCCACATAGGACCTATTTAATGTATTTCTCTAGTGTGACCAGAAACAAAAGACAGTAGGTTTCCTGAAATGTTAAACCTTTTGTGGAACAAAGGAAGTTTGTAAAAAAATGTTTTGCTTGCTATGCAGGGACCATCTGTTGAAGTCATCTTCTACCATTCTGCCATTGGTTGACTAGAAATTGGTTGACTAGAAATTGGTTGACTAGTCTGCCATTTGTTGACTAGAAGTACTCATTCACATGAAACACATCATACAAATTTGGAACCTTTTTGCTTTAACACAAAATAAAAAGGTGATCTCTGCTGTGATTCTACAGGTTGAAGAGCAATAGCTTCAGATTGACAGAGAATAGATGTGCACTGTGATCCTTAAAATGTGTTCCTTTAAGGGATTCCGAAAATGCAGCTGAATGTGTTGCGGGATCAGATTTAGAAGATGTTTTCTTGATTCCCTTTAACTTTGAAAAGAGATTGTAAGAATGACCTTAATCCTGCTGAGTTTCGGAGATCTTTGGGATGTTTTAAATTGCTTTATGAACGTGTTTATAAAATTGGTCTGGCCTTTTGGATTTAATGTATTTTGAAGATTGTCTTGTAAGCCAACTTGCGAGAGCTATGCCTTAGAAGCCAGTCTTAAAATATTTTAAACATATACCCTAGTGTGGCGTAGTGTTGGACTAGGACGTGTGGGACCAGAGTTCAAATGCCTTTAGTCATGAAACTCACAGGGTCACCTTGGGCCAGTCACACTTTCTTAGCCTAACTTACCTCACAGGATGGTTGTGAAGAGAAGAGTTAGGTGTGTCAGCTTGAGCTCCTCAGAGGACAGCTGGGATTAAATGAATAAATAAATAATCCATTGTGCTAGGATTTGTACAGAAATCTATTAAAACAAAACCTTACCTAAAAGACACGCACACACATCGTGGGATTGATAGAATTGAGAATACAAGATAATAAAGACTTAAAAAAAGACTGGGAACCATTTGTGTTGTATCTACAGAGACAATGTAAAGAAATGGACTCACTAGCAGGGTTTGAGTAAACACTTACAATTAACAAAACAAATACAGAAATCATAAAGATGATGTTAAAATGATAGGAGTATAACAATATTTAATATAAAAAACCTAAGGTTAAGATACAATAAAGCAAGCAAGAAAAGTTAGTATGTAAAAAACCAGAAGAAGAAGTTGAGGAAAGTCAGGGGAGGGGGAGGGGGAAATTTGGATTTTTTATTTTATTTTATTATTTGATATGTTGTTACTATGATAAAAATGTAAAACTCAATAAAATTATTATTAGAAAAGAGAATACAGGCAGAGTGAAAAATGCACTATCTTCAGGAATTGGGTGAATTTTGAGGACCTTCCCACCAATTTGTATAATAAAATATATTTTCTGAGTTCGTTAGGTTATGAGGTAGTAAACCAAGAAATAGAGAAGGTGAGAGGAAAGGAACACAAATTGACAAGGAAGAAAACCAAGCTTGTTGCAAGATCTCCAGTTATAATTCTTCAAAATTTATCACTGTAGCTGTTACTGAATAAAGTTTATTCTCAGCAGGAAACCAAACTGGGAGATACATTACCTTCCATTTATCTTCCTAATAAGATCTAGAACTCCCTGCTGTGACACGGTTGTAAAAAGTGGCAAGCTATTGGACGCGATGAGCTTTAAGACTATTCCTGCTTTCAGAAAAGAAACAAACCGACTGCATAATGTCACATAATCCTAATTACTACAGAGTTTTCACAAAAGTGATGCTTCTCAACATGTTTTTCAACAAACTATCACAAAGTGCATTAAATCATTCATTTTCATAGCTCCCCTGGAAATCAGATATTAGATTCACTCACATAATTGCTAATTCAAAATTATAATGTTTTGTCAGACTCCATATTTATCAGCACTTTGATGAAGCTAAGGATGCCTGCATGTATCTACACAGGTATATGTGGATATTCTACATTTACTGAACTAAATTTAAAGAAGCTTGAGTAGAACTCAGTTTTTGAAATGCAAATTCCCTCCATCCTCTCCCATTTTGCTGCCTATGTGCTGTCCCCAAAGAAAGCCATTCCTGCGTGTCAGGCGGCTGCCAGAACAGTGTGGGATAGTCTGCAACAGAAGAGAATTTGTTGAACTTGGAGAATGGGTCTTGTGCAAACAAAAGTAACCTGCATTCATACAGGAGTCCCTGGATCCCTTTGTCTGCATACCATCTTGCATGTAAGAAAGGAAGAACAGAACTATGAACATTTATAATTCATTCACAGAGAATAACAGAAAAGACCCACAACACTAGGATTTTGGGAGTTGAAAACTTCCTGTTCCAATTCCAGAACATTGCTGTTGTTCGTTGGATTAGTCACAACACTTGATATTTGGCAGTAACCAAGTTCAGTGACAATGAATTGGATTCTTAAAATAAAAATAAAAATGGATGCAAGGTCCTTCAGATTTGTCTAAAATGACTTGGAGTGGGAATAATGAATCTGGAAAATATTTGACATCCCCTCCTCGCATTGGAGTACATCCTTCACACACACACCCAATTCCAAGCCTTTTAAAAAAATCTTACATCTCTCTGAAGAAGCCAAGACATGCCCATGTATACATCTTTGCATTATGACCAGTTCTCCAGAAACTAGATTTCCAAGAACACTGCTATCTTTTTTTAAAAAAATATGACCGGCTTCATGTTGTTATCAAAAGCTATTTTTGTTGTGTTATACAACCCTCAGACAGACCATTCAATCAAGCAAAACACTTCTATTTCATGATTAAGTCCCTGCTGTGCGAGTCTAATAAATTACTGGTGAATGTTTTATAAGTTACTTAAGACCAGTGAGCTTTGCATTTGCTAGAAATACCATGAAGATATTTTACTAAGAAATGTATCTTTTCAGTAATGCTCCTTATACCCATGACAAAAACAGTACCTGAATGGAAGAGATCTCCAAAGCCAGCCCTTAATCTGGTTCTTAATCCAGCAATCAACAGTCTCCTTTTCATATCCACTAAACATCACCATTTTCCCTTTCTTTCCAAAATGACTGACAACAGCACACCCTTTGTACACTTGGCACTGCACATTCTGGTCCCAAGTGTACAGCTCCATGCATTTCATGTCTTTGGAGTGGTTAGCAAACTTTATATAGAGAATAAATAAATTTATAAAATGAATATTTCATATTAGAAAGGAGAACTGTTTGATATTACTTAGTAGAGTGTCCACCTGTCAGAGATTTGTTTAGCTTTAAATAATCATTCCCAAATGATTGTCTTTAAGGCTGCAATCCTATACACACTTACTTCAGAGTAAATCTCATTGAACTCAGTAGGATTTACTTCCAAGCAGCTATGCATAAAATGGCACTGTAAGAGACATGTTCACCCCCTATTTTCACTATGAGGGTGGGAAATGCCCTTAATTGTTTAGATAACTTTTAAAAAACGGTTTGTTAGATAATGTTGCTGGAGGGTTTATGTACTTCATGTTTCTTAGAATCTCAGTCTAGCCAAACACTTTTAATCCCTATTGTCTTCATTAAGTGACGCATATGCTGACATAAACATCAAACACTCTCCTTATATCAAACCTTTGGTTTTAGAAACATTAAATTATATTCCCCTCCAGCCCAGATAATAAAATTTATTTGAATTGCCAATATTTCCCCTCTTATACTGGTTCTCTACCTTTATCAGCAGCCTAACCAGCTAAAATTCTAACAACAAACTGCAGTGACAGGGGAAAGAGTGACGTGTAAAGTCACACCTGTTGAATTTCTGCCCACCTGTTAAAGGCACAGGAGCCTACAGGAAAATAATTTGGACATCTTAATTTCATTATTTAAAAGGTTATACACTAGATTTCCAAGTAGCTGAATGGCAACCTCTCAATTGATGCTGAGCTAGTCAAGTAAGTTGGCAATGGCTCAAGACTCAATGTATCAGGACAATTTTGGGCATCATGTGGCAGGACAGAGCCTCAAACAAAGATGTGCTCTCCCAAACTCAAGTTCTCAGCATGTTCACTGTCCTGTCTCAGCGATGTCTATGCAGGCTTGGCCAAGTCCACAAAATGGAAGATGACAGGATGTCCAAAACATGCTCTATGGGGAGCTCTGCGTTACAATGATGTATTCAAATGTGACATGAAGGTTGGCAACATCAGCCCCGCCATTTGGGAATCCCTTGCCGTCAGGTCATGTATCTATAGCATTGACCAGAGGAGGAATGACTGCTGGAAGGAGCTCACAAAGAAGAAATGCTATGGTACACCTGCATCCGTACAATCAGATGCTGTCATCTACCCCAGCTGCAACAAGACATGTCTCTGCCATATTGGTTTCTACAGCCACAGCAGGCGCTGTATTTCTCAAATGGTTTGCCTTCACCCCTGATGTCACACCCTTCCATTGTCTTCTGAGACAGACTGATGCCAGCCTCAGTAAGAATGGCTTGGCAAGAAAGTCAAATTCTGAAAAACAAAACAAAAGGAATTTATTTTAAAAGTGTTAAGAGGTAAATCAGAGAGTTACTATTCTGAGCTATAATGAAATGTATTATATACATATCACTCTCGCATACACTCTGTAGAGAATCTTGAATAATGAGCCTTCATGATATGAGAAGATAAAAGACAAAAGGAAATCTAATTTATCTCTCAATTATTTTTTCTTCCAGTTGTTGACCAATAAAAGTGCAATAAAAATGGCTCTGATGAGATCTGCCTGTGGTTTACAGAAGTGGTTGGCAGCATTCCTTGTGAGCCTGATATATTTTATGACATTTTGAGTTCTTTTGCACTTCACAGATAGACATAAAAATGAATTGTACACTGCAGAAAGAAACCAAATAAGCAAAGTGAGATTATAGATAGATAGACATATGCGAGCGCACAACATTTCTGCCAGTTTCACAGCCACAATTTTGTTTCATCAAGGAATTTATGCTGCCTTTGACTTTCAAGATCTGGATTCCTCTCCACAGAGAAAGACGTGGTTTCTTTTTGCAAGTCCTACTGGACATCCAGAAGGACATATCAAACTAGACTTTCAAGTTCAGTTCAAATTTTACATTGCAGATAGATTTGAAAATGCTTTCATCAAATACAAAAAAGTTTAACAAGACAGGCATGTCTCTAAACACAAGGCAAGACATGGCGGTTATGAAGGAGGAGAGTGCTTGGTCTATGGCTTTTCGAATTATGGGATGTGGTGCACTGGGAATTTATTCCTCCTAATGTGCTAGGGATCAGTACCATATTTGGTCACTGAAGTATCCCACCCAACTTGTGCTCTGGACGGGTGGACCAGCACTAGAGCTAGAGCCAATGGTTGGACGATCAACATCAATGCACCTGCTTACTATATGTCACCACACCTGAGACTACACTTCATACTTCAGTGGTTGCCTGACATTTGCCTCTGTCCTGAGAACAGATTTAAGTACATAAGGTGAGCCTGGTGGATCAGGCCAATGGCTCATCTAGTCCAGTATCCTGTTTTCTCAGTGGCCAACCAGATTCCTGCAGGATCTGAGCACAAGAACACTCTCCTCACATGTAGTTTCCAGCAACTGGTATTCAAAAGCATTACATGGAGGCAGAGTAGTAGTAGTAGTAGTAGTAGCCTTCTCTGTGAATTAGTCTAATATCTTTGAAAGTCATCAAAGTTGGTGGCTAGCATGGCCTTTTGTGGGAGCTGTGATGAGCTGTGTGAATAAGTTCCTTCCCCCCTTCTATGTGTCCTGAATCTTCCAACATTCAGCTTCACTAGATATCCACAAGTTATAGTGTTTAAAGTCAGGATATGAATTTCTACATCAAAAGAAACGAACTTCCACTTGCCCCTCTCCACAAGTCCACTGTCCTCAGTACACTGACCCCGAAAGGCCTTCAGGAATGAACACCTGAAGTGCAGAGACCATTGCGGGGAACAGATGACCTAGTCCTGCAAGAAAAATGAAGAGAAAGCAATCAGAACATCACAACATTTGGTCATTCACTGCTGTGTCATTCTTTCCCCAGCTTGTGCCATTGTGATAGGGTATCTCCCCACCTACCAGCACAAATTTTGAGTCACTTATCCTTGCCCTACTTCTTGACCAAGCACAGCATCTTTCAGATTAGTACGACACAGCATGTGCTTTTGACAGTCTTTGAAACGTTGTTTTGGAAACAGATGTCAGGCAAAAAGGACTTTATCTCCTTTACAGGCTAGGTCAGGTTGAAGAAAGAATGAGCAGAACAAGTTCACTCCTTCGTGCTGTTCTGTGAACTGTTACACACACAGACTAGGAGCGGAAGACTTTGCACTGCTAGGTATGTAGAACTTCATCACAGCATGCAAAGGTATCTCAAGCCTGTATGCCTGTTCATAGTTCCTCGCAGGAAAGCAGTCCCTAATGACTAAAGTGCCAAACTGCTGCCCACTGCAAGGCAAAGCCTGCTGTGCAGAGGGACTTGAGAATTTCAAATGGCCATACCAGCAAGCTCTTTCCACTGGGAAACTCTGCATGCTGCCCACAGGGCTTGCATGGCAGCACAGAACTGCATGCACTCCCACCCCCAAATTAAGGCTTGTTTTGTTCACATGGAAGGGACCTCAGGTATAAACAGTTAAAAATATTGAATATTTGTTATGTATTAGGATAAGCTCAGTTGCTGATAAAACCAAGATTGCAGGTTCAATCCCCATATAGGACAGCTGCATATTCCTGCATTATAGGGGGCTGGACTAGATGATACTTAGGGTCCCTTCCAACTTTACAATTCTATGATAAGAATTTTTTAAAATGTCTGCCAGAATAGTCAGCCCAAATTCTTTCTTTTCTCAGTGCCAAGTTTAATTAGAATCCACACATCCACAAATACAGGTTTTCTATGTGTTCCAATGCAACTTCATGTATTGATGGATGTGTGTGTTTATTGTGGGGTAAGGACATCAAAAATGTGTTTTTCTAGGTCTGAAATGAGTTGAAATGCACAGTAATTCAATTCTTTGTGTTCTGGATGACTACCAGAAAAGCACACTATTGATATAGATAAAATTAACACATCCTACTTACACTATAGGTTTTTTTGTCATGTGAAGTTTTGATGTCCTTTCCCCACAGTAAACACCCAACACACAAATTTTAAAGGAAGTTCAGTTAAGAAATAAACTTTAAATATGGAATAAATTGAGGGCTAAATTGTAACAAGCTAAATCTTCTAAACCAAAGCAAAGTCTTTGGAGAAGAACTCTTCTCAATGGAAATTTGAGATACTTCTCTATCCTCTTTGCAGTTATTAGACAAAGCCAATATAGCTTCACTGAGCTGCAAATTAACTGTGTCAACAAACTATTGCACTTCAAAGAGTTGGAAATTACTTTTTCCCCTATCAGTCTTTTTGCAAATTGAACCCAGAGATGAATACAAAAAAGAAGAAGCTCACTAAAGAAAAACAAATTGCTGCTATCCTTTTTCTGAGCCCATTTACATGCCTCACTCAACCCAGGCAAACCATGAATTTTGTTAGCCCACACTGACTTTCAGTTAAGCTGTCACAGAGTGTGGTTGTCCAGTGGGCCAAGGGCCGCTGTGTGAGGTGAGCCAGAAGCTGGGAGATAAGCCAGTAGTCAGGAGCAAGAATAAGTCTTGGTGGCTGAGCAACATGCTTTGCTTGCTGAATCTCCGAGGTCCAATCTCTGGCACCTCCAGATAGGGATGGGAAAAATCAGAGAATCCAGTGCCAGCCAATACAGGCAGCACTAAGATAGATGAACCAGTGGTCTGAATCAATGAAAGGCAGTCTCTTATGTTAGTAAGTATGCAACAAAGGACAAACCAGAAGGTAGGGTTGAGAAGAAAGCCAGGTCCAAAGATCTACTGAAGGCCGAAGGACAAAGTCAAGGGGAGGAAAGATTTGGGAGAATCCAGGAATACAGGAAGACTCTAGGCAAATTCTAGTGGAGGGGGAAATGTTTCTTACTATGGTTATTTTCTTCTTATAGATGCTAGATTAACCTTGTTGCATCATTTAGCTCTGTACTCCCATTGCATTACTTGCCTGCACTGGATAGCTGTGTCTTACCTGTACACATCATATGGAAAAGAAATTAAAAGGTTTCAAAACATGGATCAATTGAAACAGTAAGCTCTTTGTGAAGTATTATGAGGAACTGTGTTTTTAATCCCACCAGGCCTTTCAACCAGGCTCATTAAACAATCTATGTCTTGTTATGTTTTATGTTATGTTATGTTATGTTATGTTATGTTATGTTATGTTATGTTATGTTGTGTTGTGTTGTGTTGTGTTGTGTTGTGTTGTGTTGTGTTGTGTTGTGTTGTGATGTTATGTTATGTTATGTTATGTTATGTTATGTTATGTTATGTTGTTATGTTATGTTATGTTATGTTATGTTATGTTATGTTATGTTATTTATTTATTTTATTATTTATTTATTTATTTATTTTATTTTAAAAATGTGAGGGTGATCTGGCTGCAACATCTGCCACCCCATTGATAGCCGGGGTTGATTTGGCTGATGTGGCTGGATAGGCAGGTGTCCTCTTCCTCCCTCACTGCTCCATGTGCTTCCCTCCTGAAGTTGCGAGCTCGGTGGAAGAGGACGACTATCCCAGGTAAAAAGAGTGTACCATTCCGCTTCGGTCAAGGATATACGATAGCTGTGTTCCCCTGCTAGAACCTTCAAACAAACTCAAGGTCCATTTGTAGGAGAATGTAGGGTAGTCAAGCTTCCAAGACTCCAGACACATGCAAGTAAGGTTCTGAATGTAGCAATTTGCCATTTTTTAAAAATAAAAATATATTTTGTGGTTTAATTTGTGTTTTTATGTTGTAAACTGCCTGGCGGTCTTCAGATGAAGAGTGGTATATGCATTTAATAAATAATAATGGTAATAGTAATAACCAATCCAAACTTCTTGGAATTTTACTCAACCAATGCCCTAATTATGTTATCAATTCTACATTAGCTGCTTTTTTAATGGACGCTTGGAGGGCTTAAATTTCCAAAGCCTAAGAGGAGATAAGACGGCATGATCAGCAGAAGCTTAATCTTCTTGTATAGCTTTGAAAATCTTATACTTATTTTTCCATGCAAAATGTTTTTAAATGTATGCATTACTACAAAGCAGACCCTGAACGTTGCCCATCACTAAAAATCTCCCACCCTAACCTGCCCCATGACCCAGAAAAATAAAGTAATTGCCAATTAAAAAGGGAATGCATCTCATTAAAAAACTACAATAGACACTTTGGTTATGTTAACTGGTCTCCCATGAGAACCTTTGTTTAAATTAACACTTTTTTCTGTTTCATCTTATGAGGATGCAAGTTAAAAAAAAACAAAAAACAGCTTTAGACTTTAGAATCACAGTGTTATTAATAGTTTTTTTTTTCAATTTTAGGTCAATTTTTTATTTGTCCAAACAAACCCTTTATGGTTTTGTACAAAAAGTAGGAAATCTAAGGACATATCCTAATGGGGAACCTAATGCTTTATGCATATAGACTCTAACAAACACACAATTAGGTTTGACTTTATAATAAAACTAGTGGAAATCTATTTTTTCACCTGCAGATGGCATCATAAACAAGGAACACAGATTTTAAACCAGCAAAATCATGAATAAATCATGAGTTATTCTGGAAAGTTTAAAAATGCTATTTGTATTTTATTTTAAAAAACTGTATCCCCCCCCCAAAATACCACAATTGTATTTACACACACACACACACACACACACACACACACACACACACAAACACACAAACACACACACACACACACACACACTATGAGCACCAATACACCTTCAGAGGGGATTCTTTGCCTCAGCCTCAAAAACCATTTAGCCCTATGCATATCCACTCTTTTCGCCCCATCCCTGACACCTTGTTTGCTTCCTCTTTCAACCATACTTTTTTATAAGGGGACTCCATCACAGGGGTCAGCAAGGTTTATCTTGCCTGGGCCAGATCGGTCCCGTGGAGATCCCTCTGTGGGCCAGATCGCACATGCACAGACCCAATTTCCGGCGCTGTGGAAGCGTGTCCCTCCACTGCGCTGCACCGGTTTAGCACAGCGCACGAGTGGGCAACTTGGTTCAGGGGCGGCTCGGGGGCTGGTCAAATGACCTCTGTGGGCTGCTTCCAGCCCATGAGCCTTAGGTTACTGACCCCTGCTCCATCACATGAGCCCCTGCTTGTATGTAGGGGTTCTGGGCAACTGAGGTATACGGGCGCCCTGACACATGGATTTTCTTTACAGATCACCCATGTGCAATGTGTGGTTGGAAGAGGAAGCAGATGTGATGTCGTGGGCAGGAAAATGCAAATTGTCCTGCAAATTGTCCAATTTTTTTGTCCCAGGACAGAAAAGAAGGCCATGGGTTTGTTGGCAACCCATGTGAAAATCATGAAGCTCTTTAGAAGTCTATGCTCCTAGATGGAGATGGGAGATGCAAGGCTGCAGTTTGCAAGCGAGAGCAGCAAGGGGGGTTCCTCCACTTTGCTGCTTTTGCTTGCAAAACGGAGCTTTGTGTCACCTCTCCCCAATGCTTGATGGGGATGAGAGAAACAAGACTGTTGGTTTTGGGTGTAGCAGAGAGCTACCAAACCCCCCTGCTTAGTTTGGCTGCGCCACAGGGCCCCCTGCAGGAGTGCAAAATCAATGTGTAAAAATTATAGGATAGGGTGCGGAATCAATTGCTATTTCAAGCTTTCAATTTGCTAACTGCCTCAGTTTCCCCATCTCTTGACAGGAGGACAGAGAGGTACTCCAGGTTTTTATCTGAGCTCAGTGATAAGCAGGGAAATATATATTTCTGCCGCTTCTCCCACATCCCTGAATGCCAGCTTCACTGTATGTAAGGTGATTCCTTATCAAGATTCCTGGGTAACGCTATAATTAAATGTATAAATTTCAGAATCAATCGTATCTTCGCTATCAGAAGTCACGTTTTATCTGTCCTGGGAGCCCTTGGGAACAGAAGGGTGGCAAAGATCAATAATCAGTCCTGTTGTAGGATTAAAAGCAATAGGAAGCCTGTGTTTTAGTGCCAGTGGCAAAGACTCCGACGTCAAACAGACATTCCCTCTGCATCTGCCTGGCGACCACTCAAAAGATAAGTGGGTGCTCCTAACCAAATGTGTGCGAACAGATGTGCTTCTGATCTGATAGAATACATGGGAAGTTTTCAAAGCCACTTTAATTGCACACTTCCAAGGACCACAAGCGGAATCATGTATGGAAATCTCATTGCTCTGTGCTATAAATGTACCGCTGAACAGAAGCTCTATTAAAATCCTGCATTTTCTCTGCTGTAATATGGAGCTTTGCTGATATAGCGGTTGCTATTTCCATTCCACTCTTTCTAAAGGAAAACAGCTTTAAAAAAATATGTCTGCATTTCAAAATTCCAGCAGCTGAAAAGAAATGAGCACCTGTCAGGAGCAGGAACATTTCATAATTGTTTAGAAGAAGCTCTCACACATCTATATGAAATAATCTTAAATCATTTTCTTTTAACGTACCGCTAGCCATTTAAAACCAACCACTACTAATTCTTGCAAAAACCCTATAAACAGGACAGTATGTGAGAGCAGACAAGTCACAGGAAGAATGAATTGGCAGCTTTTAATTATAACATCAATATTTTCTTTTTAAGATTGATGCATATGATGCTTTGAAATGGATGGAGAGATTTTTTTTTAAAAAAAACAACATTTGTAATTATTCCCTTTGTTCTACAATCCTGTTAAATGGTGCCTTCCGTTGCTCTATGCTAGTTCAGTTATTTAATTCTTGTGTTCTTAATTTTGAAATATAATTGGAATTATCTTTGGCAATTTGTATCTCATATTGCCGTCAGTGCTGATTCAGCTCTGTGGTTAGACATAGCTACCTGCTGCTGCTTAAGGCTGCACTCCTATGTACCTGGGGTAGCACACCTGGTGACCTCCAGTTGTTGCTAGGCAATGACTTCCATCATTCTATCCATTGGTTATGCTGACCAAGGCTGATGGGAACTGGATAGGGATGGAAAATCTGTCAATTCTGGTTTCTCTCCATCTTTCATTTTCCAATCTTAAATTCCGTCCTCCACATTTCTGTATCAGTTTGGGGATTTATTTATTTTTTAAAAAATGTCTTCATGGAAATTCTTAAGAATTTCTCCTAATATTTATTTATATATCCATTTTCTGTTTTACATATTACATCCATTCATGTCTTATATAGACTTCCTGGCTTATCTTCCATTGTCATCTATTTCATATTCTTAGTTTGCTACATCTCCTTATGTTTCCTCCCCCACCCCTTTATTATTTCCCTTTTCCATTCCTTTGTCTTGTCTTTTGCTGCTCACAGGCTTATCCCACTTGCCAGTTAACCTTAATACCACTCTTTTCAAAGCATTCTTCAAAATGCTCCCACTCGCCTCTTGTTTTCTTTTCATCATAATTTCTTATTTTGGCTGTCAGGCTCACTAACTCAACAAACTCTATTAACTTGTATGCAAGTTTGTTTAATATACACATTTTTTGCAAAACAGCTCTGTCTAATATAACACATCTTTGCATGCTGCATCCATGAGTATATGCATGATTGTGCACACTTCAGCCTAGCATTTGCATTTTCGTATACACTACTTGGCTAGTGAACTGTACCTCAAAATTCAGAGACGTGCAAATTTTGAAAGACAGATGTGTTTTTCATTTGTGCATTGCTTTCAAAAGTGTGAATTAGGGTGCTTCCCCTTTAAATGCAAACTGACTATAATTTCTTTCCGATCCTTAGAGTTAGAGAACAACACTATCTGGCTACCCCTGCTTTGCATTCTTTCCCCGGGAGAAAGTCCCCATTGGCACAGTTAGTGTTGGCAAGCAGCCATTAAGTGAGGAAAAAGACAGAGGTCTCCCTGTTCCTCAACTCCTTAGCACTTGAATATAGTAGCATTTCATATCTGTAGATGTGAAATGTCAACATTGTTTTGGTTATGCCCCAGGAAAGATAGGTGACTCTTGCATTTTATGCCTTTTCATGGCACAGTGCTGTCCTTGGTGGAATGGATCCTTACTCATTTGTGGAATGCCCTCCCTGGTGAAATGAGTCTATATCCTTCATTCTGCCTGTGAATTTTAAAACCTTCCTAGCTGAAAGATACTAGCTGTGAGGATATGTGACTGCTTTTAGATGTTTCCTCTTGGTTGTTTCACTACCTTCAGAAGCTCAGTGGGGTGACCTAGACAACATCCTCCCAGGTAACCCCTAGGCTGTAGATTTTCCTCCTCACAGAGGTGCACCTGACACCTTCATGATGCCACTTTCAGTCAATGCTGAAGACACACATCTCTGTCTTGGCTTTTGGTGCTTGAGATGTATATTTTTAGGGGAGACTTCCGGGTTAGCGCGAACGGCTAATGGCGGATTCCCTCCGAGCTCCGGAGGGAATCGGCTCTGCTGAGGACGGGTCTTGCCGTGCCGGCGACACGGGGACCCTCAGAAACCGCAGGCGCGGAAGCCTGCGGACTTGGTGACTCGGTGGGCACCTTAAGCGCCCTCCCCGACCCACGAAGAGCCTTTTTAAAGGCTGCGGAGAGGGTACGGAGAGTGGCGTGGTGCTGAGAGTAGACCGCTACCTCAGTAGAGCGAAGCCGCAAGCCATGGCCGGAGAGCGCTGACTTTCTTCCCAAAATCTGGACTGGATAACAAAGGACCCGTGAGTAGTGGAATTTGGACTTTAAAAATTTTATCCTGTGAATTCGGCACGATCGGGGGATGTGTTAAAGGGAAGTCCGCACCCCCTCTACTTATAGACGTTTCAAAGCAAGGAACGGAGAATTAAGGCGGAATGAATACTGTTTTGAGGATTTAAAAGTTTCTCACAAATTTGATAGAACAAGACTTTTGTGCTGGAGAGAAAGGGAATTTGGAACTTTGTGTGTATCCCCCCCAAAAAACCCGGGAGTGTCCTATTTGGGTCCCGGAGGAAGAAGTGAAAGGAGTTTGACAGCTGTCAAAGAAGCTGTCAAACGGGTGGACAAAGTAAAGAATTTTGCTATTTAATAACTCTTGGAATTAAAGTTGATACATTTGGACTGAGGCGATTGGAAACAAAGTATTGATAATAACAAAGTAACAGATTATTGGAAAAGGACTACTAAATAACTGAAAGCCCCCTAGGGGGAATTAGTGACATTACAATGGCTGCAGAGGGAAAATTACTGGCGGAGATAGAAAAAATGTTTTTTCTCGTGGGAATCCTGCAGGAGCAGAGTATGGCTCTGAGTAAAGTTTTTATGACCTTGAGTCCTGAAACAAACAACTCTGCTGAATGCACAAAGGAGATGTACGATAAAAATTCTGCAGCTGAGCAGGAAGAGATGCCTTTGGAATTGATAGAGAAAAAAGAAGGAGTTCAGACACTACAAGTGGAAAATATCAACCAGAAATCTGCAGCGTTAGAGTATGAGCAAGAAGACCTCTGGATTACAGACCTGCGAAAGATGAGAAAGAAGAAGAGAGAAGCCCCTGGAGTACTTGGAATATTAAAACTAGAAAGAACAAAGCAATATGATTGGGACTTTTCTCTTGAGTATGGAAAACTAGATGGTCTTTCGCAGCAAACACTCTTCAACATTCTGAATGAAAGAAAATATGATCTGACTTTGACTGAACTCCTTCGGGGTCTTAGGACCATCAAAGAGGACTACCAATATAGCTGGCAGAGAGGGACTGACAGAGAATCAGACGCCTCGGACGTGAGGAATCCGGGCTAGAAATATTTTTTGTTTGTTTTCTGGACATTTGTCTAGGAAGGGACAGAAACCGGGGCAGGGGGGGGAGAGAATAGAATTATAAAATGTTATGTTTTGTTTTACTTGGTTAATGTGACCTATAATTAATATAATAAAGGGAAAATTTGTGAAGGGGAAGTTAGATCGACCTTAAAAAAAAAGAAATTAATGATTATAAGAGAATTGGATAGTTGAATACAGATAAACAAAAGATTTTAATTTTTAAAAGCAATGTGAATATCTTTAAGAGGTTAGGTAAGAACTTGCTGAATTAATTTTGGAATTGGGATGTAAGAGGAGGGGGTGGGGGGAAGTCAATGAAAGTGGGTAAAGAAACTTAGGGTATGTAATTGTATTTGTGTGTTTGTTTGTCTTTGTCTTTGTGTGTGTGTCTGTTGTTATAAAATGTAAAAACCCAATAAAAATTATTTTTTTAAAAAAAAAGAGATGTATATTTTTAGGACTGCCCCCCATTTCTATTATTTAAGATGCTTTGTTTTTCATATTGTGTTTTAATTGCTGTAACCAACTCTTGGACCTTATGGTGCAGGAAGGGATAAATAATATAATATAATATAATATAATATAATATAATATAATATAATATAATATAATATAATAATATAATATAATATAATATAATATAATATAATATAATATAATATAATAATATAATATAATATAATATAATATTATTATATTATATTATATTATATTATATTATATTATATTATATTATATTATATTATATTATATTATATTATATTATATTATATTATATTATATTATATTATATTATATTAGCTTTGTGGTTTGCCTTCCTGGGAAACTTTGGGAGGAACAGCAGGATACAAATTTAAATAGCAGACTGTATTGGTTTTAGATATGTTAGGCTTAGGCCTGGTCTCCTTATGTAGCAGAATCCTGAGATATTACGACAGACTATACCACCTCAACCTACAGGTAGGGAATTCCATCTTGGCATTCTCCCCAAATTTGATTTGATCTGCCATCAAAAAGAACCAATCACCTGCATCTGAATTGTTGCTACAAATTTGTCATAATGACCATTTGTGAGCTACTGTATTTCATCTCTAGTTTAAATCGTTAACACCTGCAGCTGTTCTAAAGAAGACCTATTGGAGCGTGGCCTTCTTCGAGGATGACTGCTGACCATCCAACATTTCTCCAATGAAAATAGGGACATCCCATTCCATCACGATAATTTTACTCTTTATACCCCACACATCTTACTGCGTTGTCCCAGCCACTCTGGGCAGCTTCCAACATAAATAAAAACATAATAAAACATTAAACATTGTTTTTTAAAAAACTTCCCTATACAGGATTGCCTTCAGACAGCTCGGGGGTTGGATAACTCCTAAGGAAAAGTGGGACATTCCACAATCAAATCAGAAACCAGGACAGCTTCTCTAAATCAGGGATGGAAAATAGGGACATTTAGAGGGTCTGTGACTGCTGGGTCTTTTTCTTGTTGTTTTACTGAGTGTGGAAAATAATTAAATCTCTTAATGACGTAAAACATGCTGCAAGAAAGGGGTTACGGCTGAGGCTACAGAGAAGCAATAAGAAGACAGAGCAGCTCCCGGCATAGAAGGGACTATAGACAGTGGGAGAGAAGAGGCTGCCTGGTATCTGCCTGTCAGCTCCTACTAGAATATCTAAATGGCCAAGTATTAAAGTTGACGGGGAGGTCACATAAATTCAGAAATATTGTCTCACCTCTGCCAAATGCCACAAGGAAGTCATCCAAAATGTTGGCTACAGCTGTCTTAGTTTCGCAGCTGGCTCATAGCCAGACTGAAGCAAGCAAGAAGCCAGATGCTACTGGGAACACCTTTCAGTCTTTTAAAGTTTTTGCTCAATTTACACCTGCTTAGTTAATTTTCCACAGTGAAGAATTCTTGAACCATAAAACAATTTAATCTTCAGAGAGAAAGGATGGGGAGAGTGAGGCTAAGACAATCAGAGACACAGGTTCATTTAGAACATAAATCATAGAAGTGGAGCATTTCCAAGCAGTTCTCAGCCATGCAGGTCCCCAGGATACAGTTCCTAAAGCAGAAGTGCAAAAGGTCTATCACTGAACTGAAAATGCTTCCTCTCACAGCTCCATTCACAAGTGGCAAAAGCGGAGAAGCATCTTAAGCCATTTTGGGGTGGGGAGGGAAATTCATAAAATTTGCAGGAATCAAGGAACTTACCTAGTGAAAAGCAGCAGTTCCTCTTCCACTTACATTTTTAAATTTAATTGCTTTGTTGCTGCTTGAGATGACAGAACAATGAAGTTTATAATTAGAAGGAAAAAATCAAAAAGTTGCTGCCGCCACATCTTGTCTTGCCTCCCTTATGATAAACACATATATAAAAGCTCCCAGTTCAGGGAATTGTCATGCAGAGATAAAGGAATTGAGGTATCACTTGCTCAGCTTGGGGGACTGTCTCTGCCAAGGAAAGACTAAGAAACCCTGTGGTCATGAGTAGCCTATTGTCCTGGGTGCACCCAGCCAAGGAAAGCAAATGGCAGGTAGCTAATCCTTTACTTTCTGAAAGGCAGCGCTTTGTCCTGGATCTTAGGCAGGCCAATCAAAAAATCATGGTTTTTTGGTGTTTTATTTTAAAAAAGCTCAAGAACTTTGGGATTTGAAATATGGCAACCCCAGTGCTTTTTTCAGGGGGGTACGCAGGAGTACACATACCCCTAAACATTTTGTGAATCTTTGTACTTTGTCCATTTACTGTATTTATTTTCCCTGATTTGAACTATAAAATGGTGATTTTCTTGAGTCAAAATGAGAGTACCACTAAACATTTTTTTTTTTTTTTAGAAAAAAAGCACTGGGCAACCCTATCCTAAGGTGCACACGACACACACACACACACACACACACACACACACCCTACATAGTTGGCACAAACATTTCCAGGTTTGTGCTCAGCAGAGCTGTTGTAGCAAAAGCTGTACTGTGCCCACCAGACATTTATGTACCATCATCCGATGGAGTGTGTGCACGCAACCTGAGACTTCTCCTGCACGGACATGGTGCGTCCGTCTTCAAGCCCCTCCTGGTTCTAAGAACCAGCAGGTAAGGTGTTGAACAGCCTCTTCCTCCACTTCTGACCTGTCCTGCACCCCCACCTCCATCTCTCACTGCTGAGACCTTCCCCCCCCCAACTCCTCCCTCGCGGGTGGCACTAAACCCCATAAATTGGTGGCCCTCTCTCCAGGCCCACCATCATCTCCCCTGCCTCTATCACACACTCGCCATAGCCCTGCCAGAGCCTATGCACCCTAGGGTGCTCAGTATGGAGAGAGGGAGGTCCAGAAGTTCAACAGTATCATGATGCATACATTCACTTTGCATGTGCAACGTAGTGTACGAGGGAGATTTGGGTGGGATCCTATTGCATCCAGCAGGCAAAAGGACAGGATTCTATGGAAGCCCTTCATGTAGATTATCCTTCAGGTTTCAGTTATATTTTTCTATGGATTCTGAACTTAGTTGACAACTTCCAGAGTTCACAGATTTCACTGGGGAGGGGGGGAGATCTGCAGGTCTCCCCCCACCCAGCCAATAAGAGCAGCAAAAGGGGGGGGAAGGGTAAATTCAGTTTCCTGTCATCCCTATCTGATTTTTATTTGCCAATGTTACTCTTTAAAGAGGAAATGATTCGTGAAAACTGTTTGTGCACGCACACCTGTGTCTGTGTAGACATGGAGATGTCTACTTCCTAATGTTTATTTCCTATTTAGAAGTGCGCTGGAGCATAATTTGTGTTGCTAATGACATCTGTAGATGTCTTGGGTACTGTTGGGGGACAAAGCCATAGGAGCCCCTGAGAAAGATTTTGTGATTCTTGCAAGCTCATAAAAATCCAAGACAGAGCCACTGAAAGTTTTGCTTTTAACACCAACAGAACTGGAAGCTGTTATTTTACTAAGTAGAGGGAGGTTTTATATGGGTTTATGGGAGCTGCATGTGTACAAGGTGATTATCTTAGAGGCATAATGCAAAGTAATCCCCAAGGAAGAGATTAATTTCAATATATTCATACCATGGAATTTATTCAAAGCCTTTTCTTTGAACCTGTTTGAGGTCAACATTAAGTAATTAATCCCAACTACCTCTGCTGAAGTGTTAATACGTTTGTTTGCCTTTATTCAAATGTTTCACAGTCCTGTGTCACTGTGGCTAGAAAACATGGAGATAAATAATGAAATACAATAGTTTAACTTCCATTCATAATCAATGTATGATAAAGATAATTGGTGCACACATTTCAGGAATTTCACAGCTTTCTCTCTGCATAGCTCCACATGGACAAGGAGTATCGTCCATTGAGTAGTCTATGTGTTCCTTGGGTGGAACCAACAAACAAGTAGCACATCTACCATTAGGAAACATGAGGCTAGTCATTCCAGGAAGCAGTTTTTGTGTTAAAGAACAGCAAATTGTCAATTTTTTCACTTAGTGATGTGAAAGACTCCTCCAGCTTGCCCTGAAATTCCATTGGGGTTTTCAAGCATTCCTGTGGAAAAGCAGCAAGGGTCCCCACCCCACCCAATAATCCAGTAGGAATGCTTACCAAAAAACACAAAAAAGGTTTGTGAGCATGGTTTCTGTCTCCTCTCTGCCAGTTAGTTACCTAAGCAATATTTTCAAGTTGATGATTTGGGGGGAGGGGAAAGGAGCAGTGCTTTTTTTCTAATAAAAAATGTTTAGGGGTACTCTCATTTTGACTTAAGAAAACCACCATTTTATAGTTCAAATCTGGAAAAATAAATACAGTAAATGGACAAAAGTACAAAGATTCACAAAATGGTTAGGGGTATTTGTACCCCTGCATTGAATGGTTGGCATCCATCTGTCTCAGGAGATAATGGAAGAGTAAGCCTTTGGAGATAAAGTCAAACCATTGGAGAGTTACAGTACCTGCTGTGGTTGTGGAGACCAATACAGGAGAAACATGTTTTGTTGCAGCTGGGGCAGATGACAGCATCCAATTGTGCTGATGCTGGTGCACCATGGCATTGCTAATTTTCCCATGTTTTTTACCAACAGCACTGTGTGATTTGGACAGTCTGCTTCAGACACTAAATATCTTATTGGGACTACATTATTTTAATTTTGTCATAATGACAAGCAGATAAATGTCTTAACAATTTAAGAAATTAAACTTTTTTGTTAGAGGATCAATTAATTATCTTTTTTAACCACATTTTTGTCATAATAACAAGCAGATAAATGTCTTAACAATTTAAAAAATTAAACTTTTTTTGTTAGAGGATCAATTACTTATCTTTTTCAACCACATTTGCTTCACTCCTCCATGCCAGCATCCATTATAACTTTGTCCTTGTTTTTTATGTACCAATGATCTAGCTCAACTTTCTACAACTCTAGCTGATGCCCTCCAGATGTTTGGTGCTAAAATAGTACTGGTACTGACAGAAGTACCATGCTAGCTGGGGCTAATAAAGTTCTAATTCAAAACATCTGAAGGGCACCAGTTTAGAAAATGCCAGTCCAAATCTGAATATTCAGGGTGCCTTATCGCAAATGTATCAACAAAAATAATTCACATGCATGATTTACAAACAATTGCTCATAGGAAAATCCATTGTTCCTCTGTCTGTTTGAAGTTCCTACTTAAATGTTCATTGGAACGAAAGTGGGTGGCTGACTAACAGTGCATTTAATCACTTCTTTCTTTCTATCGGCCCAATTAAAATCTTCAAAGACTAAGGCACATTCATCTTCCCCCTGACATTTAACATTCTATAACAGCATAATTTCTTCCTCCAGGCCACTGTCACCATCATTCAAAAATTTCACTTTCTCAGAAATGTATTCCTTCATTGTTTATGCAGGCAGCATGCTTAAAACAACTGCTGGAGATAACCCAAGGAACACTGTGAAACAGTTTGCATTTTATTATTTGCAGTGTGAATCCAGTTGCAGTCAAGGTTCTGATGATCTAAAACACGCTTGACTAGCAAAAATAGTCTAATTTGTGACAATATTGGGAAATAGTTATAATCACCCACCATATTGTTGTCATGTATCTAAACACTTGTGTCTTGATCCAACATGGAAAATATGGGAAGGCAGTTGATGAATTTCTTATTAGCATCTGTAAACATTTGGAAATGTATCTGTAAGGATATCAGGGGGTTACTCGAGAGCAATCAGGCAAATGCCTCCCTGGTCAGCTGTAAAGCCTCATTATTGGTGCCAAAAACCCTTCACCATGCAGAGTGCCACTATTCCGTGGCTTGCTCATTCACTGGCAGAATCTGTGAGTGGGCGGTCCTTAAACCTTCCCCAGCAGAGAAGTTTCTTGACACCCAATCTGTGCCTCCCCTCTTGGCGCGGAAGCCTACTGCGCAGGGAGGGCGTGGGTAACGGAGGACCTCCTTCCTCCCCGCTTTGCTCAGGCAAGGTGTCCTGGCACCGCCTTGCCTCCTCTGAGCCCTCCATCTCCTCTCCACTAGAGGCATGGCTTCCTTCTTCCGCTGAGAAAGTGCTGCTTCCCACGATCTTTGGGGGCTCTCTGTAATCCATCAGGCCTTTCCCCTCTTGCTCCTGAGCCGATGGCAGTTCCCTGACAGTATCAATAAAGAAAACTTCCACAATTGAATGGGATCTATATCCTCAATACACAAGTTTCCTACACGGTGAATGAAACTGCTAAGCAACCGGTATTTAATTTCTGACACGTGTGTCTCTACCATATTGCTGTTAATATGCCAAATAGTAGCAGATTTCCATGGCCTTCAAGGACAACTTTACAGCTAAGGAGAAATCTGTGATGCAGAACCTATGCATAATTACTATGCCATTTAAAAAAACAACAACAAAAAAACAGACGAACACTAATTGGCCTGTAATCAACATTCAGGAGTCCCTTCATTCAGGAGTATTGGCCCATTATCAAAGCTTTCCTTGCATGGAAGTCTTTTATCTGAACCATTAGTGTTGCACATAAACTAAAGTAATGCAAGGCTGTATGCATGTGGTCAGATCAACCCTTGACTCTTGTCACTGCAGTGTAGCAGCAGATCTCATGGGCACTGCCTTGGTTATCCCACAGTCAAATCCTGCAGTATTCACAAGCACAAATGGGAAATATATGTGCACAGAAAAGTTCAAGAGCAGAAGAAGAAAGGAGAAGGATGGAAAGGTAGCAGGAGAGGAAGAAGAGTCATATATCAGCAGGAGATCCAAGAAGATCCTGCAGGAGAAGTTATAAACTGATACAACAGTTGACTAAGCTGCAGGGTGGCATTCTGAGCTCATTGAGGCATTTTGGTACCATAAATGGAGTTCCCAAGCTAGATGTTGGAGAGAATGGAATGTTCATCTGGCCCTACAGCTCACAGCCAGTGCAAGCAGACCAAGCCACCAATGCTGACCATGCCAGTCTTCCAGCTTTCCTCTTAGCAGAGCCCTATTCTGCAACTGAAGGTTAGATGGATGGGGGCCTCCTCCATAACTGCATCCCCATCTATGGAGTTCTCATCCCATGAAGGAAAAAACCTTTCACCTGTCTCCTACTCTGGTGACTTTATGTCAGCTGGCAAATACTTTTTTAAAAAATTTCAGCCTGCTTTAAATTATTTCAATAGATTTTCACTGTTTTAATGACTGTAAATTGTCCTATTATGTACTTTGAAAATGTTTTTTGATTTTATTGTTTTAATGGAAGTCAGCCTGGCAACACTAAAGGGCAGAGCACAAGTAATTCAAATGAATAGCTGGTATGTACCTAACATCCAAAAATCTCCTTCATTTTGGTAGGTGGGAATGGACGACAATGAATTATGTGGTGTGAAACCAAACAGAAGAACAAAGGTGAATGTGGTACCTTAAGTTCTTACCCCTGTAACTAAAACATAGAATTTGTTTAATCTCGCCCTACAACCTCTCTCCTGTTTCTATAATGCATTGCTCCCCGCATGTTTCTCATTTTTTTCCTTCAATAACTTACAGAAGGAAAGACCACATACCCAGGAACTAAACATTCTTATACAGTTGTACCTCAGGTTACATATGCTTCAGGTTACATACGCTTCAGGTTACAGACTCCGCTAACCCAGAAATAGTGCTTCAGGTTCAGAACTTTGCTTCAGGATAAGAACAGAAATCGTGCTTGGCGGTGCGGTGACAGCAGGAGGCCCCATTAGCTAAAGTGGTGCTTCAGGTTAAGAACAGTTTCAGGTTAAGTACGGACCTCCAGAACGAATTAAGTTACTTAACCTGAACGAATTACTTAACCTGAGGTACCACTGTAACTCCATTCTTACAGAGACAATGTTAGTATATACAGTCCTAACAGAAAATCTAATCAATAACTGAATGGTAATATTTCATTTCTGCACTCATAAACGGCCTAAACAAAACCCACACAATTACCAGAAATCTTAATTAACTTAGTCAAATGCTACTTAAAATGCCACAACATATGTATAATCAGGCAATTAAGCTGTCAAAAACAATAATTGTTTCAGAGCTACGAAATGGTGGCAGCGGTGAATTAAGCAGCTACCCAGATTACAATCAGCCACATTTAATTCCATGAGATGAGGCATGGAAGAATTAAAATATTAGTGAGACATTGCAGCCAATCAGCTGGGGGCAGGAAAGCTAACAGTGCATTATTGAATATGCAGGTGATTTATCTGTGTGTCTTTGGGTAGATCACTACATTCAAGAACTGGAAGGTGAGAGTCTAAGTAATGAAGACTCTGTGTGTTTTAAAAAGGAAGCTTTGAGACTCAAGAAGACATTCTTATTAGTAAGTATACCTAATAATTCATATCGCATGAGGAAAAAAATAGGTTCTAATTTTTAAAAAATGACTGTACACCTATGGAATTAAAATTAGGCCACAACTTTATTAAACTTCCAAATGTAGGAAGACCTTGGCTTAGGCCTTGGGCGTGTATCCGTCCCAGGCCCCCAGCCAGGGGAACTGTGGCACATCAGGGTAAATGGGATATAGGGGTGCTCTGCGAGATGTAAGTGTAGCAGGTAGCCCAGCCCATATTCCCACACTCAGGGTAGTTCACTGACAACCTTTCGGTGTATGGCCAGAGACACCCATATATATAACCCCTTTAGGAGGCGACCCTGGAATCACTGCCGCAGGGGGGTGAGTCACTACTTCACGCCCCCTCCCCTTATAGGGAAGAAAAGACTAAAGGATTCTAATGCAGGAAAATTTCTTCTCAGTCCTTCAACAGCAACCAGTCATAGGCCATAGCAGCGCCCGCTAAACAGAAAGAAAAAAGTTAACCTGCAAACAAGAAAACATTAAACTAAGGGAGGGTAGGGCGGGTGAATCTCCTAAGCTGACTGCCTGGCTACTGTTGGCTCCACCTCCTTATATATATGGGACTCCCCTTATATATATGGGCACCTCCCAGCAATGAAACTTGACTACTGAGGCTGGGCGTGAACCTCCAAAAATTAACACTGAGAGGCAGGCCAGTCCCTGTTTGCCAGTAAGTTCCCTGGGAACTGTAGCACCGTGTGATCCCGCAAAGGGCACCCACAATGCAAAGTGTGAGTGCTCATTGTCCAAACTGGTATTGTTTCCCATTCATCCAGTTGCACACTAAGGCACCGTTACAGGTATTTTATCCCATCTCAGCATTTGCTACTAGGTGCAAGGGTTGCATTACTCATCAACATGAACATACTCTGACACTGACTGTAAGCAGGAACAGCCATGTGTTATAAATGCTACATAAGCTGCTTAACTTTTTGGATTGAGGAATGCATAGATCATGTAGCTGTGAGTTTGCTTTGAAGCGAGGACCACTGAAATCAATAGGACATTATTATTGATATTAGGAGGAATGACAGCAAAGTGCACATATCCTTTTCTTGCTTCTTTTAGCATGTTCAGCACTTTCTTTGGGTGGGGGGTGGACTCCATGGGCTGTATCAAATGCTACACCTCTTCAATGTTAATGAACATGACTAACCCTGACTGAGTCCAGCTATGAAGGTTAAGGCTGCTGAAGAGGCCAGAGGCCATCTTGGCTGTGAATCCTAGAAGACCTGCCCCCTGCCTTGCAGGCCTTTCTCCACCTGGCCTGGTAGGGCAGGGCCCTGACTGACTCCAGCTACAAAAGCTGAACTGACAGCTGGGCTGTAGTGTTGTTTAGGTGCTTAACTCTTTTTAGTTTGTGTGGGTTTTGTTGTCGTCATCATTTTATTGAGGGAAGGGAGATGTGTTTGAGAGGAGAGGAGCTGGGGACAGCACTGGGTTGGGGGGTGGCAATCGCGGTGGTTCAGGGTAGGCTGAGCTTTGGTGCAGTGGGTGGAGCAGGCTGGGTAAGGGGCACACGACACAGGCAGTTGCCTTTTACTGTTATATGATATGGTGGGCTTTATTGGTTTTTTACGTTAAAATTGTCACCGAAGGTACAGCATATAACATTTAGAAATGCATAGACAAAAGAATGAAGTATGACCTCAAAGGCCATAAAGAGAATCCTGCTTAGCACTAGAAGCAGCAAAGTTGGGATTGTGTTTTTTAAAAATGGAAATTGGGTTGTTGCTTGTTTAGCAAAGAATCATAACGCTGTAGAGTTGGAAGGGACCCTGGGGGTCATCTAGTCCAACCCTCTGCAATGGTTTGAACCATCAACCTTCTGGTTAACAGCCGAAAGCACCGACCCACTGCACCACCTGAAGGCAGTTGCTGTTTCCTTAATGGCACAGCCACCTCTTCGCTCGATTGCAGCTTTGCATCAGGCTGCAAAAAACCTTTTGCTCAAACCACAACAGAGACTAGTAACTTGCTTTTATCATATATACTGCCACACACATGTTCAATTTTCTCTGTACAAGAATGCAAAAGGAAGCAGGTGCCTTTGTATACTTCCTTTGCCTAGTAGAAAAATCAAATGCAGAATCTCATTTTTAAGAAAGGGAGAGATTGATCTATCCTGTGCCTTTACAAAAAGAGTTTAGGTTTCCAGCTGGGTTGGCGGCATTTTTTTATAGATCCGCCTATTCATTAGAACGGTATTTGTAATAGTAGGTGGTTCCCCACTGCAAAGAATTGTTTCTTTAATGACCTCTGCTGCAAGTAGAATAGTCGGATCATTTCATGCTGCCTGGGAGATGTTGGCAGGCTTTTTATGGAAGTTAGACCACTTTGGAGGTTGAATATAGATAATCACTCCTTTCCTTGGGGGGGGGGGACCTAAAAAATTGTAGCCTGAGCCACCACAGTTCAAGCAGCATCTCATCCCTGGCCAAGCAATCCCCACCTATTTTTAACTTTACCTTTTATCACAAGTGGTGCAACAACACCAGCCTTCCTGGAGCAAGCAGGACTAACTGGCAACAAGTCCACCTTGTAGCGTCATATGATAGAATGGTACAGTTAAGCAGCCAGCCACATTTATGCATATGGGATATGGAATCCCCAGTTACTAAAGGCCAACTCTGATAAGGAACCTGTAGCCCTCCATGCTGGCAGGGGTAGATGGGAGTTGGAATCCAACAACACCTGGATTCCAAGTTCACCATTCCTGTCATGTGGTAATGGTAAATTGAGGTGAGCTACTCAAGCCTCACTGGAGTTCATGCTGGTTACTTAGCATCCAAACTGCTGAAATGCACCCCTTACTTTGCAGCTGCATAACCCTCATTAGCACTGTTGTCTATGCTTCAGAAATCCATTTCCCCCCTTCTCTTCTGGTTCCTGTGTTGCATATATCGTACTGGTGTACACTGGAAGACTCTAATTCTGAATCTGTACCTCCTAGTCATGGGAGATATGGCTGAGTTGCCTCCCTCCAGCTGTGCCTTCTCACCTGCATATATTTTCAAGCCTGAGATTCTCTATTTTAAGAAAGAATAGAGAAAGAGAAGGGGAACCCACCCCCACCAACTCATGACAACAGGGGCAGACCGTGAAGGTCTCGAGGGTGCCACCCATTGTCTCCACATGTTGCCACTGCCTTGTCAGGTGATGCTCTGGGAACATGTGTAAGCTGCTGCAATGTCAAATGGATGGGAAAATGCTCACTGCCTGCAGGGTTTCAAAATATTAACTGAGGTGTCTAGAATGTGGGAAACACTGCATTCAAATTCTATATACAGTGTAAGCTGCACTTAAAAGCTACTTGCCTTTAAGTATGATTTAATGACATGATTAGCATCACAAAAGCTCTTTTGCCTCCCACGGAGCACACCAACTGCAATGTATTTTGGAGGGCATCACATGGGGGAACCAGGAGCATAGTATTTTAAGAAGATGACGAGCTGTCAACCACAAACTCTTTAAGACTTCTGATTCTGCTTATTAGTGGACTTTATGTGTGGGTAGGGGGAGGGGGTTGCCATGTGATTATATGACCACAATCTAGTTGTGTTGGCCTGAAGCCAGTGCTTTCAAGGTTTCAGTGAAAATTAAAGGAAGACATGCAAGTCTGATCTTATACATGCCTTTTGAGAAATAAGCCTGTTGAATATGGTATGGCTTGCTTGTGAATAATGGATGGTCTGTTAATGGAAGAGGACTTACAGTTTTCTGCATAATTCAGCTGTACTTTATCAAGTAATTATTTGTTTCAAGCCATAGTATATGGACTAGAAATTCTCCTGACGTTGTTGGGCTCCAGCTCTCATCTGCCCCACCCAGCATGCCTTAAGGTCATGAGTGGTGGGGTTTTGAACCCAGCAATGTCTGGAGGTCCACAGGTTTCCCATTCCTGATGTAGATTTTATACATGCACAGAAGGTCTGTTATTAGACTTGTTGTTGTTGTTGTTGTTGTTGTTGTTGTTGTTGTTGTTGTTGTTGTTGTTGTTGTTGTTGTTGTTTAAAAATTCCATTATGGTTGTGATGCAGGCAATATGTTAGATGCACTGTAAATGGGCAGTGCGTTTCTCCAGCTACCTTGCCATGGCCATGCCTTCAGATTCTAAGAGCTAAATGCATTTCTTTTCAAAGCTGTGCTTTAAAATAAATGCTTCCATAGTTACCCCATTGTGCTCCCCTCTCCTTCATTCTGTAGAACATGCTTTTATACCAAGGCTGACTATTATTCTTTTGTCCTTGTCTGAGACATCTGTATACAATCCTGATGCACAATTGGAAAGTGTACTTAAAAAAAAGAGAGAGAGAGAGAGAGATCTTTGGACAACTACAGTTGTCAAGTTATTTCTTTCCAATTATGAATTTGGTTCGTTGCTTGTTTTTAAAATGAAATGAGTTGCAGCTTAACTTTATCATGGTTTACCAAGAACACTTGCCAGCAATACCATTAAACACTTCCTTTGGCATTTTGAGGATAAAATTGCTTGCATCCACCAGGACTTGGCCTTCACTATTACAGGAGTTGACTCCACTGCGGTGTCTATTGCACAGTCTTGCCCAGTGTTGGATGAATTTCCACTGATGCAGCCTGAGGATGTAGACAAGGTTCCTGGCCAGATTTGTGCAACAACCTGTGTGTGGGATCCTTGCTCATCCTGGCTGATAAAAACAGGTTCTATAACTTATATGCTGAGGTTGCTTTCTCAGTTACTATTGTAATTTACTGTTCCTTTTAGAGATTGGTTTTGTTTGGTTTTTGTTATGCTTATTTCTATCTTCCATTTTTTTTGGGGGGGGGAAATACATTTCTTTTGCATGTTTTAAAATTTGTAGTAAGTTGATGAAAGACTGACTGACAGATAAGTTCATAATTATTAAAGCAGTAAGGAACAGTGAGAAACCGCAAATAAAGAATTTGGAGAAGTGGTGGGCTTTAAGCTGAATATAACAAAAACAAAAATGCTTGTTAAAAATGTAACCACAGAAGAAAAGGATGACTTAGAAAAAATATTGGGCCTGAAAATCTCCTCAAAAGCGAAATACTTGGGTATTTGGATCACCCCCAAGAACATAAACTTATTTCAGGATAATTACACCAAAACTTGGTTATAGATTAGAAAAAACTTTGTAGCCTGGAGTAAACTAAAATTAACATTTCTGGGTAGGATTTCCATTATAAAGATCAATGTGCTTCCAAAATTAATCTTTTTATTTGAAATGATTCCAATACTGGGCGAAGCAGGTTGTCTCAAGATATGGCAAAGAGAAATTTCTAAATTCCTGTGGGAAGGGAAGAAACCTAGGATTAAACACCTGATCTTAATAGACATAAAAGAGAGAGGAGGCTTTTCCCTACCCGACCTAAAACTTTACTACGAGGCAGCCTATTTCACCTGGCTAAAAGATTGGTGCACTTTGCAGGATCTGGACCTCCTGGACCTGGAAGGTTTTGAAAACCGTTGGGGATGGCACGCCTACCTGATATATGGAAAAGCGAAAATTCATAAAATTTTTACTAACCATATAATAAGAAAGTCACTCTTTGCTGTATGGGAAAAATATAAAGACCTGATGGAGCCTAAAGTCCCGTGGTGGACTTCTCCAATAGAAGCCATAGCAGTAAAACGGAGAAATATTCAGGAAAGCTGGCCAACATATAAAATACTTCTAAAAAATGAAGATAACCAAATAAAATTAAAAAACTTTGAGGAAATAAGAGAACACATTTCAGACTGTTTCCAATACCATCAGTTATTTGAAAAATTTAAATCTGACAAACAAAAGGGGTTCTCAACAGATATTTCCCGATTCGAATCTGATCTTGTAAATTCTAAAAGAAAAACTCTTTCCAAAACTTAACGACTCCTCCTTGACTGGACAGTCAAGGAGGAGGAGGTAACAGTGGCAATGGTGAGGTGGTCCCAGGATTTTGGCCATTCAATAACCATAGCCCAATGGGAAAATTTATGGAAGATCAATTGGAAATTCGCAAATTGTTACACGATTAGAGAGAACTTTCGAAAAATGCAACATCGATGGTATCTAACACCATGGAAGCTTTCAAAAATGTATAAAAATGTGTCAAGTAATTGTTGGAGATGCGGAGACTCAGGAACATTCTACCATATGTGGTGGATATGTAGGAAAATACAGGTATTCTTGGAGAGTATACATGCAGAACTGCAAAAAAATGCTAAAGATGTCTTTCAATAAAAAACCAGAGGCCTACCTCCTGGGAATAACAGATTTGGATATTCCACAAAAGAGGAAGGGTATCTTTTTAAATGCGACAATGGCAGCAAGAGTTTTGATCTCAGCAAAATGGAAGAGTAATGAAATCCCCTCTATACAAGATTGGATCCAAAAGCTGACAGAATATGCTGAATTAGATGGTTTATCAGAAAAAATAAAGAATAAATCAAAACAGGAATTTGTTTCAAAATGGGAGGTTTTCAAAGAATAGCTGAAAAATAAATATAGTAGTTTAAATTCTGTTGCAGCATAGTTGCAAGGTAGATATAAGAAATTAGATTTATTGAGAATAAGTTTAATTATGATTAAAGTGTGTATTGGCAATAAGTAATATGAATTTGAAATATGTAATAGACGGGAGGTTGGGTCTTTAGTGTTAAGACCAATAGATGTTTTATTGTTTGCTAAGAAAATTATGTGTCTATGGTTATTTTTGTAATTTGTGTGTAATTTGGTATTTGTGTGTGTGTGTTTTTTTTCTTGTTGTATAAATAAAAAACTTTATTAAAAAAAAGAGAGAAACTGCAAATAAAAAGTCTTTGATTTGAACAATGCATGTTTAACCTCATAGGTGCAATTGATATTGAATTTTCACATGGTTTCCTTTTTGGCCCAGTGGGTTTAACCTTTATGGAATGGGAAACCCAGCCAGATGGACGGGGTATAAATTATTATTATTATTATTATTATTATTATTATTATTAATCTTGGGAGCATTTTGATTTCATCCACTCTGCATTCCTTGCATTTCCTCATTTATATGGAAATCATCTTAACACACGGGGGACTTTGTGGTCATGTTTAATAAACCGATGGCATTTTTTTAAATTTAATGAAGTCATTTACAGTGCAATTAACAGTAAATCTCCATGCTGTTTGAGGGTGGCAAAATGGGGCTGATAAGAATTTTGCTGAATATTCTTGAGGACTGGGGGTGGGGTAGGGTGGGGTGGTCAAATTATCTAACAGTTTGAGTGATGGTGGGAAATAAAATTTCTCAGAAAACTCCTTTCTGAGAAATGTTGGCTCACTTAGCGTCAAATGAAACTTTCTTGTCCATTCATCTTTGGTGGTGAAGGAGGTACACGGCTAGGAAAGGAGGATTGGTAGTAGTGGGGACCATGCCAGTTACTTCACTCAACAATATTAAAGTACATTGGGTTGGATCTACAATTTCACTCAATGGTGGAGGGCCTGGAAGAATCATTCCACCAAGTGTAGGGCTTAGCCATTTACTTGTGTGTGTAAATTGTGGACGGCCATTCCAATAATTCTCCGAGTGTTTATCAGAATAGTCTTTCCTGAGATTTTTTGGCTCAGCTCTAAGAAAGCAGGAAGTCCAGATTCATCTCTCCACATGACAATTACGGTTTCCCAGTAGACCACTCTGGTTTTATTGGGATTTTCATTGAGGCTGAGGCTATCAATGGCTACCAGTGATGATGGCTATGCTCTACCTCCATGGTTGGATACAGGAAACTGCAGGAGGCAAGAGCGCACTTGCCCTTGAGTCCTGCTTGTCGGTTTCTCATAGATGAGCCGTTGTCCTGATCCAGCAGTTTTATGGTCTTATAAGTACTGTAGATAAATTCACCCATGCCTTAGCTGTGCTTAATACCATAGTCTCGTTGCCAAGCAACAACGTTCAGAGCTCAGTGGAGTGGGAGACCAGCCAGCTAGAAGAATCTGAGGTGTACTTGCCTGGAGGAGGACTGCCTGCTGAGGCCCTGAAGGGCCCCCCCTTGCCTCTTTCCACCTGGCTTGGAGAGGGGTTTGACAGGCTTCACAATGACTGTGACTGCTGCTTAACACTGAGGGCTCCTCTTTTAAATTGTTTTTAATTTTTATCTGTGTTGTTTTAAATGAGACCAACTTGGCTGTGAGCCTTGGAAGACCTGCACCCTGCCTTACTGGCCTTTTCCCATCTGGCCTGGGAGAGTGGAGGGCTGACTGACTCCAGCTACAAAAGCTGAGGCTGTTGAGCAGATTCTTGGGCTGGAGTATTGAGAGAGCTGTTGCTGTTATTGATATTATTGTTGTATCTTTAGTTTTAGATCTTTAGTTCTTTAGAACTAAATCTTTAGATCTTTAGATCTTTAGATCTTTAGTTTTATGTGGAAATTGTTTCCGTTAGGTTGTGTACTTTTTGATGTGTTTTATTTATTGTTTATGACTTCTGTTATGTTTGTAATTATGTAAATCGTGTCATGCTGTAAGCCCCCTTGAGCATAGTTTCAACTATGGAAAGGCAACATGCAAATAAAATGATGAGGTTGATGATAATGATGATGATGATAATGATGGAGGCAGAGTCAGCATCCGAAGTCAGGCCAAGTCCTAGCGTGAGGCGAACAGCAATCCATGTTGTCGGACGGTCAAGGGATCTGGGAATCCTAATATCATGGGGTCAAGGGTCAAGACAAGCAGGAAGCAGCAAGGAAGGGCCAGGAAATACAAGTGTTGTTACCAGTATCTGACTGCTGCTGGAAGCTCTGCCTAAGAAGGCTGAAGCCAGCTGGTTCTCATCAGTGCCTTCTCCTCTGTCTCCTTGAAGGCTGATCAGCTGCATGGGGAGTCACTCCCCCTTCTCCCCCTTCAGGCTGCTGTTCAGCTGGTGAAACTGACTCCTGACCCATAACACTTAATAATAAACGGTCTCTTTTTAGGGAATCCACAGAACAATTAAAATAGCCCCTGGCTCCTTGCAGGAAGGCAACTGAATCCATTATTATTATTATTATTATTATTATTATTATTATTATTATTTATTGAATAATTAAATTTATTGAATACCGCAATACACTCAGAGGTCTCAGGGTGGTTCACAGAAAATAACTTAAGGAAAAACTGTTCTAACTTCAAGTGCAGTGATGGATTTTCAGTCTGTCTTAAAGAGATAGGAGACATGTTAGAAGATTAATAAATTATGAATGGTACAGATTGTTGGAAGAGACAGAAATTGTCCCTTCCAAGATCACTAAAGCTTGGGGGTGTTCAAAAGACTGACAAGGTAAACAAAAGGAAGTATTCCATCAGGCAAAACACACTTATGGAATTCATTACTGGAGACTGCGAGGGCCACTGGCTTAGAGAAGAAGGCTATGCATATTTATGAAGGATCTGTCTCTTCACTCTGGCTCACATGCAAGGCCAGGGTTAGTGCAGTATAAAATGCTGACTTGGCCCATGGTACTGAAAAAAAGGGGGGGATATTTGTCTGATCCTGGAAGTATTTTTATAAGTCTTTGAACAGACAGATGTTAGGACACCAAAAACAGGAGCAAGCAAGCTTCCTCTATCCAGAGGTTTATGGATGCAAACCTCTTGCATGGTTGAAGCATCTCCTATCCCTGGTCCAAGGTCTGGAACTTGAAAGAGAGAAGTCAAGTTGACTTTTCTAACGCTCCTAGGCAAGCTAACCCTGCAAGGACAATACTATTGACCTACCGTGAGTACATGGAAATGTTTTAGTCTGCTGCTCTGACAATGAGGCCTTTCTCCCTTCCTGGGGCCATACAGAGGAGGGGAACAATTGGGTTAAGGTAGGGTATTGTTTTTGCTGCTGTTATTTATATTTTTTGTATTTGTATTTTTAGATCTTACAATGCTTGTTAAAATTGTTCAATTATATACTTTTTGATGTGTTTTATTTATTGTTTATTGCTACTTTTGTTATGTTTATAATTATGTAAATCCTTTCATGTTGTAAGACACCTTGAGCTTGCAACTCTGGAAAGGTGGCATGCGAATTAGATGATAAGGATGAGTCCACCTCAGGGTGACACTGGGACATCACTAGAAGTAAATTTGTCCATCCCTAGTATGAAATTACCGCTGGACAGTCATGCCCTTAAATGAGTCTGCTTCAACATTTCATCCATGGATTATTTCAGTATGACAACAGACTGTGGATGACTCTAAAATTCTGGCAGTGAATGCTTGTGTGCCTTCAAGGGAAACAGAGATTATTTTGCCTGTGGTGGGGAGTCCCTTCCTATAAGTAGTTAAGTCCAAGAAAATATCTTTCCTAAAATATCACAAGTAATGAACACAAATTAGCATTTAGTTAAGCTTCAAACTTTCTGCCAGTGTAATCACTGGCTTTGTAGGCTACCAAAGGAATGCAAGCGATCTCTAAAACATGGAGGCAATAACTCAACCATTTCTTTTTCTCTGCTTCCCCTCATCTTCTGCTTCCCCTCATCAATTCCAGTGAAACTTGCATGGAAGAAATGCTAAGCAAACTGAAGCCTCCAGCAACTTCCCAACTTGTTCTTACAATTAACAGAGGCATGTTGTATATATTGTAAACCTGTTATTTTATACAGTGCTAAAATAACAGAGGAGGTGGCGGAACTCACCATAAACGCTTCCCTTTTTCTCTTATAATGGCAACAGCGCCAACCTGAGAGGCGACAGAACTGCGTTCCAGCTGAAAATAAGCCCTGATTTAATGACAGATGATGATTACTTGTTGCTAGCACAGAGCATCTGAAGAACATTCCAATAATAAAGACATCTAAATCAGGGCTTACTTGCTAAACAGTTAGCAAACAAGGCTCCCTATATTTCTGGCAATTCAAATAAGGATGGATTTAACTTCTTGAATTAGAGAAGCGGCATTTTCCCCTCCATTTGAGATGTCTCCATGCCAAGACAAGCTATTATTATTACTATTGAACACTGTATGTTTAAGGAAGTTGTAAGTGGCTTCCTCTGGTTATAAAAAAGAGGGGAGTAGCTATGTAAACTAAGCTAAGTTGAAGAGTTTACAGAAACCGACTTCCACATGGTCTAGCCAAAATCTGCTCCATAAGCTCTGGAATAAATCAAAGAGGCAATAATGACATATGAAAAAATCCACAATCAGGTTACATTAACATTTTGATTTTATTTTAACACCAAATTCTACAGTCCTGTGCACAGTTACTTCAGAGTAAGTACCACTGAAATATAGCAAGTAAATATAGGTAGGATCAAAGTGTACATAGCAAGACCCTGAGAATCTTACTATGTTTCTGCATCGGCATTGCACTACCAGGTGTTTCATGTCTGTATGCCATAAAAAAATGTATGCCATAAAAACTGGATTGGTAAATTTTATGCTTGCCCTTGCTTTAGGGTGCTCATCATCTCAGATCTATTTGCAGGCCTAGCAAGCCACTCACAAAGAAAGCAAGGAATGCCATGTTTAACTGGTCAACCAAACTATCAAGAATAAATGTAGACATACAGAAGTGACTGATAACATAGCTACCGAATATACTTCATTGTTTCACAGACATTTTTGCTACTAGCCAATAACTATCATTCATATCCTTGCTCTCTAACCTACGCAGGACTTGTATTTCATCTCAGTTGATGATCTTTATTTGGGAAGCAGGTAAATCACCTGACCTTCCTCAGAACAAAGCTGTGAAGGAAATTATTTCCATTCAAAAGCAAATTATTAGATTGAGAAGAAACACACATCCAAATTACCTTCTGTGCACAATTTCATCAAGTAAATTAGGAAAATAACTCCCTTCGAATGCAGGAATGAGAGCAATAAAGTTATCTATGGAGATATTTGATAAATCAAAATAAGTGTGCATCTCTATAGATAGTTCTGCCTAGTGATAAATACTGGCCCTTTCCTAAACAGCCAAACCCTGTGCAACAAGGGAGATTTTATTATTTACTAATTACAGCACAAAATATGACATGCCAAGGTTATCTCTTCTACCTGTGACGATAGCCTTAACCAACCCAGAGAAGAAATTCTGGCTGCTATAGTAACGGGTAATGGTCCAATTTAACCCAGTTACCAGAATGCTGCTAATTCTGGGAGATAATGATGGGGTAGGTATAAGACAGATTGAAAATCCTGGAGTTTTTAATAGAACTGTGAGCAGTACTGTTATAAATAAGGGCTAGACTGGGCCATGTACACACAAAAAGAAAAATGGAACCAGCAGAGCTAAAAAATCTTCATACTGCTAAAGTAATACATTGACTGCATTAGAGCAGTAAGAAAATGTCGCTTGTATTGACTGGGTAGAGGTAGTTGTCTAATCCTTTGAAGAGACTTTACCAAATTTACTTCACAAGGCTGTTACTTAAGGCTTGTCCACATCAGAGACCAGGTGCGCAGCCTGGTCTGGACTCACAGCTGTCCATGGAGGCACAGGTCAATAATAATAATAATAATAATAATAATAATAATAATAATAATAATAATAATAATAATAATTTATTATTTATACCCCGCCCATCTGGCTGGGCCTCCCCAGCCACTCTGGGCGGCTTCCATAGAAAGCAAAAATACAGTAAAATATCACACGTTAAAAACTTCCCTGAACAGGGCTGCCTTAAGATGTCTTCTGAATGTCAGGTAGTTGTTTATCGCTTTGACATCTGCTGGAAGGGCGTTCCACAGGGCGGGCGCCACCACCGAGAAGGCCCTCTGCCTGGTTCCCTGTAGCTTTGCTTCTCGCAATGAGGGAACCGCCAGAAGGCCCTCGGCGCTGGACCTCAGCGTCCGGGCAGAATGATGGGGGTGGAGACGCTCCTTCAGGTATACTGGAGGCCGTTTAGGGCTTTAAAGGTCAGCACCAACACTTTGAATTGTGCTCGGAAACGTCAATTCTGTGTCCAGGGCAGCTGTTTACCAGCTCCATCTGGTATGCAGGCTGAGACCCTACCGGCCCACAGACTGTCTCATCAGAGTGGTGCATGCTCTAGTTATCTCTTGCTTGGACTACTGCAATGCACTCTATGTGGGGCTACCTTTGAAGGTGACCCGGAAATTACAACTAATCCAGAATGCGGCAGCTAGACTGGTGACTGGGAGTGGCCGCCGAGACCATATAACACCGGTCTTGAAAGACCTACATTGGCTCCCAGTACGTTTCTGAGCACAATTCAAAGTATTGGTGCTGACCTTTAAAGCCCTAAATGGCCTCGGTCCAGTATACCTGAAGACGTTCCCTCACTAGAAGAAGCCAAGTTACAGGGAACCAGGCAGAGGGCCTTCTCGGTAGTGGCACCTACCCTGTGGAACACCCTCCCACCAGATGTCAAAGAGAAAAACAACTACCAGACTTTTAAAAGACATCTGAAGGCAGCCCTGTTTAGGGAAGCTTTTAATGTTTAATAGGTTATTGTATTTTAGTGTTCTGTTGGAAGCCACCCTGAGTGGCTGGGGAAACCCAGCCAGATGGGCGGGGTATAAATATATTATTATTATTATTATTATTATTATTATTATTATTATTATTATTATTTCTGTGTGTTTGCAGTCCCTTGTAATTTGCATAGTCCACGTGACACCTTCAAACAACACCAATCTCAACAGTAAATTCAGGCTGACCCGATCAGGGGCTAATCCAATAAGTCGGGACAGCAGAGTCAGGCTCCAAACTGCTCTATTTGGAGTCATAGACAAATTGTTTGGGTGTTTAGGGGTGTGTGGATCACGTGTCACTTTCTGCTAGTCTCCTTTCCATGTTCACTACTTATAAATACTTGTATGTACTGCTGGGTGTGGGGTCATGTCCTGCAGAATATCCGCTCAGTTGGGACTCTGTTTTTTTTTTTTTTTTTTTTTTAATATTTTTATTGGATTTTCAAAATTTTTTTAAACAAACACAAACATATATCATAAACACAAAACACAAAACAGAATATCTGTAGTTTCATACCCTTACAATCATTACCCTCTTTCAGTGACTTCCCCCCACCCCCCCCAGCCACCTTCCCATTTCATTAAATATCTCAGCAAGTTATTTGTTCAAATCTCTTAAATATTATTCATATCTTTTCTTATAATTTATCCTTTATCCATTTTTACTTTAAATCCCATTATACATATTAAGTTGTTTCTCTAAGGTCGGCCTAGTTTCTCTCCCACAAATTCCTTACTCTTTATATTAAATCAAAAAACAATAATATTTCTATTCTAAACCCCAGACTTTTACCACTCTGCACTCCCCTCCCCCTCTGTCCCGGTATTTGCCCCTTCCCACATTAATATCCCAAAGAAAAAAAAACAGATTTAACCCGGATTTCTCACATCAGAGGCCCTTAGGCCCCCGTTAATCACTCTCCAGCAATTTTGTTTATAGTCCTTTTTATTGATCTTCTCTTCTCGAAGGAATTCTGTCACCAGTTCCTCATATTTTCCAAACAAAAACAGTCTTTGTCCAGGATCAACAGATCTCCCATGTTGCAGCTTAAAGAAGAAGTCTCCATCATACTTATTCGTTCTTTCGTGGCTTAATGTTTCAGTTGTTCCAGGGACTTCCATCTTTCTCTCTCTTTGCAGATTTATGATCCATTGGTTGTCTTTTTCACTTCTTTTCCTCCCAAAAGTTACAGATATTTGATTGCTCTCTTCCTCCTGAACTCCTTCTTCTTTTTCTTCTTTTTCCCCCAGTTCTGAAGTTGTCTCTTTTTCTGCAGCTGCAGATTCTTTTTCCATCCGGTTAGCTCCACCAACAGATTTGTTTAGTTTAAGATTGAAGGTCATCAGTTGATCTCTCATGGCTAAGCTCTGCTCTTGCAGAGCTCCCATCAGGGAAAACATTTTTTTTATCTCTGCCAGTAGTTTTCCTTCCGCAGCCATTGCAATGTCTTTAGTTCCCTCCAGGGGGATTTCCATCATAGTTCTTTTCCAACAGTTCGTTACTTTGTTATTCAGAATTAGTTTGTTTCCAGTCAATTTAATGTAACACTTTTAGTCCCAACAATATAGTTATAACACAGTTTTAACTCAATTTCCAAGCTGACGTCCGTTTGACAGCTCTTTTGACAGCTGTCAAACACCTTGTTTTTTCTCTCGGGTTCCCAAGCAGGGCACTGCCCGGGTTCGGGGGGGGGGTCCGCCAAAAGCAAAACCTCTGGGATTCCCCTCTCTTCACTCCAGCACAAGTAACTTTTTCAACCAATTTATGAAAGTGTTCTTTCTCCTTTCAACACCAAAGTCTTTCCGACTTAGTGCTCCTCTCCTTGCTTTAAGTCTTTTGGTGGGGGGGGGAGTGTGGACTTCCTTTTTAACACATCCCCCGCTCGTACTCAAATTCAATGATAAAACTTTTAGTGCCAAAATTTCCTTCTACTCACGAGTTGTTTTTTCAGTCCAAATTTCAGGAAGAAAGATAGCGCTCTCCGGTCATGGCTCGCGGCTTCGCTCCGCCAAGGCAGCGATCGACTCTCAGCTCCACGCCACTCTCCGGTCCCCTCCGTAGCCTTTAAAAAGGCTCTTCGCGGATCGGGGAGGGCGCTTAAGGTGCCCGCCGAGTCTCCATGTCCGCAGGCTTCAGCGCCTGCGGTTTCTAAGGGTCCCCGTGTCGCCGGCACGGCAAGACCCGTCCTTAGCGGAGCCGATTCCCTCCAGAGCTCGGAGGGAATCCGCCATTACCCGTTCGCGCTATCCCGGAAGTCCCGCTCAGTTGGGACTCTGGGTGGGCGGCTGTTGCCGCATGACATGGCCATGATGGGTGGCCGCCATCTTTCAGCGTGGCTGGATGAGGCGATGGTCACCTGTTGCTGCCCACCTCCAGTCACGTCATGTTCTCAGGTATGGGCGGGCAGTGCCCGCCTACCCAATCAGAGGCAGGGGCTTGGGGGCTGCAACCAACCTGCCCCTAGCCTATTAAGGGGGTTGCCAGGAGCAGGCCGCCCTCTTGGCTGATGGTTGTGAGATTTTCCACCCACCCACCCTGTCTTTAGGGGCTGTCTGGGGTGTGTGTGGAGTGGACATGAAGTGTGTGGAGCCTATGGACCTTGCTATGATTTATTTAGTCACCATATTTGGGGCTAGGGAGGCATTTTCTCCTGCAAGCAAATTGGCCAGCCTGCAGGTTTTCGCCTACCTCATAGCAACCGTCACAGCTTTGGCAGATAAAGCATTGGATGGATTCTTAGTCACTGGGGTACCCTATTAGAGGAGTCCAGGAGCAGTAACTCTCTCTGGGAGTCCACTGGGGGACAGATGGGCCAATATACCTCTCCCAGTCGTGACCTGTGCGGGGTCGTGCCACCCAGTCTATGATGGGGGCAACTCCCCAGCACAAGTTCAACCCAACCAGGTTCCTATCAGGTAGCAGGTGGGCTGCCTGATGCAGGATACATGCCCAATACCTTAGCCAAACCTACACTTTCCTGTAGTCAATAAAGTTGTGGCCTAATTGAACCCAATACCAGTCTCCTGTTTCATTCTGGTGGCCTCTCATCACCTGTCACAGTCATTATGCCTCTGTGTCTTGAGTTCCTTCAAACTCTTCAACTCCAGGATGACTTAGAAGAAGTGAAGTTTCTTGTGAATATGTTGGACCCCTGCATGTTGTTATATCCTAAGAGCTGCAGTTATTTCTCTTGGATTTAGAAGTTTGCCTTCCAGAATCTCTGAGGTCTTGCCACAAAACCAGAAATTCAACAATGCCCAGAAAGGAAACATAAGGAAAGGCTAAGGGGGGAGAAAGACTTTGTGCTGGCCAGTGACTGGTGTTTTATGGATTGTAATTATTCTAATGACAATTTGTTAATTGTTATATATATATAGTGCTGCATTTCTGATTCATTTGAATAGAAAGTGGCATAGAAATATAATAAAAACAGGACAAAAGCAAGGAGAAAGACAGACGAAGAACAGAAGGCGCTGTCAAAAGATAATGTTTTAAAGTTTTAAAGGCTGCCTGGTGTGCCCTCCTTGCCTGGAAATAGCTGTAAAATTAATTGGCAATGAAAGTGAAAAACCATGAAGAAGCTACTGTCAGATGCTCATGCCTATGTGAAGCATCTTGCACAGCTTTCTTTGAACTTTCTACTGTAGACAGCCATCCCATTATTACCAGCTAGCATCGCCTAGCTACCAACATGGTCAATGTTTTGGACATAGCCTACTGGTGCCAGTGCTGCATATGAACTGATTCTTTTGCCATGCTGGCAGGCTGCAATGCCACAATCAGGGAGAGCTTTTTGGCAGGGCCACGCATAAAAGGCATTGTGTTTAAATTGGCCCTCTCTGAAAAGATTTGCAAAAAAACAACAGGAGTGGAATTATGCCGAGGAGTATGCGAGTTGGCATCATGTGTATAAATGATGCATAAGTCACACTTGTGCTTTTTTAAAAAAATGCACATGGCTCAACATCACACAAATATTAGTTGGTGTGCTTCCCTCTCCTTTGCTATTATGGATCTGAGGTTTAAAAGCTAATCCATTTACATGCATCAGCCTTTAGCTCTAACTCCATTTTGAGTTTCTTCCTATCAATTAATTACAGTTGCTTTTGCTTTTGGAGATAATCTTCTCTTCTTGGACTGTAGAGCTATTCCAAATACTGTTTGTTGTAAGAATGCAATTGGAGAGAAATAGTCTCCCAGCATTTCAAGTTCTGCTCCTGAATGTAAATGCCTGCTGATCATAAAATTATAGTATTTAAAATCCAGAATGGGATTGCCAACATAGAATTAACAATGAGGGACATGATCCAGTCAAAAGGAAACACACTTACAACTCTTGGATCCAGTTACAGATAGGTAGCCGTGTTGGTCTGCCATAGTCAAAACAAAACAAATTCCTTCCAGTAGCACCTTAAAGACCAACTAAGTCAGTTCTTGGTATGAGCTTTCGTGTGCATGCACACTTCTTCAGATACACTGAAACAGAAGTTTCCAGACCCTTCTATATAGTGAGAAGGTGGGGAGGGGTATTACTCAGAAGGGTGGTGGGAATGGGTGATTGGCAGATAGCTGTGATGAGCCTGTTGACGACTCTTGACGACTGCAATAGGTCTTACAGGAAAAAGCAAGGGGTGAAAAGGTGAAAAATGGCTTTGTCATGTATAATGAGATAAGAATCCAAGGTCTTTGTTCAGACCAGGTTTCTCCATGGTTTTAAGCTTGGTGATAAGTTGTAATTCAGCAGCTTCTCTTTCCAGTCTATTTCTGAAATTCCTTTGTAGTAAAACAGCTACTTTGAGATCTTGTATAGAATGTCCTGGGAGATTGAAGTGTTCTCCTACTGGTTTCTCTGTCTTGTGATTCCTGATGTCCGATTTATGTCCGTTTATTCTTTGGCGTAAGGTCTGGCCTGTTTGTCCAATATAGAGAGCTGAAGGACACTGTTGGCATTTTATGGCATACACAATGTTAGACTCTTGGATGTCAGTGGAAGATGTAAACCGATGCTCATTTCCATTTGAAGGTATGGGTATATGTGTTTGACACAATCCAGATAACCAGGTTCTCAAAATGAAATGTTTTTTTCAAGCAACAGTCTAGGCTACAGTATGTACATCCATTCAGTTGGCTTGCAGATCACAGCTACAATAAGCAGCTACAATAAATGGATAACAGTAGCATAGACTGACCTTACACATAAAAAACACTTCTGTCTATCATACCACATCTTTTAATGAAAGCACTCGGGCAGATCCAGATAACCCTATGGATATTGACATTCATTATAAAATACTGCCAGTGGGTTATGAATTATGAATTGTCCTATTATTGCCTTACTGCAGTCAAGCACTTCTTTTTCCCCCTTCTTTACATTAATGTTAATGCATTCTCCCACATCATACTTTCTTTTAGGGTATTGTTTCATATTTGCCTACCCCAAGCAAAATGGCAGTGCCATGTGACAGATGGCATGTAAAGCTAATAACATGGACTATCAACTCTCATCTGCACTTCAAAGTTTTAGAAAACCAATTATACCAAAAATTGAAAGTCAAGGAGCTCTGGAATTCAAATTATGCCCAGGACAGCAAATGCCAGACAGAATTCCAAACAAACTGTGTGTGTGTGTGTTTTGGTTAATGTAATAATCAGTATTTAGCACTGGGTCAGCAACTATAAAATTCATTTGATACTTTTTGGCCTTTGTGCAAATATTTTCATATACAGGGGCAAAAGCAGCACCAGGCAAGCTACAGGGCTTGAGAATTTGTATACTCCTGAAGACAAATTACTAGTAAGGTCAAAGGAAAAAAGAATCCAAGCACAACCCTCTTGATGGATGTGGGATCTTATGTCCCATACAACATTCTTTCATGTAAGTGGGTCTTAGCGAAGAATGGACTCTTCTTCACATGACCAGAGCTGGAAGATACAATCTACCAGTAAGTTACTTTGCCCCAGTCTCACTGAAATGCACACAGCTAATAGGATGTTGCCTAGTAGGATGCTGCCAGCTCAGGAAAATATTCCAAGTTCTAGTGGTTCATACATACATACCCACCCACCCCCAGAGAGAGAGAGTCAGAGAGAGAGAGAGAGAGAGAGAGAGCAATCTAATCCTCAGAAGTAAGTCTCATTGAGTTCAATGGATATCACTCACAAACAAGGAGGTATAGTATTTCAGCCTTAATTCCCATAATACTTCAGACAAATACATAGTTTGCTGTAGGTACTGTATTGCTGATGATAAAATTGCTGATTTTTTGAACTTGAAAAAAATCAGGTCTATAAACTACACATTGTACATCAATTTTATTTGCATATTTTGTTACCAGCTTTGCCACCTTTATTCTAGCAGGGTGCTTCAATCTTCAGCAGCTGCACTACAGGCTCAATTTTCCCCAACATGGAGATGCGATGATAGGAAGAAATTCAACCGATGAAGCTTTCCTATCATATTTAACAGTCCTGCCAGGAAAGAAAATAGAAACTCTTAGTAAGAAAGAATGTACAATTTTCATCACTATGATTTTACTGACAAGTACTTAAGGATATTAATAGCATCGCAGGTACTTCATGTTAAAGAGACCACCATAACTTCCTTATTCATTGTCATTGGCAAAGAGCCATTGTGTAATTTCAAGCATTTCCAAGAATCCATGTTGTAATGTCTTAGCTCTTCATATACATGCTGGAAGTGCAAACAGCACTGACCAGCAAAGTGGAGATTTTCACTAGAAGAATATCCTTCAGGGCCCTACGGGACCACTTTTTACAGCATTGAATACCCATTTGCCAGGATGTAAGGATAGTTTTCCTTAGGAACTTACCAAAGCAATGTCTAATGGTTTTGGTGGTTGTGTGAATTACCCATCCATATGAAACCCATTTAAGTAACACATCAAGTTGAGGCAGCCATGCTGGCCTGTAAGGGGGGGAAAATCCAAAATCCATAGTAGGGCAATACCAAAATGTCACAAAAAGTGTGTGTGTGAGAGAGAGTGTGTGAGAGAGAGAGAGTGTGTGTGTGTGTGTGTGAATTCTCCACAGCTCTTCATCCGACTAGATTATTGGTGGGGAATCTGTGGCCGCCTAGATGCTGTTAGACTCCCACCAGCCTCTCTACAGGCTCTCCATGCCAGTCATCTGTTCCTCAACAGGAAGCAACAGCTGGCAAGAGCTCCTGGAGGGCGTGACCCTTACAAATGGTCCTGGTGGAATGTTGAAATGAAAGTGGCACTTCTTCTTCTTCTTCTTCTTCTTCTGCTGCTGCTGCTGCTGCTCGGTGATGTAATGTGGATGGCTCAGGTGGGGATTCTTTGCTACCCAAGTTCACAAAACATAGGGAAAGTATCATTTCTCCATGGCAGAGCATCTGCTTTGCATGCAAAAGGTACCAGGTTCAATCCTTCACAGCTCCAAGTGAAGGATGGAGAGCCATTGCTACTCAGTGTTGTAGGCAATTCTACAGCAGAAGGTCCAGTGGTTTGAACTGGTACTAGGTATTTATTTATTTGCTGCTTCACTACAGCGTTGCACAATAAAATAAGATCACAGAATTGTTGAGTTGGGAGGGATCCCATGGGTCATCTAGTCCATTGCAGGACTCCTGCCCACAGCTGTCCCACAAACCATCAAACATCTGGTTAACAGCTGGTCTGACTTGATAGAATGTAGCTTCCTATGTATGGGAATGCAGTGGGCCTTATGGATGATTCAGTTTCTGCTGAAATATATGCTTATTTTTGGGATTTGCACATGACTCAGCTCCCTTCCACTCTCAGCTGTGGATGCAGAGGGGCATATGCACAGCTGAACCTCCAGAAAAAAATTCTGTTAACTGAGCAACCCTCTCAGCCTAAGGTCTGGTTCAACATGCAAGCTCATCCCATTATGACTGCAACATCAAGTGATGACTGGCATGTGTGAAAGAGTCAGCTGCAATCTATTATCACAAACGTTTGCTTATATCACAAAATGCCCTAACTCGGATGCCATACTTTTTTCAGTGTGGTGAAGTTCATATCTTCCACTCCCAGGTATAGTGTGTCAACTCATCTGATGTGCAAGAGCAGCCTATAAATGATTCTCAGATATGTCTCTGGTTCAGGTCTACCTCAAAGACACCAGCTTGTCTTCAGCAAGCCCCTACTGGCCTTCCACTACAATATGAGGATGATAAAACTAGCCGACCTTACAAGCTTGTTCTGAATATTAATGAGATGGTTTGCTATCCTTGCTGCTGATGGGGACAGCTTTTCTAATTGTTAAAGTTCTACTTTTTTGGAAAGTGTTTGCTCCTGCCTGGTCTACATAATATTCTTCAAAAGATGCTGAGAGGACAGCTTTAATGTGGTCCAAGAAGAGATTCCAGGAGGTGGACCCCCAAAATCCCTGGAGAAAGGAAAGCCATGAGAGCCCAAGTCTTCTCTCTCTTCCACCTCTCCTCCTTACTCTCCCCATTCCCTCTTTCTGTAATATTGTCAGTTGGCAGCACAGGCTCCAATCCCCTACCCTGTACCACAACATGATATCATTGTTGTGCTGATGCAGACTATCGCATCTCCCAGTGATGGAGTAGCACAGGATGGTTCCTTCTTCATCATGATATTCAGACATTGTCGGTGGCCCAAGGGAAAGGTGCCCAGCCTCTGTATCAAAGGAATCATTGAAAAATCAACAACACGATAAGCAGTATGCTTGAGAGAATGAGGCAGAAAGGTAAATCTCTGTGCTTATTCTCTAGAATCCCTGGTGTTCAAAATCACATATCTCCTTTTCTCTTTTACCCACACTAATTTGCTGCCTGTAGAATGGTGCAGGTTTAGCACAAACACACCATCATTACCTTCCTGGCTTTGAGAGTTGGGCAGCAGATGGGCTGCTGCTGCAGCGCTTGCACTTGTAGCTTCCCAGCCTTGCTAAATACAAAAGATTACATATTCAGTAAACTAAAAGCAGCAAATCCATTTCTACAATTGTACCATTAAGTTCCTTAGACGTAAATCCCATGGATCATAGAAAATGGAGCTAAGTATTGATGAAAAATGATATATGATTAAGGAAATCATAATATTTGGATGAAGGACCAGTGGAAGCAAGCATGGAAATGGTACTGGGATTGTGGCTTTTTGAAAGTAGGAAACATTCTTTTGTTTTGCTACAAGAATGGAGATTGCTGTTGTCTAAATCTTTTATTTGTTGAGGGCTGTGTTCCCTCATCTCATGGGCCACAAGCTGCCTAAGCCAGTGGTGTAGGTGGGGCCATGCCTTCTTTCTTTCTTTCTTTCTTTCTTTCTTTCTTTCTTGCTTTCTTGCTTTCTTGCTTTCTTGCTTTCTTGCTTTCTTGCTTTCTTGCTTTCTTGCTTTCTCTCTCTCTCTCTCTCTCTCTCTCTCTTTCTCTTTCTCTCGCAAGATATTTTGCAAATATCTTGTTATAAGGAAGCTCATTCCAGTATGTAACTTTTCCACCAAAGTTTTTAAACTTAGAGCTTTTCTGTCACAGGAGCAGAAGCAACTGAAATTGGACTAGTGATGAAGACAAGTCAGAGAATACCTATATAGCAATGTATTTTTAATAATACATTTTATTAAGGTTTATAGAGAAAAATATAAAACTTAATATCTTTTACCTTTTTTAAACCAAAGTGAGACTTTTATCTAGGTGCAATAAAAACACAAAAGGGGAGGGATTGAGAAATGTCAAGCTAGATGAATTATTCATTCGGAATACTCTGGGCAAACAAATTCTCCTTTTGCTGTCATGAATCATTCTGCTGGCCAATCACAGAGATTGTCACTCTAGTCGCTCATTGCAAGATAGGAGGTATGGACATTTTTCAGTCTGAAGGCAGTTCATGTACTGCTCATAGACTACTTCCTATTCATTATTCATATTTTATTGCATGTGATCAATCAGTGCCAATAGACAAGAGTTAACACAGGATTACAAAATTGCCCCTCCATTAACTGTTCTCACTTGAAGATAGTTTCACATCCAAATTCTATACCATGGAAAAGAGAACTCTCTCGCTCTCCTTGTCTACTAAAGTTGTAATCTCATAAATACTTACTTGGGAGTAGGGTGCCTTGGAGCTCAGTGGGATTGACTTCTGAGTAAAAATGTCTAGGATTGTGATGCAAGCAGCTAGGGATAGAGGGGAATTCCATTCCGCCTGCATTCTGAATTTTAGAGTTTCTGGACTTAAATGCAGATAAGAATAAAAACTTCAGAAGAGCCTATTGCGTCAGGCCACTGGCCCATCTAGTCTAAAGTTACCAGCTTTTTTTTAATGAATCCGGGAATACTTCATTGAAATGAGTCGGAATGATAGGATTTTGTCAGAGGACTGATTTGTAAATCTGGGGACTGTCCCCAGGAAACGGGGACATCTGGTAACCTTAATCTAGTCCAGCATTGGTCCATCATTTGAAACATTCCCTGAATCCAAAGCAATTACAGTGGTACCTTGGGTTAAGAACTTAATTCGTTCTGGAGGTTCGTTCTTAACCTGAAACTGTTCTTAACCTGAGGTACCACTTTAGCTTATGGGGCCTCCCACTGCTGCTGCCGCGCATTTTCTGTTCTCATCCTGAAGCAAAGTTCTTAACCCGAGGTGCTATTTCGGGGTTAGCGGAGTCTGTAACCTGAAACGTCTGTAACCTGAAGCGTCTGTAACCTGAGGTATCACTGTAACTTGCAGATGGTGAGGTGCACTTTCTTTCAAATATTTGCACCTGTGTGCTTGGTAGTTATTACATTTCATAGACAATCTTGCATTGGTGAGAGGAACTGCAGTATGTACTGTGGTTATCAAAACAAAGGTTAACTCTTGACTTTTGCTGCCATCAGCGAACACGAGATGGCAGCATTTGCTATTCATGATATTCCACAGACTTTAGCATTCTCAGTACAAAGCTAGATGAATTCGTTCTCTCTCTCTCTCTCTCTCTCTCTCTCTCTCTCTCTCTCTCTCTCCCCCCCCCCCCCCCGGTTTACAGTTTACACAATGGCTGATCCAGTGTTTTATTCCAACCAATTTCCTTTTTACTGCCCTTTGTAACAGGCTCTATTCCAGCAAATATTTAGAGCAGAAATACCTTGCCCATAAACTCTGCCTTTTTTCATGAGTTTAGAGTGGTTTGCCATAAAGTCAACCAACCAGAAATTACCAATTTAGCATTGTGAGCACGGTGTTTTACTGGTAACGTGAAAAAGTTCACAGTGCTTTGTAAGTGCTAACATTATGCTAGCATGCAGTCGCACACACAGTGTTCCATCTTTCAACGTTCCATAACAAAACAGCTCTTGGCAAAGGCACTGATAACACTTCACTTTCTTCCTACTTTACCCCTTTACCCTATGAAATGGTTTAGCCACAGTAGCCAGTGCCTCTCATTATCCCTGACCACTGGCCATATTGACTAAGGCTACTGGGAGTTGTAGTCCAACTATATCTGGTAGGCACCACATTGGCTATGGGTTAAATTGTAACAGCCCTCCCCCCAAGAAGACACACACGCTTCCCAAGAAAGCCCTGTATTATTTCATCCTTAATACATCTTGGCAAGCATAGCAATTTATCTACTTTTTTATCAAAAAGCATTGTGCACGAACTTTAAGAAAGGTAGTCATGCCAATCTGTTGCAGCAAAAGCTACAAAGAGTCTTGTGGCACCTTTAAAGAAGTTGGAAGTGTAAAATCAGAGATCATTCTGTGTACAAGTAACATTTCCGTGTTAAAATCAACTATCCAAGAGGAATATTCTGCTTACCAAGCAAGCAGAGTGGTTTGATGTTGGTTGAGTCCTGATTGGCTGTGTAGTTCGTAGGGAGCTTTCCTCTCTATGTTCAGTTGAATGTCTTCCTGGTATGTACAGGGCCTGAAGTCAGAAAAACAAGACCTCACTGTTTTTTGTTCTGTTTGGCTCAGGAAAATACCATCAGGATTTCCTTTCTCTCTAAACTCTGTATAATTTAAGTAACTTTGCTAATAAAATACTAACACAAACATTCATGGATTACAGCCCGCTTCATCAGATTTGTGAAATGTTACAGGTATGTATACAGTACATAGCTGGGGTAAGGTCAGAGGGAAAGAAAATTATGATTATGTTATTTAACCCCTCAATCTCTGAGGGGTTCCAGTGGTTCCAAGGCACTTACCCAGGGTTCAGTTTCCTTGGAATGAGGGATAGGAGAGACTGTGGTGTTTTTATGATATATGGTCTATTTACACATATATACAACCTGAGCCTACAATGAAGGGATTCACAGCATTAACACTTCAAGAAGGATCCCTTGGATCCCAGCATAAATTGGGCATGGCTCTGTCTCTCAGCTGCCCAGCCTGCTTCTAGCCTCTAGTTCACATGCACACCTCAACTCTGGATTTTGTACTTCTAACTAACCACTAATTGGGGGGGGGGGAGATGTCTATTTGATTTCTGGCACAGAGCCACTTCCTTTGTTACCTTAACAACCCATGTTTAGACAGCCATTACCAAGCAGCTGACTATTCCAACAACTGAATCTTTGCTAGATTTAGGAATTAAAAGAGACTCAGGCATACATCTTAACCCCCAACCCTTCCAGACTCACAACAATACAGCTATTGATTATGACTCATGGTGTGAATATCATTCTTCTCTAAGGACTATTTCTAAAGCCAAAATTTAGAGGCATTCCCTGCTTTATTGTTTTGTAGCTCTTTATGCACTTGCAAAGCAGCTTAATTAATTCTTCTTACTGAATTTCTCTTAAATCAACATTTATTGCCCCTTCCTGCTTATTATACCTGAAAGATTTCAAGGTGAGCAAAAGAGAGACTATCAGTAAGACTAACATAATTTCTCAGGAGCATCTGCAGTCTTTATCTGAGCCCCATGTGGAGGAATTAATCTAACCCTCTTACCAGCAAAATTTAAAAAAAAAAAACTCCTTCCAGTAGCACCTTAGAGACCAACTAAGTTTGTTATTGCTTTGAGCTTTCATGTGCATGCACACTTCTTCAGATACACTGAAACAGAAGTCACCAGACCCTTATATATAGTGAGAGGGTGGGGAGGGGTATTACTCAGAAAGGTAGTGGGAATGGGTGATTGGCTGATAGGTGTGGTAAACCTGTTGATGACTGTTAACGATTGCAATTGGTCTTACAGGAAAAAGCAAGGGGTGAGATGGCTAAAAATAGCTTTATCATGTATAATGAGATAAGAATCCAATGTCTCTGTTCAGACCAGGTCTCTCCATGGTTTTAAGTTTGGTAAAGGTAAAGCTAAAGGAACCCCTGACCTTTAGGTCCAGTCGTGGATGACTCTGATGTTGCGGTGCTCATCTCACTTTACTAGCCGAGGGAACCGGCGTACAGCTTCTGGGTCATGTGGCCAGCATGACTAAGCCGCTTCTGGCAAACCAGAGCAGTGCACAGAAACGCTGTTTACCTTCCTGCCGGAGCGGTACCTATTTATCTACTTGCACTTTGATGTGCTCCCGAACTGCTAGGTTGGCAGGAGCAGGGACCGAGCAACAGGAGCTCACCCCGTCGCGGGGATTCGAACCACCGACCTTCTGATCGCCAAGCCCTAGGCTCTGTGGTTTAACCCACAGCGCCACCCACATCCTGTTTATGTTTGGTAATAAGTTGCAATTCAGCAACTTCTCTTTCCAGTCTATTTCTGAAATTCTTTTGTAATAAGACGGCTACTTTGAGATCTTGTATCGAATGTCCTGGGAGATAGAAGTGTTCTCCTACTGGTTTCTCTGTCTTGTGGTTCCTGATGTCAGATTTATGTCCATTTATCCTCTTACCAGCAGTAGATGTGAAGAGCTGCTGTAGAAATTCACCACTCAGCAGGCCATAGACCTGGCACCAATTGTTAGCTTAAGTGACTCTTCAAGGCGGCTTGCAAAGTTTCTGCTCAGGAAAAGCATACTGGGAATTTCAAAAGCAGCAAACATTTTATTTGAGAAGACCACCAAAGAATTTTCAGGGGATTCTACCTATCTCTAGCTCTTGGTATTTTATTATTTCTTTATTTATGTACTATATATTTATATGAAGCTATTCAATAGCATCATTCCTCAGCGGCTGTGGAGAATCAAGAAGCCTGCGGTAAAAATATGTGTGTGTGTATTAGAATTAAGAATGGTTATTAATGCTGTGTCCTTTATAAGTGGAAAAGAGGTGAAAAAATGTATCTAAGCATATGACTTTGGTTGCAGCCTGTTAACTGTCAGTTGCCAGTTACAAAGAAGCTGCTATACGCCTCCTATCAGCTTTTATTTTAGACAGAAAGATTCAAAAGGTCATGGTTTGAGAGACCCAGGTAATGAGCATTCTGTTGTATCTCATTGGCTCCTAGTTATTGGCCAATGGGATGGCAGATACTGCAGTAACCAAAAACTATTGGTCAGAGGGTCCCAGCTGAAATTATGTAAGAGGGCAGTCACAGTGTTGTCTTCAGTCAGAAGGTCTTTGTGGCTGGCGTGTGCAGTTCAGGTAGAGAAGTGTCTGCAGCAGCAGTGGAGCTGATACCATGGAAGGCTGAAGCTGGGAAAGTTAGGGAGGACAGGAAACCCCCAATGTCACTTTTCTAAAATAGCTTCTGGGTAGATTGCCAACATAAGCAGGCTGGCCTCAGGAAGGATGAGGACTTTAAAGAAGACATCAATGTGGCATCCTAAAGCAAGTCTGACTATCTCCCCCATCTTAAGCTATTTCCAAACAAGTCCAAGTTGCCAAGTTCCCTGGGTTCAGCCTTGGGAAGCCTTGGATAGAGACAGAACTCCTGCTGATAAGGGTATGGGGAAAACCCTTGAAGGGGGACTCTTGAGGGAACAGGACCACTCATCCAAGGAAACGCTCAAGATAATGGGATGTACAAGAGGACAACAAGATCACTGATCCTGTAATTCCTAAGAGAATTATTCCTGGGAACTTCCCCTGCCCCGTTCATCTTTCTTCAAGATGTTGGGCAGAACTGCATCTTAGTCTTGCCACAGATACTGGAAATTGATGTTAGCTTAAGAAAATGCTCCCAGGGTAGATAATCCAAAGGTTTATGGGTTGTGGTTCTCAAAAAAATATAACTAGGTATTTGGGGAACATGGAGAGAAAGGGGGCTGAAAACTCAAGCTGTGTCTTCAGTTTTGGAGACAGTTATTCTGATTATCTAGGTGATTTTTCTCCAGTATGTTCATACATGTGCTTGTGTGGGACTGAACCTATGAAAAAATTGGCCCCCACAGAAATTGAAACCAATCACATCCTAAATAGACATCTGAGTGGGGAAAGGCAGCCACTGAAAAGGATTATCCTGCAGTGCACGGAGTTGTGTGGGCAGAACAGGCTTCTTACCATGTTGCCCATTCAAATCAAGCAAGAATGAATTGATGAAATTTGAATTGCAAATAAGTTGTGCTCTCAGGCTGCCTTTTCATAAATCAAATTGCAGGCAAAATGGCCCAAGCTAAGAAGTGGTGCAAGCAAAGAAAAGCTATTTGGATTGCATCTGAACCAGAAGACAGTTTGGCCCAAGCTCTTAATTTTCTCTAAACTTCTCTACTTACTGCACCTTCCTTTTCATAGGCACCAGAGATACATGCCAGTGTTGCTGGTGGTATTCAGAGAAATGTAATTATGAACCTGGCACTCCTCAAGGCTGAGTGGTGGTAATACAGAATGACTGAAAATGAAAGGGAAATAACTTTTGGCTGTTGCATTTTATTATGTTCACAACCCACTCTTTTAGGGATTATAGCCAATTGAGCTATCAGCTCATTGCAGATTCCAATGGGAGGTGACTTAGAAGCAGATTAGAGACAGGCAGATGTTGTCTTCACCATCTTCAAAAAAGGGAGAAAACTACTCAGGTAACTACCAAGTGGTCAGCTTGACGTTGATACCAGGAAAGGTCCTAGAACAGATAACTGAATAATCAGACTGTGAGCATTTAGAAAAGGATACTGTGTATACGAAGATGCAGCATGGGTTTCTCAAAAACAAGTAGTGCCAGATGAATATCATTTCTTTTTTTGATAGAGTTACAAGTTTGGTGGATTAGGGGAATAGTGTGGATGTAATATATCTTGATTTTGGTAAAGCTTTTGACAAAACCCCTTGATATTCTTGTGGAGAAGCTCTATTTACTTTATTGTTAAGGAGGCTTTTGTGTGGTGCTTTTTTAGTGTGAACTATTAAAAAATTTAGCATTACTAGATTAGTCCAAAGGCACATCTAGTCCTAGGCTTATGTAAATTGGAAGGGACACCCAAGGGTAATCCAACCCAACCCCCTGCAATGCAGGAATCTCAACTAAAGCATACCTGAAGATGGCCATCCATCCTCTGCTTAAAAACCACCAACGAAGGAGATTCCACCACCTTCTGAGGGAGTCTGTTCCACAGTTGAACAGCAGTTAATGCCAGAAAGTTCTTCCCAATGTTTTGTTGGTCAACTTGATGCTCATGGGAAGCCCACAAGCAGGACATGAGCACAACAGTGTTCTTCCCGCTTGTGACACCCAGCATCTGGTGCTCAGAGTCATACTGTCTCCAATACTGCAGCCATTGAAAGCCATTGTCCTCCATTAACACCTTTCTAAAGCCAACCAAGTTGCTGGCTGTTACTACGTCTTGTAGTAGTGAATCCCATCATTTATGTGCTGTGTGAAATGCTAGCCAGCACTTCTGTGCTCTGCACAACTAGTGCGAGATTCTTAAAACTATTTGTTGTGCCTGCTTACCCACAAGTGTGATAGATTTGATTGTATCTCTGGCATCAACTTTCCAGCCAAATCTTCAGCAAGTTATTCTGCTCCCATAGAAGGCTTATTTTGCAGCCCACAGAGATTTTAGGTCAAAACTAATATAACTCTAATATAGTTTGAGCCCTGGTGTAGGCAAGCCAGAAAACCCCTTTAAAATGGAGTTTACAAAAGGATATAGAGAGTAATTTTAAAGAAGGCTTCTCCCTGATCCATTTATTTCCTTCTGGAAACACTTCAGATCTGACAATCGGATGTGTATCTTCTTTTTAAAAATCTCACTACAATTGGAACATGGGATATTGAGGCGACGTGTCCAGTTTCAAGTGGTTCATGATAAGATACCGATGAGAAGGAAAGAGTATACAGTGGTACCTCGGGTTACATACGCTTCAGGTTACATACGCTTCAGGTTACAGACTCCACTAACCCAGAAATAGTACCTCGGGTTCAGAACTTTGCTTCAGCATGAGAACAGAAATCGTGCTCCGGCGGCGCGGCAGCAGCAGAAGGCCCCATTAGCTAAAGTGGTGCTTCAGGTTAAGAACAGTTTCAGGTTAAGAATGGACATCCGGAACGAATTAAGTACTTAACCCGAGGTACCACTGTAGATAGTATAGAATAGGGTAAATATATATTTTTGACTGGAATGGGAGTTATTCTACTATAATTCTTTCCATAGCATCACAGTAAAATCCTTGTTTATTTCCAGTTCTAATAGCATCTTCCCAATGAAGAGAGGGTGGGTCTCTCCCTATCTCACTTGGCTGGATGCCAAATCCTCCTAGGAAGTAGAAAAATAAAAACAAACTGTTTGTATGAGAAAGAGTGTGTGAGATTTAGTTGGGTTGGAAGTTGGGCAGAGAAGCTTGATTTTTCTATGTGGGCTAACCAAAACTATAGCTTTGGGGTGGGGTGGGGATCTTCCCTGGAATATATATATTCCTCCTCCTCTTTGTGGGTCCTATTGTTGATCATTTCCTCCTGCATCTTTTATAATAATCCAAATCTTTTACCTCCCCATTGTATCCAAAATTCAACATTAAACTACAAGTGTTATTCCAATCCTACTAACAATTTTAACTGTTTACAATGGTTTTTACGATAAGTTATAAATTTTCCTAATTCCATATTAAAATTTTGGTCTTCCTGATTTCTGATTCTTCCAGTCATTTTAGCCATTTCAGCACAATCCATCAACTTGATCTGCCATTCTTCTCTGGTAGGGACTTTATCATCTTTCCATCTTAGGGGATCTTCCCTGGAAACCTAATAAGGAAGCAAGTTCTGTTGGGGTGTTAATCCTTTGAGCTCTTCCAGGTTGTATATAACACTATATATCCTAAAGGCACCACAGTGTCTGTTGATCTTTGTTTCAAGGAAATCCAACTCTGTGTAAGCACAGACACCCCTGGGGTCTCCCACTTCTTGAAGATTGGGGTATGTACAACACTATATATAAAGGTGAGGTGGCTGATTACATATTAATTAGAAAGGGCTTTCTTAAACATCGTATTGAGAAACCATTGCCAAGAGCTTCTTGCAGCATGCTGGGCAATGTTACAGTCCCAACAAAATCAATATAGAACCATTCACCTCCTTCCTTTTCCTTGTTTGCATCACTGTAGCAGCACAGTTTCTTACAGAAGCAGTGCAGCCTCCATGTTCTGCAATCTCTATATTGCATACATATCCAGTAATGGGTGTTATTACACTATCTCATTAGAGTGAATAATGGCATGATGCCAAGCAGAGAGTTACAGAGGCTAAGGCCAGCACGAAGTGTCGCCTTTGTACTTGCACTTCCAAAAAAAGTGTCCTTTATAGTCTAACATACTTGCCATATGGCTTCTCCAGGATGTTGATGGAGTCTTTGGAGCTCTGAAGTAATCTCATTTGCCATTAAAAGTCAAGGTTAATTTTATTTTGACATCTAATTGTTAAAGCAAATAAAGCCTTTACAAGACCAAATTACTTCTAACTTGATTTGTAAGCCAGTCCCATTTGCCAGACCCCTTGCCGCTGTGGCTGCCTTCAATCCCCTCCTCATTTCACAGGGAACATGGATTATTTTGTGATCTTGTGTTTGTGTGAAGTTGTGCTTGGCTGTAATTTGTACCACAACAAATGGCCATAGTGCTAAAAGTAGTTATTCATTCCCTTCTCAAAAGCAATCATCTTAAAAGCAGCCTCTTGCTTAAGCATTCCATGCTGTTAATGGAGGTGTACCATTGAACAGTGTCCCAATTATCTTGGAACCTGAATGCACGCACATTAAAAGGTTTCATAAATCCACTTCTCATCTGGATCAACTTGGGAATAATAATAATACACCCACTTGTGCTTATCATTGATCACCTTTACATGAACTTAAGGCACTTGACAGCAAGAGTGAGCCCGTTGCTGGCAAGCGAGGGGTGAAAATAGATACATGGGTTGCAGCACTATGAATCTACAGCGCTCACATCCTTTTAATGCATTGTTTATTTGTAGTGTAATCTGAATTTCACTTTCATCTTAGTGCTCATTAGTGTCAAACAGACTGGATGTGATAAAAAGGGATCAAAACCAGAAAGCTGTCAAAGCTAAAGCCACTCATTTGAAAGCTGTGTTCATGTCGAGCCATATAACAGAAACTGAAGGAGTGGACTGTCATTGGCGATATGCAGGGGTGAGTGGAATGTCACTAAGGCAACATATCTGTCCAAAAAAAAAAGCTCTACTAAATATATAATTTACAGATTACTTCAATACTGGAACAATTTCTGTAACTTTGTTGGGGCTGCAGTTAAGTTTTGTAATGTTATCAAGGAGGGTCACTTTTTCACCTCCAAATAGATATAAAGGCGACGCCTAATTTTGCACAACTCATTATAGCATAACCTTGTTAGGTTGCATTTGTTCTCTTTGTCAACATCTGTTGAAACCGTGGGCCACTTTATTAGAATTTCATTGCCTATATTCTCTGCTAACATGTGACTCCAGCTGGGAAGGAAGAAATATAGTATTAATTTATCCAAATGATGGCAAATCATATTGAGATAAACATCTCCTAACTGTGAGGCCATTAGGATCATTTGATTAGTTTGGCAGTCAATCAGGTTCCATACAGAGTTGATGCATCTGACAGATATCAGTAAATTTTATTTCATTTCCTGTAACTCTGTCCCATTAATTTATCAGCGTTTATTCTTTTTAAAGCAGCGTGTACCCTTGACAATGCCATTTGAAAAATAATAATTTATGGTTATGCAGATTAATGCGTTTGACAGAGAAAACCACAGAACACAATTTCATCAAAGTTATAAAGTTTTCAAAGGGGAAATTCAGTTTTGACTTAGTTCGGGAAGAGCTCCAATGAATTCAGTGGGACTTAATTCCAAATAAATAAAGAAGCATAGCATAGGCTGCAAGTTTCTTCTTTTACATAGGCTCTTTGAATAAGTTCAGTGAGCTTGAGCAATGGAACTGGGATTAAACCCACTGTCCAATGCCTAACCTCCACATGTCGATCCAGAGATCTAAACACAACTCCACCACATCTACAACAGCGGTGAAGCATATGCCTGCGCTGTCCAGGGCGGAGGGGCGCACTCCCGAGGGGGGGGGCATGCTCCCAAGGGTGCCTTCCCATGCACCACAGTTCAGGGTATGAGAGAGGCGGGGAAGCTGCTGCTCACTCTCCTGCTGCTGCTGCCGGGCATGAGGTGTGGCACCCACACGCCTGCCATTTTGCCAAGCCCCTCAGTCATGACACTCAGGGAGGACCGCACCCACCACACACCCCTTCCTACACCTCTGAGCTTGCGTAGAGACTCTGCATGCAGAAGTGAGGACTCTCCCTTTTGCAGGGTTTCCGGTAATGGAGTGAAAGGCTACATGGTCAGGTTCTAGTAAGAACTCCATTTGAGTACATTGTGTTTAACTTATTTGTTCAATTTATATCCCTTTATATCCCTTTCCTTCCACCAAGGAGCTCAAGATGGTGCACATCAGACATCATAAATCTTTTCACACCGAGAACCCACTTTTAACCCATACATTTGGGGACTCCTTTCTTAATCTATTACTGTATACAATACAATGGTACCTTGGTTCTCAAACTTAATCCATTCTGGGAGTCCATTTGACTCCCAAAACCATTTGAAAACCAAGGAGCGGCTTCCAATTGGCTGCAGGAGCTTTGTGCACTCAAGCGGAAGCTGCGTCAGACGTTCAGCTTCCAAAAAGCATTCGCAAACCGGAATACTTACTTCTGGGTTTGTGGCATTCGGGAGCCAATTTGTTCGGGAGTCAAGCCCTTCAAGTACCAAGGTACCACTGTATTTGCATGGTGACAGTGCTCCTTCCTGTGGTGTATGGGGTGTTAGGAGAGGAATAGTACCTCTGGTGGGAGACACATCATGCTCCTTCTGGGGTAGTTTGTCCACCTTGGGTCCCCACCCTGCACTCACCTCTCACCTATGGCTCATAGAAGCTGTCAGCATGTGACAGCGGTCATGCCCCAGGAATGGGATCCAACTGTCCAGCTAACTCAGGTAAGTGCAGCCGATGGGTCTCAAACCCTCGGTGAGTTAGGGACTTCCCCTACATGTGAAGTCAGGCTATGACAGTAAGAGGTGGTATGGGAACATCTAGATACTTTAAATGAATTCAAGTCTCCAGGGCCTGTTGGAGCGGCATCCAAGGGTACTAAAGGAGCTTGCAGGTGTAATCTCAGAGCCTCTATCATCTTTGAGCTGTTCAACTGTGGAATGGACTCCCTCAGAAGGTGCTGGGCTCTCCTTCCTTGGAGGCTTTTAAGTGGAGTTTGGACGGCTACCCACCATGGATGCTTTAATTGAGATTCCTGCATTGCAGGGGGTTGGACTAGATGACCCTCGAGGTACCTTCTAGCGCTACAATTCTATGATTCTGTGACTTCAAATCTATAGCTGCTTTAACACACCATTGCTCTCTCTCTCTCTTTTCTTGGAGCCTCTTTCCATTTTTCACCCTGCTTTTTAACTTCAATACCTCATTTCTGTCTTTTATTGCCTTTCTCTCACACTGAAGGTTCATTGCCCAGCCACACTATCTTTTCTCCTCAGTCGTTCCTTGCTCTCTCATCTCTCCTGGGGAGAGGGAGACAGTTGATTTTCTGATTCGTGTTCTTTCATCCTCTTCCTCCTCTAATTTCTCTGCACTTACCACTGGGTCTCCTCTCCTGCCTGCTCTGCCAAAGGGCCTGCTTCTTCTGTTGTTTGAACCCAATTGCTGCTCATCTAATAGGAATGCACCACATGCAGCAAGCCTGCATCTATTTTGGTATTTCAGCCGTCTTATACTCTGGTTTGGGGCTTCTTGCTCATTGCGTCCTTCTAGAAACATCCTTCTTACTGTGGCACACGATGACTGTAGGTAACAGATCTCAACACATGTTCCTTGCTTGTAGATAAACATGTATGTACAAGGGCATATGGCAACACCAATCTGCCCATGCAATCCTCCTGACCTCAGTATCCCACCAGCAGCACATAATCTTTGAAGTCCTGCAACATGGTTGCTTCAGGTGACTCAAGCAAATGAGCCTAGCCTAATGCTCTGAGAATGCAAGAATACCCTTCGGGGTTGTGCTTCGGATGTAGGAACCCCAAGTTCAAACCTCCGTGGAGTCCACAGGATGTCTGTGAGGCTCAAATAATTATTTCAGCTCCTTGGGGAAGAAGATGGGGATAATAACAAAGTGAATACAATCTGTGCAGCCAGTCCGAGAAGGCTAGGGGTTTGTTTTTGTTTCTCCTTTTTAATGGAAGCTGGGCTTCTGAGAACAGAACGTGCAAGGGACAATTTACTGTCTGAGTGGCCTAATGGCAAGAGAGCTGTAATCTACCTGAATGCGGCTGCACTAGACATTATTGGTTTCCAGCAAATGGATTACCATTTGTGTGATGAAATAATAATTCTCTTTTGTGGAAGAGAGCTCTAGATACATTCATGAAGAACTCGCAGCGTCAAAAATAGAGCACAGCGCTAACGAAAGAACCAGAGGGTCGCCACAACTTGGAAAGGAGGGAGGGGGAGATCTAGCTGATACCTTTTTATCAGGTGAACCACGAGTGAAAGCTGAGCCAGCATTAAGCAGACTTCTCTGCAAAAGCGTGGCCTATTCATGCCCACACCTGTCATGTCAAAATCACTCACTTTAAGAGGGCTGGAAAAGAGAGCGCTCTATTAATTCGAGGCCAGGCCTGCTTTTTACAACAGCAGATGCCAGCTGAAAAAACAGGTTTGCTTTATTCACTTATTATATTTTTATCCTGCTTTTCAGACTATTTGTGTTAAATATTATTTATGAAATCACATACAACACAGTAATAAACCATAAAAATTAATTGTAAATAATGAAGAGCAACTAAAACCACATAGCAGTGCCACTGCTGAAGTAAGTGTGGAATGTCCTCCCCTTCAAAATGTGTTGGCGTCAATATATTGCTCATTTCTTAAGGTTTACCTGTTTGTCCTGGCATTTTTAGGGCTTAAGACTAAAATCCTAAACCCACGTACCTGGTGGTAAGCCCCACTGAAATCCAATCAGACATCCTTTTGTGTCAGCTGCAATATTGATATTCTGCAAAATTATGTAATGGTGTATATTTTATATTTATTAATTATTCATACAAATGTGCTTTTCTTTTCTTCAAGTTTATACATGCATGAATATTAGCAAACTCTTCAATGCTGAATTGTACTAGTCTGTAATTTATGCTTTGTAAATATTTCACTTTAGTTTTTTGAAGAATACTATGTACAACAAATCAATTTGCATTCTTTTAAAAAAAATTGAAAGTGTGTAAATTAGCTGAACAAAATATTTAACAACAACTTTTTCCCACAATATCAACTCAGCAACAAAAATTCAATGCACAATGCTGGTAGCTGGCATTGTATGAATGTGATTTTTGTTATTCAAAAATATTTCTTTATTATTTATTAACTATCCTTCTTTAGATCTTAGGGCAGTTCACAAGATAAAAACACAAAATACACAATAAAAACAAGACCAAAACAGACCAATAACCCCCCCTCTCCCATACACTTTAATAGGCTCATAAAATAGACTCATAAAATAATAACACAGGGTTATACATGAATGCAAGAAAAGACCCAAGAGAAATTGAATGGACAGAAAAGGCAGAGGAAGGAAATTGTGTTGACCCAATGTGCAAAATTAAGGCATTTGTATCTGGATGACGAGGGTTGTGTTTCTCAAAAACAACACACTGGCCTTGGACCTTCTGGGTTTTGCTAGTGTCCAGATTGCAGCTTTGCTGAAGAGAAAAGCTCACGGGGAAGGCTGACTTTGAAATGCTTCAGGCATGGCAAGGGTTCTGTATTCCTCACTAATGAAGCCATTTTGCTATTCAAAACAGCTGCCCGCATCCTCTCTCAATGTGATAAGGGCCAATCTGTGTTTAAGCCCATCGATGTGTTGCTGTCACATCTAGTGTGGTCCTAGCAGGCAGTCCTGCTGCACTCATTCATCTATTATGAAACTAGAAAACATGAGGAGGCTGTTTCAATGGAACAAATTTTATTAATCTGCCAGCCTCTTCATTTCTGCTCACTAAGTTATGCTAATAGCTGAAGATGCATATATTAAAAATAGGAAGGGAGAACACATTGTATGTTCTTCTTTCAGACAGTGAGCAGTAGCAAAGGTCAAACCCCTGCGAGCTATGAGGAATAATAATTAAAATATCATCCGAACAATAATTAAAATAGAATCCATTCAGCTCTGAAATAGTGCATGGAAGATGCTACATTTTTTGCATGAATTAGGGTTTCAAAATGGATTTTTAATGTAATGTCTCAATTCATTAATTCAATATAGTATTCATACACTTAAGGGGGAGGCTTAATTATGCTTTAAAAAACACATCAGACTTGTGGATTTTGTTCACTGGTTACATGGAGGGAAACCTTTTTTTGTTCTCTTTCTGCATGAATTTATGTAGAGAGATAACACTGAGAGCTAATAAGCTGCTGCTAGGTATTTTGGTTAAATAATGGCATAGAACTGAAACCTATTAAGACCAGGCTCATTTATGCCTGCAAAAATAAACACTGTGCAAACAAATCAGGGCTTTGATGCCTTCTGTCATCTAAATGCAACAGTGTAGGATTTGTCAGCTTTTTTCTCTTTTTGACAGAGGCTCCTGTTCCTTTTATGCACCAAAGGGCAGACAGAAATTCAACAGGTGCAGTTTTCTCTAGGCTGGCCAAGGAAGAAGAAACCCAGCTGGCCAAGTCTTCTTCTACAGAAGATGATGAAATTCAGTTACTAGGCTACTACAGGTCTGATGCAAGACACAGTGTTTCCTAAAGTGGGCCACAAAGTCCCCCTGTATCGCTTTAACTGACTTCCCATCTCCTGCCTCAATACACACGGACTGACCTGCCGGTTTGAACATTTAACAAATCTTTATCGGTGGTGGCAGTACAAATGCTCCCATGATTTGCACGCCCATCATGTAATTGGAAGCCAAATTCTGGAAACCCATCTTCTCGGACACCCTCTTAAACATTAAAGAACTTCCCTATACAGAACTGCCTTCAGAACTCTTCTAAAGGTTGTATAGTTACTTATCTCCTTGGCTCGGGGGTCACATAACTCCATACCCTCAAACATTTATCGGATGAAAATAAGGATTTCCTACCATATCCTCCAACATTTCTCCAATGAAAATAGGGATGTCCTAAGGAAAAGTGAGACATTTCAGGATCAAATCAGAAACCTGGATAATTACTATAAATCTGGGACTGTCCCTGGAAAATAGGGACGCTTGGAGGGTCTGCTATTAGAAGAAGGTGATTCAACATGAATCTTGAGCTTTTCTGTTCTTTTAAAATGTACTTTTGTCATCTCAGTACTCCAATCCAAATAACTTTATTGTATTAGCAATTGGCCATGACAAATCTGAATCAAAAATAAATACAAGCAAAAGGGGTGTCGTGCCACAAATAATGGTCTCTATTTAGATCTCTGCATCTCCCTTACACTTAGAATGTCTCCCCTCTCCACCAGAGCCAACGAATGCTTCTGGAGAGATAGTGGGTGCAAAAGGACTAAAGTGGCCATTGAGACTAAGTGACAACATCCAAAGGACCCTAGCCTCTGAATATCTGATGCGTCTACACAAATCCATTGAAAGCAACTTGTCTAACCAGGTGGAGATTTACCAACAAATAACAGCAGAAATCAAACTCTACTTGATTAACACCAAAGAACCTAAAAATTCTCTGGTAGAACAGCAGAACTGGTTCGACACAGAGTAGAGAAATGCAAATAAAAGGTTGGCAGGGTCTATTAGAGTATTTTGAAAGAACCCCAGTGCTCTAGCTCTTGGGATACTCAGTAAAGAGAGAACAGCATATAAGAACCTGCTAAAAAGAAAAAAGAAAAAGAAAAAAGACAGCAGTGGCAAGACCTGGCTCAAGTGACAGCTGACCGAAGGGAGGACAAATATTGGGAATTGGTGTCCAGAGGAATGAAAGATGTGAAATCAACACATGATGCCATAATCCCAGCCTGGAAATGGGTTGAATACTACAGCAAGCTTTTTAGTGATCATTCAAGGCTCCCAAATAAGATGGGTACGAACACTGACCCATCAGATTTACCCAAATGGTGAGAGGTGTCCCCAAATGAAATAAAACATATCATTGAAAGCTTAAAAGCAAACCAAGCCCCAGGAGAAGACATGATGGCACCAGAGCTCTTCGAGACTCGGTCGGGCTGGTGGTTACTTATTTTGGCAGGCTATTTGCGCATAAAGTAACACAGCCCAAATTCCATTAAACTTCATTGTTCCAGTTTTCAAGAAAGGAGACAGATCTTTGCCACAAAATTACTGCCCCATCAGCCAGCTAGATATCCATTCAAGTTTATACACTCAGCATTTACAAATAAAGTTATCTGACAGGCTACATACAAATAACATTCTTCTCTAAGCAGGGGTTAGAGAAGGATTCAGCACCATGGACAGTACTGCTTTTTCTCTTCTTTCTTCCTCCTGCAGAGATTCTGTAGCATAAACATTGTATTCCATAACATAGTATTTTAATGAATTCTCAAAAGATGGTGAAAATAAAAAAGTGTAGCATTACGCTTTATCTCAATCATCCCCAGTACATTTTGCTTCACTGAAGACCAGCTTGTGGCAGGGAAGAACGTACTTCAAAGCAAAGGATGTTGCCTGAAAATCAGATCTAAGAGTCACATTCAAGGCTAATAAGCCAGCAACAGGCTAGTACTTGTGAATCTTCACCTTGACACACTCTCACAGACAAAAACAAAAGAAAACAACCCAAATACGTATTTTGCCAGTATCCCAAATGAATCCCCATATAGTAATTGTCAACCAAATTTCTTGGCTTAGAATTTACAGCAGCCCTTCCCTTTCTTTTTCCTGAAGCCTTCCTCCTGCTGCCCTGTGGAAAGCCACACACATTAAATGGTGCATTTTAAAATGGCTGTTTGTCAAGCAACATGCTACTGCTTTCACTCTATTTATATTCCCCTAGTGGTGCACTGCTTGGTGGCTGCACAATGAGAGCTGTGATTAGAGGAAAAATACCCAATTAAGAAAGAAGGTTAAAGTAGGGCAGAAACCAATAAACAAAGAAGAGAACATAGGATCATCAAGGTCACTCATAAAAGGAATCCTGGAGAGGCCAATGACAAAAGAGAGTTTCTCAGCCTAATGAAAATGCCTGTGAATAAACAGGGGGAGATGGCTATCATGAGCCAGTGAAAGGGAAGAGAAAACAGAATGTGTGCCTGCATCTAAAAACTGTGCTGTGCCACACTGCATCGAAATATACAGGCTGTGAGATTTGGAAGGCAAGCCATTTTCATTTTGCAGGAGTCTTTAATGTGATTGCTTTATGATGGGGGAAATGTTCCCTGGGATAAAAATTAAGCTTTAGTTCTTTCTCTTCCTACCAATTTATTTAAAAGCATTGTGGTGCACATCCATGCAAATGCATAGCAAGTTTCATGTGTATGAATGACGTTTGGACATTTCCTGAACAGTGTCCCCACAAGCCACAGGGAATATTGAAGGAATATCATAAACACTTTATGATGTGGGATGAAGAAAAGCTATTCAAAGGAAAGGAAGTTCAACACAGGAAGTGACCTACTACTGAGTCGAGCAACTGGCCCATCTAGCTTAACAGATCCTGCTTGGACTACTGCAATGCACTGTACATGGAGCTATCTTTGAAGGTGACTCGGAAACTACAACTAATACAGAATGTGGCAGCTAGACTGGTGACTGGAAGCAGCTGCCAGGACCATATAACACCAGTCCTAAAGGATCTTCACTAGCTCCCACTGAGCCTGGCTTTGGCTGAGGAGAGTGGGATACAAATAAAATTTATTATTATTATTATTATTATTATTATTATTATTATTATTATTATTTCCAAGCACCATTCAAAGTGTTGGTGCTCACCTTTAAAGCCCTAAATGACTATGGCCCAGGATACTGAAGGAGTGTCTCCACTCCCATTGCTCAGCCCAGCCCCTGAGGTCCTCCTCCAAGGACTTTCTGGCAATTCCCTCGCTGTGAGAAGTGAAGTTACAAGGAATCAGGTAGAGGGATTTCTCAGCAGTGGTGCCCTCCCTGTGGAATGCCCTCCCATCAGATGTCAAGGAGATAAAGAACTACACAACTTTTGGAAAACAACTGAAGCCGTGTATTGGGAAGTTTTTAATGTTTGATGTTTTACTAAGTTTTTATATGTGCCATAAGCTGCCCAGAGTGGCTGGGGAAACCAGATGGGCGGGGTATAAATAATAATTATTAACATTCAGACTGACTGACAGCAGCTCTACAGGATTTCAGGCAGTGGACATTTCTAGCCCCTCCAGCAAATGTCTTGTGAGGGAATTCTACAACCTTGGTGCAAACACTGGTGAACACCTCTCACACATTCCATCAAGCACATCTCAGAGTGCAGTGAAACTGAGAACAGGACCTTGGAAGATGAATGCAAGTAGCTGCTAATATGTATGCAATTCTGAAGGTTTGTCTTTACTCAAAAGGAAAGCAGTGCCCAACCTGGTGATAACAGAATACATGATGCAAGGAGGGAGCTACAGCCCAAGACAGAAAAAGAGGTAGGAAGGAAACACCTAGCTACTTTAAATGAATTCAAATCTCTGGGGCCTGATGAGCTGCACCCAAGGGTACCAAAGGACCTTGCAGATGTAATCTCAGAGCCTCTGATCATAATCTTTGAGAATTCTTGGAGAATAGGTGAGGTCTCTGAAGACTGGAGGTGGGCAGATGTTGTCCACCTCTTCAAAAGACTCAGGAGAAGACTCAGGTCACTACAGATCAATCACCTTGACATCAGTATCAGGAAAGGTCCTAGAACAGATTATTTAATTTTTGTCTTCCAGAAAGGTGGTAAATAACTTATTTGGGGTTTTAGTGCAGACTAACCAGGCCACTCACCAGTTTCACTGAATTGTCTCTCAGGTGCATTGATTTGACTGCACGTTTGGCCCAGTTATTGCTCATCACAATACATGTTCATACAAGGTTTTCAAGACTATTATGTAAATAGATCTGGATTGGATTCAGTCAAAAGGCTTGTGCTCTTGAGTATTTTATATTTCCTTTTCCTTTTTCTTTTTTTGGATGAAATCTAAAAGAATGGAAAATGGTATGGAATACAGTGTTCATTTATGTTAGGTCTTTCTAAGGCCTGTGTTTGAAAGGACTGTCTCACAATAGGATTTCTTCTTCCTCTTCTTCTGTAGTAGTTCCAAGAACTGCATAGGAAGTTCAAAGTAAATATTAAATGTGCTATTGTAGAGGGGGGAATCAAAGTGCTGATAAATGTTCCCTACTGATTACAATGAAATTTAAAAATGCTTCTAGGATCAGAGCCTAATACACTGAGAGCAGAACTACTGCAAAGCCCACAGGAGATCAAAAACCCTACAGAGTTGTTTTAGGTAATTAGACACTAATAAAATATAATTAAAATTGACTTGTTATTCGTCTTTATTATGATTTACCACTGTGTCAGCAATGCAAAAAGAGTTTGAAGAATAGCATAAATAAAGAGGCAGCAGAGGGATATTTTGGGATCTACAAGGAGGGCTTTCACAAAAATTGAACAAGTAGATTTAAAATACCACTTCATCAGTCTCTGGCTATACTTGATCAGAGGTATAATTATGGAAGGCTTCTCAGCAATACTGAGAAAAACTAAATTTTGACAAATTAAATTTACAGTGATCAAAACCAGTTGTCTCCTGCTGTGTGAAGTATAGACACTTCAGCATTTCTCTGTCAACTGCCAAGAAGCTCACAACCCCCCTACAGCTAACATAGAATTTATAAAGGAGTCCATTCAAATCTAGCATGCTCATCATCAAATATGGCAACTCTTTTGCATTCAATCATTGGGCCCTGGTGCAATTAACAGAAACTACGAGCACAAAACCCCTTCATGGATCACTGCTTTGCCGTGGCGAAGGGGCTTGAAGAACTCAGAGAAGCTATGAACTATGCCGAGCAGGGCACCCAAGATGAACAGGTCATAGTGGAGAGTTTTGACCAAACATGATCCACCTGGAGGAGGAACCGGCAAGCCACTCCAGTATCCCTGCCAAGAAAACTCCATGGACAAAGACAACAGGCATATAAAAGTTATGATGCTGGAAGATGAGCCCCTCAGGTCGGAAGGCATCCAACATGCTACTGGGGAAGAGCGGAGGACAAGTACAAGTAGATCCAGAGCTGATGAAGAGGCTGGGCCAAAGCCGAAAGGACACTCAGTTGCGGATATGCCTGGAAGCGAAAGGAAAGTCCAATGCTGTAAAGAAAAATATTGCATAGGAACCTGGAATGTAAGAACCATGAACCTGGGTAAGTTGGATGTGGTCAAAAGTGAGATGCAAGAATAAATATTGACATCCTGGGCATCAGTGAACTAAAATGGACAGGAATGGGCAAATTCAGTTCGGATGACCATCATATCTACTACTGTGGGCAAGAAACCCGCAAAAGAAATGGAGTGGCCATCATAGTCAACAAAAGAGTGGCAAAAGCTGTACTGGGATGCAATCTCAAAAATGATAGAATGATCTCGATACGAATCCAAGGCAGACCTTTTAACATAACAGTAATCCAAGTTTATGCACCAACTACTGGTGCTGAAGAAACTGAAATTGACCAATTCTATGAAGACTTACAACACCTTATTGAAGTGACACCAAAGAAGGATGTTCTTCTCATTACAGGGGATTGGAATGCTAAAGTAGGGAATCAAGAGATAAAAGGAACAACTGGCAAGTTTGGCCTTAGAGAGCAAAACGAAGCAGGGCAAAGGCTAATAGAGTTCTGTCAAGAGAACAAGCTGGTCATCACAAACACGCTTTTCCAACAACACAAGAGACGACTCTACACATGGACATCACCAGATGGGCAGCATCGAAATCAGATTGATTATATTCTCTGCAGCCAAAGATGGAGAAGCTCTATACAGTCAGCAAAAACAAGACCTGGAGCTGACTGTGGCTCAGATCATCAGCTTCTTATAGCAAAATTCAAGCTTAAACTGAAGAAAGTAGGAAAAACCACTGGGCCGGTAAGATACAATCTAAATCAAATCCCTTATGAATACACAGTGGAAGTGAGAAACAGGTTTAAGGATTTAGATTTGCTGGACAGAGTGCCTGAAGAACTATGGATGGAGGCTCGCAACATTATACAGGAGGCAGCAACAAAAGCCATCCCAATGAAAAGGAAATGCAAGAAAGCAAAGTGGCTGTCCAATGAGGCCTTACAAATAGTGGGGGAAAGAAGGCAAGCAAAATGTGAGGGAGATAGAGAAAGATACAGGAAATTGAATGCAGATTTCCAAAAAATAGCAAGGAGAGACAAGGCCTTCTTAAACGAGCAATGCAAAGAAATAGAGGAAAACGGTAATCACGGTGGAAGACCCGGCAAGCAGTTTAAATGAGGTTATAAAGGAAATTGATCAATTTGGAAGGGTGGCCGGGTTTATATTAAACAAAAGAAAAACCAAATTAATGGTGAAGAATATGGATCAAAGTTTAATAGAAGAAGTGCAAAAGGAAACAGAAATGGAGGTGGCTAAGAAGGTAAAATATTTAGGAATATGGTTAACCCCCCAAAATATTGACTTATATCAGAATAATTATTTAACAATCTGGAATGGTATAAAGAGAGACCTTGAAGTGTGGGGCAGGATGAAACTATCCTTTTGGGGCAGAATTTCAACGATCAAGATGAGCGTGCTTCCAAAGATGTTGTTCTTATTTCAAATGATCCCAATAATTAAGGGGACAAAGATATTCAGAGAGTGGCAAAGAATGATATCAAGATATATCTGGCAGGGCAAAAAGCCAAAAAATACAATTTAAGTTACTAACGGATGCGAAGGAAAGAGGTGGCTTCGCCCTGCCAGATTTGAAGCTATATTATGAAGCATCTTGTCTCTGTTGGTTAAAGGATTGGATAACATTAAAAAATAATAAGTTGTTGGACCTTGAAGGTTTTGATAATAGATTTGGTTGGCACGCCTATTTATGGTTGGGAAAGAAGAAAGTCCACAAAGGTTTTGAGAATCATATTTTTAGGGGTTCCCTAATAGAAATATGGGATAGGTACCAAAATATTTTGGAACCTAAAGTACCACATTGGTTGTTCCCACTGGAGGTCATGAGTGTTAAAAAGACAAATATGAGAGAGCATTGGATGACTTATGGAGATATAGTTATTAAAGAAGGGGGAAAATGGAAAATGAAGCCATACGAACAAGTTAAAAAATATGTATATGATTGGTTGCACTATCTTCAAACAAATGAAATGTTTAAAAAGGATTTTAAAGAGAGGGGATATATCGAAGGAGAGTCTAGATTTCAAAAAGAGATAATAAACAAAGATTGTAAAATATTGTCAAAAATGTATAAAATGTTATTGGAGTGGCAAACAAAGGACCAAGAAGTTAAATCGGTTATGATACATTGGGCCAGGGATTTTGGTTATAATATACAATTAGCAGATTGGGAAAAAGTATGGAATGAAAATATGAAATTCACTGCATGTATGACGATAAAGGAAAATATTATGAAAATCGTATACAGATGGTACATTACCCCAGTTAAACTTGCAAAAATGTATAAAACATGTAACAAGTGTTGGAAATGTAAAGAAAAGGTAGGGTCGTTTTATACATTTGTGAAGAAACCAGAAGCTTTTCTGTTAGGAATTACAGGAAGAGAAATTAACAAAAGTGATTATAAACTTTTTCAATATGCAGTGACTGCGGCAAGAATCCTAATGGCCCAAAAATGGAAACAAGAGGAATTACCGACATTGGAAGAGTGGAGGCTGAAACTTATGGACTTTGCAGAATTAGATAAAATGACTGGGAAAATTAGATACCAGAAAGATCACAAGTTCACTCAGGACTGGAGAAAGTTTACAATTTATCTGGAAAATATTTGTGATGAAGAGACAACGCTAGTTGGATTTAAAGAGGCTTTGTGATGAGAAAGGGTATTGTAAAGAGAAAATGAGATGTAAGGATATTATAAACTGGCAATATATTATAAAGGAAATGCGGAACAAATATAAAAACATGAGGATTGTGGGAGGAGCTGTGGAAGTCAAAAACTTGCAAATTGTTGAATATGGTTGTGTTTGAACAATTTGTAAAAGAATTTTTTTAAAAAATAATAATAATAATAAAAAGAAATAGAGGAAAACAACAGAATGGGAAGAACCAGAGATCTGTTCAAGAAAATTGGAGATATGAAAGGAACATTTCGTTCAAAGATTACCATAATAAAGGACAAAAGTGGTAAGGACCTAACAGAAGCAGAAGACATCAAGAAGACGTGGCAAGAATACACAGAGGAATTATACCAGAAAGATATAGATGTCTCGTACACCCCAGGTAGTGTGGTTGCTGACCTTGAGCCAGACATCCTGGAGAGTGGGCCTTAGAAAGCACTGCAAATAGCAAGGCCAGTGGAAGTGATGGTATTCCAGCTGAACTATTTAAAATTTTAAAAGATGATGCTGTTAAGGTGCTACACTCAATATGCCAGCAAGTTTGGAAAACTCAGCAGTGGCCAGAGGACTGGAGAAGAACAGTCTACATCCCAATCCCAAAGAAGGGCGGTGCTAAAGAATGCTCCAACTACCGCACAATTGCACTGATTTCACATGCTAGCAAGGTTATGCTTAAAATTCTACAAGGAAGGCTCAATCAGTATGTGGACCGAGAACTCCCAGAAGTGCAAGCTGGATTTAGAAGAGGCAGAGGAACCAGAGACCAAATTGCAAACATGCGCTGGATTATGGAGAAAACTAGAGAGTTCCAGAAAGATATCTACTTCTGCTTCATTGACTATGCAAAAGCCTTTGACTGTGTCAACCACAGCAAACTCTGGCAAGTTCTTAAAGAAATGGGAGTGCCTGATCACCTCATCTGTCTCCTGAGAAATCTCTATGTGGGACAAGAAGCTACAGTTAGAACTGGATATGGAACAACTGATTGGTTCAAAATTGGGAAAGGAGTACGACAAGGCTGTATTTTGTCTCCCTGTTTATTTAACTTATATGCAGAATTCATCATGCAAAAGGCTGGGCTGGATGAATCCCTAGCCGGAATTAAGATTGCTGGAAGAAATATCAACAACCTCAGATATGCAGATGACACAACCTTGATGGCAGAAAGTGAGGAGGAATTAAAGAACCTTTTGTTGAGGGTGAAAGAGGAGAGCGCAAAATATGGTCTGAAGCTCAACATCAAAAAAACTAAGATCATGGCCACTGGTCCCATCAGCTCCTGGCAAATAGAAGGGGAAGAAATGGAGGCAGTGAGAGATTTTACTTTCTTGGGCTCCATGATCACTGCAGATGGTGACAGCAGCCACAAAATTAAGAGACGCCTGCTTCTTGGGAGAAAAGCAATGACAAACCTAGACAGCATCTTAAAAAGCAGAGACATCACCTTGCCAACAAAGGTCCGTATAGTTAAAGCTATGGTTTTCCCAGTAGTGATGTATGGAAGTGAGAGCTGGACCATAAAGAAGGCTGATCGCCGAAGAATTGCTGCTTTTGAATTATGGTGTTGGAGGAGACTCTTGAGAGTCCCATGGACTGCAAGAAGATCAAACATATCCATTCTGAAGGAAATAAGCCCTGAGTGCTCACTGGAAGGATAGATCGTGAAGCTGAGGCTCTAATACTTTGGCCACCTCATGAGAAGAGAAGACTCCCTGGAAAAGACCCTGATGTTGGGAAAGATGGAGGGCACAAGGAGAAGGGGACGACAGAGGATGAGATGGTTGGACAGTGTTCTCGAAGCTACAAACATGAGTTTGACCAAACTGCAAGAGGCAGTGGAAGACAGAAGTGCCTGTCGTGCTCTGGTCCATGGGGTCACGAAGAGTCGGACACGACTAAACAACTAAACAACAACAACAACAACAATAATGCTGATGTTACCTAGTGTAATGTGACTGTCTTGAGGGGAGTCCAGTACATGTATCTGCTTCTGTTTATAAACAAAGGCACAAGTCCTTTTTATATATATATAAAAAAGGCATCTATGAAATACATGTATTACTTAGCTGGATAACTGCATCACAAAATTCAGAGAAGTGTGAATTTCAAAGGATGGCTGTGTTTGCTTCTCTTATTGTTTCAGAAAGTGCAAATTGTGTAGGTTCACCTTTAAATGAGACTGAATCAAAGTTCTTCCTCATCCCTACAAGCCAAGTCAGAGGTATGGTGGAAGGCTGCCAATGTAGCACTTCACGATATTCGTGTTCTCGGACAGGGGCCAAACTGTGAGCTTTCTTTTTTTTTTTAAGTAAGTCTCTAACCCCCCTGGAAAGGAACTTAGGAAGCAAAAACCACTTTGAGGTTTCTTAAGGTCAAGCATTGTCTAAATTTTATGAAATACATAAAACAAGGGATTTCTGTGAAATGAGCTAAACTGGCTGCTCCCACCTATCAGTTTTTTTAACCAATGATTAGAGTGAGACCTACAGCTGATAGGGGAAATGTTTAGACACTAGGCAACAGGAATACCTTGGGTCCTAAAGAGCTGCTGTTTTACCATTTCATTTATTGCAGGCATAGGCAAACTTGGCCCTCCAGATGTTTTGAGACTACAATTCCCATCATCCCTGACCACTGGTCCTGTTAGCTATGGAAGATGGGAGTTGTAGTCCCAAAACATCTGGAGGGCCAAATTTGCCTATGCCTGATTTATTGTACTTTTCTTGCTTATGCCTTATTTCCTAGTCCTTGAAATCTCCAAAGTTTCCCTTCCTTTCTCCCGACAACCAGGATGCATTTTTCCTGTAGTGGATTCATCTGAGATAAGGTAGGTAGCCCCTAGAAGTTATTTTTTTGCAAATACTACTGTACAATAAGCATGAGCAGATGTTAAAGAATGCCACCTTTCCACAAAAGTGATAAATGAAAACTTAGCAGAATGGCTTAGGCATGTCTCAGGCTATACAGGAGCTGTAGACTAGGCACTTATTAGACATTCACTGAATAGTTAACATACAGTGCAACAGTATACACACTTACTCATAAGTGCTTGTGTTTGATGGGGCTTACTCTGGGGTAAGTGAGCACTACAGAATGACATCCTAGGCTTTGGTTTAGGGTTCACGATGGAGGAAAACAAGGTTCTATGGCAGGCAGAAATTCAACAAGTTAAGCCCTTTCCAGTATGTAAATATATTTATGGGAAAAGTTTCACCCTGACTGTACTCTCTGTCATTTTTGTTATGCCATGCTGCCCGTGAGACCAAAGATACATTGCCAACATCCATCACTCCCAGAAGGACTTACTACACTGATTTTGATGTGTGCAGCAGCACAAGCCCCACTAGCTGCTCATAGGCAGCTGAAACTGCTTTGTAAAGAAGACAGGTAGCACTCTGACCAAATCACTAAGAGAATGTGAATCTGGAAATTTACAGATTCCAGAGAAAATTGATGGTCCAGGCATATTGGACCATGAAGCCACATTTCTCCAGATGCATCTCTTCCCTCTAGTGGAGCTTTTCCTAGATTCCTGAGTGCCTGTAGTTTGTTTGTTTGTTTGTTTGTTTGTTTGTTTCTTTCTTTTCTGGAAGCTAAGGAGTTTTTGCCATCATCATCTTTTTGCTTTGTTCTGTTTTTCACTTTTTCCTGCCTGTTTCCTCTCTATCTGGTGTCTTTCTGTATCTGTGTAGTCTTCTTTGTGCTTTTCACTTTTTTATCCATTGATGTATTTGTGTGTGTGCTATCAGTTTAAGTAAAAACCTTTTAGGTGTTAGTGCTCCTTTTGAAAAGGATTGTATTCCACAAAGCACAGAAAGATAGTAGATCATCCATCATCAAAACATCTGGTATAAACCTATGTAATCACACCCACCCACCCACCCACACACACACTTTCAGTAGACTTCTTATGATGGGAATAAGGATAAATGAGAAAGTACAGTGCCTGATGCCCCTAAATGAATTTTAAAAAATAAAAATAAAAAAATCCCTTCCTTTCATCCTGATGGAAAATAAAGAGAATCTCTAAAGCATTTTTGGATTCCTCTGTCAGAGAATGTTGCAATACTTTCAGCAAAAAGTAACAGAAAATAATTTTTGAAATATATTAGTTTCACCACGGCCATGTTATTTCATGCTTCATACAATTCTGCACCATCCAATTCCACCAGCAATTTACTGTATTTGGGTTTATGCAGTTGTTTGAAATGGAGCAACTAAGCAAAAATCAATACAAGCTATGCCTTCCAGATGTTTTAAAAAGTGCAAAGGAGTTCTGCAGTTGGTGACTTCGATGGTTAAATTAACCAAGTCATCAAAAGACTCTCTGCTTCTCCTGTCAGAAAACATTGATTGCTTTCTCTTCTATGTCCCAGAACTAGGTACCAGAACAAGCAGGAACTTAAGCAGAAAATAGATAATGGGTGAAATGGCTGGCTGTGCTCTAGCTAAGGCCTGGCTTTATCTTATTCCATATGAACGTCTTTAATTCCCTTTCTCGCGCACAACCCCTTTATTGTCTCCCAGACTTTTCCTTTATTTCACCTGCCTGGAACGAACTATAAATAAGTTTAAACAATTTTTGAGACAGTAGCAAGAATAACTATTTACAGCTTCTTTTGACAACTACCTCATCTATTGAGTGCTGGGTCCACCGGGGGCAGAGAGGGTCACCTTGAGGATTTCCCTTACTCAGGTAAGCCCCTGAGTGTCTACGCTCATTAACCCCCTTCATCATGACATAGTATGTATGGTTAAGTCCTCCCCCTTTGAAAAGACATAGAGCTGAAGGAGAAAGTTGGAAGAGCAATGCTCATTCCACTTCCCTTTTAGCTCTTTGTGGTTTTCAGAGCTCACCTTGGCACCTGAACAGCTGAACAAAAAGTGGAGCAACTGAAAGAGAAACAGGCTAGAAGGAGGAAGTGATCAATCTGGGCCACTGTTGGGAGAGAAAGGAAGTGTCACAGGAGTCAGGGCAGAGAGAGAGAAGGTACACACACATACATACACACACACACACACACACACACACACACACACACACACACAAATGCACATTTTACCCTTTATTATGCCTTTTTGAACACAGTACATGGCTGGAGAACTGCATTGCAAAATTCAAATAAATAAATAAATAAATAAATAAATAAATAAATATAAAAATATAAATAAATAAATAAATATCCTGCCCTCCCCAGCCGAAGCCGGGCTCAGAGCAGCTAACAACAGTGTGAATTTCAAAGGATATCTATGTTTTGGTTCACCTTTCCTTTTGGAAAGTGTAAATTAGATTAAGTTTGCCTTTAAATGCAAGCTAAATTGAATTTCTTCCCTCAAGGGCTCATCTTCAAAATTCCAAGTAGATTGGTCAGCTGCCTTGACTGACCAATTTTTGCCCCTGCTTTAGTTCAGCATATACCAGTTGATAAAATTGATAAAAGTTGTTGGAAGTATTAAGTTGTTAAATTAGCATACATGCTACCGATCTAATTAACCAAGAGTAAATCAACTATTTCTTTCACACAATGGCCTCTTCTCTGCTGGCCCATTCTTATACATTTCAAGTAGCTCAGAGGTATGCATGCAGAAGGTCCCAAGTGGCATCCTTGGAAAGACCTCAGAAACAGGAAAGACCTCAGTCTGAAAACCCTGAAGACAACAACCCTGGTGGCCTTACTAGGCAGCTTCCGAGAGATTTTAGGTTCTTGGTGTGTTTGACCTTAAGTTACAAAAGTTTGTGCCATTTGCACAAAGTAGCTAAATTCTGATACTGCCATTCGCTCTTCATTCCATTAACACAGTTCAGCACTGCAGCTGTTGAATTTGCCTTTTGGAGCTCAGTCACTGGTGGATGTGTCCAATTAGCAAAGTGCCCATCTGCTGTCTAGACACACTTGTGTTCCTCCTGGTTATGTGTGGGTACATAAATCATTCATATATATATATATATATATATATGCATGCACACACACACACACACACATATATATATATATACATACACACACTTACTCTCTTTAATGGATAGGGTTTTTTCAACCTTACATTTCACCTAGTTAGTAACAGCATAATATCTGTTTATACATCATCGTTAAGTGGTTTGGAGGACTTTTTACATTAGCTATTGGAAACGCAGGCATTATATATTATCCTATCAAACTAGCATGCACCACTCCATCCGTGGCAGCCAGTGAGGGAGCCCAGCTGAAGCAAGCAGAGGGATGCCTTCACTCAATCAAAACACCTCACCCTAGAGGTAAACTTGGCAGAAAGCCTCCTCCAGGTCATTCAAGCAGAGGAAAGGTAAGCATAAATCTGATTCAGGCTTGCACATGTAGCATGAAACCATCAGCTAGCATGGATCAGACCAATGGGAACAACACAGAAAGTCCATTTTGGCCCATTCAATAGCACATTGTCTGCCTCAAAAATGCTTGAAGGCAAACATTTGCTGCAGTTTTACTCTTAGCTATCCCCATCCCAAGAAGCATGAAATAACCCCATGGCACTTCTATATAACATTCAACATGACAGATGCATACTTGATTGATTTTTTCAAAACCTCTATAACCACTTTTCTGCCATGATTGGCATTCAGGACACCCTAAGAAAACTCATAAAAACACTAGCATAATAAAAACATAAGCCAGCAAATAAAACCAGGCAGCAGGCCATTATAACATAAATAACAACAATAAAAGCAGCAGCAGCTGACAAACTGGTCTGAGATCAAAATAATCCCCCCAAAAGAAATGAACTAACAAAGACTGAAATCCTAACCCCCATATACCTGGGAATAAGCTTCATTGAGGGGACGCGGGTGGCGTTGTGGTCTAAACGACAGAGCCTCTGGGTTTGCCGATCAGAAGGTCGGCGGTTCAAATCCCCACGACGGGGTGAGCTCCCATTATTTGATCCCTGCTCCTGCCAACCTAGCAGTTTGAAAGCACGTCAAGTGCAAGTAGATAAATAGGTACCGCTCTGGCAGGAAGGTAAATGGTGTTTCCGTGCACTGCTCTGGTTCGCCAGCAGCAGCTTAGTCATGCTGGCCACATGACCCGGAAGCTGTCTGCGGACAAAGGCCGGCTCTCCATTTGCTCCCCCTCCTGTGTCTCTCCTTCTGAACCCCTGACACTCGCTCTATAGAGGGAGATGAGCGGCACAACCCCAGAGTCGTCCGTGACTGGACCTAATGGTCAGGGGTACCCTTACCTTTACCTTTAAGCCTCATTGAATTTGAGAGGACTTATCTGTCAAAGACTCTCCTCCTGGAAGAGAGGGGAGTGGTTGTGGGCGGGAACCCGAGCCCCACCTCTAGCAGGGGGCATTAGCCACTCACCTGGGCTGGTGCCCACCCCCATCGGCAGGCACCCAACCAGGTGCCTCCGAGGGGGCGTGTACAGCAGCCTAAATGCTGCGGCGCCAGCCCCTCCTCGGCCTCACTCTTCTTCATCCCAATATAGTCCCAGTATAGTCCATTGGGCCCAGCTGCGGCCTCACCCCTAATCTTGGTTTGCCACCTGGAGTCCGAGTTTCCTGGTTTTCAAGACGAGGCATGCGTTGGGAAGAGCTTATGCCATTGCTGTGGGAGAAAGTAGCCATGTTCGGCCCTCCCGACATCCTTCTCATTCAATTAGGAGAGAATGACCTTGTTAACAGAAGAAGTGCGGACTTGTCGTGGAACATAAAAAGAGATTTGGATGTGATAGCTGCCTTGTGTCCTGGAACAACGGTGTTCTGGTCCTCCTTCCTCAAGAGAATTGTGTGGCACGGTACGCAGAACTGTATGGCCATTGAAAAAACCAGGAAACTCTTAAATCGGGCAATAGCCCATTGGGTGTGCTTTATGCATGGCCGAGTCATTTCTCATGACCGTATCCGGATTGGCGACCAGGCCTTGTATCGGATTGACGGGGTTCATCTCTCAGATCCATTTGGCTGGATAGCATCAGCAGCAGCATTAGGGATTGGTTACAGCCGTGAGGGTATTGGCGGCGAGCCTTTTGGGCTCGGGTGGCGGTTAGGCATTGGAATAATGTGTTGTGGTGTCAAAGAGCTAGGTGTGGCCATCGCCTATGCCTTCAATTTTTGGGTATTCCGTTAAAGGAATCTGGCGGTCATGTATTCCGTCCGATGCCTGCTTGGCGGGAGGCCATGGCACGACCCTCGGTGACATCAGGGGAGAGCCTATAGTTGGATTAGCATCAACAGGCTCCACCTACTGGTGAATAAACCCCCCTTGTTTCAGACTCACCCCTCTCTGAGGGGGTGGAGTCAGCTGACGTAATCCAATGCCTAAGCCAATACCTTTTCACTTGCTGTAATCAATAAAGTTGGGGCCTTTTTCTTGCCCATTAACCTTATATCACGTGTCCTTGTGTATTCATTCCACTTTGGGGGGATCGGGTCCTCGAACCACAAAGACTCTCCTCCTGGAAGAGAGGGGAGTGGTTGTGGGCGGGAACCTGAGCCCCACCTCTAGCAGGGGGCGTTAGCCCCTGCCTTCCACTCACCTGGGCTGGCGCCCACCCCCATCGGCAGGCACCCAACCAGGTGCCTCTGAGGGTGTGTGTACAGCAGCCTAAATGCTGCGGCATCAGCCCCTTCTCGGCCTCACTCTTCGTCGTCCCGTCGCGAGACACCCACCCTCCACTCCCTTTTAGCTCAGGGTCTTAGTTTTCCTTGGCCTTTCTATGGACCTTTGGTTGTCCGGGGGGCCTGGTAGGAATTTTTCCATTTGGCATTAGGCTTTTTGGTTTTTTCGCCTACCTCATAGCAATCGTCACAACTTTCGTGGTATTGGTGGGTAGGTTAGGCATTGGAATAATGTGTTGTGGTGTCGAAGAGCTAGGTGTGGCCATCACCTATGCCTTCAATTTTTGGGTATTCCGTTAAAGGAATCTGGTGGTCGTGTATTCTGTCCAATGCCTGCTTGGCGGGAGGCCATGGCACGACCCTCAGTGACATCAGGGGAGAGCCTATAGTTGGATTAGCATCAACAGGCTCCACCTACTGGTGAATAAACCCCCCTTGTTTCAGACTCACCCCTCTCTGAGGGGGTGGAGTCAGCTGATGTAATCCAATGCCTAAGCCAATACCTTTTCACTTGCTGTAATCAATAAAGTTGGGGCCTTTTTCTTGCCCATTAACCTTATATCACGTGTCCTTGTGTATTCATTCCACTTTGGGGGGATCAGGTCCTCGAACCACAACACAGGCTAGTGCTACAAAACAGTAATAGCCAAAGGCATTACCAAAATATCTGCTAGGATGGGTTAGTCAACATAGTGCCCTGTAGATGTTATTAGACTACAACTCCCCTCACCATTGGTTATTGGTCATGCCAGCTGGGGCTGATGGGATTTGTAGTCTGACAACATCTAAAGGACACCACAGATTTTCTTCAAAACCAAGAAACAATGTACAAGTAGGATCTGCAAAAAAATTCCTGAAGAGCTGGCATGTGCCCAGGTAGAAGAGGACTCCATGGGTGTGACATCTTTGTCTATGTGTCTCTTCTCAACACAAGAACTCCAGCAACTGCCAGAGCCCCTTGAAGTGCCCAAGTGGAGGAGGTCTGCTCAGATTCTGGGAACTACCTGCATGGGGTTGCATATCCGGGGGCGGGGGGAGCAGAATACTAGCTGTGAAAATTAGGGAAGGAATAGTTTGTGCAAAGGACACTCCATCTGAAAGGAATTTTTTGAAACTCATTTGAAAAGTTCTAAGCCTTAAGGTGATAATATGTAAAAACCATTGGCTTTGACATAATTTCCAGGGACTATCATAAAGTTTCTGTTTTGACCTGATTTTACTCACATTTGCCTTTCAGCTGAACTTACCCTGGTTTAGGGTTTTAAAAAATGTCATATGGATTTTGTGAGCCATCATGCCAAACAGAGACCATCAGTCAGGCATGAGTTGGATGTTTTTCAACTCCAGCCCCAACTCCAGTTTTTGAAGTGGGAAACAAAACAGGAAATATTGGCTGGAATCTCATATATATCTGGGAATGAGCCTCATTAGATCCAAGGGGATTGGTTTCTGTATAGACACACAAAGGATCACAAGATATGGCAATAAATGTGTGACTACACTTCTGCCTTTTGAATTTTCTTTTTAAAATAGCAGCTGTAGGGCAGGGGACATCTATATCAGAACCATTACATGTGGAGTGAATTGTTAGCCATTTCCCAATGAGCTCCCCTTCTCTTGGAGCTGCTATTTGCCTCAGGAGCTCAATCATAGGTGTCATTTATTTCTGAAGAAACTGAAAATGAGTCTGAAATTTTCACAGCACTCCTGTTATATTACCTGTATTGTGGAGAGAGAGTGGTATGTGAAACCATTAACATTTCACAGCAGACTGATGTACTGATGGCTACCTACCTGGATGGCTTTAAAACAGGTTGGAGGATAAGACTAGCAATGGATACAAGTCATAGTGGCAATGTTCTACCTCCATTGTTGGCAGAAAATGGGTACCAGTTGCTGGGAATCACAAGTGTTGCTGCCATCATGTCCTGCCCATGGGCTTCCCATAGGTATCTGGTTCAGCACTATGAAAACAGGATGCTGGACTAGATGGACCTTTGGTCTGAACCAGAAGGGCTCTTCTTAGTTTTGTATGCCCAAATGAGTGTTGCAGACATGCAAGAATTTATGTACATGTACACACAGATCAAAGGCTTCCATATGAGGCGTTAGAACTTTTGCACTCCACTGGGGGCTAAAAATACAATAGCTCAAGCTCAGTGAGTATGAGAACCTGGTGGAACTTCATAATGTGTCCAGCAGCAAGCCTTAAGAAAGTGAATGAGTGTCAGGGACTGGGCAGAGGAGGAATGGTGGAGGTTGTCTCCCCAGGCTGACCCTTCCAGAGAAGAAGACAGTTCAGAATTACAACAGGGGTTTGAGGGAGGTCACAGCTCAGAGGAAGATGAGGGGGGAAGTTGGGGAATAATGGGGGAGAAGGAGGAGGCAGTGCCAGAGTAGCTGGCTAACACGTTATCACTAGAAAGCATTCCAGGCCCACCATCTCCCAGAACCAAAGTAGGAGAGCAAAGAGCTTGAAGACAAATGGCCCTAAGCGGCAACCATAAGGGTGGTGGTGCTGTTGACGAATGAGGGAGAGAAGAGGAGTGGAGATTTACTTGGGGCAACGCCATTATTCCAAGAGGCTGCATTCCCAAGCCTCTCTCTATAAATATTGAATAAAAAGCAGATAGTAAGGATTTTCCTTGTCTTATCCGTTCCTGGCAACCTGCCGCGGGGGTTGGTTCTTCTGCAGCCTGACAATGAGTGAGAGTCCTGGAAAGAAGGAAGTTTTCCACTATCATTACCCTCTTCAGTGTTAATTTGCAATGCAAAGGAACATTCTGGTTAATGAGGTACATCGTTAATGTAAATGTGCTATCCTAGATTCCAATTACGTTGATTTCTTTGACTAACACTCAAGAAAGAGTGCTGACTGGACCATTAGCTTATCACACATCAGGTAGGGATGAGGACCCTTTGGCTTTGCTGATGTTGTTGGACTATCACCTCTGACTAGTGGCCATGCTGGCTGGGGCTGATGGAATGCAACAACTCCTGGAGACCCACAGGTTCTCCATCCTTGGCTTAGGATGGAGAGACCCAGAAGACAACAATTTAAAAGTGAGTCTGAACGAATGTTCAGGTTTTGCGAAACCCTAGGCTTGGAATAGAACACCTGAGCAAAGCTACAAAGGGATTCTTACCTAAGTGTTTCTGTAGTGTCCATATGTGGCTCCTTGTGAGTTTTCTGATTGGAACAGGTAGGGGCACTGACCTTCCTATAACTAATGAGACACTCAGTGTGATAACTTCAAAGTCTGCAGACCTGTACAGCTTGTGACCCATCAAGTTGACTACAGCTCTGCAGCTATGTATAGTTCAATAAACCTTCTGTTTTTGTTTCCTCTCTGGGACTAAAAAATAGGGAGCTTGTCAAGTATCTGGCAGGCCACAGTACATGATTGATAAGTTAAAAATTGTGCTCGCCTGCACTACTTTTGTGTTTTTGATTGTTTTTTCTCAAGTCTTGGTTTGTCTTGTTCATTTCTAGCAAGTCCTCTCTCCTTTAAACCCAGTTTTCCTTTTTGTCACCATTCTCTATTCTGATTAAAAGCATGCCAGTCCAGTAAATTTGTTTTTCAAGGAAATGGCCTACTAGATGGCTTACTATTCAACATTCAGCTTACAGGCTGCAGGTAGTATTCAAAGCACGGATGTGTTCATGTGTTAGAATACAAACAATCCCCAAAATTATTAAGAAAGAAAGCAGTTTCAAAAAAACCAAAAAATCCCACAACCCTGCAGAGTAAGTGTGCTGCATTTACCAGCTGTATATTTATATTTGCAATGCTGATAAAAATGATATGCATATTATTTTAATGGCATGCATGTGAAAGCATACCGATAAGCCTGCAGCCCTGGTGTTTGATTTCAGTGATGAACAAGTTGATGGTTCCTGTTACACAAGTCTCCAAATACACTAAACATGATTCTGGCTGCCATATGGATAGCGTACAGCAGTGCTGGATTTAGAGTGATGCAGGCAGTTCCTCTGCACAGGGTGCCAAGCCAAGGGGGCACAAAGTTGAGAGGATCCATAATGGAGGTTTCATTTGAGGGCAGTGTATAATGAGATTTGGAGAATTTAGGTTTCTTTTTGTGCTCTGGAGTCATTGCAACCCCCCTCCATTTTGTAGTCAGCCCCACCCAGTTTTGTAGAACTTCCAACCTGGCCCTTCTGCATGACCAAGTCTCTTACCCCACACACCAGGGATGGAGAACCTGTGAGCTACCAAATGTTGCTGGGCTCCAACTCCCATCAGACCCAGCCAGCATGAATGATCGTCAGGGATGATGGGATCTGTAGTTCTACAACAACCAGTGGGGCCTCATGTTCCCTGATTCTTGTCCTACACCTTGCTGGAGATAAATACTTTTCACTGTCTTTTAACTAATGCCTCACCTCCCCCCACCACTCAAGTCCTAGCTATCCAGCATTCATAAACCCACCAGGGTGCATGCCCAACAATGGCTGAGAATTTCCTGATCAAAGACCCCCCAAAAATTCTCTACTATTTTTGTCTCTCCTGCCCTGCAAACTGATGTTACAGAAACCCTACAGAGGATTCGTGGAAAAGCTTCCCTCTGACTTTCCAGGTGAAAATAAACTATGATGACACAGTTACAATGTTTTGCAAGGAACAACCAAGCCCTGCTCAAGTCGCACCGTTTGAAATGTGGCCAAATGAGGATAGCTTATGCATAATTGCACTTGCTAAATAACTCCATTCTCTCAGCCAACAACACACCAATAATTTACTGTGCAAGGAAAACGGTGCCTACCACCAGAAATCTGAATGGCAAGGAACCATTTTATGAAGGAGAACTACTCTTTTTCAAACTGTTTTTTTTTTTTTTTTTTGAAAAAACTTCCAGGCTTAAAGCTCATGAACATTAGTATTCCAGGAGCAAGGATATATCAAGCTATAACTATTTTGCCCAGCAGCTACATGTGCTAAACGTTTTTCAGACCTTAATCAGTTGGGGGGGGGGGGAAACCTTTTGGCCAAAAAAAGAGAGACTACAATCCTCCCTGGAATCACTATAAGGGGAAAACTAGCATGAAAGGAGAAATCCTGACCAGACACTCGATCAAAATTCATGCCTGCTATCACGAAAGATGACCAGTTCCCACACTTCATTCCCTCAAAAGAACAGCAGTCAGCTTACAAGTGAAAATGGCAATGAAACAAAAAACCCTGAGTTCATTAAAAACATCCAACCAAGAGAAAATGCTTCACTATAAGAGCGAATTTACTGCTGAGCCACAGTTTGAGCAAGAGCAAATATTCAAAAATAGATATATCATCTTCCTCTCTACAAAAAACAGCAACCAGCAGTGTTGCTATAAAAGTAGTTTCAGAACAAAGTGACAGAATAAAATGAAAATACTGCACTACTTTTCTTATGTTGTTGCTCCAAGGGCAGTAAATAAGACATTTAACCAGAAGATGCATGTGATTTTGTATAAGATGCTTCCTAAATAGGAGTGTCTGCAGTCATGTAATGCCATTTCCCCCCTGATAAATACTTACAATCCTAATGAAGGTTTTATTTAAACTTCTGGGATGTAAAGGAATCTTTATTCTTCCGGGTGTCCAGTCTGCATCTAAGTTAGCAATGTTGGTTTCTCAGTGCCCAAAACATTTATTTAGAAGTAGAGTAGCAGTTGCCAACCTTATTGGACCAGTGGGCACATTTGGAATTTTGAGGCCACCACTAATGAAATGGCTGCCATGAGGGGCATGACCTAATACAAAATGGAAAGAGAACACACACAAACCATGCCCACCTTGCAAAGATGAAATAGCCTCAACTCTACACCCACTAAAACCCAGATGGGATTGGAATAAGCCCTGCAGGCTCTTTGAGAATGAAGGCAAAAGAATAAGCTGCCTCTTTTGCAAAAGAAGACACCCTTTGAGAAACTAGAGGACAGGTTTTGATGTAGAAAGAAACCCTTGTCTACTCTTCCTGAAGCAATTTCTCACCTTGAAGGAGACTCTGGCTAGAGCTACACACACAAAAAAAAAATCCAACCACATTCTCTTTGCAACTCAAAAGAAGGGAGAAAGGGAAGCCATGGTAGTTGGAACCAAACTTTTAGAAGACATCTGAAGGCAACCCTGTTTAGGGAAGCTTTTAATGTTTGATGCATTACTGTATTTTAATATTTTGTTGGATGCCGCCCAGAGTGGCTGGGGAAGCCGAGCCAGATGGGCAAGCTATAAATAATAAAATTATTATTATTATTATTAGAACGGCTTCTTGTCCCTTTGTTGCCAGTAAATGGCTCTGTCCCCTGTAAATGGCTCTTGGACTGTTTGTAATCAGCTTTAAACTCAGCAGTCAGAAAACTAACATAAGAGCATAAGAAGATCAGGCCAATTGCCCATCTAGCCCAGCATCTTGTTCTCAGGGGGGCCAACCAGATGCCTATGGGAAGCCTGCAAGTAGGGCCTGGGTCCTGCAGCATTCTCCCTTCCAGTGGTTTCCAGCAGCTAGCATTCAGAAGTATACTGCCTTCACAGTGGAGGTAGGGCATGACCATTGTGGCTAGTAGCCACCCTATCCTCTGTGAATTTATATAGCCTTATGCTCTTTAAAAGGGACGCGGATGGCGCTGTAGTCTAAACCACAGAGCCTAGGACTTGCCGATCAGAAGGTTGGCGGTTCGAATCCCCGTGACAGGGTGAGCTCCTGTTGCTCAGTCCCTGCTCCTGCCAACCTAGCAGTTCGAAAGCATGTCAAAGTGCAAGTAGATAAATAGGTACCTCTCCGGCGGGAAGGCAAACGGCATTTCCGTGCACTGCTCTGGTTCGTCAGAAGCAGCTTAGTCATGCTGGCCACATGACCCAGAAGCTGTACTCTGGCTCCCTCGGCCAATAAAGTGAGATGAGCGCCACAACCCCAGAGTCGGCCACGACTGAACCTAATGGTCAGGGGTCCCTTTACCTTTATGCTCTTTAAAAGACCCCCCCCAATTGGTGGCCTGCCCAATTAAGGCAAATCAAGCACCCTTTTCTCTTTCCTTTTTGCAAGTGCTTTCCCCCACACCTCAACAAATTCGTATTCTCTCAGCAAACACAAGTTTAGGAATGTGCCTTTGCCAAGTTAAGATGCAGTTCTGTCCTCACAAGAGGACTGCAGGGCCCAGGATCTTACCCTTTGTGAGCAATCCCTTTTATCTTCTGGGGAAAGGGAGGGTGTGGCCAGGGATTCTTTCTCAGATTTGTGCAGGCCCATTACAGAAGCTCTGCTTTGAACTTCCTTTTTCACTGCACATTCTGCGCGTCAGGCTTGAAAATATTTCTAATGAATTTTTGAATCCTATTATACACTGAATCAAGAAAGCGACAAGCATTAGAGGATGAAGGGATTTATAAAGAAGTGAAGGATGAATACTACCACCTTTGTTCCTCTTTGTGCTTTTAAAAAACGTATTCGGAGGTTAGCAAACATTCAGCAGCTTTGAACAAACAAACAAATGTACAAAAATGTGAAGTGGAGACTTCAGCAGCATTGGCATACCTGTATCCTTTTTTGGTTTTTCTTGCAGCTGGAGATTTTTCTGCAATATGGTTCAAGTTCTGCAACAACAGCACCTGCTTTTCTTATGGACTGCATCACATAGGTGCTGTTTCAAGGGTATGGGAACATCTGACTTTCGAGAAACACTATGTTCCAGTTGTCAACGAAAGGTTTCAAAAAAGTGTCTCCTTCATTTGATTGGTTATCTCAATCAAATGCACATGAGCTTGACAACAGTACATGTGGAAAGGATCTAGGGAGTCTCAGGAGACTACACGCTTAACATGAGTCAACAGTGTGATGCAGCAGCAAAAAATGGGGAAAAGAAAGAAAGCCAATGAAATTCTAGGATGTATCAACAAATGAAGAGAAGTAACAGTGCCATTTTATTCTGCATTCCCAGGCCCTTCCTGGAATACTGTTCCACAGTTTAAGGATATTGGAAAGCTTCATATTTGAAAGTGACCTCTGACCTGATGAAACAGTTGCAGGTACAATGAAAATAAAGTACTGCACATACATTAGGGTGCATGAATTGAATATTACACTTAGGAATAAATTGAATGGCTGCCAAAGCTGTGCAGTTTTCTTGAAGCTGATTATATAATCTAAAAAAACCTCTTGATCTCTGTCAGAAGCTCTTGCTCAGGGGTCAGGAAACTTTTTCAGCAGGGGGCCACTGTCCCTCAGACCTTGTGGGGAGCCAGACTATATTTTGAAGAGGGGGGGAAATGAACAAATTCCTATGCCCCACAAATAACCCAGAGATGCATTTTAAATAAAAGGACACGTTCTACTCATGTAAAAACACGCTGATTCCCGGACCATCTGCAGACCGGATTTAGAAGGCGATTGGGCCGGATTTTGCTTCACCAGTGCCTCCCTCAATGATTCAATGTAAATTCGTACTTGTCCTTAAACTGCACCAGTTGCTGAAACCTGTTATCTACAATACAGGGCAGACTGGGACCGACAGATTATAAAGGAGGCAGGAAGAATTTTGTACAATATTTTGGGCTCCCCTAAAATGTGGGCCTCTGTGTGTTGCCCAGACTGCCCACTCCTAATGCCACCACTGGCTTGAAAAGTGTGTTGGGAGTAAAGGAACAATATTTGCAGTATATTACCTGAGACAGAAAGGCAACCTATTCTTCCCTTGCTGGCCCCTCCTTGAGTAACTGCCTATATAGATGGTTGTTTCTCAGGCTTTTACTTCCTTCCTGTTCTTCTCCAAGTCTGTTATTGTTAGTGTTAACCTCATAATGGCTACATGTAAGCTTGTACTTTGAATGGCTCTGTTTGCCAGGAGCAATAAATGTTACTTTTCTTTATTCATCCATCCAGCAGTCTGACCAGACTATATATTTCCACACTCTACTGCAATATATATACCAAACTCCAACACAGAGGATATTTGAAACTCAGGTCATATCTAGCAAGATACATCTGGGAGCAAAGAATCCTGGTCTCTCAGTCTGGAAAATATTGTAGCAGTAAACAATTTGCCATGCTGACAGATGGAAGCAAAATATCTACGCATCAGTTTGTTAATTGTGCAAATCAGTCAACGACTTCATCTGGATTAATCTCTTTAGTTTTCCCGACTCTCTATAGCCACTGTGGCAAGACCACTCCATCTGTCCTTGTCTAAACTATTTTGTAAATATGTTTTCATTCTTTTTAGGACACTGAAGAACTCTTCAGATAAACAAGTACGTTGAAAAATCCAGCAATATCTAAAATGAATGCCAGCGGATGCCAAGCAATTTTCTAGAGGCTTTTCTTGCTGACATTAGAGATACTTCATGTTCCTTGAAAATTGAAAAGCACTTACAACATGCTATGAAGCTTGGTGGAAGTGTTTTGCAAACTATTGTGTAAACTGTTGAAAGACACAAGGTGCCCTGATACTTTTATTTATTGATTTGCTAATTTATGCAGGTAAAAGAATATATGCACTTCTGTGAGAATATGCAGGTTAGTCAATAGGGGTATCACTTTGACTTAGAAATTAAGTAAAATAAAGTTAAAATAAAAATAATAATTAGCAAGTGCCAAAATATCAGTATTGGCTAATTTGAAAAAGAAGTGGGAGGCAAAGACTGATTTCCGCAACTCTGATGGTAATGGCAGTTGCGGCCTGGCCTGGCTGCTGGGGAGGCCGAGGGTGGAAAACCATCACACCACATGGCCAACTGGCTGCAGGAGCTGACAGGACTGTAGCCCAATAATTTAAAATTTAAATGGGCCACTAAGAGGCCCAGAAGAGTGGGAATGCCCCACCTTTGGACCTGGCTGGGCCTGTCTTCAGTCTAGTCCAATTGTGGGGTATAAAAGCCAGCTACATTGCTATCTGGCCCTTCACAACTCAGGCAATGCCTGTGCAATTTGCCCTCATCTAGATAAAAATCTTTGAGAAAGCAGCTGCTCCAAAAACAGTAAATAATCCTGTTCATGCTGAGGGTTGACTTTATCTGGTCATCTAGTGTGCTGGTACATGATAGTGAAACCATGGTACATGATAGTGAAACCATGCAGTCCAGCAGATTTTATTTATTTTGGCAAAACCTTTGTTTTCTTGTTGTTGTTTTTTACACTGTTTCTTCAATGGTTCTCTGTGGATTTTCTGTTGGCAACAGATGAACAGGAAAACTTCAAGACTTGCTTGATTAACAGGAAAACTTCAAACCTTACTTTAAAGCAGCCAGCCTTTGTCCAGCCAGCCAGAACATTGAATATATGTTCTTCCTGGCTTCGTCTCTCACCTTCTGGTTGAAAATCTGTTCTTGGCCTATCCTAAACAGAATCTCAACAATCCATCAATCTTTGCAAGGATTCACATTTCTCTCCAGCATCTATCTCCCTCACCAAGATCTAAATATTGTGCTTAAACAGCTTGGCTGTCTGAATAAGACTTTGGCAAATGCACATCATATAATCAATCAGCTCAGCCAACGTTATGCTAAGTACTACACCTAGTAGGTTAAAACATATCTGCATTGGCAAGTGCGCCTACTTGTCAAAATCGAAATCCCAGTTAAAACTCTTTGACAGATCAAACCCATATGGGCAGCTCTGGTTCAGTGAAAAGGTAGGGATGGGATGAAATGAAAGTCAAATGGGTTCTAACAATTATTTATTTTTCATTGTTTTGACCACAGCTCCCTGCCAATTTCTTACTTAACAGGCAAGGATACTCATTTGGAAAGCACAGAATATGAGGCTGTTTATTGGTGAACAAGCTTTAGCACACAACCTTGTGAGAAAATAAAAGTAAGCACAGGCTAAAGGGTAGAATTCTTTCTTCAACCTATACTTATTGAAGATAACATTTTAACTCTATTTGTTGCCCCATTGATACACTTACCTTATCTTTTCCTGTCTCCAGCAGCACTAGTGATTATGCATCTGTTTTCTCTGGGTATAGCCTGGAAGGTGAAGAAGTACATTTCAGCTCCACAGGAAGAATCAGTGATGTATTGCTGGGGTTATCTTTTCTTTTTTCAATTAAAAGAACATAAGAAGAGCCCTGCTTGGATCAGACCAAAGGCCTATCTAGCCTTGCATCCTGTTTTCCCACACTAGCCAGCCAAATGCCTCTGGGAACCTTCCAAGAAGGAAAGGAGTAAAATATCACTCTCCACTGTTGTTCCCCTGCAATCAGTATTCAGAGGTGTGTGACCCTGGAGGTACTAAACAGTCACCATTACATAGAGCCATTGATAGCCTTTGTCAAATCTCCTTTTAAAGCCATCCATACTTTAACTACATGTTTGTGACAAAATGCTTCCTTTTGTCTGTCCTTAATGAGTGTTAATTCACTTAATGAGGGTGAAAGAGGATTGTACAAAATATACAATTTTGTACAAAATATACAATTGTACAAAATTGTACAAAATATACAATTTTGTACAATACAAAGAGGATTGTACAAAATAAGCTCAACATCAAAAAAACTAAGATTATGGCCACTGGTCCCATCACCTCCTGGCAAATAGAAGGGGAGGAAATGGAGGCAGTGACAGATTTTACCTTCTTGGGCTCCATGATCACTGCAGATGGTGACAGCAGTCACGAAATTAAAAGACACCTGCTTCTTTGGAGATGGAAATCAGCCCTGAGTGCTCACTGGAAGGACAGATCGTGAAGCTGAGACTCCAATACTTTGGCCACCTCATGAGAAGAGAAGACTCCTTGGAAAAGATCCTGATGTTGGGAAAGATGGAGGGCACAAGGAGAAGGGGACGACAGAGGATGAGATGGTTGGATAGTGTTCTCGAAGCTACCATGAGTTTGACCAAACTGCGGGAGGTAGTGGAAGACAGAAGTGCCTGGCGTTCTCTGGTCCATGGGGTCACGAAGAGTCGGACACGACTAAACGACTAAACAACAACAACACTTGAGAGAAAAGTGATGACAAAACTAAACACCATCTTAAAAAGCAGAGACATCACCTTGTCGACAAAAATCCGTATAGTTAAAGCTATGCTTTTCCCAGTAGTCATGTATGGAAGTGAGAGCTGGACCATAAAGAAGGCTGATCGCTGAAGAATTGATGCTTTTGAATTATGGTGCTGGAGGAGACTCTTGAGAGTCCCATGGACTGTAAGAAGATCAAACCTATCCATTCTGAAGGAAATGAGCCATGAGTGCTCACTGGAAGGACAGATCCTGAAGCTGAGGCTCTAATACTTTGGCCATCTCATGAGAAGAGAAGACTCCCTGGAAAAGACCCTGGTGTTGGGAAAGATGGAGGGCACAAGGAGAAGGGGACGACAGAGGACGAGATGGTTGGACAGTGTTCTCGAAGCTACCAGCATGAGTCTGACCAAACTGCAGGAGGCAGTGGAAGACAGGAGTGCCTGGCGTGCTCTAGTCCATGGGGTCACGAAGAGTCAGACACGACTAAACAACAACAACAACAACAACAACAATCTCTGACCATTCAGCTTCACTAGTTGTGGTTGACCCTGGGTTCTAGTATTATAAGAGAGAAGAAAACATCTCCACCTTCTCCTCACTTCGTATAATTTTATGCACCTCCATCATATCCCTTCCCCAACATACCTTTTTTAAAAAACAAAAAGTTCCAAACATTGAAACTTTTCCTCATAAAGGAGTAGCTCCAGCCCTTTGGCTTTTATTCTTTTTCCAATGACTCCTAAAATGGAATTTGCCTTTTTTTCACAGCTCCCTCACAGTGGTTCAACATTTTCATTGCGCTATCCACTAGAACTCTTAAGATTTCTTACCTGATTTCTTACCATTAATTTGGACTCCATCAGTTTCTCTGTGATGTTACTATCTTTTCCTCCTATGTGCGTTACTTTACACTTACATTGGATCATATTTGCCATTTTAATGCCCATTCCTCCAGTTGGAAGAGATTTTTTGGAGCTACTAGCTATTTATTACTATTATTTTTGCCACCTTGGATAACTTAAATTTGGGTTGGGATCTTATATAATGTAAGAAGTGAAAATCATTTATAAACTTTATATAACTTTTTTCCACTGGCATTGCATCGTTATGAAAATGTATTTGTAAGGAACAAAATCTAGGCCTTGTCATGGCCTACTTAAGTTAAATTTAGCACTTTTGTTAGTTTCGGGGGGGGGGGGTCTTCCCCAATAACCCTTTCATACAGCAAAATGTTCCTACTTGATTTCTGTTGGATACTTGTTTAAGAGACCCTGAGATTCTGAGAATGCTGAAAGATGTACCTACTTCCCTGATTACACAGAATATCCCCCAGTCCTTTTCTTACGTATTTTCTCCCGAAACACATGCTTCAACACGAAATCCCTATTAAATGGAAAGTACTAAAGTCTGACTGTAGCCAGCTAGATCCTCTCATCTATGCACACATTGTGCATACGAGACATGAGACATTTTGGGAAAGTTTCACATTTCTGGTTCACCAAAGACATCCAAGCCCATCGTGCAAAATTAGAAAGTTTCCTTTCCAACCTTTCACAGATGTCTCTTGTTCTATAATTTATTTTGTAGCACAAATAGTATGTCACAGTTATGTCTTCTACGGTAGCAACAGCAAAAGCTGGACTGACATCTACAGTTCCTTATGAAGTCTCCTTGCAAAGCACAAAATGCCAGCCTGATATTTAGGTGAAATAAGGTAACATCAACCTGAAACCTCACCAGAAGCTTTGGTGCATTCAAGTGATAAAAACAAAAGGTTTAATAAAGATCAGTGTACAGAAATCTTAAATGTCAAACTCCAAGTCTCATCTCCAATAAACATCTGGTAGAAACCCTGCTGTTTTGTTCAGTAGTGTTCCTACTGGCCACTGGTACTTTGAGCATCAAAGATTCTTACCTACAGCATTGCCCCCAGTGGAAGATCTTACTTACTATCCCTTTGAAGAATGCTCTATCTATAGAGATGCAAAGTCCAAATGCCTGACCCTGATATTTGAACACCTGCTTGCTGGAAGAGATGAAGAAATCTGTCGTGGTAGCCTTCTTTTCTGTTGCAAAACTGCAACAAAGTTGTGCAGCAAGAAAAGAGTTCCTGACTATTACAGGCATTTGTTGAAGTTTTATTTTGCAGAATGATGTAACCAGTGCTTTTTTCCTTAAAAAATGTTTATGGGTACTCTCATTTTCCTACTCATATTGAAACACTGCCCCTCAGTGAGGCCAAACTTAGATTCACAAAATGTTTAGGGGTATGCATACCCCTGCGTCCCCCCAGAAAAAAGTACTGGATGTAACTATGGAAGCTACTTCCTTACTGTTTAAGACTTACAGTTACATCAGACTCTGAATGATTTCAAGAAATAGGCTAAGGATTGTGATACAGCTGTCTGGAAGTTATTTAAATTAAGAAAGGGACTATTGGCTACATCCCAAGAGCATGGGGACTGACTGTCTTCCAACAAATTTGCTACACTTCCCCCAAGATGTCAGGTATGACAAACTTAGAAAACTGAGCTGCTGAGCTATTGCAAATGGTGGACAGGACAGCTGATTTTGAAGGAGGACAAAGAAGCCAGGTACAGTTGAAATGAACAGATATGAAGATAGGGATGAGGGTTAAAAAAAATATCTAAGGAAAGCCTGAGTAAAGGGAGGCAGAGAAATAAATAATGGAGGAACTGAGGCAAGAGATTGACTGTGGAACTAGGGGTGCCAGGTTGCAGCCTAGAAATCACCCTAGTAACTTGGAATTATTCAATCCGGTTGTATAACAGGTGAGGCAGCTATGATATCTTCCAACCTTTCTTTTCTGGTTATGGCATTTCCCAATTTCTTGAACAGATATGGCATACCTGGAGTCTTGTCAGTACAGGAAGTTGAGAGAAAATAGGAAGGAATGGGCAGAAGATACTTTGGGTGCCTTATTGCAGAGGAATTTCAAGGAGTGGAGAAAAGTTGTCTCCCACGTTTCTGCTCTAGCCTTTGCATCACACTGACATAAATTTGTACTTTCCTCAAAAATATCAGCTATACTGCTAGATGCTGCTTTAATTGTGTGCCGAAAGAGCAGAAACAAAATGAGGGAGATCATGAACATGGTTCATTATCCAACTTTACCTTGCTGAATTTGACAATGTTGTGAAGTGCTTCTGGTGCATAGTATGGGACATACTTTTCCAATGTCGCTGCTCATTTATTCCTGGCAAGTAATAACTTGACTCATCTGCTAAAATTGAAACTTAATTTGTCTCCCTGGCTTCTTACACCATTTCCAACCCTCTGTGCTACCTGCTGCTGCAGACTAATCAGAAATATTTTGTGATTCAGCAGATGTATAACAAGCATGATGCGTTCACATTTGCCCTGCTTGGAGGACACAATGTCATTCCTTGCACAAAGCCCAAGCTCTTGTTGTCTTCATACCTCTTCTGACAGTGGAGTGGAAACAGTGTTATAAAATGAGATGTGAAAGCTAGGAGCTAAATTGCACCTTAAAACTAGGTTATGGGTGCAACAACGGAATGACTAGACGTGCTTTTTTATTACAAAATACAAAGCTGAAAATGAATGAACTGCAGCTAAAATATTATGTTCATTTTTCACATGGCCTAGTCCTTCCCCTGCCCATCACCCTAATATTCTTCAGAGGGTCTCTTCTCCAGTCTTCAGAGAGTAGCTGGAAGTGGTGAGGCAGAAAAAGTTCTTCCTTTCCTTCCACTCTGCAGTTTTAATCTGAAATCTTAGGTGCAGTACTGTGGCCAAAGCTCAGAAACTGCTTGTGCTAATGATATTCCCTGTTGCAAAATGCGCCTAGAACAATGGGAGTTTCAGACACTGGCTGAAAATCGTGTTTACCATTATACATTTGGGGGAAGGGCCATAGCTCAGTGGTAGAGCACTTGATTTGCATGCAGAATGTTCGAGGCATCCCTAGTTAGGGCTGGGAAAGATCCTTGCCTGAAACTTTGGAAAAACTCTGCCAACCAGCTATAGGAAAAGGTAATTTAAAGAAGAGAAGGAGCAGAAGAAAGGTATTTTCCCCTACATGATCTCTTTTTCTTCTTCATACGCTGTGCAAGGGAGAAGAGACATTCCCTCTGTTGGTGTTCACTAATACATATGTGATTCTTTGTTTGTTTGTTTGCTAAATTGATGTACATTGATGTGGTTCACAAAGCCTTTAAAAAAATGCAGACCAGTATTTAAACACTAAAAACAAGCACAAAAAGAGGAGGGAATCTAAGACTGAAAAGCCTGCAGAGGAGACATATGATGGTGTGACATTTGGGGTGGTGAAAATGTGGGTGGGGGGAAGGGTTGAGCAACCCCTCCTTTCCTGCTAGAGTAGCAATGGTGCATAATATCCAAGGCTGGACAAGCTACATCAGCATCTGAGGCAGAAAATCCTGCAAACATCTGCCCCCCATCTCTAGCAGCAGGAAGACAACATCATTTCTCTGCCCTTCCATGACACCTGAAAGTAGCTGCTAGAGGCAGCAGCTTCATTCTGCCTAATGGTAGGGCTTGTCTACCTATGTCTCAACTGTAAATTCCCTAGGTAGTATATCCAATGAAGTACTTTGGGTAGCACAAGACCTTCCACTTGCACCATGGGACTTCCCTTCTGTTTCTTCTTCCTGTGCATGCCTGCATCCTCTAAATAGCTGATTCAGAGGGTTGTTAGAGCTCCCAGAACAAATTTAGGGGGCATGTGGGGAAAGGATGAGAAGTTCCATTGTGCAGCCAAAAGTCCTTGAGCTAACAGAGTACTTTGCTGGATACTGACTCCCCTCCAGAAGTTGCTTAAACAAAAAATAGTGTTGGGTCACTATTATGTGTTAGCAAGTACATTTGTCCTTTATTGTCTGTATCTCTATGGCATTTGATCTTGTTTTTATATATGAATTTTTTGTGTTCGTTTTTACTGTCAATGTTTTTACGGTGAAATTGCTTTCAGTTGTTTTATGGGAATTGATTCATAAATGGAGTGAAATAAATATTTGTCTGCTTGAACTCTCAGTCTTGGGGCATTCAATTCAACTCCTTCCATCAGAACTCATAAACCAAGTTCTCTCGTTGTTGCGAGCTTCTTCACTCTACTTGCTTTGTTATCTTGAAATTATAGAATCATAAGTGAATGGAAAGTGAAGCATCCTGTCTCCCAGCCATTTTGCAAACTACGCTTCACAGGGAACAAGTGCAATCGCCTCATGTGATCATTGTGTGCTTTGATGTGTTTATACCACAGCATAAGGTCTGCATTCTCTTCCAACATTTTGTTCTAATAAACTGCTACATGCCTTTTTTTCATAGAGGTCCCTTTTGTTTATGGTTACCCCTTTAAAGTGTGATTCAAGTTGTGATTTAACTCCTATTAGTCAGTTATCTAATACTTTTATTGACATTTTTAACAAACAGAATAAGAATTGAATTTTGTAAAAGAGATTTCATTGACGAGCCATTTCACATTTTCCTACTTGCCTCAAGCAAAACATGCAAAAAGCACAAGTCTTAGTTTCCAAGGCACTTTCCAAAAAAATAAGGAACCTTTTTTGGTGCAGCCCAAAATGTAAGTGGCTGATTGCGCTTAGTTAGAAACTAGCCAGCAGGTGGCACTTAATGGGGGGGGAGGGGAGAAAAAGGCTTCAGAATTGATGCTCATTCAGAAGTCTGCTCTAACTGGTAAAGAGACAGCTTCTAAATTACCATGCCCAAATCATACACTATTTACCATCTGGAAGGCTCTTTGTATAGTTCTGCATTAACATTCTGTGGCTAGGAAGTCAGGATTACTCTCCTGTGTCTGCGTTTGTTTGTCAGACACTATCTCCCCAATGTTATATGGACCTGGTCCTTTGATCGCCTGGCTCAGATCTACGGAAGAAACATTTGTTTCGTTAATTTATTTCACCTCTTCCTCTTGAGAATTCCCCTGAAAGCAAAAATTATCCTACTCCATATCTTCTGGCAAACATGACATCTTTGAGGAAACATCCATAACAGTTAGCAGTGTTACCAACTTGCCCTCCAAGCCCTGCTTTTTTCTTGAGAAAATCTCTGTGTTTCTACTAGTTGAGTAATAAATGCAGAAAATCAGCATGTGCAGGCTTCCCCCATCAGAACACACTGACTTCCTGTTATGTAACTAGTACAATGCCACTGGGCACTTGCTGCTTTTCACTGACAGGATTAGCCTTGTGCAGCCTTCCCCAGCCTGGTGCTTCCTTCATGTTTAGGCTTCCACAAAGGCAGATTCCATAGACTACTTGTCAGAGACTGTCCTGAGGAGGGCTGCACTGGTGGGAGCCTCCCCCTCCTCCTGCTTCTGTTCCTGAATCTTCCCAGGAGCAGGAGGACAGTATAAATTTGGAACAGTGGTTGGCAGAGGGACATAGTTCAGAAGGCAGAAGTTGGGAAAAACTGGATGGGGAACAGCTAGGAGAAGAAACAATGGAAGAGAAAGGGTTAACAGATTCACAATCTCTGGAAAGCATTCTTCCCCTCAGCCCAAGGTCAAGAAGAGCTCAGAAAGTGTCAGAACAGAAAGCACAAAGGGTACAAGCTCAGATCACAAAACGTAGGAGTGATGTAGATTAATAGGGATGGAAGGGGGTGTGATCCTTAATTGGGAGCACTTCCATTTCTTGGAGATTTGTTCTTTGTTCTCTCACTGTGGTTATTAAAGTTTCTAACTGGTAAGACGTTCATTTCTTTGATCTTCTTATCTACTGCCACGGGGGGGGGGGGGAGGAAGCCAATTCCCTGAAGCCTGACACCACTGCAGAAGAAGACCTTCACCATCATTTTGGTGTAATATATTTTATTACTGCCCAAAATTGGCAATTTGAGGACATGACTAGAACATATGTAATGTATTAGCAGGTAAAGATGTGACTGCTTTAAAAAAAAAGCTTTGGCTGGACATCTTGTGACAGTGAAGAGATAAACTCTGCACTTGAAACTTAGGAGCGAATCCAGGTTTAACACTGTTCCTGTGCACCTTGGAGCCATTTTCCCTATCAGAGCAGCCACCTTCAGTACTATCAAAAAGTAGGTCCAAGATGCAGTATATATAAAATATTTTTATATTAATATAGATATAATAAAGCCATGTCCATTTATTTCTATAAGTTCTATCCACTGAATATATTTAAGGAAAGGCTGGATAGTCATCTGCAAAGATGCAGTTGTGTCCTGGATCAGAGATCCAGTACTGAGAAAGGGTTGAACTTAATAACCTCCAAGGTCCCCTTCTAACTCTTATGATTCTATAAGAACTCCAGCTGTACAACTCCCAGTGGATGGCTAGCCTATAGCTCTAGCAGCCTCCATAAGTGTGCATATTTTGCATGTTAGTTCTGAGCATCTGTCAGCCCATCACTCATCACACCTCCAACCTACTAAGAAGGACTACTATACACTTCTATTGGCTAAGATGTTTACTAATATAACCTTCAGGTGTTGTCAGTTTTTTCCATAGATCTAACGCCTTCTTTCATCCTCTGCAAAATTCATACATTGAATCCCATATTCCTTAATATTCCAGCCATATAGTGGCCTAGGAAGAATTTAATATGCTCCTACACAGTGCTATAACCAACATTCATTGTCAGAATTATACAGGGCCTGTCAGAAAATTTCATACTGAGCTATCAGCGAGATTCTGCAAACCCCAATAAAAGTGATGCATTTCCTTGAGAGATAAATACTTTAGACTTCACACTAGAGAGTTGGCTGACTCACAAAGTTCGATTATGCACATGATCTTAACATCCCCAAAGTCTTCGTGCATTTAGATTAATGGTTTTCTCTTTCTTTTTCACACTGCCCTTTAGAAAGCTGAGCTCCAGAATGCTAATCCAAATCCCAACTGGTAATTAGATGAGTAATTCCGATTTGGACCTATTCCTGTTTAATAGTGCGCAGCAGTTCTCAAATTGCAGCAAAGGGGAGAGGGCTCTTTCCTCTCTTACCTTTGCAGATGGCTCCAGGAGGACCATAATCTGGTGAAAATGACAGATAGTCAAAGGGTGCAGCATGCAGATTCAAAGCTCCTTGTCTTTCTTCCCATAAAACATCACATGCAAATCAAAATCTAGGATGTAAACAGGTCTTCATTCAGCGTTGCTTGTTCTCTTACCATTCTAACTGCTAAGATAACCAGAGAATTTGATGTCAAGATTTCAAATGCATACTTACACTTTTATTTGTGTAATTTTTAGAATGAGCATGAGCTGTGGGCAACTGACAATCCCATAATATGGAGTAGCTGGCACAAAACTCACGTGGCTAGGTGTAGCCATAGAGCTAACATTGCAATCCTATACACATTTGTTTGAAGGCAAGTCGTTCTGTATTCAATGCATAGATAAACTCAACCCAATCTACCTCGCAGAGTTGTTGTGAGAAGGAGGATCCATATCTGAGTTATGGCAGGAGCAAATGGTTAAATAGTCCCTTGTCGCTCCATACTATGCCCCCAGTCAGGGTCCCACACTTACAATTTAAAGGCAAGGAGTTTGGAACAAACATGCAGAGGCCAATCACATGAATAATACGGTTCTTAGTTTGGACCTGAGCAGTAGACCAGAAGGTTCTGGGTAGTTCAGATCCCATCTCTGTCATGGAATCTTTAAGAACATGCCATTCTCCCTCAGACTCATCCTATCTGCAAGATGAGGATGTAATTTGTATAACAGCACTGATCTACCCTGCAAGCCTTTTGTAAAGATTACAGTGGTACCTCAGGTTAAGTACTTAATTCGTTCCGGAGGTCCGTTCTTAAACTGAAACTATTCTTAACCTGAAGCACCACTTTAGCTAATGGGGCCTCCTGCTGCCGCCGCGCCTCTGGAGCATGATTTCTATTCTCATCCTGAAGCAAAGTTCTTAACCCGAGGTAATATTTATGGGTTAGAGGAGCTGTAACCTGAAGCGTATGTAACCTGAAGCGTATGTAACCTGAAGCATATGTAACCCGAGGAACCACTGTATTGAGATAATGTTATCTGGCATCATTAGAAGACAGCATATTCAAATGTGCCCTTCAAATGTGATTTCTGGTCAAAAAATGGATGTTTTACACCTTGTGCTGGAAAAGTGAAGCTGAAACCAAAGACGCTCTTCCATGCAGAAACATGAGAACTGTTTTATAACCTGCTTGCTATTTATAGCACTTGTATAGATATCTGAGGAAGAGCATTAACTTCATTCCATTCATGGTTCTTTGGCTCCAACAGAATGTATATGCAAAGCATTAGTATTTCAATTTACTCCTCCAGCAAATCTTTAAACTCTTTCATTAAATTCAGGTTAACCTGAAGGATTAAATCTGTTCACACAGATGTAAAAATTCCAGACAGCACAGTTTCCAACCGTAGAATCATGTTTGCCTTTCTATTAAACTTAAGAAGTCATGCTGCTTAAAACATAGGTTTCGGCATTAGCAGGGGAGGACAATTTTTGCCATATTCTTCACTTCAGCTAACACCGAATTTGTCAGCAGTTCTATCTCTGTAAGGAAGATCTGATGGCACCACTGAACAACAGTGAAGGCTTACAGCAAGTGCATTAAAGAATTGCTGGGTTGTTCTGTAGACATCACTGATCAGGCAGTGAGCATAATGTCATTCTCATGCTCGGCAGAGTCCCAGCAAACAGATTTGAAGAAAATTGCTTCATTACATATTCTGAATCCTCTCCTCTTTTTTGTAGCTGAGACGGTCATGATTAAATCTCTGTCCTGCTGGAACTTTTTAATAATATATAGGTATGGTTTTAGGTGCCATTCAAATTGTGGCTTGTAAACTTCATGGCTTTGTGATGGTGTATTTAACTCATCACTCTTGTATGTAAGTCAGTTAGTCATTGATCCTAAGTGATTCTCCCATCATTCTAAGCTTAGGTCAAACATGTAAAAGTATTGGCTTTGTATTTGTTCTTGATGTATCTAAAATCTAGTTACCTCTCTGTTTACTTGGATGAAGAGTTCCATGTTATTGCACAGACTTACAGGCACATGTCATAGTTTTAGTGCATCACATTGCCTTAATCAACTGGGCTGTGGAATTTTATTTTTCATAGTTTTTAATTATAAAAGTATAATACAAAATAATTGCAAAAGCAGCTCCTCGTATCAAATAAACAAATATATGATGACTTTATACATATAATATCCAGTATCTAGAATATAAATAATCTAAATGAATAGTTATTTAAGTGAAAACATTATATGTGGTTGTACATTGTCATAACCATCTGTATATCAGTAGCTTATAAATAAATTTCACTTTTTGACAGATTTGTCTGGAGAATGTTTTCCTTAAAATATTTTATAATATGTGAGTTTAGTCAAACAGGCCACTATCCAAATGCGCTGATCCCAATTTAGAATTAAAGGAGATCTTGGTGATTTACAAAAAGATGTTATAGTTTGTCTAACTTCTGTGAGCTTGTCACTAGTTTTAAATCTTCTTCCAAAATCAAATCATCCAAACATCCAAGAATTGCAGTTTGGGGATACCATTAATGCCTATTATATATTTAAATACCATTCACGTACAGCGGTACCTTGGGTTAAGAACTTAATTCGTTCTGGAGGTCCATTCTTAACCTGAAACTGTTCTTATCCTGAGGTACCACTTTAGCTAATGGGGCCTCCCGCTGCTGTCACACAGCCACCGCAGAATTTCTGTTCTCATCCTGAAGCAAAGTTCTTAACCTGAGGTACTATTTCTGGGTTAGCGGAGTCTGTAACCTGAAGTGTCTGTAACCCAAGGTACCACTGTACTGATCTACGGAGATGCCCACTACCACATATAGATAATGGCGCAAGCAAAGGAAAGATCAATAGTCCCAGGCAGACAGGAAGCAAAGAAGGATCAGCACCATGGAGAGGGACATTTGTGTGAGTTTCCGGACCACAGTCAGTGATCCTACACCTGAGGCAAGACATTCAAGCAGCAAAAGAATTAGGGTAATGATGGCTGTTCCCCTGCACAGGGTGCAGAGCTGAAGCAGTGCAAAATTAACAACAACAACAACAACAACAACAACAACAACAACAACAACAACAACAACATATTTATACATCTACTGAGAAGATCCATAAAAAGCAACTTTACCAAAAGGAATTATTGTAAAAATAAGAAATATTTAGAGGGGCGCCAAATTTTGTCTTCGCTCAGGGTGCCATATTACCAAAGTCCACTTCTGATTCCAGTTTTCTCTGCAATGTCTTGAAGCAACAGGCAGACCTTCATAGCCTGGGCTAAGTATTCATTGTCCAAAGGCCCCACCCTTGAACACTGCATTTTGCCAGTTAAAGAAACCAGTGCCTCTTCCTGCAGCCTTTGGCTTCCTCAAGACTTTTGGGTGTCAGGCTGTGGCGATCTTCTGAAGAATCAGTGATTGAAGTCTGGTGGAAGGGGTGTCTTCTTGTGGTTCAGAGGAGACTCCAATCAGAGGTGGATTTCCTACCCTGCTCCCACTGCTACTGTGTGATTGTCTACACATTCAGTGGCCATACGATCCTTCCTGAATTGCAAAGAAGAAATGGAAGCAGTAGTAGCAATATTGGTGGTGGTGATGGTGGAAGCACAGTGCTACAAGACAACAAATAATGCTGTGCCAAGGAAGCAGAAGATGCTATGTGGTTGGGTTGTACAAACTGACTGATTTAACTGAAGTAGTACAGTGGGAATTGAGTTATTGAGATATTCAGAGTTTAAAACTTTCCCCTCTGCTGACAGTTTTTCATCACATGTTTTCACAGTAAAAACTGGAGACTGGGGTTGCTCTCTCCTGGGGATATACAGGTCTAAGAAAGAGAAACAAGTATACGTTACTTAAATACTCTTTAAAAGAACTCAATTTCTTTACTTATTCCAAAGCTAAGCAGGTTGTCAAATTTGATATCTCAGGAGGTTAGACTGCCCTTTCAGTGCATTTCTGCACAGCTTGTCAGTATTTCATTTTTCTGTCATTAGGAAGGCATGATTTACAACCACAGCTTTTCTTGATGAATTATAGATATGAAAGCACATTCGGTCTGTGAATTATGTGATGCATTTTCACACTGACTTGCGGTGTGTATAAATGAATCTCCTGCTCTGTACAAAGTCTGCATTCCTGCTAAGGGAATTCAGCTCTGACTCTGGGGTTGTGGAAAGTGCACATCAGATAGACTGCGGTTAAAAGGGAAGTATAGATGACAAGTAAATAAGTAACAGTGGTCAGCCAGTGAGAAATAATCGTGTGATTTACATCAGATGTTGCCCTCGTGCTCCTGTTGAATAAATGACAAAACTTCCCACTGTCCTCAAAGGATCAGGACTGTACTCTAAATTAAATCTTGGAAGGACCCCCGAGAACATAACAAAAGTCATGCATGGTAACAAAGATGATCCATCTGGCTTTGCTTTCTGACTCTGACATTAAACAAACCAAGTTTTCCAGGGATGCTCACAAGCAGGTTCCCATATGTATATTGTCCCTGATCAAGAAAGGTACATTTATGGGCTGATGAGAATTAGCCAATGATTAGCAAATGGCATTTAAAAGCCATTTATTGCAGCTGTTAGGGATCTCAGATGAATCCATTGGACATGGACCACCGAGTGAATTTCCTTCTATTCAAACCCCCATCATGGCACATATGTTTGTTATGAATGTGTTTTGCATTAGTTCTCTGTAACAAAAGTGTTTTTCTTTGTTTTTTTAGCATCCACACATATTAGCTATATTACGTACATATTCATTGGTGCATGATTACTGCAGTTCCAGCAGGGACCTCCCATTCACTTTCTCTTTCTTTTGAAGTGTTTGTGTGCTTGTAAGTTGTTTGCTGATATAGGCAGGTATTGGGCACTAAGGCTCCAATCCTATCCATATGTACTCAGAAGTCTCATTGAATGCAATGGGTAAGTGGAGTTATGACTGTACCCTTAATCCAATTCCTACTGTGAATGTCAAAAAGCAATGCAATGCAACATTCATTATTGTTCTCACGGGGAAAGAAGTGGTTTCTTTGATTTTATCTGTGCACTGCAGTTAAAGTCTGAGGATTTCAAGCTGTGAAACATAAGGTCATGTTTACTACCAACATTTAAAATCTAAATTAGCTTGGATGTTGTTTCAGCAGATGCATATACCTCACCATTTTCTGACTAAAATATGCATTTATGAAATAAAACGTTGTATTACAAAATTGATTTGTATAAGTAACTTTAAAGTGATGATAAAATGTTTAATATGCCCACAGGAATTCATACAATCTAGGACACACAGAGCAAAATATCAAAAGGGTGCTAAATTGTCCTTCGCTGCTGCTCGAGTAAGGAAAACAAAACATGATTAAGTTTATAGGGAACTGTAAAATCAAGATAAAGATAAATCCTAACCCCATTTACCTGGAAGTAAGCAGAATTCAGTGGGATTTATTTCTGAATAGACACGGTGAGAAATGCAGCCATATATGGCTTTATAATGAGCCATTAGCCACTTCATTAGCTTTGTCTTTAAGGTGTCACAAATCTCTTTATTGTTTTTACTGCAAAAGTCTAAGAGGGCTACCTCTCTGGGAGCTCATTAACTTTGAATGGGGACACACAGGGAAAGTAATTCATTTGAAAATCTTGATTGATGGCTGAGATATGCATTGGTTTATTTTGCACAAGTCTTTCCCATTTCCACTGCTGTGGAAATATACAATAGTCTTGTGCAAAATAAACTAATTGCAGAGGAATGGAAAATATCAGATGCTGGAATGGACTAGGGCAGATTCTTACACTCCTGGTAGCCATTACAACCTCATTGGCAAAAACAAACTCCTTGGGTTAACTTCCAGTTGCTTATGTTACACCTTTCGGAATCCTTTTCTTATGTTACACCTTTCAGAATCCTTTTCTTAAATAAATATTTCCCAGGAGCAAAATATTTATTCTTATAAACATTAAAATTCAGTGCGTTGGATCCAGACTACCAATGGGTGCAACTGTGTTCACAGGAGAAAGGGGAGCTGGTTTTCACCAATTTCCCCTACAGCCACCTGTGCCCCCCATTCACCACAGTGCAGGAGGTGCCATTGATGATTGTAGGATGAATGAAAACAAAATTAAAAAATTCCTTCCAGTAGCACCTAAAAGACCAACTAAGTTAGTTCTTGGTATGAGCTTTCGTGTGCATGCACACTTCTTCAGATAGTGCAGACCAACACGGCTACCTATGTGTAGGATGAATGGTTAAACAATGAAAATCACATTCCCCCCTCTTCCTCCAGCAGGAACCTTACTCCCTTTGACAAACAGACCACTTTCTCTTTTGTTCATGGAAGGGCACATCCAAAGCCAACCAGTACAATCCTATGCACTGAGTTCAACCCAGTGTAACCCTGCAATAAGACTTAGTCTCAGAGAATTGTGTATAGGAATTGAGACAAATAAACACTTTCCCTTGCTGAAAAAAACACTCAACACTAAATCCAAGCACAGTCTTTGCCCACCTTCAGCATCACTCAATACATTTTGTTGGCACAATGGGCAGTTTCCAACTACAAATAGCCAGGGTTTTATGGTATTATCACCATGATAAGATAAAACATTTCACATCACCAGGTGATTAGTTGATTAGGTGATTAGTTGCAGACTGGACACATCAGATGTGAAACCCAGATTTCTCAAGGCCCATCTTAAATGTTAAAAAGCCATTTGAACAAATATAAGGACCAAAATAGGATGTTTTTTTTGTTTTCTTTTGTTGGATTGCTCTGTTTCTGGTTTCCAGAACACTCTGAATACAAGATCACAACCTGCACCATGGGGTAAGTCCATTGAAGTTATTTCTGAGTAGACACATACAGGAATAATAATAATAATACCTTTATTGTAGCTAGGGACGTGGGTGGTGCTGTGGGTTAAACCACAGAGCCTAGGGGTTGCTGATCAGAAGGTCGGCGGTTCAAATCCCCGTGATGGGGAGACTTCCGGGTTAGCGCCTCCGGTAATGGCGGAATTCCTCTGATCGGGAGGAATTTGCTTCATGGGAATCCGGGTCTGGCCGCCACGGCGAAGGCGGAGACCCACTAGAAATCACAGGCAGGTGAAGCCTGTGAACGTGGGATTCGGCTGGCACCTTTTGCGCCTCCCCTACTCGCGGGGAAACCCGGTTTCGGGGATTCGGAGCGACGTGGGGTGAGCGGCGCGGTGCTTCGAATTGATTGCTTCTTCCACGGAGCGAAGCCGCATAGCTGTTGCCGGAGAGCGCTGACTTTTTTCTGTGGACAATTTGATCTTAAAGCAACTACCCGTGAGTAGAGCGGAGAATTGGTTTTTTTAACGTCTTAATTTGGTGCTGAAATGGGGAGGTCTAAAACAGGAAATCCACCTTTCCCTTTTGTAAATAGATTGAAGCAATGAGGATGCAAGCTGAAGTCTCGGAAAGTCTATTGTAAAGGACTAAATTTTCATCAGTAAAAAATACTAAATCCCCCTTGGTGGCAGGAGAAGAGGGGGGAAAGTTTTGGACTGAGTATACCTGCAGGAGAGAGCGAACAGGGTTAATATACCACCGCTCCGATCCTGGAAACGGGCTGCCAACAGGACTGACCTTGATTAGAACGTTCACTGACAGTTAGTTAAATAAGAGGAATACATTGTTTCCATGGTCTCCGTCTGCGTTTAAAAAGGAGTAAAAGTAACAGAAAATTGAAATTAACTTTATTGTTTGAATTGAGTTTAAAAGGACTAATACAAATAGAAACTGTTTCCCTCTAGAGGAACTGTTTCCCTCTAGAGGAAGCCCTTGAAACTGTCACAAGAGTTGAGCTGGGGGAATTTTCAGCTGCAAGATAAAAACCTGTGAGATTCTGGGGACCTTGAATCGGTTAAGAATGTTGACAGAAGAGGCTTTAGTGGTTGTATTATGTAAGATAAGTGACTCACTGGAACAGCTTCACAAAAAGGTGGATGTGGTAACTACTAAAATCGACAATTTGGGATAAAAAGTGAACACCAATATAGAAACTATTCAGAAACTGACACAGGAATCTACTTTGACATGGCAAACTGCGGAGAAGGCTAGGGAGAAAGTTATTGCTGTTGAACCTAAAGTAACACAATTGGAGAGAGAAAGAGTCCCAGCCTTACAGATGCAATTTGATGGCCATAAGTTGATGCCTGCTATGACTGAATTTAAAGAAAATCAGATTCCGAGGATCAGAGCCCTACCTGAACTGGAGAAGGAAAGTTTGATAGATTTCCTCACACAGGAATTTGTTGACTTTTGGGACCAGGACTTGGGTCAAGAAGAGATTAAAACTGTGAGGGCCTTCGGACTTGGAAGAGGAGGGAAAAAAGAGAAGAACAAAATAAGAGACTGTTGGAACTACCAGAGGAACTTAGAAGAACAACAGTTAAGAGTGGAAATTTTGAAAGACGTTCTGAAATACCTTTTGGATCTTAGATTTAACTACGGAGATTTGGTTGCCCCGTCGAGAAGGAATAAAATTATCTTTAGATGGGAGTTTCCCCGAGATCTACTCTTTAGCCTCAAAGGAAGGAAAATGAAAATAAGATCAGTGGAAGACAAAGTAAAGTTCATGTATAAATATGAAGAAGACTCGCAGAAGGGACTTGGAAAAGAGTTAAGAGCATCGGACAGAAGATCACCATGTTGATGGACTATAGGGAATTGGCAGATTTGACTGGCAGAATCCGGGACCAGGGAGAAGAGTCGGTGGAAGAAGATTGGAAAAAGTTTAAAGACTATTTATAAAAAATATTGTAAAATTAATGTGTGTTAGAAAAATGTTGGAAAGGAGTTATATGGCTTTAGTAGAAATGTTACAAGGAATGAAGTACAAATAGATTATTAGAATATTAAAGGGAAAATAAGGTTAAAATATGTTAAGACAATTATATATTAAAGGGAAAAATAAGGTTAGAATATGTTAAGATAAATTACAGGACAGAAAACAGAGGAAGATGGAAAGGAATTGCTGAAACAGTTAATTAAAGTGGAATACAAAAAGGGAGGTGTGAGGAGGTCGTTGAAACAAGTAAATGAAAGTTAAGATACTGAACTTATTAGATGTGTTTTAAACTGTGTTTGTTTGGTTTTGTTAATTTAATGTTTTATGGTTGGTGTTGTGTGGTGTTTTTGTTTTTGTATTGTATTGTATTGTATTGTTTAATTCTTTTTCTTTCTTTTGTAGTCTTTAAAATGTTAATAAATATTATTTTTTTAAAAAACAAATCCCCATGATGGGGTGAGCTCCCGCTGCTCGGTCCCTGCTCCTGCCAACCTAGCAGTTCAAAAGCACGTCAAAGTGCAAGTAGATAAATAGGTACCGCTCCGGCGGGAAGGTAAACGGCGTTTCCGTGTGCTGCTTAGTCATGCTGGCCACATGAAGCGGCTTAGTCATGCTGGCCACATGACCCGGAAGCTGTACGCCAGCTCCCTCGGCCAATAAAGCGAGATGAGCGCCGCAACCCCAGAGTCGGCCACGACTGGGCCTAATGGTCAGGGGTCCCTTTACCTTTTACCTTTATTGTCAATGTACAACGTGTGTACCATGAAATTAACCAAGCCTCCTTCCCTCCCACAGAAACATTCAATCTCATTGCACTCTGTGTGCTTGTCACTCTAATTTTTCTTACACTGAATCCAGTTCAGCTTACTCTTAATGGGATTTCATCCAGTTCAACTTCATTCTAGTGTCTCACAAGAAAGAGATGCATCAGACACCTGAACAGGGTGAGTTTTCTAGCATATATTAAACTTCAACAGGCTTTGCCCTCAATATGTCCACAATACAGATAACATACACAAGTAGGTCAAACATGTACAACTCAACTACTTTGAGGGTTGTATAAAGCGATGTATAAAGTTCATGAGATAAATTAAATTAAATAAACTATCTCAACATAGGAGAGCTGAAAAATCTACCTCATAGGGTTGTTGCAACAATAAAATGGCTGAAAGACATATACATATCAACCCTGAGCTTTTTAGACTGGGGTGGGGGGTGTAATAATATCTTTGGTAGCTGGCAGCAGAATGTGTGAATTCACTGAAAAACATTTAATCCATTTGGTGTGACGTGAGACAATATGAAAGCTCTCAGTTGTCCCCATAAATGCTCATTCACACAATAATTCCAGTGTCAAAACTATCAGAGGCAAAACCCAAAAATATATTTCAGAAAAAAGATGAGCAGAGAAAATCTTAAAGGAGTTGTGCAGTTGCAGTGCATAGGAACAGAGAAAGGGACCTGCCTTTAAACTAAGGACCTCAAAAGGACACTAGAAGAATCCTCTTGCTATCCCCTTGTCATCTGTGATTAAATACAGAAGGAGAATTGAGAAAGCACAGGATGTCAGAATGATCAATGGCACTACAAAGTGGACAAGACCCTATTAAACCCAGTCTTAGGATGCATTGGTTTAAAACTCAGGAACAGACATAGCTCTGAAAGACCTAGAATCTATATTAGGCTGAAAAATCCACAATGTACATTTTGGAACAGCAGTCATATTCTGATTGTGTGCTTGCTTTGGTGTAGAAAGTGACCAGGTTCACAACACCAACTGTGTAGTAAATCATGGGCATTAACTCTCTCTAAAAAAAAAAAAAAATCAAAACTTATTAAATGTCAATGCTTGGAAGGGAACAATTCAATAATTGAAATGCTAGCTTCTGGGAACTGGTGAAGCCCTTTTCAAACTACAAACCAACTGGAAAAACAAAGGCTACAACAAGCCAATACTGAAGGTCATCAGGACGGATGATTATGTGGGATGTATTCACACAAGCTGTTGGCACATGAATAAGCATCATTCCACCGTCTGGAAAATAAGATATGTAAATTGGCCTTTAGACTGCACAAAGCAAAATGTGCTACAAAGGTACACTACTGCAAGCTCCCTGTACAATAAGGAGCTGCCTTCTACTGAGTTAGGTCTTGGCCCATCTATGTAGCTCAGCACCGTCTACACTAACTGACAGTGTGGCCGCCCAGGATTTCAGACATGGGGTTGAGATCTTGGAGCTCCCTTATACCAAGTCAGATGATTGGTCCATCCAACTCAGTATTACTGACACTGACTGGCAGTGACAGGAGCCTTGTGGGATTTAACCTGTAACCTCATATATCTGAAGTATGTGCTCCAAAACTGAGCTACAACTTTTGTCCTACCAAATTTATTAGGACCCCACTGCCTTATGCAACCAGAGCCTGCCTAGGACATTTTGTTATCTGAGGTGAAGGACAGCCTATTCCACATACAGAAGCCAAACGCACTACCAGTTGAATCTTACACGCTCTCCACCACACTTACATGTGTTAGGCTGTCTTAGGAGAGGCACATCACTCTGTCTTTCAATACATCTCCATCACTTCTTGCTTTCTCCACACACACACCTCAGCCTCTGCCACCTGAGGCGATTGCCTCACTCTGCCTAATGCTGCCCTATACGCAAAAGTTGCTTTAAAAGCACATCTTGCCACAAAACAGCACACTTCAAATACCTAACACTTGCTCAAAATAAGCAAACAAATGTTGATGTTGGCCAACAAGGAATACTTAGAGCAATAAGAAAGAGAAACAGCCTTGGAGTTTTCAGGCTAGAGGTACAGTAGCCCTCCATCTAGGACATTTTGACTTCTCTCTCTGATGCTAAATAATACAAGGACAACCATTTTGATCCACTACCTGCTTTTCTCTGGGTAGCCTTCAGGCTTTAAATCCTAAAATTAAATTGCCCATCTGCATACATTATGTCCTCTCCACCATTCACATAATTTCTTTAAAGCAGAACCAAAATTGTCAATGCCTGTATATTAGGTATTCAAACTATATATAGACCGGTTTATTTATTGAATTTCAGTAGCTTAATATGGTTTAGTTATTGTGAATTTTAATTTATGTGAGAGCAGACACAGCTCTGGGTAAACACTTATTACAGCTATAAAAAGAAATAAACTAATTAGAGCAATTTCACCCTTCACCCAGAGTTCTTTGCCATTTTCATCTCCAGATAGACTACAAACCTAATCTAATTGTTTTGTCTTTAATTTATTTAGTTTGATATCCCCAACCAGAGACACTCTCACTCCTTGTGGCACATTTTGGGGCCTGTCAACCCATGGCCATTTCCCTTGTTGTGACATTTGACACTCACACGAGTATCTCACAAAGGTTCAACTCCAGCTGAACTATCTAACCAAAAAATGTAAATAGGAAACTGTAACTTTCTTAAACCTTGAGTCTTAGCTGATGGTTTTCTTGAGAGTATGCCATAGATCAGAGACCTCAGTGGCTTAACCTACACAAGTAAACTGATTGTTTAATGTTTTAGGAAGGAGTTCACTAGTGCAGTTTCAAGGCGAGCTTCAAAAAAGCAATTCAAATATCAGGCGCCCATTGATTTAATTTCTGGATTGTTCTACTGAAAATGAAATAATGCAGTTAACAACAACAACAATTTTATAAATCAGTTTTTACATATGTCTCAAGGCAATTTGCAAACATACCATAAATACAGATACACAGTTTTTTAAAACAGTTGAAAAAATAACAGAATGCATATTTTAAAACAGTACAAAAATGATAATCTAAGGCAGAGACTGCTTCATTCAGCTGGAGAAGCCTGTTGAAACAGAGCTATCTTCTATTGTTTCTGAAAAGCACAGCTACTGGGCACTTGTCGTATCTCAACAGGGATGCTGTTCCATAAAACAGGGGCAGCCATACTGAAAGCCCTGCTTAGAGTTACTGTAGATAGAGGCAGGTTTCTGATATTTTTTTAGACATTAAGAAGAAATTCCCTTGCAGAATGCAGTGACCTACTGGGTATATAAGCGATAACGTGGTATCTCAAGTAACCTAGTTCCAAGATGTATAGAGCCTTATAAGTGAATACCAAAACCTTGAATTTGTCATGGTAGCAGATTGGCAGCCAGTGTGAATCTCAGAAACAAACTAACCACATTATTATTTTCTGAAAAGAAACCACAAGAAGCAAAGCTGTTGCAGTTCAAGCATTCAAAACTTTCTGGATAGGAATCCCAGCTAAGTGAAAATGAATCCTATGCACTCCATAAAGTCCCATGCAGACAAATGGTTAGAAGTGGTTGAATCTGACATTTTCAGTTTCTCTCAGTTTCTCATTTCTCCACTTAAAGCTCAGTTTGGCCCCATTTTAACATCAGTTTGCACACTTTATCTTTGAAAAGACTGCATGGAAATTTGTAGGCATTTGTGTGTGTATTTTTCCGAGTAGATGCATTATTGTATGCAATTTTGCCTAACACACACATCTTTTCTACACAATCATGCCCAATGTAAAGTAGTTTTGTACATTATTTCACTACTCTCTCTCTCTCTCTCTCTCTCTCTCTCTCTTTCTCTTTCTCTCTCTCTCTCTCTCTCTCCACACACGCACACACATACACATACAGTTTGTGCCCTCTATTTTGCTGGGGAACTGCATTAGAATAGTCAGACAAATATGAATTTGAAGGATAGCTGAGCTTATTTGTTCAAATGTGAAGTTCTTCTGATGGCACATTTAAGTATCAATAAGAAGAATGTTTATTCTTATGTTAATGTGTCATCACTAGTGATCAGCAGTGCTGTTGAGATCTTGTCAGCTCTCGTCCCATTGCAGATTTATTTATTTATTTGTAAACAAAGACAGAACCATGCAAGTGGGTCTGGGAGGCAGTCCATGGATTTCTTTCTCTATAATCAAGCTAAAGCAAATATTAATCCAAGCGTTTCAAGATTATTCAAAGCATCCCTTTGTAATCTTCTTTTTTCTTAATTATCGCACCTCTGTAGACATGCTGGTAATGAAAGATGTTATTTAAAATGCCACAGTCTGGCATACGAAATGAATACAGCAGCATCAGGATGACTTCCAAAGAGTAAAACAGCAAGGTGCAAACACAGAATGTTAAGGAGTTTAGATTGAACTTGTTTTGGCAAATAGAATCTGTAAATTTAAGTACTTTATTCCAGCTGAGAGCTAATGCATGGGTAATTTACAGCACAATTCTATGCATGTCTACTCAGAAGTCCTACTGAGCTCAATGCAGCTTACTCCAAGAAAGTATGTTAAGAATTGCAGCTTTAATCCTCATTGTAGGGTTCACGGGGGGGGGGGGTATAATATTTTGAAGAGGGATTGTGGTTGAGAATCATCAAATATCTTTATGTACATCATTTGTACTACTGAATTTATTTACCAACATAAACATATGAAGCATACATGGGAAGATAGGCAGGGCAATCCTAGCTCAGAGAGGTAGGTAGCTGGAGCAGTAGGGCCATTGCTGCATCTGAAGTTCAAGGTCAAGCTGGAAGAGCATTGGGCAGTGGTGTAACATGGGAGGCTACAGGGGCAGTTGCCCAGGGCACGCAAGTTTTCGGGGTACAAAATTTCAATGGCCAAAGCTGCCTCAATACAGCTGTGCACTTCTGTCTCTGAGCTTTATAGAAGATGCCATGTGAACCAGGAAGTGAGCTCTCCAGACAGTGGAATGGCTCTTCTCATCTTATCTCTGCAGCTGTGATCTTCTGGGTGATGTGGATGCCATTAGGTAGTTGAATGCACATGTGTACTCCATCTGTTTCCCTCCCTCCTTCCCACCCCCACTGCATGGCCCTGAGGACTGACAACCCACACTACGCCACTGGCATCAGGCATAGCTGCACCAACTCCAAGTTGGACTCTTTTCTGGGAGCTGGACCCAGAAATATAAGATACTGCTCAGAAGCCATTTTGATAAGGAAACATGTTAATCAGTAAGCCAATCAGTCATTGACTGGTCAAGCTTACTGAGCTCATGTCCAGCTTGAGGGTTGTGCCCAGAGGCACAGATGGTTGGTCACTGTGAGAACAGAATTATTATTATCACTCATATTATTTATGTACCGCTTTATATTTTTAAGAAGAAAATCTCAACGCAGTTTACAATGCATTAAAACATCAAATAAAACAATCCAGAATAAAACATTACTGAAGAAAGTCAAATATAAAGTATAAATTCAACGCAACACAATTAGCAAGAAACTAAAATATTATCTTAAAGATTTCAAAAGAAAACATTACCAAAAGAAGTCAAAAATGAAATGCACATTTATGGATGCTGAACTGCATAGGATTTTGGGTGAGCTCTAGCCATGTTCTTACATTTTGGGGCTTGGGAAAGCCTGCTGAGGAGGCTGGATTATTTTAAGTCAGTCTGAACAGTGAAAACTGCTCCTGCAGAAATCTATCTCAATAGAGTTAAATCATTTTGAGAAATATTTTCAAAAACATTTCCACTGCCTGTCTTTTATCATCCTTTCTATAATTAGCTTATAACAGGTCAATGCGTAAGGTTGAGAAGCTGACATCAATTTGTACAAATCTTCAGTTTTCAGAAGAACAGGTTTATAGGTTGGTAAATGTGGCAATTTTCTAACCATAATGGGATTTGCTATTGTGTGCATACCCACTACTCTACTTAGAAACTGATATGAAAATTAAACATTTCATGAATTTCTGCCATCCTTCTGCCTCCTCTTTTTTTTTAACAGGAAAGAATTGAAAAATATGTATAAATACATGGGATGGTAGTCAACTAAGTTTTTTCCTCCGAGAAGACAGTGAAATTAATGGACCTAACTCAGTCAGGTTCATTCATTTCAGTGGTCCACTCTGAGTAAAAACTTAGTTGAATATCAGCCAAGGGAGGTGAGTTCATGGTGAGTTACGGCACCTCTTTTTCTAGAAGAATAGCATTGCCTAATATAATGCAGTTCCATATATTATTTCCACTAAAATGTGTGTTTTTATGCATACTTTACCTTAGGATATGCCTTTATGTGTACCTTAGCAGGCAGGAGAACTGCACTGTGAAATTCTTAAAAGTGAGAATTTCAAAAATAGCTGTGTTTTGGTTTGTGCATTGTTTCTGAAAGTGCAAATTATGTAGGTTTACATTTAAATGCAAACTGAATAGAATTTCTCAACCATCCGTAGCTGTAGGTAACTGGAAATAAGATCAACTCTGAATAATTTGAATTTATATCCCATCTAGACAACTGACCGTCATGAAAGCAAATTCCAGATATTTATTATTTTTTTTAAAAAAATCTGTTCGGTGGAAGATGGCGCCATTAAGTCCTCATTCGCTATTGTAATCTTCTGCTTCCCATCTCTCCCGTTATTTTAAGAGCAATATCACAGAAGAGCCGCTATAGTGCCCATTCCCCTCTTTAGCACTCCCCATTTTGAGTGTAGTTTTCAGAAAATTAATTAGCATGCCTATCTCCTCCATTTTACCTACAAAACTGACAGATAGGATATCTAGGAATAAGGAAAACAATGAAAGCAAACAGTCATATAGCTCAGAGGAAAAGAGCTCATGACAAGTATCCTCATCACTTCAGCATCTTTGCTTGGGGATATTAGCTTTGCTGAAAAGAAGTCTGCCGTACTACACAGCATGAGAATTTTGAGTGATGAGATTAAGAAAGAGCAGTAAGGTTACTGAGTCCCTTCAGGGCAGTGGTTCTCAAAGAGTGTGGCGTACCATGCTGGTGTGGCAACAGAGCATGGCAAGTGTAGCAAGAAGATTTGAGGACAATCAGTATAGTATAGTATAGTATAGTATAGTATAGTATAGTATAGTATAGTATAGTATAGTATAGTATAGTATAGTATAGTATAGTATAGTATAGTAGTTTTCAGAATATTGATAGATATTCATGAGCATTGACTATTCTTCTACAGTTCTCCATGACATATTGTTGTGAACAGGGATTTTCAACTCTGACAAATATGAAAGATCAGAAAAGAGAAATGTTTCTTTGTGTTGATGGGGAGATAAAAGGGGTTTTTTTGTCTCAAATTAGTCCTAATATAAATGAGATTTCCCGGCCAAAGCAAGCTCACACCTCTCATTGAGTTTGTATACATACTTAAAGTACATATGCAAGAGGCTTGTTTATATTTGGGGAATGATTTGCATTCTTATTTAGCTGCATTGTTTTACTTTCTGGATGTCCCATGATCATATTATAAAGTAGTTGTGTTCTATGATATGTAAGCCATGCATATCTAGGAGTTGTTGTTTTTTCTTTCCCCCAATATATTTCCTATCAATTAAAAATCTGGTGTGGCACTAGCTAATTTTTATTCTGCAGGTGTGGCCCAGAGAAAAAACTTTAGATCTTTGAAGTTATCTTTACAGTCACTTAGTCCACTGGAGAGAAAAGCCAGCTTTTATTTTAACATGCATAGAGCTCCACTGGATTCCAGCCAAAGTCCAAAGGGGCCAGCTATTATAAAAAAGAGTATCCTATCTAAAGAGTATTTTGAATCACTGAAGTCATGCCATTCCGGATATTAAATGCATGTGAACTCAGTAGGTGAAGCTTCCCTTATCCTTGCAGCACTGTCACAATAGCTTTCCTCCTGGAGCAAAGAACAGTCTTGGGGAAGTGGGTGAGTGCATGAAGGTCCACGCAGAGTGGGGGGGAGGGGTAGCCAGCTACACTTGACCTGGGCCCCGCCAGGGACCAGCTGCCTTTTAAAGTTTATAACTTTATTTTAATTCACACCCCGGGCCTCAGACAAGGGGGGCGGGTTATGCGTGTGTGTGTGTGAAATCCAGTCTGAATTGGGACTACAATGCGGCAAAGGTTTCCATCTTCAGTCCTGCATGCTATGGTCTCAATCCACATTCTTGCTGGACAGCTGCTACCAAATACACAAAATCCATGCTGGCAGGGGCCAATCAGCTGCTTCACATCCTGTCTTCTTGGGTCCTGTTCCTTATCACCAAGTAAACTGCATCTGGCATTCACCCAGAGATCTGTTTGCAAGTCAGGAATTCATAACTCTAAAGATAAAGTAGTGTTATCAAAACACAGAAGTCTACACATATGGATATATGATGCCAACAGCACCCTGTGCTGTTTGCCCAGTGAGTGTTTCTGCAGATTTCTTTCCATTTCTTCCGTCATACCAGGTGTGTCGTTCTGCCCAGGCCATGGTTCAGAAATGTCAGGCTCCTAACGCCTTCCATGAAATGCTCATAGGAGCCACCACACAACGATTTCTCTTGCTCAAATGGCTTGCTGAAACCAGATTACTGGAGCAAGGACGTTGCTGAGTAAGATCCTACAGGGTCACATGAGACACTTGGTGAGCAAATGAAAAACGCCTTGGGGTGGAGCCAGGAATGGAGCCGGGGATGCTTAGATTCTTTTTGAATACCAGTGTGAATTGTCCATACCTTCACTTTCCAAGGCCAATATGCGGATCAGAATTTAGGCTGCAGTCCTAACTACCCTGCAGCCAAGTGGGGATGAATGGAATGGAATGACCACCAGCCAGGGTAGAAGCCAGGCAGATCACTGCACGAGCCTGAAAGTGATGCAGTGATAGGGTCCAAATTGGGCCCATTTCTGTCATGTGATGAAAGCAGGGCCAGGTGGTTCAACCCCTCTTGGAATGCCCTGGTTGGGGTCTTTCTGGGGTCCTTCCACTTGCCCACATGTTTGGGGAGCTGCATGATCGCAACATGATGCTGGCATCAGTCTGCAGCCAGCAGCCAATGGGAGCCAGCAGAGGTAATCAGGTCTAGGTGACAGGACACTGCCCCAGCCTGAGAGAAAGGGGGTGCCAATGCTTTGCCCATTATCCATTGGCTTTCAGTGTCCCAACGCAGCTCAATAAAGTATCCAGAGCAGAGCCTGGCTGCTGACACAGTTGCTACTGCTGCCAATTTCACTATTAGGAGAAGGAGAAGGAGGAGGAGGAGGAGGAGGAGAAGGAGGAGGAGAAGGAGAAGTAAGTGCCTTGCAGAGGAGGAAGAAAACTGTTACTAGCCCTTCTAATAGTGAGCCACACCTTCCAATAAATTGTTGTAGAATTTATTTTCCCTCTGGAGAAATTTGATGAAATGGTTGCTCTCCCTCCAACCCTAATTTCTATGGCCGCAACTAGAAATATTTTGAGGGATCATTACTGCGCCACTGTAATCAAGATAAGTTTTAAAAGACATATGTAAATGCAAAATTCAGGCAGATTTTCTGAAATCACAGATTAATGCAAAAACTTGGCCTTCTGAGTGAGCATATTCAAAATGACTGATTCATCCATCTCTAGAGGAAGTCACAGAGGGTTTGAGAATGCTGGCCACATAAATGACTAATGAGATAAATTCTGAAATCTTTTCTTCAGCTCTGCTTTTTTTAATCCTTCCCTTTGGATAGTGCATTTAAGCAAAACGGGATAAAAGCTCTTCCCCACACTCCTGTCCTTGACGAAGGGTAGCTGGGTCTCAGTGAGCCATCACTCTTACTTTCTTCTTTTTCTTTCTAAGAATCACAATAGTGGGTTTTTATTGTTGAATTATCTCATAGGTTTCCCATGCTAGCCAAAGCTAATTAAATAGCCCAGCCCACCCTGCAAGGAAAAAAAAAATGGCCCAATGTGTAATACATCAGAAATGAGCTGACACTGTTACAGGTTTGGACTTAATGTCCTATCCATTTCTCGCTCTCTCAGGATGTTGCTATTTGGAGACAGCGACCATTATGACCAGATAAAATTATTGCTGCTTATGTAAAATGTTTAAGTATAGCATTAAATTGCAAGGGGAAAAGGACATGTCCCTATGCATATTGTGAAAGGGCTGTTGTGGGAGACTGTCAAGAACACACAGGAAAAATTGCCCAATTGCAAACTTTGCTTTATGAACTGGAAACAGTATTACATGTTTGCAAATTAATTTAAACTGTTTTTGAACAGCGCCTGCTTGCTTCAAAGGATTCATCCTCCTGGCCAAATAGGATGATCACTCGATCATGCACCCAGCAAAATGGCTCAGAAAATGTACATTAGTTCTGCAGTCAGATAGTCATAATGACCATTTAATCTTTACACAGGTTTTAATCACTGAATGGGAAGGTTTCTAAACATCAAAATGAGACTCACGTTCATGCTGTAAATGGATTTAAGGAAAACTGTTTCTTCAGTCCCAACTCCCAAGGTTATCTCATTTCAAACAGAACTGAGTTCCACCCTGGTTTCTTCTTTCTTTGGAATCCATTCCCAACACCCATCTAATAGTATAATAGCCCAGTCCTACAGGTGTATGAGATGTTAGGGGAGGGATACTTGCGCTCCTTCTGTGGTAGTTTGTCTCCCTTTTGGTCCTCACCCTGCACTCAGCTCTCACCTATGGCTCCTAGAAGCTGTCAGCATGCGACAGCGGCCACAGCCTGGGAAACCTCCAGTGTGCAAGAGCAAGTGTGAAGCACTTTGTAAAGTGGTGCATTCCTATGCAGATCTATTCAGAGGCAAGTCCCACTGAGTCCAATGCTACTTACTCCAAGGTAAGAGTGCATGGGCCCACAGCCTGAGTCAAGCTAACAAGTTTTCAGATAAGAAGCCACTCATGGGCAGTGCAAGTGATAAAAGGAAATCTGACTGTCAAGGAATTGCTTTGAAACAGAAAGAAAGAGCATGAGAATATTCTCTTACTCAGTTTGGAGTCTGTTCCTGGCCTATGACTTGTGGCTCTGCTTTGAGCATAGCAAAAATATCTGCCCTTGTTAAAGCAAATGCCTGAGCAAAGCTTACCATTTTAAGCAGTCTTTGTGATGTGAACAAAAAAACAACCTTGGAAACAATATATAGGCCACATACCCTCCTTTAGAAAGCTTTTGTTTGGTTTGTGGCCTCTTGGAATCAGAATACCAGTAATATAAAAATCTTCATTTTAAGATAGTACATGCTGAAAGTACAGGAATTTGTCTGAAAAGCTCAACAACTGGAACAAGTTACGTAAATCTTGGGTTCAGTGTCTATTTTACTTTCGGTGGGAGGTAGCAATCCTCACATACACAAGATGTGACTAAGCAACATAATTTAGTCAAGTTAACAAACAATAGCAGTATTGAAGAGACTGGATTCATACACAAAATTACAGTGCTGTTCCCCCTTCCTCCAAGCTTCAGATGTCTCCCAGCCAATAAGAGTCTCCTGTAGCTGCTTTTGACCTCTTTCGTGTCAGCCAAGGGACATGGGTGGTGCTGTGGTCTAAACCACTGATCCTCTTGGGCTTGCTGATTGGAAGGTCAATGGTTCGAATCCACATGACGGGGTGAGCTCCCGTTGCTCAGTCCCAGCTCCTGCCAACCTAGCAGTGGTCCAAAAGTACACCAGTGCAAGTAGATAAACAGGTATGGCTGTGGCGGGAAGGTAAATGGTATTTCTGTGCACTCTGGCACTTGTCATGGTTTCCCATTGCTCCAGAAGCGGTTTAATCATGCTGACCACATGAACCAGAAAGCTGGCTCCCTTGGCCTGAAAACAAGGTGAGCGCGACACCCCATAATTGCCTTTGACTGGACTTAACCATGCAGAGGTCCTTTATCTTTCTACCTTAGCATCAGCCAATAGGAAGTGCAAGCAAGATCCCAGTTGTGGCTCATAAACCTCTCATTTTATAAGTCATTTGAGTCGAGAAAGATGACCCCACTAATTAGTTATTTCCGCTAATAGGAATTGCAGCATAAATTATCTCTTAATTAATTCATTCATTTCATTTCTACCCTGCTCTTCAACAAACAAACTGCAGGGCCATTTACAATACCAATAAATAAATACGACGTATCAAAAAAATGCAGCTTAAAATAAACAAGAATAAAATCTAAAGTAGAGTCAAAAAGAAATTCACAGTCTGAAGGCTCTCATTACCAGTCCCCCCCCCCCGCACCCGTCCCAAATGGATAAAAATATCTTCAGCTGGTGCCAAAAAGTTGCCAATGAAGGGGCTGATGGAACAACCAAATGGAGGGAGCTCTAGCATCTTGTCAAGCATTTCTCCCCCAATAGGGTCTCACTCACTGACTGCAGGGCACATATTGGACAGGCGCTCCTGCAAGGCACTTCACATTATTTGGTTCCCAAGCTATTTAGGGCCTTTACTGCAAAGAGATTAGCACATTTGTTTTCAGAATTCTGCACATCAATACCTCACCTGTTATAGACCTAGTTACAATGACATACCCTCCACATGTTCCAATTTTCCAGAGACAGTCCTGGAATTATTAAAGCCATCCCGACTTCTGATTTAATCGTGGTATGTCCCTATTTTCCCTGCCTCTGCCTCTGCCAAGCTCAGGGAGGAGGATGAGCTGGCACTTGTTCCAAGTGATAACAAGGGTGATAGCAGCAGCTTCAAGAGAGCATCCCATTGCCTCTCCACTGCCAGCCTCCTCCCTTGGGCAGCTCAAAGCAGCTGCTGGGGAGTGGGCAAGGAGGAGGAGAGGCTGCTGTCATTGAGGTCCAGCCCTGTGTGCCGCACTGGCTCTAAGGGGCAGCCAGAGGGCAGGGCTTCCCTGAGTGGAAAGAAAGCGGGAGCAGAGGAGAGTGGAACTCAAAGAGTCTTCTTTTTTTAAAAAAAAATGCTTTGTGCATCCAGGTCTAATCTTGCCCCTTTCTAAAAATTATTATTTATTGGTTTGTGTTTTTCTTTTTGTAGATCTACCAAATAATAAAATGAAATCAATATTAAGGAGTTTTCTCAGGACAGTGCTGCTGGTGTAAGCTTGGGGGCACTCACTGTTCTTCAGATAGGAAATGGTTTTTTTGGGAGGGAGTAGGCAAAAATGGGGAATAGAGGAGGGTCATTTGGGTGGGGGAGTGAGAAATGTCCCTATTTTCATCTGAAGAATGTTGGAGGACATTCAATGACATCTAATCACAACCATCCTGTTCTTCAATATTCACTCCACAAGTTTTTCTTGACCTAAAGTTTTTTCTGAGAGCCAGTGTGGTGTAGTGGTTAAGAGCGGTAGTCTCGTAATCTGGGGAATCGGGTTCGCGTCTCCGCTCCTCCACATGCAGCTGCTGGGTGACCATGGGCCAGTCACACTTCTTTGAAGTCTCTCATCCCCACTCACCTCACAGAGTGTTTGTTGTGGGGGAGGAAGGGAAAGGAGAATGTTAGCTACTTTGAGACTCCTTAAAGGGAGTGAAAGGCGGGATATCAAATCCAAACTACTACTACTACTACTACTACTACTACTACTACTACTACTCTTCTTCTTCTTCTTCTTCTTCTTCTTCTTCTTCTTCTTCTTTCTCCTTTCATGACCAGAGCTACCCCCTGTGCTCCCAGCACCCATCCTCAGGGTGACACAGGCTATTTCTTAGTGGTTGAGGGTGGCCAGGGAGAACACAGAAGTGTCCCAACCACCTGTTTGTTGGTTAACATATGACAACACATACAATTAAATGCAATAGTGATTTTTTTTTTAAAAAAGGCTTAGTGTTAGAAACACATCATTTTGGTGAGCATGAAGATCATTTAATTGGAGCAGTGCACCGTGACTTGTTTCCAGTGTACCTATTGTAATTGGTAAAATAACAATGTTGACAAAATGGGGCCTTTTATATACATAAAGCCCTGGCCTGCAATTAAAGTATACATAAATCTGCTCATAATACAAGCACAACAAACAAAAGATGCTACTAGAGGTTCAAGGTTTGTAAACTAATTAACAGGCAAACAACAGTAATGGGTCACAGTAACCTGCAGGAGAAGACTGGAATTAAGGGATAAACACATAAATTAGTTTCCATCGCACAACAATAATTAGCTTCTAAAGTCAAATAAAAGCTATGAACCTCTTTCATGAAAAGTGGCCTGATATATCAGAAGAAAAACCAAATCCTTCAGTTTTCCTCTTACCGAGGTTAATGGCAAGGTTCTCGTTGGTCATGAAGCGTCTGATGGGAGAAAGAGACAGAGTTAAGTGTCAAATAAAAATATTTTTTAAAGAAACAACCTAACCTTTTCCTATATCTGTGAGAGTTATATGAAAACAGAACCAAAAAAGCAAATGACAGCTTCCATTTTTCAAAATACTGCAACCTATATTAAATAAATGTCATATGTTAAGCTCAACCAAGCTGTCTGGTACAGCAAAGAACATCCAAAGAATGTTCAGCCTCATTTTTATTTGCTGTTTATTCATCTTGAAAATTTCTGAACTGGCTTTCTGATAGACACTCAGAGCAGCTTACGATTTAAAAAATCCCCCAAAATAAAAGAATTAAGGCCATGTGTAGTCAAGTCCAACAACTAAAAGAGCTAAACCAGCAGGGAACCGTCCCATTAAAATTCACACATCTGTATGTATATGAGAGAGGGGAGGGAGGGAGATAGAGATGAAGGAGAGACTTGCCTGTGATTACAATTATCTTAATCATCTTGCCAACCACGACTCCACCTCTCCATCACCAGAGATTTTCCTTAAAACACACACACAAAAAGTACATAAATGTGCAGAGTTTTTTAAAAACTGGGCAATGGCGCACCGCCCGCCTGTGACTCCTGAGCCTCCCCCCAATCTTCTGCCCCCTTCCCCCTTCGTTTTGACTGATCGGGGGAGGGGGCTCAGGAGTCACGGGCGGGCGGCAGTTGCCCAGGGTTTTGCACCTTTATACAATATGCATGTGTGCTTGGGCCCAGGGTCTTTTGCCTCACCATCCCCACTACTGATTCCCTGTTGCTACTCAGCTCCCCCCCCCCCAACAAAAAGCATCCCTGGATTCATTTTAAAAAAATCTGGTAACCATAGGATAGAGGGGTGCTGCCACTACCCTGCCAGTCCAGCACATGGTGTGTGTGTGTGTGGATTGCTCAGTTAGTCCCAGGTTTAAAGCTCTCTTCAATGACCCAGTGCACCCAATAACCTGGAACACTTTGTTCAAGTTTCATTCATTTATTTTGGGGGGTTGTTTATTTCCCTAGGCCAATGTTAACTATTTCACAGTCTCATTTTTCAGTTCCCTGGTTTACCTGTTGCCATGACTCATCCATCGTGTACCCAGGTATGAGGACACAACCAGGTAATGCCAAATTTACCATTGCTCGTGAATAACAAAAGATATTTAATAGCAGCCCTGAGCAGAAGACAATTCACATATTTATTACCACTTGCCAAATTCATAATTGCCTGTGAACCATAACCGCAAAAAGCAGAAGAATATGCACATATCTATTATTGCCAAAGCAGAAGAATATGCACATATCTATTATTGCCAAGGCAAAATGAACTGCTATGGATACCTGATGGAGCGAAGGATGCAGTAGTGGGTGAAATCGTGCAAATAGATATATGGTAATGTAGCAAGCCTAATTTGCATGATTACCACTTGATATTTGCATGTTTAAGGCACTACTCTCTCCCTCACCCCAGATTTCAGGGTAGGGGTAGACAATAGTCTCTGAGAACTTGCCTTTAGTTTGATGGAGTTTCCAGATAATTATCAGAAATATTGGCTTCCTGTGCATCAGTTTAATCTGTGAAAGTGGTGAAAATATAGACCTTCTGCCAAACAATAGGAAGAGGAAATGCAGCAGAATTCAACAGGATATAAGTGATAAGAGGTAAAATATGCTGTGTATCTGAAGAAGTGTGCATGCACACGAAAGCTCATACCAAGAACTGACTTAGTTGGTCTTTAAGGTGCTACTGGAAGAAATTTGTTTTGTTTTGACTATGGCAGACCAACACGGCTACCTATCTGTAACTAAAATATGCTGTATGCTTTGCAGGAGAGCACCTGTCTCAGTGAAAATTAATGGTAGTGCATAATGTTTAATTTATTTATGCAATTTATGCAATTTATTTAGCTGCCCATCAATGAACATTCCTTAGGTGACTTAAAAACAAGACAGTATTGAAAACAGAAAATAATATTGAAGATCACTAATAAGCAATTAAAGACAACCAAATTAAACACCCTTGTCTTATATATAGCACAGACATCAGCATCAGCATCATAGTTAATTACTATTCTTGAAGAGGTAACTTTCTAAGTGATTTACTAAGGTTGCCATGTTTCAAACAGGTTTTTTTGGGCAAAGTTGTTGAGCTTTTTTTAGTTTTGCCCAAAGTTATTGAGTTTTTAGGGCAAAATCACCAAAAAAACCCAAACCATTTCTGAGGTATTTTTATGGGAAAATAGCACTGCTGGCATAGGCTGCTATATGTCCGGATTTCCCCGGACACTTACCTGCTGCTTTTTGCCCGGACACTGTGGCCGACTGCAGTGTTCTGGATATGTCTGGCAACCCTAGATTTACATTAAATTAGGGTGAGACGAGAATAACCAGTTTACAGCTCAAATTGTTGAACATTCCACAAGTGAGGAACTGCCACTGAAAAGGCCCATTCTCATGTTTTCATCCTCTGGACCTTCTGTGGAGGAAGCACACGAATAATGGCTTCAGAGGATGTTTGCAAGGTCTGGGGTTGGTTCATATGGAGAGATGTGGTCCATGAGGCCAGCACTTTGAACTGGAAATTAATTTGTAGCCAGCATAGTCAAGCCAGGGTTGGTGTTATGACGTGCCAAGACCATCTTGACCCTGTTTCTGTCCCCGCTTCAAAGGCAGCCCTGCATATGGCACATTGCAGTAATCTAGCATACAGGTTATCAGAGCAACAGATGTTAGGCTATCCCTGTCCACATAGGGGTGGACATGAAGTTAAGGCCCCTCCCTTCTTCTTCTCCCAAACCCTTGCTATGAAAACCTCTGTTTTAGAAGGATACTTTTCCCCTCTAGTGACATCATGTCCCCCATTACCCTGTGGCAACCTCCCAAACCCTCCAGATGTCCCTATTTTGCAGGGACGTCCCTGATTTAGAGAAGCCATCCTGGTTTCTGATTTGATCCCAGAATGTCCCACTTTTCCTTAGGATGTTCCTATTTTCATTGGAGAAATGTTGGAGGGTGTGGCGTTATCTGACCCCCGAACCATCTGAAAGCAATCCTGCATAGGGAAGTTTTTTTAGTGTTTAATGTTTTATTATGTTTATATATATGTTGGAAGCTGCCCAGAGTGGCTGGGGCAACCCAGGAAGATGTATGGGGTATAAATAGTAAAAGTGTCATTATGGAATGGTACATCCCTATTTTCAGCAAAGAAATGTTGGAGGGTGTGACCTCCCCCTCTCCATTCTTCAGTTTCTGTCCACTTCTCAGGCAGGGAAAAGACAACATCTGCATGCTCAATTGTTCTTAATGAGCCGGTACTTGGCTCTCTTTGTGTTCTTAATGGCATTGCTATCAGTGATTTCCTGAACAGGAGAACTGGTTCAGCCAATATCTTTCACTGGCCTGGCATCTTCCCTTCATACTACAGCTATTAGATAAAGTCTACCCTTTACTAAAGGGATGCAGGTGGCACTCTGGGTTAAACCACAGAGCCTAGGGCTTACTGATCAGAAGGTCAGCGGTTCGAATCTCCACGATGGGGTGAGCTCCCGTTGTTTGGTCCCTGCTCCTGCCCACCAAGCAGTGTGAAAGCATGTCAAAGTGTAAGTAGATAAATAGGTACTACTCTGGTGGGAAGGTAAACGGCATTCCCGTGCGCTGCTCTGGTTTGCCAGAAAGTGGCTTAGTTATGCTGGCCACATGGCCCGGAAGCTGTATGCCAGCTCCCTTGGCCAGTAAAACGAGATAAGCACCGCAACCCCAGAGTCATCCACGACTGGACCTAACGGTCGGGGGTACCTTTACCTTTACTAAATTTAGGATTATGGGGAGTCTGCCCCCACCCACCCACAAATTCATAACATGAACCATGAAACTGAAAAACAAAGATGTCAGGCCAGCCAATTACCTCAACATTAAGTCGAAGTGTTTCCTCTCCAAATCACCAAGAAAGTGTACTTTGGGTAGGTGTGAAAATGCTGGGAAAGTCAGCCCCTAATGTGGACTATGCTCTAATTATAATCCCAGTGCTCAAGGAGGTGCATTAAGGTATACGACAAGAATCAAGAGCTGTAGGTGTATGCCGATGTCTGGCTGCTGCAGTTCTGCTAATGAAGCTACATTAAATTTGCTCTGAAGAGCTGGATGCTGGCTGGCTAGATCCATCTTCTGCACAACAGTGCACTCACCAGTTTATTTATAACAAAGCCCTGGGGCAGCCGTATCAGTGAGACTGTATCCAAACAGGCATGCAGCATCTTCTGCTCAATAGGCAATCTATTCAATCCTTCACACTGATGTGAACACCAGGCTTGCACGAGCATAAACCATCCTGATGAATTCAGTGAGTTGGATCACTGCACTCAGTTCTCATGGCTGATTAGCTAGTTGTCCTTCATAGTTCATACACCCATGCCTACTTTATTTTCACAAAGAGGGGATGTAACATACTGTACAGGCCTTTTGGTGTCTTCTTGATCAGCTTGTTTTTTTCCTTTTTCTTTTTCTGGTGCATTCATTGTTGAAATACGTGGGAAAGAGAGGGAAAGGAATCCAGCAGTAACTAAAAGTGGGGAGGGCATGTCGCTTTTGTATTATTTCCTTCGGTAGTTGAGATGAAGGATATGTGCACAAACGCATCAAAGCAATTTTGCAGCTATTCTAAGGCTTGTACTCCGATATGCTTTGTGAGAAAATATTAGACAGTTTAGTCATGGAAGAACCTGGTGAGTCTGCCTCTCCAGACATCAAAAAGCCCCAGATCCTTGTTCGGATCTAACTCTGTGCACAAGAAAGAACTGAAGCTGAAATAATGTAGCCCACATCAGATAAGCCCAATAGCAGAAGTCAGCAATTGAGTCAGAAGGGATGAGAGGGTCTAAATTCAAGCCCTGAGCACTGCTTCCAGAAGCCAGTCAGTGCAATTGCAATTCATGGCTTAACATGGAATCCTGGGTGGTGGATGAGGATGGGGCATCGTGTGCACTGTAGTGCTGTGCCCTGGCTTTGGGAAAATCCCACATCCCAAACCAAATGGGGCTGATTCAGCCTGGTCCATGATTGGCCTGGGGCAGGTTAAGGCAGCCCTGGATTGATCGCCCAGAGTCAGGTCTACCTGGAATGATCTGGGGCTGTCCGAAGGGGGGCAGTTGAGTGACTACACATTTAAGCAAGGTTTAAGCCAGGGGTCAGCAAACTTTTTCAGCAGGGGGCCGGTCCACTGTCCCTCAGACATTGTGAGGGGCTGGACTATATTTGGGGGGGTCATGCAAGAGCCCCACGAGCCCCAGTGGCTGCTTACCTGTGTCTTGCAAGCGGCAGGGGCTGGCAGTGGCGGGACGATGAGAGGTGTGCAAATGGGCTCCGGAGGGGGCTGCTTAAAATGGCGGCTGCTCAAGCGCTGCTGCTAATGCCACCAACAAAGCCCAGCCGTCTTCCTCCTCTAGGCAGGGCAAGGAGAAGCTAGGAGGAGGGAGGGAGGAGGCACAGGTGGTGCCGCTGTGTGAGGAAAAGGGAGGGAGAGGGAAAGAACGTTAGCACTGGCAATCCATGCAACGATTTCCGGACCATCAGTGGGCCGGATCCAGAAGGCAATTGGGCCTGATCCAGCCCGCAGCCCTTAGTTTGCCTACCCATGGTTTAAGCCTTGTCTCTACATGCATTTCCATCTCCTCACTACCAATAACCTGTTTAAGTAGGGTTTTTTAAAAAAATAAACAATGAAGACTGTGCGAGGCCCCCAGTTTGATTTAGGGCTCAGGTTATTCCAGGTTTATACCACTGGAATTGGTAACCCACCCAGCGATGAATGATGATAAAGACAGTTCATCCTTCACAACCTTTCACCTCTATCATCTATAAACGAGGAGAACCCTGAAAGAAGAACTTGCGCATATAAAAAGCTTACCCCAAATATAGGCTAAGCTCTCAGGACATAATTAGTATGAGGAGAAATAGATCCAGAAGCCAGGAAAAAAAACATGGTGGGGGTAAAGCTATTAATAAGAAACAGCACCACATACAGAGCAAATATAGCAGCCCTCATCAGAAATCACTGGAGTGCAAAAATGTTCCACATTTGCATCTCCATATGACCAGCATTCACTTAGCAATCCTCCGCATGCAAAAACCACTTGTTAAAACTATCACAGAGGGGAAGGGCAAACTTCAAAATAAAAGTATGAGGACAAAACAGCAGCCCCTTTCAAGGACACCAGTGGATCCTTATCTCCCTGGAGAAAACCCCGCTGTTACTGATGGCACAGAAGCAACATGCTCAAAGGTTTTCTCTCAAACACATCCCTACATCCCTGTGTCTTTCTGTCTTGATTGTGAGAAGATCAGTTCTTATTTTTAAAGAATTTCTTTGAAAGGCAGGGCTGCCACAGCTGTCCGTTTTATATGGCATAGGCTGCTCTGGAATGCGGAAATTATAAAACCCCATAACTTATGCCCCCCTTTTTTTTTAAAAAAAAAAAAAAGCATATGTGTGAAATTCAAAGTGTGTGCTTCAGATTATTTCTAAGATCAAGTAGCATGTTAAAGCCAGAGCATGTGTTGATGAACCTTGATAGAATTGCATTTGTTGCGAAAGAAAGAGGGGGTTTTGCCCTGCCAGACTTAAAGTTGTACTATGAAGCCGCAGCTTTCTGCTGGCTAAAAGATTGGCTACTTCTCGAAGACACTGACGTACTGGACCTGGAAGGTTTTAACAATGCTTTTGGTTGGCATGCATACTTATGGTATGACAAAGTTAAGATCAATAAGGCCTTTAAGAACCATATTGTCAGGAAAGCAGTGTTTAATGTCTGGACAAAATATAAAGACTTATTGGAAAATAAAACTCCAAGGTGGCTTTCACCTCTGGAGGCTAAGGCCCGAAAAAGACCCAATATGGAGGCCAAATGGCCAAAATATTGGGAAATATTAGAAAAAGATGGAGACAATTGGAAATTGCAGAGTTTGGAGAAAATGAAGGATAAGGTGCGAGACTGGTTACATTATGCTCAGATTAAAGAAGTTTTTAAAAATGACAAAAAGCTAGGGTTCCAGGTGGAGAAATCGAAGTTAGAAACAGAATTGTTAGAACCAAAGACCAAGGTACTATCTAGAATGTATAACTTGCTGCTAAAATAGAATACACAAGACGAAATGGTTAAATCGGCTATGATAAAATGGGCACAGGACATTGGGCATAACATTATGTTTGAGGACTGGGAAAGGTTGTGGACCACTGGGCTGAACTTCACCGCATGTAATGCTCTGAAGGAAAATGTAATGAAAATGATATATAGATGGTACATGACCCCAGTTAAACTTGCCAAAATATACCATTCGTCTGATAATAAATGTTGGAAATGCAGAGAAAATGAAGGAACATTCTTTCACCTCTGGTGGACATGCCCTAAGGTGAAGGCCTTCTGGGAAATGATATATAATGAGCTGAAAAAGGTATTTAAGTATACCTTCACAAAGAAACCAGAGGCCTTCCTTCTGGGTATTGTCGGCCAGAAGGTGTTAAAGAAGGATCGAACATTTTTTATGTATGCAACAACGGCAGCAAGGATTCTTATTGCAAAAAACTGGAAAACTCAAGATCTACCCACACTGGAAGAGTGGCAGATGCAGCTGATGGACTATATGCAACTGGCCGAGATGACCGGCAGAATCCGTGATCTGGGAGAAGAGAAGATGGAGGAAGACTGGGAGAAATTTAAGATGTATCTACAAAAACATTGTAATTTGGTTGAATGTTAAGAAGGATGCTAGATTATAAAAAACTGGCCACCACTAAACTAGATTTAAATTTGATGATAAGTGAGACTAAAGAAAATATAAAAATTTTTTGGAAGAAGTGCTAGATTATATTTGAATGAGTGGACATGAGATTGTAAACAAGTTGATAATTTGTTTGGAAAAAAATTTTTAACGATGTAAATGGGAGCGGGAGACGTGAGGGAGTCCAAAGAAGTGATGAAATTGTCGTAAAAGAAGTAAGATTGTTTATTATGTGTGCATTTATATTTAAAAACCTTAATAAATATTTATAAAAAAAAAAATGAAGGTCTTTACATGTGCCAAAAAAAAAAAAAAAAAGAATTGCATTTGTTGTTGTTGTTGTTCACATTTCTGCCCAGCTGTTCCATAAATGTACAAAGAGGTTAACAAAAGCTGAAATCCTAAATGCTAAAACATCACCTTTCTAATTGGCAAAGTACACAACAGTAACCTTTTGTCTACAGACAAAAACTGGCAATAAGTGAAAATTACTATCCCAATTTTGGTGATATTTTGCGACTTTGTTAAAAGAGAACAAAAAATATTCACCCATTCGAGGCAAGACAACCTAATGCAAAAGCACCCTCTTCAGTCAACATTGGCTTAGCCTGCCCTCATTGCCTTAGCCAAATCTCACTGGTTATGTAGCCTTATGACATCATCATGTTTACCACATGATCCTCAGTTACCTGTAGTGACCTGTGGAAAGAGAATGCTGGGGCAGAGGATAATGGCAACAAAGCATCAGTGGAGAGGGAAATCAATTAATATGAAAAAGTACAGAAAGCCAAGAGATATAATCAAGTCCCCCCACCCCTCCTCCCCAGTCTGGAAGATTTCGGTCTCATTTGAACACAACACTTTCTTCCTGAAGAACAAACGTGCACATTCAACTTAGCCCTGTTTGAGAATCAAATGGACATACAGCTTGATACCTGGGCTGTAGCTCAGTGGTGCCATATTGGCTTTCCATATGGAGATCCCAGGGACAGCCCCCAGCACCTCCAGGAATCCCTGCTTGAAACCATGGAAAGCCATTGCCGGTCAGTGTAAACTGGGGTTCAGGCACCACCTAAGAACACCTCTGCCATCAACAAAAGATACACACTTGCAAATGTATAGAATGACACAAAAAGCCCCACCACTGAGATTAACAGAATAAATTTGTGCACCTTGTAGTAAATAATATGTGTATATAGATGCTTCTATGAAACATTTTTACTTGAGAGAGACAGACAGAGAGACTAGAGGAAGTTTAACACATCATTACAAAAGGAACTCTTCATTAAAATGCCATCAGTACTAATCATCATAATTTTTGATGAAAGAAATATATATTGTACTGTGTATTAGCTAGCAATTCCTAGCTCAGCTTTTTTTATCTCCTCCATCAGTTTTACTGCTGCTTTGCCTAGTGATAGTGCCATAATGGGGGGCTTATTTTTATATATATATATATATATATATATATATATATATATATATATAGCCAGTTTCCTGGCTTCTCACCACTATAATTCATAACATGACAAAGAAAATGACAGTGAAGTTGTATTTATGTCTATTCACAAGTAAAATCCATTGCATTCAGTGGGGCTTACACCCAGGTAAATGGGAAGAGGATTGCAGCCTCAGATCCAGATGAGATATGCACTTAATTTGCAGCAAGCCATTACATAACCTGTTTCTGAGTAGACATGCATAGGATTGCACTGCGAGAGAGGAGCAAAAGACTGAAAGTGGGTATTATTTGCATTGGTCGATCTTTATCAATGCACAAGTCAAGATTGGGTGCTCAAGGTCTACATTTGGTATCATCTCATCCCAATTAATTTGCACTGAGCTATTTCCATGCATTCATTTAAAAATATATATACTAAATCTCTATGCATAGCTATGCCTTTGACAGCTGACCACCTGAATTTAGCCCCTTCATATAGTGTCATAAATTGTTTCCAAATGGCAAAGTAATTCCTGTTAAACGTTGCCTCTGCTTTTCAGTGATCTGTGAGATCTTAAAATTGTGCCAAAATATCCAAAGCCACAGTAAAGGCAATTACTTCTGGACAATCTGTGTCCAGATGTTCTATTTGCTACTCGAGATATGTGTATGTTTCTCTTCTATAGCTTTGTCAATGGATGAGTGGGTTGTTTTACCAGATTGTCTAGCTGCTTTTATGTGCAGCTAGAACATTACAATTATTCCCATTAGAGCTGGGAGGAGAGGGGGGGGACCAGCCAGCCAAAGAAACAAACAAACAGTGGCCACAGTCCATGAGCCATCAATTTGCTTAAGCATGCCTGACAGTGCCTTGAATTGTGGCCAGCAGCAGAGATGCCTTTGAACAGTTCCAGATCCATAAGTTGCTCCTAGAACCAGTTTGTTTGTTTTGCTTTTCAGCTCTAGCCTGCCTTGCCTTTGTGGTTCAGGAACAACCATCTTTAAAATAACTCATTATTCTTCACCATAACTCTTGTCAATTTTATTTTATTTAACCTACACTGGCTCCCAGTACGTTTCCGAGCACAATTCAAAGTGTTGGTGCTGACCTTTAAAGCCCTAAATGGCCTCGGTCCAGTATACCTGAAGAAGCGTCTCCACCCCCATCATTCTGCCCGGACGCTGAGGTCCAGTGCCGAGGGCCTTCTGGTGGTTCCCTCATTGTGAGAGGCAAAGCTACAGGGAACCAGGCAGAGGGCCTTCTCGGTAGTGGCGCCCGCCCTGTGGAACGCCCTTCCAGCAGATGTCAAAGCGATAAACAACTACCTGACATTCAGAAGACATCTTAAGGCAGCCCTGTTCAGGGAAGTTTTTAACGTGTGATATTTTACTGTATTTTTTCTTTCTATGGAAGCCACCCAGAGTGGCTGGGGAGGCCCAGCCAGATGGGCGGGGTATAAATAATAAATTATTATTATTATTATTATTATTATTATTATTATTATTATTATTATTCCCATGTTATAGATGAGACTAGCTGAGGTGTCAAGGATCCCTCTCAACAAGGCTATGCAGGTAATGGAAACTTCTTTTTGTAGAGAAGGAAATTTTTGAGAAATAGAGGGGCAGGTTTTGGAACAGCAGAAGCTTAAGGAGCTACAGGATTCAGTGGAAGCCCTAGAGTAGCAACAAAATACTTAGATACACTGGTGGGACCCCCTCCTGGGCTAGGCATGCATTGGATACTGAAGTGTAGATGGGTTCCCATGAGGAAAGACACAGTGATAACAGCAAGAACATTTATTGAACTAACAGAAGTGGAAAACAGGGGCAACTGCTTATATACATTTCTGAAAGCCTGGGCCACTTCAACTCCCAACGTGATTGGCTGTCTAAATTTCCAAGCTGTGAATCATAACTCAGAGTTTAAGAGCCAATGTCAGAGGTCCAAATCTGAAATGTTCTGTGATTGGATATCTTGTATCAAATCAGAAAACAGGGGCTCGGAATCCTTAGTCCAGACTCAAGCTCAAACAAACACAGACCACTGAATACATAACAGATACAGTGGCCATTCTACTAGTGTGATGTAAGCATAAGGTTGCTCTGCTGTTTGGTAAAAAGCAAAGGTCAGTGCAAAATCCTAAAAAGAGCTGACATTTGCTATGGAAGAAATCAACAAAAATAACAAAATGTTGCTTGAAGAGGTGCCAACCTTTCTGGGCCAGTGGGCACATTTGGAATTTTCATGTAGCGCCCTTGATGCAGTCATAAAATGGCTGCCATGGGAGTGTGGCATATCAGCCCCACTGTGCTCACTCACGCAGAGATGCCCTTTGCACTTCTCCTCTGCTAAGAGTGGGTGGGAGGGTGGGCATCCCGTTCTGGCATTCAGTGAAATGTGGCCATTTTTAGGAGGGGCGTTCAGTGTTGGAGAGTCTGAGCTAGTGCAGACAGGAGCTGAGGAGGAAGAGCAGGCTGTCTCTTTTGCATTGTAGAATTTTTGAGGGGATATTTATGAGTACCATCGGATGTACTGGTGGGTGCACTGGTGCCCACTGGTGCCACACTGGTGACCATACACTTATCTAGGATGCTAATATAGCAATAGATTCTTGCCTAAACTTGATCAACACAAGAAATCCTCACCTGACATCAGTGAAAAGCAGGCACACTACAATGCCTGCGTGGAGCGTATATTAACCAAATATAGCTGTTTCATCTTGTGCAGAAAAGTGGTAAGGTAAAGGGACCCCTGACCATTAGGTCCAGTCGTGGCCAACTTTTTGGTTGTGGCGCTCATCTCGCTTTATTGGCCGAGGGAGCTGGCGTACAGCTTCCAGGTCATGTGGCCAGCCTGACTAAGCCGCTTCTGGTGAAACCAGAGCAGCGCACGGAAATGCCGTTTACCTTCCCACTGGAGCGGTACCTATTTATCTACTTGCACTTTGACATGCTTTCGAACTGCTAGGTGGGCAGGAGCAGGGACTGAGCAACGGGAGCTCACCCCGCCGCGGGGATTTGAACCACCAACCTTCTGATCAGCAAGCCCTAGGCTCTGTGGTTTAACCCACAGTGCCACCCGCGTCCCGCAGAAAAGTGGAGTATAATGCAAATTGTTAATAAACAATAATGCATATTACACAAGCAGAAGGTTTCAGGCACCACCAGGTAAATGGACTTCAGCTTGTAAGGCTACGGAAGACCACTGCCTAAAACCATGGAGTCACATGTAGAGCTTCCTTGGAATCTTCTGCCAAGGCTGAGTCATCAGCAACTGCTTTAAACACAAGGACCATATTCCAGGTGGCTCATTGGGCAGCCTCCAAATATTACAGCAGTGCTGGTTCCAGGTTTGAGCTGCTCCCTACCAGGAATGGCACCTTCTTGTAGCTTCTTCCTACTTACATAGGTGGATAGATTCTACCCCCTAGCAAGTTAATATGGTGGTTTGGGCTTTTTTTCAAACTTGCCGCAACTCAGTTCTGGCACCTCTTAGGTGGGCACCATTTGCCATTCTGAGAGAGGAGGGTTTCATGATGAGTTCTGGCACCTCTTTTCCTAGCAAAAATAGCACTGGTGGTGGTAGTAGCAGTGCTGCAACCTGCACTCACCATTTCAATTTTCAAGTCAATGTTACATTGTGCTGACTATGGGAATCAAAGTGACCAGTGGCTCCCAGACTGGCCACTGGTGTGGGAGGGTGATAAAGGTCCAGCATCAGCATCAGTGTGTTTGCTGAAGCCCTGCCAGCTGACCAAAAGACGAGAAGGGGCTGAGGTCAACCTTGCAGTTCAAGTAGCTCTTTGGACCACCAGCAAGATTTCTTAGGTCCACATGCTCTCATCATAGATCTTGTTCCCTGACAAAGGAGCTTCCAGCTGACAGAGGAAGAACATTTGTGCCTTAAGCATATGGGATGGGAAAAAAATAAACCAGTTTTGGAGGCCGTCTGGATAACAGTGTTATTCAAGCATTAAAATACAGTCAGGGAGAAAAGATGGAGAACAACACATATAACAGTTTTTCTCCCTTGCCGCTATAAGAAGGAAAACTTTCCTATTAAACCACCAGTGTTCTCATTCCCCTGCTCCCCCGCAGCATGCACTTTCTTTCTGTGAGAAAGAAAAAAAACACACATATTGTGCCTCACGACACACACCGCTGCTTTCCATTTTCACTTCCATAAATACGTCAAGTTTCAAAAGTCGTCTGTGTCTATAAGCATTTAGGCACTGAAAACGTTAAAATCCTTATTAGATGACTCAAGCTTTGTATTCCAGGCAAGGCTGGTGCATTGACGTTAACTTGTTTGAATCTTAAATTGCATCACTAGGTAGGCATTGATAGGCATTTTTTTGATCACACAACTACTTCTGCCATGCACCAGAGGAATAGGCAGAATGAGCAAAACACATACATTATATCCTGATGTTTTCCCCCTAAATTATTTGTATGTCTGTGTGTATTAGTCAGTAAATATATTATTTTAATGATTCATCACATTCTACCAGGATCCAGAGCCTATAGATATATAGGCATGCTCATATGTATATCAAACGTTGGCTGGCTTCCTGTATCTATAAAAAATATTAGCATTGCAAAGAAATACCTGGAAGTATTCTTATGAGAGTGTTCAAATATATTCATTATTTGCGAGCTTGAAAACCTTGATTTTGCATTTGGACAAGTGGATATGCTTCTAGCATTCAAGGAATTTGGCTGAGCTGCTTGAACCCAAATGGATGAAAATAAATACTAAGGGCACTTCTTCAATAATTGTATGAAATAAAGTACCTTTGCCTTTAAAATGTGTTATTGTGAGGCAAATTAAGGCCCTTGTTGAGACAGCTACTTAACAGCACAAATGAATGCATGTCCCACTGGCTACAATGCAACTGTTACAAAAGCCCAGCGCCTGTCCCCTCTCTCTGCCAAGCAGTGGCCAGAGTGCATTGGGTCACAGATATACATACAGGGTCTGTGCCCTTTCGGAGAACAGAAGACACGGCGGAAGCTGTCGTGCTTTAAGAAATAGGGCTTATTTGCCTATTTACACCTTCCATCTTCATGGGGGGGGGGGTCCAGATCCTACAGCATGGCCCAGAACATTGCAGGCCATCCTTCCTTCACTCTTGCCAAGATGGATCTCCCCTTTCCTTCACCTTTCTTCTTCTCAACCACTTGTCTCCTTGATCCTTGCCCATCCTGGCTAATAAAAGCAAGCTGGGAAGGGCTGGGTGATGGGCTCTGCAAGGTGGTGAATGCTTCCTTCTGTGAGGGAGTCTTCCCAGCCCTGCTGAAAAAGGAGATCATTAAACTTCTTCTTAATCATTAAACTGCTTCTTCATCTTTGGACCCTTAGTTGTTAAGCCACTCTGGGAATTGTAGCTCTCTGTGGAAGATGGGTAGCGAAATATGCTGCCAGCATCATTTCCCAAGGGAGGAGAGTCCTGACAAGTCCCCTTCTGTCTTCATTATCAACTTATACTACTCTGCCCACACACCCCTTTTCCCCTCTCCATCTGTTGAGAGAAAGAAAATATAGCAGAGGGTCCTTCAAACTTTCTTGCCAAATGATCAAAAACACTCAATGTGATTTCTGAGGAATTGAAAAGAGCACTCAAGGGTCTCATTGATATTAGGGGGGAGGCCAGGTTATTCCCCCCTACTGTGTGTCATACACAAGGCAGCCAATGGATTTCTAAACCCTGATCATTAGAACATTCAAATAGCACACATTAGATTTCTGATTAGCTGCTATCACAGTTGCAGCCCAGCTAGAAGTCATCACATCTCTAGGTTATGGCTAAATGGTTTGCTTTGAAAGAAAAGTATTGAAATCAAAAGAATTTCATCCTGTGATGGAAATCTTGATCTAATAAGTGAGAAAAGAACAGGATGTAAAGATGTTTTAATCTCTTTACAGTACTGTAATAAATCAACTGGTTGGAGCTTTTTTTTAATAGAGGCAAGGTACTTCAGAACCCTCAAACTTGATGCACTCATTTAATTAGGTGCCAGCAGCTGAAAAGTTAACACTAATTTCCTTTATTCTTCATTGTGTTCCTCTTCCTTGCCTTTGCAGCTAAAGGAAATTATATCTCCAGTCATTGCCCATGGACAGAAAAGAGGCTTGCTGCAATATCTTTTCAAGGCTAAGGCTTTAAAATGCACACGTATACTTAAATTCACTAGAGTTTTCATCTGTATTTGCTTAAACTTTCCATCTGAAAATGCATGTTATGGCAGGGATGTCTTAATAGACACTGTACAAAGCAACCACTCTTGAAACTGTGGAGATGAATGGATCCAAGGCTGAAAAAAGGGATGGTGGAAAATTATTATATTCCACTGCAGTAAAAAGGAATTGGTACAGTGTGAGCTGAAACTATTTAGCTCTACCCAGATGCTGGGATAACCTGGACTGTGGAATATGGAATGGATTCTACTTGTAGAATGTACATACATGGGTTCCTCCATTATATTGAAGGGTCAGTGACATCCCACTGGCTATTCTTTGGCTTTGCTTTGCTTGCTCCAAAGCCTCTGGCATGCTGAGCTGCCACTTGCCACTCGGTCAACACATTAAAGACCTCCAGAAGATGGAACTGTGTGTAGCACAGCAGTTGGAGATGTCCCAAGCTGTGCTACACACATTCCTTGAGGATGACTGTAAATCAGTTGTATTATTTACATGCTGCAGACCCCAGGTTCCATTCCCAGTATAGAAAATGTAGAGATCAGTGCCTGGCAGTGTAGAAAACACTAAGCTATATCAACCAGTATGAAATAGCTTCCTGTTCCCCCTTTTCCATTTCAAGAATGAGTCTGATGCATCACATGTCCCATTTGATCCAGGCAAGGAAGTTGTCAGCAAGATGGCTGCACCAGCTTTGAACAGGGCTGATGGCCCCACATCTTCTCAGAGCTCCTCAGGGTCTGAATACACATGGGGCTTGATTTCTTTCTCCTGGGTTGGCGGTCCTAGGCTGCTAGTTGGACTCTTCTGTTGCTGGGCATATGTTTTGACCTGGACCTCTTGTCTAGGTTTAGACAATATAATCTATGATGAAACAGAAGTAGAAATGGAATTTCACAAGCATTTGAGTAGTGACTCTGTTACTTGGGGATATTAGTGGCATCCAGTGAGATTTGACAAATAACAGCCTCATTAAATGAAGGCAGGAAGCTGGGAAAATGAGGTCTGCATTGGAATGTGCCCAATTACAAGTAAGGTAGTTGGATGAGACATTGCTACATCTCTCTGTGTTTAGGAAGAAAGCAGAACTGAAAACCTGAATGGATTTAGGAGCTTATGTATATTAAAACACACACCCCTGACTTAATTGTAGGGCTGACAAACGCAAAAAATTCCTTGACTCAGAATTGTGCTACTTCCCTCTCTTCCCTGTGCTAAAATTGACTAAAATATATGTGCAGGAAAATGCCTTTTCCTTCCACTTTGTTACAGATAATTAGCCTTTCAAGGAAACTACTAACAAGCAGAAAGAAACAAAGGGTTTTGGGGATGACAGGGCTCACTTAAAATCTATGCCCAACCAGACGTTCCATAGTACTGATGGGTCTCGTACTAGTTCATTTCTGAAGCCACCTGGCTATTCCATTTCCCAATATTTGTTTCTAATGAAACTATTAAGGATAGTATTTAGCGCTGGGTCGTCTACCAAAGGTACAGTATCCTGATTTGGCCAGCAGGACTGGATCCTTGGAGGCTTGAGTCGCATCTGAATTCCAGAGCCATCTGGAAGTAACAGAAAATTCTGGGCTTTGCTCTCAAAGATTTGTGGAAGGGGAAAAAAGTTTAGTTTAGTTCAGTTAGACAAATGCCAAAGCTCACTAGCAGAGATGAATCCCATCAACCCCTGTCAATTTGTGTGAGTGTTGAGCTTAGCAAGAACTGGTGTGCTATCACCACTAACCTCACCCAGAGAATGATGAATTTTCAATCAATCCAGTGGCAGAGCTTCTTCCTCCAGCACCGGGGGGGGGGGTGGAAGGAAGGCAGGGGTGGGGCTGGCGAACATCTTGGGAGCGGGGCATGCCACCCACAGGGGCGTGGCATGTGTTCTGGGGGTGGGGCATGCTGCCTGCAGAGGTGTGGTGCATGTCCTGGGCAGGGGGGCAGCCAAGATGGCACCCCACTGGGATCACGCTGCCAGGGGTGGCGTGCTCCCCCCGCACTCCTCTTCCTCCGCCAGTGAATCCATCCCCTTCCCCCCCCCCCCCCGATAGTATGGAGTAAGTGCATTACTTATTCTTGGAAAAACATGCTGACGAGGCCCTTTAAAGTTCTCCAAATAAAACGTGACAGGAAGAATATCCTCTGTTAAGTGCTGAAATCCATATATTATTGAAATTAAGGGAAAGCAGGCCTGTTCTTAACCTCAATCAACAGTACTGCCTTGGAATTTTCAAGCAAGCAGATGTCTGTGTGCAGAGCCAACAAAACAATAGAGTGAAATCAGCAGCTCATGCACATATGTAACAAACATTAAAGTTGTAATTCTTATTGAGGAATAAGCCCCATTGAACACAAGGAGACCAGTGGTGGACTTTGGTCTTTAAAATTTCAGTGGCAAGCCCAAAATTCAGTGCCTTTTACCTCTTGCCTTCCATTCTACTCAATCCACTATGTTATAGTTGTGAAGCCCTGCAGCAGCTCTAGTGTTGGCGCCCAGTGCGGCAGAATCAGTTGCACCACCCTAACTCCTCTTCTGGGGAGACTGAACTTAACTCTGAGTAGGATTTCTCTGCTAAATCACAGAAATAGCTGGGAATGCACTGAGTTGCCTCTCTGAAAGTGGAGAAAGGACCGAAATCCTATGCGGTCACAGGATTCCACTGCACCATATATAGAGAACTGCATATAGAGGTTATACATATAAAGAAGTCAAAAGATATTTGGATTTTTAAAAATCCAACATGAAGACAGCAAAGTGCAACATCATATAGATGCATGCACCTATAACTGTTCTCTCTGTGTGTTGCTATTTGGTTGGAGTGAAGAAATCACAACTCCCTTGCTTGGAGTCAAGCCTTGTTAGCAAGATTAGCATACTGTTGCTGTTTCCCATTCCAGTGGCCCCAGCTGGTTCTGAAGCCATTTTGGCAGGGGCACAAAACAATTACTATGAAATGCTTACTAGCCAGACATTTGCTACACTTGTGTGATCACCTCTTCCAGGGGGTGCTTTTATAGGTGCTTTTTAAGAAGCCATGCTTCCTCACACAAGGTATGTGGGTTGTCAGGCATATCCAGGATTTCATTCCCTCTTAATTGCTATGGTGAAACAATGTCTCAGATTGAGTTACCAAAAAGCAAAGTGATAGTGAAGCAGACAGAGCACAAGCCTGACATTAGACTGCAGGGACATTCATAACAATATCTGACCACCGTTCACTCTTGTCTGCACAGTCAGGTTGACAAGGGAGGGAGGACAAGGAGGAACATCCTCCCTCTTCCAAAGAACTTTGAAGGGCCGGGATGGTGGTTCTAATCCATGTTAGTATCCATTTTAAGGTAATGAAACCAGAATTAAAGAAACAGATTTTCATAAAGTCAAAATAAGACCGTTTTCAATACATTGGGGGGGGTGTCAAAAAAAGTTTGTGTTGTTTTTGCATGGTATGGATAAACAGGATATGAAAGGGAAAGAACATATTTGATTTTATATTCTCACAAAATCTTACTATAGCAGATTAAATGCATACCGCATTCAAGTCACTAATAAAACTGCCGAGAGTTAATCCAGAAACATAGGAAGCTACCTTATACTGAGTCAGACCATTGGCCTATGTACTGTCTACTCTGACTGGCAGCTGGTCTGCAGTGTACTAGGAAGGTGTTTTCCCCAGTGCTATTGGAGAGATGAGGAATTGATGTTCTGCATGCAAGGCAGATGTTCTGCCACTCAGCTATTGGTTGGTTGACATCTGTATGTCTTGGGAGCAACAATGGAGGAGTGTACCTTTGAGGGTGAGATCACGCTTTGGAACATTGCATTGCCTGCTACGGCTGTAGAGACTGATGTGGGAGAGACATGTTTTGTTGCAACTGGGGCAGATGAAGACATTTGGTTGTGCTGCTGCAGATGCACCAGGGTGTTTCTTCTCTCTGTGCTTCTCCCAGTGGTCATTCTCCTCTGGTCACTGCTAGGGATACATGGCTTGACTGCTTGCCTCCAAGCACTGTGGTTGTCTGCAAGGTATTCCCACATGGCATGTTTGATGTTGCCAACCTTCATGTCCCGTTTGCGGACATCTTTGTAACGCAGAGTTGGTCTGCCAATGGGCCTGGTGCTTGAAGGCTGGACTCGCTGCAGGCTTGGGCAAAACAGTTGATGAGTCTCTGTAGAGCTTCCGTGGAGTGTGCTGTCAAAGCTGCATCATCTGCAAACAACATCTCTTGGCTAAGGACCCACCACACTTTTGTCTTGATGCAGAGATGTGACAGGTTGAAACATGGGTAGGCAAACTAAGGCCCGGAGGCCAGATCCAGCCCAATCGCCTTCTGAATCCGGCCCGCAGATTGCCTGGGAATCAGCATGTTTTTAAATGAGTAGAATGTGTCCTTTTATTTAAAATTCATCTCTGGGTTATTTGTGGGGCCTGCCTGGTGTTTTTACACAAGTAGAATGTGTGCTTTTATTTAAAATGCATCTCTGGGTTATTTGTGGGGCTTAGGAATTCGTTCATTTTTTATTATTATTTTCAAAATATAGTCTAGCCCCCCACAAGGTCTGAGGGACAGTGGACCGGCTCCCTGCTGAAAAAGTTTGCTGACCCCTGGGTTGAACAGACCCCCATTGCTCCATTTATGATTCTTACAAATATCCCGTTTCTGTTACTTGTCTGAGATTGCAAAAATTGTATGTGTGTTGTGTGCATGTCTTTTTTCACTTCAGCAAGTCATGAAGTTGTGTGTAGGCATTCATTAGAGAATCCACATGCTGCACCACTATTAAAGGCAAATATGTGTGATGATTTCATAAACCTACTGCTGAACAATGTGCCATAAATTAAGAATTAAAAATCTTAATGAGCTGCAGTCATTACTGCCCAATGCACAGCATGCTTTTTCCTACAATACATAAGAAGGCATTTTTCTCTGGGAAAGGGGCAAAAATATCCAGACAATCTAATTCTCCACAAGCTTATTTTTTAGGAGCTTCACATCTAATACAGTAACAGATTCATTTACTTCCCCCAAAATAGTAGTAATTGGCTAATTTGGCATGCTTAATTAATAAGTGCTTTTACATTGGATTTCACAAACCATGTTTCCTGTTTTATTGTCAATTTGGTCTACATTTTCTACTAAAAGCACATGGCTCAGTATGTTAGTCTATCCTGAGCTAGATGGACCCAGATTCTGACTTGGTATTAAACAGCTTCCTGTGAAACAGAGGCAAATAGTTGAGGCTGCTGTGGTGGGATCAGAGGTCATGCCTCTCACCTATGCAATGGCACAGTGTTATCCCTTTGCACTGGTACCAAATTTACATGTTCCTTGACCAGGGTGGTGACTGTGGTCCCCAAGCTATTTGAGATAACCTTTAAGATGGGCATTACATACTTAGGCTCATTCTCAGCCCTACTTAAACATTACTTATTTCAAAGTAATCTGTGCATGGCATTAAATTAGGCTTCAAATTTAGCATGAAGCACCTCATATTGTTGGACAAGTGGAATTTCAGAACTGAAAGGCGGGATATGCAATAGGTGGCATGGCCAACCAAATGTCTGCAGCTCTTCTACATTGTTCACCTAACCTAACAGGGAATCTGTTTCAGAAGGTGAAGGCTTTTGGTCCAATGTCCCATCATTTCTGAAGAAGTGCATCTGGCTGCAGGAGAGGGAAGGAAGGAACAGTGAGACCCACTCCATTGGTTTGGATAGGAAACCATATGCCATTAGCAGCATCTTTACCTCAACCATCAATTATCGTATTTTTTCGTGTATATGTATAAGACGCCCCCTATTTTTAGGGACTCCAAATTAAGAAAACACCTCTCAACACTACCCGTGTATAAGACGAGCCCCAATTTTAAACCCTTTTTTTTTTTTTTTTTTGGTAAAAAAAAAACCTAGTCTTATACACGGAAAAATACGGTAACCATTAGCCATTCCACCAGGCCACAGAAAGTACGAGATCAATCATGCAAATGGGGGGGGGGGGAATGGAACTTGAAAAAATGGCCAGCCCTTGAAATGGCTACTTGGTATTTTAATAACTATTCAAAGATTTGTGTTCCAATAAACATTTTTTTTCTATAAGTTATTGTCAAACTGAAGATAAAATAAAACACCCAGCACCCTTTATATTCAGCAAGCAGAGAAACTTGGTAGTCTATCTTAACTTGGTTTAAGATACACAGAGTCGGTTTGCCAAATGATAAAAGGAATCATAAAGAATTGGGGGGGGGGGGACAACAGATCGTTGGGAAACAAAGTAACTTTCCCCTGTCTACCTTTTCACTTTAAGCATTCCAAATCATAGATACGCTGTGATAATCTCTAATGCCTTTGGGAAATTTCTTCAATAGAAAGTTCATTAGCTGGGATTGTGAGTAAAGACAGATGTTTGTTTGTTCATCATACGGCAGCTGTCACGAAGGAAATATTCAGTTTCTAGTTAGCTTGGAGAAGTTGAATGTATCCTCCATGGGAAAAGATCATATTAATTCACTTCTTTCATGAGAATGATAACAAACTTCCCAAAAATATATACTATAATGGAAACTTGTAATATTTTCTCCTTTGACAGAATAGAAGCAGAGTAACACAGTAAGCTTGCTTCACAATTGCTACACACCCAAGGAGCTTTCACAGTGGGTGCAAGTAAGCAGAGGAGTCCACCAAGAAACTGTATTGGGAGCAGTGCTATTTAACTCAGCCTATGTATGCATTCTCCTGCCAACCTAGCAGTTCAAAAGCACATAGTGCAAGTAGAAAAATAGGTACCGCTCTGGTGGGAAGGTAAACGGCATTTCTGTGTGCTGCTCTGGTTTGCCCAGAAGCTGTACACTGGCTCCCTTGGCCAGTAAAGCGAGATGAGCGCCACAATCCTAGAGTTGTCTGCAACTGGACCTAACGGTCAGGGGTCCCTTTACCTTTATGTATGCGTTACCATTTATTCTGGCGGCATCATGCTCCCATCACTGGTGTTTGACACTAAGTACACAGGATGCCAGCCACAATCCATCTGTGTCCTGTAGCTTCTTGAGAAATACCGCTGTTTGATTCATTTTCTTTCAAACCTGCTTCCCTCCAATCTGAATTTCCAAGCTTAAGCTGAGGTGTGTACAGTTCAGTTAGCTGCTGCACATGTGCAGATGACAACTACTTTGAATAGGAGGGGGAGGTTGCAGGCATGAGGAAACAAATCAGGTAATGTGCATCAAGTGAAGACACTTCCGTCTCGTTTCTGTTGTGCATAGCAACTGCAAATGTGACTTAAAATGCAGGGGGGAGGGGAATGACCTCACCACATTTTAAACCACTAAATACCCTTATTTATAAATGATTTTGAATTGGTGACCAATTTTGCAGATGGCCACACAAAGCTCCAAAGCAAACCATGAAGAACTAAAGAATCATATCTCTAAAAATGGGTGAACAAATTACAAGATCAAGATGAAAGACAGGAGTCAAAGTTAGCTGCCTGTTATTGCCAATCAAATGCTTAATGAGAACTCCAGTTCAATGTGCCACATAGATGAAAAAAGGTATTGATAGTACAACTTTTCACATGCCACTGATTTAATTTTTCGCAAGTATTGCAAATTTATGACACGGCCACAAATAGGATTTTGTATACAGTTCTGTTTATTCATACTTAAAAGGGTGTAGAAAAGAGAACTAATATGTTTGTAGGGATTGGAGAACATATTTGTAACAAAGTATTGGAGACTTGTCCAGTGGTACCTCAGGTTAAGTACTTAATTCATTCCGGAGGTCCGTACTTAACCTGAAACTGTTCTTAACCTGAAGCACCACTTTAGCTAATGGGGCCTCCTGCTGCTGCCGCGCCTCTGGAGCACGATTTCTGTTCTCTTCCTGAAGCACTATTTCTGGGTTAGCGGAGTCTGTAACCTGAAGCATATGTAACCTTAAGCGTATGTAACCTGAGGTACCACTGTACTGTATGGGGAGGGGGGGAATTGAATAGGATCATGATAGAGGCTCAAAACTGAGTGGTATGGGCAGAATTGACTGGGGAAATGCCCAGCCTCTCACTTTCACACACAAACACATACATAGTTGTCAGATCACTCAATGATATTGATTGGAAGTAGATTTAGGATAGATGAAAGTAAGTAGAATACAACATAACTAGCTCAGAATAGTATTAACAACCTCAAGATACTGCTGCTTGTTTGTTTCTTTTTTTGGTAAGTCGCTCAGAGAAAGCTTACTGATAAACAGCTATTTCAGTCTAATAAATAATAGTTTAGATGGCTTTTCAAAACAATTTCTACTAATTTTGCCATGATAACTAAATAGGAAATCATGCTTGAAAGCAGTGTAGTTCTGTCAGATAGTTTGGACAAACAGCAAGGCTGCTGGCTGTGTGCTCTGCTTGAGGGTTCTCACAAAGCACCTGTCTGGCCAGCATTGGAGAAACAGGATGTTGCATTAAGCTTTTGTCTGATTCACCAGAGCTCTTTAGTGGAACAAGGGCACTGTCATTTCGCTGGGAAGAAGGTTCTTGGAGAGGTTCATCTGGACTGTGGCATGGCAGCAAAGGGGAGGGCAGCCTCCTTTCCCCTATGTTCTATGTTCCATGCTCCAGGCTCCAGGCTCCATATCTATGGGAAACTAAATATTCCCTTGGTTGAAAGTAAAGCAACAGCAACAGACACCATAATTCTTACTTGTGTTCTTGTCAAGTCTAGTTGACATTAAGAACTGAAGTGACTCAATGGAGCTGGCCAGGGTGCTGAAAAAAGATACATGCTTTTTATTGATAATACTTGAGTTAAATGAAATAAAGTGGAAAAACTAATGAAGCAGAAACAAAAATTTGCAAAAAATGCAAAAAATGCAAAAATAAGAGAGAAAAACACTATCATCTATCCATCTATCTATTTATTTGATTTATATAACACGGTTCATCATAAGATCTCAGGGCAGTTCACAGAGTGAAACACTATAATTCTATACATACTTCTCTAACATAATAATGATATTCTTAGAACTGAAGAACCCCATAAACACTTCATAAACAAACAAAAATATTTTTAAAAGATACACGCTTAAGAATTTGGATTATTAGTGCTTGACTTTTTCTGTTAGATTAGGTTATCTTAAAAGTTGGTGGACCAAGTGAAAGCTGGTGGTTTATATAGGTATACCTCAAAGACTGCTTTTCCTTTAAATGGGCATAGACAGCTTTTAACAATGAGCAGTAGTTGTGTCATTTACTCAAATAATTAAATTAATTAGGGCTGTGTTATATTATTTCAATTACCAGGAATTTTCAATGCATCAGCTATTACCAACAAAACAAGAGAACATCAGTTAATTAAGGTCTTTCTTCTAATAGGATGGATGCTTGAATAGCTCATTTAAAAAAGTTCAGGACCTTATTTCATAGATCACATTCCAGGCTATGGAGAAGGTGGTGTGGATGCCCTTTCTTATTTGCATTTGAATGAAGCTGCAGTTTCCACATCCTAGATTCTCCCTTATGTTCTAAAGCATCACAAAGCTCTATTCTTCCTCATTCCCCATTACCTGATCTTCCAATTCCATCACCCTTTCCATTTTTAAGTCTGTATGCTCTGTTTCCTCACACACCACACTTTCACACCAACTCAAATGCATTTCAGGCAATTTTCCTAATTTGCTATCTAGGCTTAGAATAGTATTTCTCTGTAGCTACTGGAGCATCCCCTGGTGGCTTCACAAGATTATTATGGTTTTATTTGGGAAATGTCACTTGGGAAAAATTATAGGTTCAAAATTTCATCCTCAACCATCTGGATTAAATAGTTTTGATCAGGTAACAAATGCCTTAATTGCCTAAATTAAACTTTCAGTTGCTTGGGGTACATCATGGAGCAGAGCAACTGTTTGTCTGACTCACATGGTTTATTTCAGTGGGCTTAGACATGCCTAAGCCTACATAGTTTCAGGCTGTCAAAGTAATATTAAAAGGCATGATAAGGATTTCTTTGTGCTTTCATTTTAACCAGTTTTATGGTCTGTGAGATGGGGCATCTGCCTGCTGTTCTTTGTTCCTTGGAGGTCTCATATCTTGCCATGGAGGAATCTGGGATTTGTGGGGGCATCTGGATTTTAAGTCAGCACAGTCAGTGTCCTGGTAGTAGCAGCCCACAGAGAGACTAATACTGGAGAAAGGTGTCTTGTTTCTGAAGTAAAATATAAACAGACCCCCCTTTGAAACAGCCATTCTCAGACTCAGATTCTACTTGGTTGGGCCCTGATAGCTTGTATGCAAGTGTGGGCAGAAATCCAGGTTCAAAAGCTCTGAGGCAGGCATCCCCAACCTTCGGCCCTCCAGATGTTTTGGCCTACAATTCCCATCATCCCTGACCACTGGTCCTGTTAGCTAGAGATCATGGGATGCCTGCTCTGAGGCATCAGCCGGCCCCTACAGCCCACCAATCAGGGTATCATGGGGTAAGATCTCAATAACTGGCAGAAAGCAGGTCTTTGGCACTGTATATGAAAGGGAAGTTGTGTGGAATTATCTCTTGGATGGCTGAAGATATGAACCTGCTGGCAAAAGCCCAAGAACAAATAGCAAGGGTATCTTCCCACCAAGTGTCGTTGGTGAGGACATCTAAGCAAGTCTTCTCTAGATGAACTCAAAAGTACTGGGAATAACCCATGACCACCCTAGTTAAGAGTGGTGTGTGAGAGAAGAGCTAAATCTGTTTACTGACTGGTTAACCTACTTGCAGGATGATCCCCAAGATCCCTTCACCTTCATCCAGGTTCTGATACTAAGCCTGACTGGGAGAAAAGTGTGTGTGTGTGTGTGTGTGTGTGTGTGTGTGTGTGTACTTTGAAGAGACAAACTTCCCCACCAGCTTTTCTCTTAAAAATCAGAACTCTCATCACTTTATATGTGATTGGGGCAGTGATATTATCCAGATTGACCCTTTGCAAAAAAACAAAAACAAAAAAAAGCAGTCTGGACTCCAGTTTCGTCATGTAAAGGGATTTTTGGGTCACAGAGAAGTTAAGGAATAGAAATCCTTGAGGCAGGGTGGCTGAACGAAGGATACAGAGCAGGCAATGGACTGATATATAGGAACCTGTGGGAAAGACAGGTGAAGAAGGGGCAACTTGAGTCAAAGAGAAGCGCAGAGAGTGAATAAGAAGATTAATCAGAGAAGGAGATCTAAAGAAATTTCATAGTGTTTAAGGTACAATTTTCTCTCTTCCTCACAGAGGGTCCAGGTTAATTCATTTCACAGCTTGCAAGCAATTAAGGTTCTACAGACAACTGCCCATATGGTAATATGTGATTTTCAAGTGGCTTGATGTGCCAGCTAAGTAGCAGTGCTGTATTTGAGCACTGGTTTGGTTTTCTAAGTATATAATTGCAGCTATTGAATTGTTGAATTGTTGAAAAGAAATACTGAGGTAATCATAGAAGTTCAGTTGATCCTCAAGATGTATTCAGGGGCTCCTTGAATTAAAAACAAACCAACCAGTTGTATTATTTATTTACAAAATGTGTAAATTACTATACAATGCTTTATAATAATAATAAAAAACCCAACAGAACTGATTAGAACTTTCTAAGGATGTTGCATAAAAACTGAAGCTTCCAGTGAGAGGAGAGATAGTTAGCTCTTTTCTGTGTTGTTTAGTGCCTCACCCAACAAAGGAAGCTGGGAGAATAAATAGTCTTGTCCATCTCAACATATGCTGAGGAGACAGGGTCCTGCCTATCTCAAAATGTGCTGCTAGGTGACATGAGGGGAAAGAAAACTCATGCCTGGTATGTTAATGTATAGGAGACTACTTCATACACAATCAGTTCTGACAGTAATTTCGGACATTCAGCGAACATGCACAGGGATGGAGAGGACAACTATATGCATATAGAACTCTATGCAACCAGGAGTCATGTTTTTCAGGGTTCCTGGTTACATATAAGGAACCATATGCATCTAGGTTTTGTGTTGGGTGGGTTGCAAACATAGCATGAAGGCCTTCATTGGTGTTCCTTGGAAGCAGTTCTCCAGCTTCAAATATATATATACTAGAGTAAAGTGGGCATAAAAATCATGTATTAGTGAAAAATACATTTGAAAGCTCATTAGATTGGGGCGAAATTCTTTGGAAAAAATGTGTATAATAGGCAAATATAAATACAAAAGTGTGTATATTAGGAGAAAGTCATGGTAAAATACTTATGGATTTTTATGAGACCGTTTAAAAAATAAATCACAAATTGATGTGGAAATGTGAGGAACTGAACTTAAGATAGGAAAAATTATATATTGAGAGAAACCAAAATCTGCATATTCACCCACCCTGGCATATCATAAGATATCCAGTCTGAGTGGCAAAATATGCTTCCAGCCCAGCTGATAAATCACTACAGGGAAACGAAGTAACTGAATGTATGCATTCCTTCCTTGCCTTCCACTTCCAATGAAAATGTCTGCCAAGGTAGCAAAAAGCACGAGCCAAGACAAAGAAATCTCTCATTGTACATCCTGACTGCTCTTGTCATTGTGTTGCTTCCTCGACATTTGCCCTGATTTCTCCTTCCTTCAATTTTCTGCACAGTTGCACAGAAAACAAGATAGGTTGGTGTCCCTCTTTTCTTCGCCCATGCATAAACTTCAGAAATAATATCCTTGCAGCTCCAGAAGTGGCTTGTTAGTCTGTCTTCTCCCTCCCCCATACCATCTCTTGATAGCAGCACAGAACTAGTGCTATGTTATCTGCACTAAGAAGGGTTATTTTTAGGCATTCTCAAGGATTCCATTTGAAGCAAGTTTAATTGACCGATTTTCCCGGTTAAAATCAGTAATTTAAGGAATGAGGTTTTTCTATCAGAGTCAAGCAGGTCCGATTGCGTGGCAATGCAGCTTGTCATCATCACCTTGAAGAATGATCTACACTCCATTTTATAGTGGTGCCGTGTATGTATAACACTGACATTTACGGTTTCACGCTTGCAAAAGTTTTAGTTTATTTTTTACATTTAAAAAGTCTCTAGTGCTCCTGGCAGATATTTGAAAAACAGCACTGCACACTGAAGTAGTCGATTTAACCAAAGAACGACCACCAGGGGATTTATCCTACTAGTTTCAAGAATCCTCCCAAAATTAGGGAACAAGTAATTTGAGACACACCACCCTAAGGATGGGAAGACAATGAATGATTTCCAATTCCCCCTAACCAATATCTTAACCTAGTTTTGGGATTGCATAGATTGAGAGCTCAGGTCTACAGATGTGCCCTGATCCAGATACACTTACATACAAAACTGTAGACACACAGAGAGACAATTGTTAGAGATACATATTTGGCTAGGATTGTGTGTCCTCACACCATGTAGTACAAATGAGAGGACACCCTGGATGCCTCATGCCCTAACTTCCATTGCAACACAAATGCACATTAAGATACAGTCTCCAGAGAGAGTTCCCAGTCTAATAATGGGTTCAGCATAAAAAAATTGCCTCCATGCATATATTTCCTTTGCTGGCTCAGAAGGTTTATATTTTGCACCATTTAGCCAAATGTACGTTATTTTAACCTGAACTATTTACTATAGTAAGGTAAAGTAAAGGTAAGGTAAGGTAAGGTAAAGGACCCCTGGATGTTTAAGTCCAGTCAAAGGTGACTATGGGGTTGTGGCACTTATCTCGCTTTCAGGCCAAGGGAGCCGGCATTTGTCCACAGACAGCTTTCCAGGTCATGTGGCCAGCATGACTAAACCGATTCTGGCACAATGGAACAGCATGATGGAAACCAGAGCGGCCGGAAATGTCGTTTACCTTCCCGCTGCAGCGGTACCTATTTATCTACTCGCACTGGTGTGCTTTTGAACTGCTAGGTTGGCAGAAGCTGGGAAAGAGCAACAGGAGCTCCCCCCATTGTGCAGATTTGAACCACCAGCCTTCCGATCAGCAAGCCCAAGAGGCTCCATGGTTTAGACCACTGCTCCACAATACAGGTGCGTTATAGGTAGATTTTTTTCTGTCTAATATGCAGCACTTCTATCTTGCAGTTATATATATATATATATATATATATATATATATATATATATATATATGCAGGTTTTGGTGTCCTCGGGTGTCTTCCCGTGTAAAAGTTGGGGTGTCTAGGCGACGTTTCGACGAGGTCTCACTCGTCATCTTCAGGCTGGTGCTTTCGGCTTCTTGTTACTGGAACAGAGCAGGATCTCAGTGTTTGAGTTCCTATAAATACTGTAGAGGGGGTGTGGTGTATAGCCTCCAATGTTCTGGGCAGAGAGGCTATACACCACACCCCCTCTACAGTATTTATAGGAACTCAAACACTGAGATCCTGCTCTGTTCCAGTAACAAGAAGCCGAAAGCACCAGCCTGAAGATGACGAGTGAGACCTCGTCGAAACGTCGCCTAGACACCCCAACTTTTACACGGGAAGACACCCGAGGACACCAAAACCTGCATTCCTGTACCCGTGAAAATCTACGAAAGCATATATATATATATATATATATACACACACACACACACACACACCAGTTTCTTTTTGGTACAGCATCAATAACAGATGCACATGCATATGCTATGCATCAGCTCTGTTCAGTGAAGACCAGAAATATTGGCTCATTCCATAAATCAGTCCTATTTATTCATTTATTACATTTGTACCCGTCTTGTTGCTTGTCCAGAGAAACATAGACTTACAAATGTTTCATAAGAATGTAAGAAGAGCTCTGCTGAATTGGACCAAAGCCCCATCTAGCTCGGCATTCTGTTCTGAAACAGGCTGACCACAGGCTAACTAGATGCCTTCACAGGAGGTCTCTGATCCTGATAATGACCAAGGTCTACCCCGCTTTGTTTCAGCAATAAATTTGTTCCTCAAAGCTTTGTGCCATTCCCCAAGTCAGCCTTTTCTATCAGCCACCCTACACTAAGCTATTAACCCTCATGTTTAAGCACTGCACTATTTTTACTGGAAGTCTACCTGCATTAAAAAGTCAATTTTTCTTTCATTCCTTTCAAATATTATTTAAGACAGCTTTCATTGGACTAATCACCTTAAGCCTACCAAATGACTCCCAAGATTAAAGGGAAGATGAGAAAAATGCTGTCTAGAACTGGTGCTTATTGGTCGCAAGCTAAATTTGTGCAGCGAGGCTAGACCGGTTTCCAGAGTTCTTGTAAATTCTGCCTCAGTTTGAATTATTTACAGCCTGTGGGTTTATATTCAGAGATGCTCCATAAAATGCCATTCAGATCTAGGTCTGTCATAATTACAGTGAGACCACTTTCCCCCCATTCTATTTGAAACCATTTTGCATGGGCGGGGGTCCCATCCTCTCCCACTCCCACTGCAAGCCACATGGCCTACTCTTTCTGAATGATGATTGAATTCTAGAAACACAAAGCTGAAAAGCCTGTGTAATATCAATGCAATGCTTATTCATGTATTTTATGCAAATGTACATTCACCTTCAGTTTCAAGCAGCACTTCAGGGGCATAGTACCGATATGGGATGTGTGCTGCCATTTTTTAAAGGCACATAATAGTTTCGAAGTTGCAAAGCAATGCACCAAAGCTATAAATTTAAGCCAGGGTAGCCAACATGGTTGGCTTAAAACAGGCATCCCCAACCTGTGGCCATCCAGATGTTTTGGCCTACAATTCCCATGATCCCTAGCTAACAGGACCAGTGGTCACGGATGATGGGAATTGTAGTCTGGAGGGCCGAAGGTTGGGTATGCCTGGCTTAAAATTTCCATCATCCATGGTGGCTGAGGGAGTCCAACAACTAACGGGCCAGAGGTTCCCCATGCATGGTGTCAATCATACTAAATAAACCAATGGCCTAATTCAGTATATGACAACTTCATGCATTTGTAGTTTCCAGTGTCATCTAGTCTAGTTTAGCAAATATGGCAGCTCCAAATGGTCTGAACTAAAACTGCAATGGCATCTGTAGGCACCCTATTCACTACTCCTGCTCTAAACAACCTTATTAAGGTGGAATCCTGGGGAACTTACTCCAGTGTAGGATTGCTCTGAAAACAATGTAAACTGCATCTGCAAATGCAATGGCCTCACATCATCAGCAGATTGCAGTGCTTCTGGTTCATGCAGCCATTCCATTTTTCAATTCTCAGTAGCACTGTAAGTTCTGTTGGGGAAAGGGGAAGGAGAGCTGTGGTCTCAGTCACACATACCTCTCTCTTTCACCCCTCCTCCTGATTAGAAACAAATATTCTTTCAGCAGTGCATCTCCAGGAGTTAGCATCTCTACCTTTGCATTCTAAAGAATCAGGCTCAAACAAATGCAGTTTAATGGAAAAGGAGAGTCAACAAAGAAGTCATAAAATCACACCCTGAGGCAATTATCTGAATTTATTCATCTGTGACTCGGACCTCCTGGTCCCAGAAACCCATGACAAAGAAAATCATAGAATAATACAAACGTAGAGTTGGAAGCGACCATGAGGGCCACCTAGCCCAATCCCCTGCAATGCAGGAATCTTTCTTCCAACATGCAGCTTGAACCCACAACCCTGGGATTAAGAGTTAATGCTCTACTGATTGAGCTATCCCATTTACTTGAATCTTGTAAGATAGGTATTCTACCACTGGTAACAACAGAGGCCACCACAAGAGAGGCACTGCCACATAAAGCCATGCACCTATGAGACTTTTAAAATGAATATGAAGAGTTCTTGAATATACAGTATGCATATATACTCTGTTATCTTTATGATATCACTGTTACATTGTAATCAATGGAATTTGTGCTCTACCAACTGCACTATGGTTATGCATGGAGGACTACAGCAACCAATGAGCCACTAATACTAATCTGCAGTGGCCACAAGGGTCATATGTGCTAGAATACAGCAGGACATGAGCTGTGCTGGGTGGACCCCACTCATCACTTGCCACCCATTGTTCGTGGCTGGTCATCCTGGTCCTTCACCAGCACTGCTTGGAAAAGTCTCTCTCAACTGCATGGGAGGCAGCTGCTGCTTTTGAGATACTTGAAGTTGCAAAACGCTTCATGTTGCTGAAAATTAATAAACACAGACCTGCCTGAAGAAGCGTACTCCAAATTAAGATAGCGTTATATTTAATCCACCTCCCTTTTCCTACCAAAGTTCAAGAGACAGCCAAGAACAGCATGTTTCTTTTATCCAGGAAACATCTCAGGGAAACACAATATGCCTTTCTTAATAATGCCCTTTCACAAGCTCATTCCCCACCTCACCCCTTATATTTTAATTCCTTTCTCAAGGGCCATGCACACATGCACACCCACTGCAGAGAGGGTGATTGGAGGGACCTCACAGTGAGTTCCCCTGGGCTTCTTTCATCCTAGCAGAATGGCTGTTGAAGCACAAATTCAACACACATCACAATTCTGAAATACCAGCTGATGGAAATGCTCCCCCCCCCTGTGGGTCCCCCCCCCAACACACACATTTTCAATTGAAATTTGGTGGAGAGTGTTCCTTCCCCTCTTCACCATGACTAATGAAGACGTGCAGCTACTTTTCCATGAGAGCATTGAACTCTAACAAGAATTTTCCTTTGAATCCATGTGCCATCCTTTCTCACACAAAACTCAATGGACTACACTTATTTCTGGTGCAAAATGCATACTAAGACTTGGAATGATGATGATCTTCTTATTCTTGGGTCTATGCAGCATTCTGGTACCTCACTATAGCCAATAATCAATCTCTGTATAATAGTTAATCTATTGTCATTCCGCTGAAATGCATTACTAAGACATTCTCAGCAGCAGGGCCCAAGGCCTGCAAATTGTTACTCATTTTAATTAACTGAGGAAGGGTTTTGTAATAATACCGTTGATTATTTTTTTTAAGTTCCTTGATTAACTAGTCATTTTTTTAATGAATATTTATTAGCATTTTCAAATACAAAACAAAAACAAAAATGACAGAAAATAACAAAAATACAAAAATACAAAACTTAAAAACATTTAAAAACACATAAAATTTCAATTACTTATTTTCTTTTAACTTGTTTCTCAGACCTCCTCACACCTCCCCTTCTTGTATTCCAATTTAAATTGCTAGCTCAGCAAGTCCTTATTACTTATTTCTCATCTTTAACTTAATAATTTATTTTAACATATTGTTATTTTACTTTTCTTCTTTCTTCCATTTCCTCAATTTATTTTTGCAAACCTTATTTTCATTTAATTTAAACCATTTTAAAAACCAGTTTCAACTTATGTAAACTTAAACATCAATACTTATACATCATTTCTCATTCTTAAACATTTTTCCTAAAGTCGACCAAAATTTCCCTTCCACGACTTTCCCAATTTCATACAAATAGCAAAACAAAATAAAAACAGAACAAATTGTAATTATATACCCTTTGGATTCCCCAACTCCACCCACCCCTTTCCCGGTTTCAGTCCCCTCCAATGTCCATCAGTCTCAATATATTGTTTAGCCTGGAGATCTCACATCCGAGGCACTTAAATCTCTCTCAATTCCTCTCTGCCGGTCTTGATAGTCCTTAATGTTAAACCCCAAATCTCGGAGAGGCTCCGGCCCAACAGGATCCATGTTTCTTCCAGCCAGACCTCCATATTTGAAAGTAAAGCCTATGGGGTACTCCAAATCTTGTTTCATACTCCTTTCTAGTCCAAATGTCCCCAAAGCTCCAACTTCCACATTAATCAAATTTATAATCCTTCGGTCTTCAGATCTCCACTTAAGGAGATCTCTCAATTTTCTGCTCTCCAATTCAGGCCAGACTTTCCACATCAAGTTTTTATTTTCCTTTGTTGCCATCATGTCAGGCCTCAAGTTGCGGCTCTCCTTTAACATCTGCAAAGTTACAGCTCCTCCTTCCTTTTCTTCAGGGGCAACATATGTCTCCTTCTCCATGTTCTCAAAGCTCTGAAGTTTCTCTATTTGTCCAATTGAATAGGCTTCCTGTTTCAAATCCTTATCAGATTCAACCATGTTATTTACTGTTAAGTCCAGAATTGTGACATTTGTAGCCAAAACATCGATTTGGCCTTGTAACTTTCCCAAGAGAACAAATGCTCTGGCCAATTCATTTTCCCTCCTCCAGCCATTCTTGTAGTGTCCCTAAACCCCCTCTAGGGGGATTTTGGTTCCTTAATATTCCTTTCAGCTCAAGTCCAAAAGTCAAGTTAGTTTGTATCAGCCCTTCCTTATTTTCAACAAATTGTAACAAATATAACCAGCAGAAGCAACAAAAGCAAGGTTCTCTTTTTCAGTCTTGACAGCTAACTTGACAGCTGTCAAACTCTTCAGTACTTCATCAACAGGCTCTCTCGCGGGACGCTCCCGGGTATGGGGAGGTGGAACTTCAGCTCCCAAAGTTAGTTTTTTGTCCTCCAGTAAAATTTCTTATAATGTCAAACCATGAAGTTAAAATCTTTTTTTAAAAAAAAGAAAGAAAAGATTCTCTCGACCTTAGTTAGCAGGTCCTTTGCTTCAAATTATTTACAAAGAGGGGGGGCGGACTTCCTTTTTACACCTTCCCCGCTCGTTCCTAATTCATCAAAATTTTCCTTTAAAGTTCCAATTTCCGTATTACTCACGGGTTGTTACTTTAGAGTCCAGTTGTTCCAAAGAAAAAGTCAGCGCTCTCCAACAATGGCTTGCGGCTTCGCTCCGCAGAAGAAGCAGTCTACTCTCAGCACCGCGCCGCACCCCGCCCCCGTTCCGGAGCCTTTAAAAAGGCTCCTTCGCAGATTGGGGGGCGCAAATGGTGCCCGCCGAGTCACCACGCTCACAGGCTTCCGCGCCTGTGATTTTTAAGGGTCCCCGCATCGCCGCAGCGGCAAGACCCGATCCTGCAGAGCCAATTCCCTCCGGAGCTTGGAGGGAATCCGCCATTAATCGATGGCGCTAACCCGGAAGTCCGATTAACTAGTCATTTTAATGATTATTTTTTATGGTTGGATGATCGTTTGTTTGTTTGTGTCAAGACTTATAAACCATTTGATTTTAATAAAACCTCAAAGCAGTTTACAGAAAGAATTAAACAAAATTATCAACAAAAACAGTTAAAAGCAACCATTTAAAACAGTTTTTAAATTAATTAAAATCAGTGATAAACTAAAAACCAGATTAGAACTCCTGGCAACATTCTACATTCTACAAAAAGAGTACAGTGGATATGGCTGCTTGATGTTAATCGGCAGGGAGTTCCAAAGCATGTGCAACTCAAAAAAATACATTTCTTACATATGTGGAACAGGTATTATGTAGCACCTGTTACAGTGCCAGTTCTGCACATCAAAGCTGTTGAGTGGGCATAAATGGAATATGGCAATCCTGAAAGTAAATTGGTCCCAGCCTGTTAAGCACTTTATATAACACTAGTTAACACCTTTATTGGACTTACATATAGAATCACAGAATCATACAATTGTAGAGTTAGAAGGGGCCACAAGGATCATCTAGTCCAACCCCCTACAATGCAAGGATCTTTTGCTTGAACCCATTATCCTGAGATTAAGAGCCTCATGCTCTACTGACTGAGCTATCAACATAAATACTGATATGAGTTGGCGGTATATAAATATTTTCGTAAATAAATAAGAAGGTGGCGTGTGGTGGATTCAGATCAGCGCCTGAAAAATGCCTCAATGTTTTTATTCCCAACTTGCCTGGATATAATCCTTTTAAAAAAAAATAATAAAGCCTTGTACTTTGTAATAACGTCTTGAACTACGAATTCTTCAGCTGCAAATGAGGGGCTGATACTAAAGCTGGTTTAAATGTTACATGGTAGATGTTCACACAACAGGATGGGATACCTTCAGGCATGTTTATGAGACTATTGGGAGACATAAAAATCTGCAATGCAATGAAATGAACACCTAGAAATGAAACCTAGAAATATTGATTAAGCTTGTATTATGTGGGGGGGGGGGCACTGCGTTGCTGAAATGAAGAAATGATCCTTTTCCTTCACTCTCTTTTCTTGTTTTTAACAGGAATTAGACTGCTAGAGTCTAAAGGCAGACTCATTTCCTCTGTCATGGGTCATTTGTACTGCATATCTTTCTTGTAATATGACATATGGGCCAATTGACAACCTGCTATCATGCTGATGGAGGATGTTGTAAAACGAGGGAACAGAAGGTAGCAACCATCGTCCGCATTGAATTCTTTATGGCATGTTCCTCTTTCAGAGGTGGGGCAAGGGCTGGGAAAGAAACAGAGACAGCAAGGGGAGGAATTATCATTACATCTCAGGTCAAATGGAAGTCTTTGTGCTCATGGAATGTAATAAGTAATAAGTTGTTGTTGTTGTTGTTGTTGTTGTTGTTGTTGTTGTTGTTGTTGTTATTTCTACCCAAGCCATCTGACTGAGTTTCCCCAGCCACTCTGGGCGGCTTCTAACAAAAGATTAAAAATACATTAAAACATCAGTTATTAAAAACTTCACTAAACAGGGCTGCCTTCAGATGTCTTCTAAATATCAGACAGTTGTTTATTTCTTTGACATCTGATGGGAGGGCATTCCACAGGGAGGGTGCTACTACCAAGAAGGCCCTCTGCCTGGTTCCCTGTAAGTTCACTTCTCTCAGTGAGGGAACTGCCAGAAGGTCCTCTGTACCTTAATTCTGGCCCACACAAATACAGGAGAATGAAGTTGGACTCATAAACTGCACTTGTGGAATTCTTGACTGCACTCCATAGGTCTCTCAAGACAGACAGATGCCAACAACAACAGGTGGGAATATATCTCTTTTTTCTTTAGTGCCATCAAAAAGCTACCACATCCAAGTTAAAAGTTGTAGTCATGCGCATTCCCAGTTGTGCTTCTCCTTCCAGTAAACTTTGTTTTGTAGGTGAGGATTAATAAATGCTTTATCCACTTTCAGTCTGTATATAGCTCACTCTGCCACCTTGTTGTATTGTGGTGACCAGACCTTAGATGGTTTGGCTAAGTCTACAGAAGCTTTCGATCAGCATCTTCCTTCCAATAAGTGTCTGGCAACCTTATTACCACCAGTAATGATGAAAGTTTGGTTTCTTACAGCTTCCCTGGAAATACACTGTTTTAATCCCAGTCATATTATGGTCCAGGTAGCAAATTGGCATCATTCTAAAGATTTTGTCTCGAGGCAGAGGCAGGATCCCTCTAGTATTAGCAACATTCTTCCCACAGCTTTTTTGAGCTTCCTCTGAAATACTCCAAGGAATAAGATATCCCCACTTCTGTAGGTAAAAAGTATAATCGTTCAACAAACTGCCAGGGAATTTCTAGAACTTCTAATATGGGCTTTCAAATCAGATTTCAAACTGACAACAGCCATCATTATCCTGCCAAGGCAGGACTAGCATCATCGAACCTGAATGCCCTGTCACATGTTGTGACTTGTTCTTATAGCCTGAGTGGCTGGTACTTCTGTGCCCAGAGGATGGATGGATGCTTGCTTGCACACCTGTTCTCCTGCACATCATAGGAGGTAGAAAGTCTTGACAGCTGATTTGGCTCACATGCAGCTTTTGTTACCTGTCACCTGTTAATATCCCTCTGAGTAGGATTAGCATTTTCTGACTGGTGTTAAGAACAGGTGAGACACATGATGCAGTCAACTGTCAGAATTCCCTGCCCCCTGCCTGACGAAAGCAGAAGGAGCAAAATAGAGAGACCTGTGTGGTATTCAAGAACTTTCAAAATGTGCTATTTCTGATTCCTGTGAGGAAAGCATGGCAAGGAACAAAACCTGCAAAGGTTTGTAGCCATTAATTGGAATTTGTTATCTTGCCAATGTGATTAAAAGCACATACACATCAAGCATTAAGCAACCAACATCATAGAGAAATGACAACAAAGAGGAAGAGGGTGCAATAGTATTTCAATTGCCTCTGCCTCGTCTATCTGTTATGTAAGTTCAAGTGTAACAATTATGGAAGAGAGATCAGCAGCACTGAATATTAGCATTTAATTTACATATGTGCCATTCTCATGAAATTCACATCAGTAGATTGTTCAAATGAATATTCAAGTTAAATCATAATAAAAGCCTCAATAACACTGAATTTTCAGTTCATGGTGTTCACAAACAAAAAGTCTTTTGTAATTCCAGTGTTCATTGTGAACAGGCTTTCCATTTACAGCTTTATTTTTAAAACAAGTTTTTTGCTTTATGATATTTCTAAACAAAAATTTAAAGTCAAATTAAAGATTATTAGTAATTTCATTTCTATACCGCTTTATATTTTTTAGGGGTGGGGGAATCAAAATGGTTTACAACCTACATTAAAACATCAAATAAAACAATCCAGAATAAAATATTACAGAAGAAAGTCAAATATAAAGATGCGTCTGCTTCAACAGCGTTGCCCAAAGGGGCCAGCTACATATTTCTGAACTTGATCAACCAGATCTGAATACAACTCAGCAACTCACCATAAAGAAATATGGCAGCCTGTTACAACGCTATGGCTTTAGATTGCTTTCTGGGTCACTCACAGTAACTCGCTCATATAGAAAAACAGAAGCAGGTCACACACAATGACTGAATTGCTGAAAGGACTATCTGTTTCCACTGCCGCTGTTTAATACAGTACAGAACACCACCAGTTTTGATCTTGGTACCCAAATGGTCTGGTCTACAACCTTCCCTTCTTGCTCATTAATTCTGTCGGAATTTGACAAATCTGGTTTTCTCAATTTTTCCCTTGTCCGGAGTTGCTTTGGAAAAGTTGGCAACAATGTTCGTCCTCTTCTGTCAGCTATCCTTTCAGAAAACATAGATATGTCCTGCCCTTTTGCCCTTCTTCACTTTTACATTTAGCCTTGCACTTTGATTGTCAGCTAGCTATCTGTGCCTGGAATTAAGGGCATCTACTCCAAAAGCATTTTAGCAGACATCACTAGGCATGCCCAGAAGCCTTAAAAGTCCAAACAGCAAACTGTAAATCCAGACAGGGATGGTTATTCTGATACTACAGGCACACTTCTCCACCCTCACTCCCACGAAATGCAGCTTGTTGCAGCTGGTAGTGAGATTTTAAATAAGACTGTTCTCCGAACTTAAACTGTCATAGTGTCATCCACAATGGCTCCAAAGGGGTTCTCCTTACAGGATCTATCAGCTATACCATCAGGAAAGCAAACAAAAATCTGCAAATGGCATTGTTTACTTGCTGCCTCAGAAAATTAGGCACTACATAATTGGCAATTAAAAGCTAAATAAAGTTCTTGGGAGAAGGATTTAATTAACTTTGTGATATGATTTAATGGCACACAGTAAAGTCAACTAGCTGCATTGACAAATTATTGATGCACAGCCGGTTTAAGCTATATACAATAGCTATATAAATGACCAGCAAAACACTTAAAAAGAAAAGAAAGGTCAGCCCATGTTGAACAAACCTGGTTCTGTGCAGGCTGTACAAAGCCACCCAGCCGAGGCTCAATCAGCTTTTCAGATGGATGCAATCCATTTCCAAAAGTTATTCTGGACTGTGCATGTAGTGAATGACCAGCTCACTCAGCTCTTAGCAAGTCATCACAGGCCGACTAAGAAGCATGGCTGCCTAGGCTGAAGCTATTATGAGAATAGTCTGGACCTTTTGGCATTACTTCTGCCAACTGGAGAACTCCTTAGATTACAGGTAACCACTATGCACAGTGTAGGCCTAGCTTTCCATATGCATTCTGATGCATACACAAATATCACAAATTAGGTCCAGACAATGTTAATTGCACTAGGTTCCCACTGAACCCAGTCAAGATTTCACTTCAAAAGGCATGTCTAATTTGTCTCATTGGTTTCATTGGGGCCTAAGTTCAACTAATTTAGTGTGAATCCTCATTTCAGTGGAAGGTAGAGTCAACAACTTTTGCCTTCGGATTTTCATATTTTTAAATATGGCGACCCTAGTGGAAGGACCCTACCTGGAATATACAAAGGCTGGCAACTCCTGCAGCTAAGCTGGTGCCAAAAATATTTCCATCATTCTTTTGGACCACATCAGCAAAGCTGAGAGGGGTGTCTTGTTATATGGGCAGCCCAGGACCTCCAGGCATGCAACCCAGGGAGGTCACTTCTGTGCTGCTAATGCAGTGGTTTGACTTCACCCCCGGAGGTGCACTCTATCATCCCTCGATGCAGACAGATGCCAACAACACACAAGGATCAGTTCCTGCCACATAAATGAATGAAAAAGATCTTTCAGGTGAGGGTGTTCCATGTCTGCATCAGACCTCTCCCAGGTGAGACTTGGTTGAATGGGGCACAACAGTTGTACTGTGTTATGACTTCTCAGCCTTCTTTGAAACTGCAGGGGAGAGAACAAAGGAAGTTAACAAGGTGAAAAGATGAAACAAATGGATCTATGTTGAGCAAATCAAGCCTGTCACTGAAATTGTTTTCAAACCTGAACCTGTGCTGTTTGGACATACTGTAGGTTGTAGCACTATTAATGGCAGAAATGTGAAAGTGTCCTGTTGGGGTCCTGAAATGAATTTAAGTGAACACAACATGTTTTGGCCTCTAGCTACCAATAATAACTGCAAATGTACTGAGAACACAAGTGTCAAAGCAGTGAGAGAGGCACTGAAAATACATTGCTCTCGTGAACTAAATGGGATCCTATTAACAAGGCCAGTTAATTGTGTAACGGCATACAGTTTAACCATGCATCTCAACCACTGCTTACTCTTGTGCTAATGAATGCATTATGTCTCAATTCCTTTGAAATCCATCCTCCCTCCCTCCCTCCCTCCCTCCTCTGTTTTGTACCATAGTGGAGGTTTTCCAGTCTGTGCCATGTTAAATGAAATGTTGATATAGTCCACTGATGCATGAATTCTGCATGCAAAACAGAAAACAATTTTAGAAAAGACCTAACGTGTCAAAATAATCCTTTCAAAAAGCAGGCTTTAAAACGAAAGCCTAAGCTGTGCATCCATCACTGAATAACAAAGGTAATTACTTCTCATGACGTTAATTACAATCTGGTATGCCTTTAGCTAGGAAATACAGAACTCTGGTTATTATTAATTGCATTTATATACTGCCCTTCATCCAAAGATCACAGGGCAGTTTACAACATAAAAATACAAAATGAGAACCCAAAATACATAATAAAACAAAAACAATAATAATAAATAATAAAACAAAAGCAATCCACCCAGCCCACAAACACATATAAAAGGTGACAGAATATTAATCAGCCAAAGGCCTGGTTGTAGAGAAACTTTTTCTCCTGGCACCTGAAGTGATGGAACAAAGGTGTCAGGTGAGCCTTCCTAGGGAGGGTATTCCACAAATGGGGAGCCACTGCAGAAAAGGCCCTTTATTGTGTTGCCAGACCTCTTGTAGAGGAGGCACACTAAGAAGGGACTTCCCTCCAGGCCACACCTTCTCCCCAGCCATGCACCCCTTGCCCCAGTTAAATAAATTTCCCATTTACATTAACAGTTGGAGGTTTTTGCATTTCTTGCAATGGAATTTCACCTGCCACTTTTCTCCCCTGCACCCCGCTATTACACACCCTCAATATCTGCTCCAGAGGGTTGGGGGGATCTTCTGCAGAAGATTTTGGGGATGCACATGGAGAGGAGAGGAGAGGAGAGGAGAGGAGAGGAGAGGAGAGGAGAGGAGAGGAGAGGAAATCCTGTTACACCCATGGAAGTCCACTTGCACAATATTGGAACATAACAGAGTCGGTTTTAGGGTAGTGCTACCAGTTCAGCCACACTGGGGGGCACAACAGTGATGTAGAACAGAGTGCCAGAGGCGAGGGGCACCCATTTTGTGTGTCACACAGGGCACCACTGAAATTTGAGAGCCCATAGTCCGCCACTGAACATAACCCATTATTAAGCTGGTTGTTGAAATAAACATGAAGCATGCCTTCAGTTAAAATTATTTTACTTCATCAGAATTTAGGCTGCAGTCGCAACCTATGAGATGGGGAGGAGCTATAGAGTTATCTTTCCAGCAATAGAAAGGAGAAGTAGTGGTGAAAGTGGGTCTCACAATGTTAGATGCCCTGAAACAAGCAGAAAACCCACAAATCCAAACAGCTCCACTTCCTCAGCTTCACCAACCTGGAGCTGTTGCAGCAGCAAGTGGGGCAGGGACTTGTCCCCCTCCCCACCCCCCTCCCCACCCCACCCCCCGCTGGGAGAAGCTAGCAGGGGTGAAAATGCAGCCCTGACAGAGCCACTGCTCCCTTCCCAGGATTGCTCTGTTAGTCTTTTTTTTCCCTTTCTAGTGAGAAAGTCGTTCCATATGTCACCTTTCTTCTAATGCATTTAATTACATAATGATTTTATACTTAATGGATTTATATTGTTTCTCCTATTTTTGTAATTTGAAAATCAATTTAAGAAGAGATTAAATCACAGCTTGTTGCTGAAAAGCATATGAAGTAGGAGATAAAACATAGAAAAGTTGTATTTAGTTGTGATGCGATGGGATGGGATGAGATGAGCGTACGATGGCTAAGAAACAAGAACAGGGAAGAAAGCTGGAAAAACAAGGCCCAATTGGAAACAACAGAACATACCGACGCTTGAGGAATGGAGAACAAAACTACTAGAATACGCGGAGATGGACCGATTGACGGGGAAAATTAGATATTTAAAAGACCAAAGGTTCATTGAGGACTGGGGGAAATTCGTGGAATATCTGGAAAATATAAGTGAGGGTCAGATAACGCTAGTTGGATTTAAAAAGGCTCTGTGAAAAGGTTGGAATATTGTCTAAAGAGAAAAAGAAGGAAAGAGAAAATAATGTCAATATAAGCTAGGATTTGTGTGAATTTGTTAAATAAGGTATGGATGATTCGAGGGGAAGCTGAAGGAAGTCTCATAGAAAGAAATCTGTGATAATAAGGTGTAAATTGCTTTATTTTTTGTTTGTTATGATTTAAAAAACAATAAAAATTATGCAGGGGGGGAAAAAGGAAAAACAAGGCCCACGTCTGCCTTCCCTCCCACCTCAGGCTAGTAAGAGGAGCATGTCAGGCTAGTAAGATGAGCTAGCCAGCCCCACTGGCTCTTACAGTTTCCCCAGGTGAACTGAAAACACAGATGAACATATTAGCCAGCATTGATCTTCTTGGTGGGGAATCCTTCTGAGAGACTGAATTCTTTCCTGGAAGTCTCATGCTGCACCACTGCTTGTGTGAGGCCTTTTAAAGAGGCTGCTCCTGCGTGGTCCAACTGAACCCTGTGTGAACACAGAGCATCTGCACGAATGGATTTCCTACTTACAGCAATGCAAGCTGAGAAAACAGAGGGCACTTCCACGTGGAAGTCTTCCGTAGGCTTTGTTTCTTTCTCATTCCTCATTCATCAGGCCATGGGACAGCACGACGGTGTTCGCATCTTTTCAAATGTTATGTTTTTACATCCATGGTATCCCATTCACACCATGTCTGCAAGTGCCTACTGTGTTTGTGCACAGACCCTCCTCCTTTCTCCAGACCTCCCACAGAATTACTCCTGACTCCTGACTAAGGAGGCACACAAAGATCAAAGGATAGCATGACTTTGGCAATTATCCAACCACTGGAAATCTCTGGGGTACGGTTGCTCGTACATTCGTTGTACAGCACGCTTGCACTGTACCTGCTCTCTTTTTTTATGAAGCAAGGAAGGAAATAGCTGAGCAAGACTTGTGAATCATCAAAAAGAGCAAATGAAAAGCCCCAAATTTTTCATGGCTCAGGTCTCTCCAGATCTGCCCAATCAGAACTGAGGAGACATGACAGCAGAGCACACACATAAGAAAATAATGATGATGATGATGATGATGATGATGATGATTTATACCATCTGGCTGGGTTTCCCCAGCCACTCTTGGGTGGCTTCCAACAAAGGATTTAAAATACATTAAAACATCAGTCATTAAAAACTTCCCTAAATAGGGCTGCCTTCAGATGTCTTCTACATGTCAAATAGTTTTTTATTTCTTTGACATCTGATGGGAGGGCGTTCCACAGGGCGGGTGCCACTACCAAGAAGGCCCTGTGCCTGGTTCCCTGTAACTTTGCTTCTCACAGTGAGGGAACTGCCAGAAGGCCCTCGGTGCTGGACTTCAGTGTCCGCGTTGAACGAGGGGGGTGGGGACACTCCTCCAGGTATACTGGGCCAAGGCCGTTTCAGTCTTTAAAGGTCAGTACCAACACCAACAGCACCAGAAATGTCACCTAACCCCTTGGAAACAATCCACGTCCAAAAGCTTTTTAGCTTAGCTTTGAAAAAGTCACACATTTGAAGCGTGTGCATCAATAATGGACTTAAAAGTACTAACTGGCTTTCTTTTCCCAGGTAAGAGAAAGTCTGCATTAACGGGGGGGGGGGGGGGATAAGGTATGTACAACACAAGCAACTTGTTGTGTGGATCCCTTCCCCATCACCACAAAAAAATGGGTGCCTAGACACTGCAAATTCCTGGTAAATGGCTGGTGCAGAAGTGCCCAGAATCTGTTTTCAGAAACAGGATTAGGCTCTGGAATATTAATAACAAGCTGCAAAAGCAACCACAGTCTTTTCTGACACATTTTAGATTACGAAGCAATGGATTCGAGGCTGGGTGTCCTGCCGGCCCCTTGGCAGAGCTTCCAGACAGAGATGTGAGGACCCGACAATAAGGCCCTACTAAGACATGAAGCCTCTCTCCTCAGTAGCTGATTCCCACCCACCGCAAAAAAAAAGGAAGATCATTGTTGTTAGGGACACTTTCCCTCCATCAGCAGTGTATTCAATTAATCATTACACTGTGCCCTTTACTCAATTTCCAAGTTCCTATCTCCTGGGCTCTATTGCTTCTTGCCACTGAAACATCACTATATAGGCACAGAGTTGCTGACAGCAGCAGCTCTTGCAGTGAGTTCCATCACAGCATTTCTGCTTCTAGGGGACAAAGAAATCCATTTTTATTTCTTATTTAACAATCAATCATAACTTGATTGATTTTTTAAAGAAGAAAAGCCGTATTTACTGCATATAGCTTTCTTTGCTTGGTGATGAAGTGGGTGCATTCTAGCATTTCTGATGATGGCGTGATTATTGATGACTTTGGATCCAAAGAACAGCAAAGCTATATCTGTTTTTAGCACATTGCGAGGTGCCCCCAGAATATTTTTACTCATTTATCTTATCTTCCAATTTTATTGCATGGCAAGGCATTCCCACCCCTACTCTTCTGTCCTCCCCAATGCCAAGAATAAGAGACAAGGCAACCAATATTTATGGTCAACAGACATAAGAGGTTTGGTATAGACATTGGGTAGACCCCAGCCCTTCCCACCCACCTGCTGGAAGAGCTTGCATTTTGGGGTCAACTGGAAATGAGGGAATCCCTAACCTACATCAAGGAATTGCACTGGATTGCACCTGGGAAGTGCTGTGGCCCCACCTGGACATCCAGACAGAAGCATCTTCACTGGATCCCATTAATGAAATACCCCATTTTGGAGGGGTCAGGTAGAGGTTACAACCTACCCTCTGACCAAAACTATGCCTATACAATGCCTAAGCAAGCCACAAGTCTATGCTTGTGGCCCATGCCCACCCACAAGTCTCTCATTAGGCAAGTAAAGGTCCAGTTAGGTCCAGTCGTGACCGACTCTGGGGTTGTGGTGCTCATCTTGCTTTACTGGCCGAGGGAGCCGGCATACAGCTTCCAGGTCATGTGGCCAGCTGCTTTTGGCGAACCAGAGCAGCACACAGAAACGCCATTTACCTTCCTGCCGGAGCAGTACCTATTTATCTACTTGCACTCTGACGTGCTTTCAAACTGCAGGAGCAGGGACCGAGCAACGGGAGCTCACCCCGTTGCAGGGATTCGAACTGCTGGCCTTCTGATCGGCAAGCCCTAGGCTCTGTGCTTTAACCCACAGCGCCACCCACATCCCTTCATTAGGCAAGTGGGTGGGACCAATTACCCAGGCAGCAAGCCTGGCGCAGAGGCTTCCTTTGCTGCATAGGAAACAGTCCCTGGAACTTCTCACATTGGATCCCAGTGCATGGGGAAATGCCAGCCTGCAAAGGCGCCCACCAAAGAAATAGACTATGCTGGGAGAGAGTGATTGGCCCAAGCCAAGATTTCTGGCTGAGTGAGAATTTGAACCTGGGTCTCCCACAGTCCATTCAACGCTCACCCACACCACAGTAACTCTCTTGAAAGCCAAGATAAACAAATAAAAAGTTCCATCTATGAATTGGGAATTTAGACTTATTCTTCCAACAACATTGGGTTGAGTTGGGTTTTTCCAAAAGAAGGCTTCAGACTTAATTTTGCCCAACAGAAATTTGCTCCTCCCAGTGTCACACGGAAAACTACTTTTGTTGCTAAGGGGAGTTTCAAAATAGTTTCTAATATTGCTTGTGTGCAGTATGGTATTTTAAAGCAAAAAATGTCAAAACTGTCCATTGGACCAATCTAAGCTCCTGAGATGAGCCTAAACAACTCTTGGGTGAATGGAGATTCCCCCCCCCCTTTCCCTCCACATATTAGACTTGCAGGTGAGCTCTATCTAAATTGCAGATTTCTTTGTTTGTCTGGCCCCTTGCTGGTTCACACTGTTTGTAGTACTTCTGAATTAAAACCATGTGCTCTATTCAGCACTCCCATAAAAATTCATATACATATATAGTGGCAGCACTGATTGGCATAGTTTGGAGCAGACCATACTTAAGAAAGCAGGAATATAATTGGGTTTTCATCAGCCTCCTAGGTCCCCCCTCCCTTTTTCATTTTGGCAATAGCTGTGCAGTTGTGTATTGTGTGATCCAACTCATTTTACATGAAGTGCCTCCTGCCTGATGATATTTCCTAAGGCTATTGTTGTTCACTTAGCAAATGTGTGATGTGCAATCATGCAAAGGAAAAGTGTAGGGTGAGGATGGGGAATTAAAATGACAAATGGCACACCGAATCAGGCAGAGCCCACAAGGAAAGCGGGCTGGGAGAGAGAGAGTGGTTACTCCATTCACAAATTTGAGAGCTTCAAATATTGCAAATTATAGCAAGGCTGCCTCTCTTAAAACCATGCAATCTTCAAGCTTGACATGTGAATATTCAGATATTTGCACTACAGATAAGACACTTCAGATTGACACTGTAATACATAAACCAAGATACTGTGTATTGATAGTTTATAATTTGGCTAATATTAAAATAACTTTTGTTTGCTTGACATGTTAGTCTACAAAATTTGCTTAAAGTTTTAACAGCTATCAAGTTACGGGTAACAAAAAATACGATTTTGTATTTTTCGTTTGAGGTAAATGTATCGAATGATGGTTACATTTTTATTCTGTTTGGCATATCCCAAATATTTTAAAAAGTTTGTATAGCATTTCATTTCCATGTCAATAGTTGCAATCTAGAGTGAATTGAAAATATCAGTGCATTGAGCTACAATAAACATTCATATTTAGCATTTTTGTTGAGTGTTGTGAGGAAAGTACATTTGCAATAAGTTACCTAAACTGAGGGATGTGGAGATAGACAGAAAGATAACCTAATCTTCCCTTGCTGACTTGTTAATGAGCGGTGGACTCGTAATCTGGGGAACCGGGTTCGCTTCCCCGCTCCTCCACATGCAGCTGCTGGGTGACCTTGGGCCAGTCACACTTCTCTGAAGTCTCTCAGCCCCACTCACCTCACAGAGTGTTTGTTGTGGGGGAGGAAGGGAAAGGAGAATGTTAGCCGCTTTGAGACTCCTTCAGGTAGTGATAAAGCGGGATATCAAATCCAAACTCTTCTTCTTCTTCTTACTTACTGATTTATTAACTACAAGTAACTATATGTAGATTGTATTTCCTCAGGCTTTACTTCCTTCCTACAGCTTCTTCTTCAGACAGTTCATGCTATTTTTTTTTTAATAATATTTTTATTAAGTTTATGAAATACAGAAAAAAAGAATAAAAGATAGATATAGAAAATAAAGTAGAGAAGTTACAAATTTCCATAATCCTTTTTTTCAGCAAATCCAATGGACTTCCCCACATCTTCCTAACCCTGTGTTCTCTGTGATACAAAACATCAGCAATTTGTTAACTTATTTCAAAACTTATTGTATCTTTCATTTTATCATGTTATCTAATTTCCAAAGTGTTGTAACCGACATCTTATACGTTTTAGCTTGAACATAATAAAGTTATTTCATTATTCCACCTCTGACTTCTTGTACCTTAATTTTCATTTCATTAGTTTACAATTGCTGAAGCTAGAATTTCCTCAAAAGTGCATTTTTTAACATTCATACAACTTATAATGTTTTTTCAAATAGTCTTTAAATTTTTCCCAGTCTTCCTCGATTGTTTCTTCTCCCGAGTCTCGGATTCTGCCAGTCATTTCTGCCAGTTCCATGTAGTCCATCAACTGCGTCTGCCATTCCTCCAGCGTGGGTAAATCTTGTGTCTTCCAATGCTTAGCAATCAGGATCCTTGCTGCTGTGGTAGCATACATAAAAAAAGTTCTATCTTTCTTAAGTACTCTCTGGTCCACGATGCCCAGAAGAAAGGCCTCCGGTTTCTTAGGTAAGGTAAATCTAAGTACCTTTTTTAGTTCATTATGAATCATCTCCCAAAAGGCCTTCACTTTCGGGCAAGTCCACCAGAGGTGAAAGAATGTCCCTTCCGCCTCTTTACATTTCCAACATTTGTTGTCAGACAGGTGATATATCTTAGCAAGTTTGACTGGGGTCATGTACCACCGGTATATCATTTTCATAATATTTTCCTTCAAGGCACTACATGCCGTAAATTTCATTCCGGTGTTCCATAACCTTTCCCAGTCTTCAAACATAATGTTGTGCCCCAAGTCCTGCGCCCATTTTATCATGGCGGATTTGACTGTCTCGTCCTGTGTATTCCATTTAAGCAGCAAGTTGTACATTCTCGAAAGTAGTTTATTTTTTGGCTCTAACAGTTCTGTCTCTAATTTCGATTTTTCCACCTGGAATCCAACCTTTTTATCCACTTTAAAAACCTCCTGAATTTGAGCATAGTGCAACCAATCTCGCACCTTGTTTTTTAATTTTTCCAAGCTCAGCAACCTCCAATTGTCTCCAATTTTTTCAATTATTTCCCAATATTTAGGCCAATAGGCTTCCATGTTAAGTCTCTTACGTGCCTTGGCCTCCACCGGTGAGAGCCACCTCGGAGTCTTACTCTCCAATAAGTCCTTATATTTTGTCCAGACCATCAAAATTGCTCTTCTGACAATATGGTTTTTAAACAATTTGTGAACTTTAACCTTGTCATACCACAAATATGCATGCCACCCAAAAGCATTATCAAACCCTTCCAGATCTAGGACATCAGTGTTTTCCAATAAAATCCAATCTTTCAACCAGCAGAAGGCTGCAGATTCATAATATAACCTCAAGTCTGGCAGGGCAAATCCCCCTCTTTCTTTCGCGTCAGTTAGTATTTTAAACTTTATTCGGGGCTTTTTGCCCTGCCAAAGAAACTTAGAAATATCCTTCTGCCACTTTCCAAAACATTCCACTTTGTCCACGATCTGTAGGGCCTGGAACAGAAATAACATTTTCGGCAATACATTCATCTTTATAGCTGCTATTCGGCCCAACAAGGAAAGTTTCAATCTTGACCATATTTCCAAATCTCTTTTGATTTCTGACCAACATTTCTCATAATTATCTTTAAACAAATTCAAATTTTTGGAGGTCAGATACACCCCTAGGTATTTTACTTTTTTAACCACATTTAATTCTGTTTCTTTCAGGAACTCATCTGTTTCTGTAGTTGTCAAATTTTTTGCTAAAACCTTAGTTTTTTGCTTATTCAGCTTAAATCCCGCCACCCGACCAAAGTCAGAAATTAATTCTAGCACTCTTTTAGTACTAGAGACTGGCTCCTGTAATGTTAATACCAAGTCATCTGCAAAAGCTTTCAGTTTGTATTGTTTCACTCCGACCAGACAGTTCATGCTAGTGTTCTTCTTGTTAGCCTCATGACTCCATGGTGGCTGCATGTAACCTTGGACTCAGTACAGCTTTGTTTCTAACAATAAATAATCCACAAGTTTCTTGATTCTTTCAGCCAGCAGTCTTCCCAGACTATTTCTGCACTCTGCTGAAATTTATATACCAAACTTCAATACTAGCTTGGCCCTTTTTTTGCATTATTTTCACTTACAGAAAATATGAACCTACTTGACTTCACAGGTTTGTAGTGAGGATAAATAGAATAACCCCTATGTATGACCCTGCTTTTAAAAAAAAGAAAAAGCTGGAATACACATGATAAAGTATAACGCTTATATTAATAATAAAGATATGGGTCAAGCAAAGGTCTTCGAAATCTAAGGCAAAGTAGGAACATTCATGTTATTGATGTTATATTTGGGCTTGTATTCTTTCACAATAAGTGTGGCATTTACCCCTTAATTTCCTGTAGGTAAAGGTCATATTATAACTCTGTGGATGTAAGTCCCATTTTAAAAGTACTCAATGGTAATTACTTCTGAGTGGGTGCTATAAAATTGCACTTTCAGACACTTTGCACTCCATTTATTTCCAGTGGTGTGGCAAAGGCCCTCTAGCTTTCCAGTTTCATCAAGCAAATATCCAAATTATGTGAAGTTGGACAAATAAACCCTACAAAACTCTTGTTTAAGTTATTACACAACAAACCTGTTCCTAGAGGTATTGTGGGTGATGGGTATTTATTATACATATATGATATATCCTAATCATTTTCCAGGCGTAATGCATTTTGAATGGTGTAGAAGAATTTTCTAGAAAAGAAATCAGAAAGGCTGATTGGGGTTTTGTAATTCATGTCTGAATAGTTTGCTGGTTGCCATGATATTTGTGAATTCATCTAGTCACTTTCATTTATTGATATTAATCCTTAAACTCCTCCTGCAGCGAGGCTTTCTTTCATAACTTGCCTTTGTTCCTCAGCTGGTGCACAAAAAATTACTGAGCTGGTCTAAAGCACAATTTGCTTAGTCACTTCATTAAACACAATAAAGACACAAGGATTTTATCAGTAGTTGGCTCTTTAGAAGTTAAATTCGATAATTATAATTAAGGAAACCTAGAATGGTTTTAATTGAAACTCACTCTAACTCTGAGGTGGTGCACTCTTGTTCCTAGCAACGTAGATCTGGAAAGGTCCTCAAAAGTGATCTAGTCCAGACTCGTACCTATTTGCAATAAGTTACCTGAACCAGTGGAGGGGAGATAGGTATCCTATTCCTTCCTCACTGATTCCTCCTTACATAATTACGTAAGTACTTTTCCATGTATAAGACTATTTTTTTTACTAAAAAATAATGTTAAAGGGGGGTAGTCTTATACACAGGGGTAATCTCCCCACATTTTCTTAATTTTAAGTCCCTAAAAGTAGGAGGCATCTTATACACAGGTATAATACGGTAAAATACGGTATTTGTTTTGAAAAATAGATCACCTCTTTTCAGGTTTTTACTTACCTCCTGCTTCTTCTCCAAATTAGTTAGTTCAAGCAAGTTACAGTCTGAGTCACTATGTTTATATGTCTTCTTATTCCTTGTTAGTTCATGCCATACTTTTCAATGTATTTCCCCTTTCTTAACCACACAAAGATTCTGCTTCCTTTTTAAAGTGGATTTGCTGTAACAGAGTGCTTCCTCTGCCCATCGGGCACTCATCCTACTTTCTTCAAGAACAATTGCCATCTTCCATCTTCTCTCCTGCCCGCAAAGAAATGTATGTATACCCATTCACCCTCTGTCTTCAACATTCAGCTTGTTATTCAAGTCTGTCAAACATGGCTTAAAGTATGGAGGCTCCCATCTCTCTCTCTCTCTCTCTCTCTCTCTCTCTCTCTCTCTCTCTCTCTCTCGTGTGTGTGGGGTGGGTATGTAAGAGACCATTACTATCTTCTCAAAGGACTTCAATATGTGGGAAGAATGTAGCCCTGGAATTTACCTCAACTCCCTTCTTCTCCAAGAACACCTATTGCTGTTGTGCATACCAGTTCCCTACTCTTTTGCCTTGGCAGTGTCTGGAATGATGCAACACTATGTTCTCAGTGGCAAGAAAACAATGCCACAAACACTCCTACTCTCTGACCTTGTAATTTTCAGTTTAAAAAGACTGAAGAGGAAAATCTAGAATAAAGACATAGAAGAGGTTCCAAGAAGAAAGTGTATTTATAAATTGCTGGCTAATGTATCTGAAACAAAGGATCACTTCATTATCGCTTCCCAATACATTAGGGTAGGACCCAGAAGCTGTAATCAGTGTTTCATTGAACCAAGTACACACACACACACACACACACACACAAAAAGCCTGATGATTCTTGCTGAAGAGCATATAATCAAAGTGTAAAATGAAACAATGAGTCCTGGCCTCTCACACAAAGCCTCCTTTGTATTTTTTGCTCTAGGAGGCTTAGTTTGGTCAGAATTGAGTATACAGAGTTAAAGCTAAATACATTACTTCTGGTAAATGAACCACCGTAGCCATTAGAGGGCTGTGGAAATTTGTGTCCCGGGCTTTTTAGACTCACCTACCCATGTACTGGGACGCGGGTGGCGCTGTGGGTTAAACCACAGAGCCTAGGGCTTGCTGATCAGTAGGTCGGCAGTTCGAATCCCCGCGACAGGGTGAGCTCCCATTGCTCGGTCCCTGCTCCTGCCAACCTAGCAGTTCAAAAGCACATCAAAGTGCAAGCAGATAAATAGGTACCGCTCCGGCGGGAAGGTAAACGGCATTTCCGTGCACTGCTCTGGTTCGCCATGACCCACATGGTTCGCCACATGACCCGGAAGCTGTACGCCGGCTCCCTCGGCCAATAAAGCGAGATGAGCGTCGCAACCCCAGAGTCAGCCACGACTAGACCTAATGGTCAGGGGTACCTTTACTTTACCTTTTTTACCCATGTACTATCCAAAACCAAAGGGGAACATTGGTTGCCAGATGTGAAATATGTTGGCATTATTTTCAGCTCTCCTACCCCACTAGAGGGATTTTTCTCAGGGGAGAGAAAAACTAAATCCTCACTCTCTCACACACACACTCACACATTTTACTGCAGGGGTGAGGAACCTCAGTACTGAGGCCAAATCCATGTAGCCCCCCAGAAATCTCTTTCTTGCTCTCTTGAACCGCCCCCCCCCACCTGGCTCTGCTTTGCAGCCCAAATATTTTTTTTTCCTGGCTAGAATGTATCTGTGAACTCTAATACTGCTCCTTGCTTGCCTCAAAAGGGGTGTGTGAATGTGTGTAGAAGCTAGCCAACTGTGCGAAGATAAAAATTTACAATTGTTGTTTCACCTGCTTTCCCCACTCACCTCATGCATGCGGCCCTTGGAATGTAGCTCTGAGGGCAATGTGGACCTTGGGCTGAAAAAGGTTTTCTACCCCATAATTATTGGGCCCTCAGAGCTGGTGGTATTTGATAGTAGATGCAGACATTTCACCTCTCAGGCTTAGTCTGGCTCTTCGTTTCCCAGGCGGAGGAGGAGGCAGCGGTACAGGCAAGCCATCAAGTGAGCAGGGAGAGAGACAAGAGTGGCAGCTGAGAGAGGCATTAATATAAAGAGAGTTGGCAGCACATTCACAGGCTGCAAGTATCCTTTTCATCTTACATATATTTGAAGGGGAAATGACATCTTTAGTTGAAACAACTTCTGCACATTCAGTCTGCGACAGCTTTAGACATTCACAACTCTTCTTTGTGAAGCACAGAAGCCAGGACGCTCCGTCAAGGAAGGCCCTACAGAAACCAGAATAGAAAAGGCCTGACAGAGGAAGCAGAACATTGTGGGAGTTTGGGTAGAAAATGAAAAGAAAGCAATCTTGCAGCTGACCAGACCACAGGATCAGTGGTAGTGTAGATGTGGAGCAATAGGCTTAGCATGCAGAAAGTACCAGGTTCAAACCCCAATATCTCCAAGTCGGGGTTGGGGAAAGATTCCTGTCTGGTACTCTGGAGAGCTGCTTTCAGTCAGTGTAGACCAGTGTTTCCCAACCTTGGGCCTCCAGCTGTTTTTGAACTATAATTCCCATCATCCCTGACCACTGGTCTTGCTAGCTAGGGATGATGGGAGTTGTAGTCCAAAAACAGCTGGAGGCCCAAGGTTGGGAAACACTGGTGTAGACAATGCTAAGCCAGACAGACTTAATGTCCTGACTCAGTAAAAGTCATCTTCCTAGGTTCCTAAAATGTTCACTGAAAAAAAATTACGTGTGCCCTATATACATTGCCAGAAACTACTGAACAATGCTATGTACCTTTCTCATTAATAACCTGAACTTTTCAGAGAGAGAGCAAGAGAGAGAATTCAGTAGCAAGCCGACAAAAACCTTGGTTAAGCTCAGTGCTAAAATAAAAGCAAAAGAGAGCCATACTGAGTCACTGATGCTTGTAAATAACAATAACAGGGGATACTTGAGGGAATGAAGATCTTTTCAAAATGAACAGGGGTATCTGCTATGGAGAGTGGTATGAATTCAGGAGGTAGGTGAGAGGGTATGGGTTGTAGGAGTAAATAATTACAAAGGCACAGATGAAGGGTAGCAGAGGCGTGATGGCTGAATAGGTGGCAGAATCAAGGGAAGGCTTTTCTATTATTTGTTGATTTGAAGCATTTTTAACCCATTCTTCAGCCAAAAAGTCTCCTACAGAGGCTTACTGGTCAGTTTTTGTTAAAAAAAGAGAAAGCCAGTTCCTGGTATTAGGCTTGCAATATAAAATCATGACATAAAAGGAAATGGGATTGCAAGGGAGGAGGAAAAAAGCAAGTTTAGGCACTGACTGGGTAGGGACTTAAGTAGTTGTGCTATCAGGACAGGATTTGGGGAGAGAACTTCAGGGCCCTCCTTAGGGTGGCTGGCAAACACAGCAGGGCTGGATCACCACATTATGAAGTAACAGATTATCAAAAGAGGGTAAGCGGGAGGTAAACATAAGGTCATGGTTGAGTCTAAAATTACATCTGTTCAGCATTGTCTGTATGCTATGTCTGAAAAAGACAGAAATTGCTGTGGGTAGATGGGTAGAAATTGACAAAAGTTAGATGATATTGTAACAAGTAACTCAGAAAATCTAACATATGGATTCTGTCAAAATAAATTAGGAATGTGGAGGTCTGAAGTATGACCTCAAGCTTTCTCCTCAGGAAAAGGAAACCAACTGACTAATTGAGGCAGCCTTGGCTAGACAAATATGTACTGCTGCAAACCTGGGAGAAACTAGTCAATGTCTAATGGAGGTGACTCAGTAAGTTGTCTTTTTCTGTTTGTTTGTTTTTTTAAAAAAACTTTCTCTCTATAAAAATCTATTTGTAAATGATAGGGGGGGAAATAAAGCTTTGAACAAAGACAATGCTAAATATACTTGGGGAAATGCTGAGGTTTATTCTTAAGGGATTTAACATTCTCAGCATTTCCCCAAGTAGAAAACTTTCAGCAAATGGAGGAGCAACCATCTTGATACCAGCAGGTGGTTATTTAGCCTGCCCATCAGCATGCCATCTGGGAGACAGCACAATGTAATTTGCGGAAAACTGCATTTCTCGACCACCCCCTCATGAAACTTGCCAGTAAGTGTGATTCTCCCCCTCCAGATGTTGCACGGGAACACTTGAGTCAGTAGGACTTGAGAGAGAGATTGTGTTTCTGTTGCAACCCACAGGAGAGCCTATTTTGCAAGAGGGCATGTGGAAGGGCACCAAGGCATGATGAACGTGTCTGCCCTGGCTTCCCTCGCAGTGTAGCGCCTGGCCCAGGAGGACGGAGTCACAGCTGAACTGTCTTTCAGTTGTCAGAATCATGGTTCTCGGGTTCTGACTTGATGCACACTGCCCTTGTTGTCTTGTCATCACTGAAATGGTAGTTACGCCCACAGGAACGTAGGAATCTGACATGCTGAGTTACACTGTTGGTCTATTTATCTCAATGCTGCTGACACTGACTAGCAACAACCCTCTGGGGTTTTGGCCTAGAGTTCTCCCATCACTGAGCTACAGCTCTTCCCTTCCTGCAGCAGCCATCCCTTTACAGTGGTACCTTGGTTCTCATATGCCTTGGGACTCAAACAACTTGGAACCCAAACACTGCAGACCTGTTCCGGTTTGTGAACTTTTTTTTTCTTCAGAAGTCCAATGTGCTCTGTTTTGAGTGTTACACTTCCAATTTGAGTGCCACACTCCCATTTTGAGTGTTACGCTGAGGTCTGTCTGTTTTTGCTATTTATTTTGCATTTTTGTTTTTGCGGCTTTTGTGTTTTGTTTTTGCGACTGTGTGGAATCCATTTCAGCTACTGATTGAGTGAGTGAGTGAGTGAGTGAGTGACTGTAGTACATGGTTTATTGCTTTCATTTTATGGATCAATGGTCTCATTAGATAGTAAAATTCATGTTAAATTGCTATTTTAGGGGTTGTTTTAAAAAGTCTGGAATGGATTAATCCTTTTTGCATTACTCTCTGTGGGAAAGTGCACCTTGGTTTTAGAACGCTTTGGTTTTGGAACGGACTTCCGGAACAGATTAAGTTTGAGAACCAAGGTACCACTGTATTGGGAACATTCAGGTCCTTTTAATAGAACAGAAGCAACTAATGCTGTGCTGACGATTTATTATGTGTGGGTTTTTATGGTGGTCCTAATTAATGAAAAAAAGAATTTGCATTCAAAAATTATGAAAGGTGTGAGACAATTATGGTGAAATTCTAATGGGTGGGGTGCAGGGGTTTTTGTTGCACTTACCTTGCTTTTGAGGTAGCCAAGAACCTTCATTATGCAAATTCTATCTCCAGCAGTCTGCATTATACAGCCTCCTGGTTGCCCATTCTTCCTAAAAAACCCATGATGTCCTTAGCTAGTTTTTTCTACAAGTTCAGAGATCTGGGAAGGCTGCCTACTATTCTCCTGACCTAACAGCTATTTTATCATTATCATTATTTATGCAATGGCTTTTTACTTTTAAATAAATCAGTGGGGGGGGGAGGGGGGAATGTAAGAAGAAAAGAAACTACTTTCTTAAATACAAAATCAGTTATCATACTGATCTTAGGCACCTGGCAGCTGGCCTCTCCAAGTTCTCATGCTTCAGTGAAAGCCCACGGAAACTTTGATGGGTGTCTTCAGATGAGCCTGGCAGGTTGCAGAGCACTGAAAAAATGTTTAATTGAAAGTAAATGGCAAACACTACCTCTTGGCCACCTCACAATAATGAAGCAAGCGCAATCCTTCACCCTCTGAAATTAAGAAATTCTAAAGTGCCCTTCAGATTTGCTGGACTTCAACTCCCATCATGCTTGATGATTGCACAGGCTGGCTGGAGCTAAAGGAAGTTGTAGTCTGACAACATCTGGAGAGTACCTTGAATTGCCTACCAGAATTAGGAGGAGGGAGATGAGATAAAAAGTCTTCCCCTTGTTGTAAGCAAGGCAGGGTGTGCTGATGATGCAGGAGGCATATGAGAAATGACATGGCAGGCAAACCATGCACAAAAGACTTCCAGGTCATCCAAACTTGGAGATATTTTACAGCGATTGGAACAGACTGCATAACCAGCAAATAAGCCTGCAATTACCAAAATTGTTGTCTGAGGCTATTAAAAGGAGGAGATCTTCTTCCACTGAAATTATCAGAATGGATAAAGAAAGATAGCTGGGATATTGTGAGTGCAGTAACAGAGTATCGAATGGAAATGGATGTTTACATTAAAACATAAAAAATATATTGACAAACTACCTTATAGAAGGAAATTAAGGTGATTTCAACTCTCTTTTTCTTAGGAAAATAGGAGTATTTTGCTGCTGTTCCTTTGGAATGCTAACACTGTGCTAGGGTGGGTGGGTGGAGATATTATGTGGTAAATGTTAAATGATTAGCTAAGAGGAAAATAGAATTTTGCTTTTCACTAGTACAGCATGTCAGTTTTTTCTTTAAAGCAGGGATGGTGAACCTGTGGCTTGCCAGGTGTTGTTGTACTACAACTCCCATCATCCCTAAGTCATTCTGGCTGATGAGTTTGGGTCTAATGACCTGAAGAAACACAGGTATGTTTCTGGGGACTAAAGGATTCTAAGATATGAAAAGCAGGGGATATTTATTTCTTTAGAATACTTATATTCCAATTTATTGCCCCAGGAGACTCTCAAAGCAGTTTACCAAAGATCTGAACAATACAAAATTGAAGAAACGTGACTGATGTGAATATAGATTCAGATTTGATCCTTGGAATTTCAGAAGCAACAGATATTCCAGGATTAAAGAAGCAAACATGAAGAAACTGGCAGGTGAGTTTTGAGTTTTGGTGATTCTTTGGACTACTTCCTCAGGTGGCTGAAGGGTGATGAGATTCTGTGATGTGGATGAGATTACAGATCCTGGGTGGCAGGATTGTAATACTGAACTGCCACCGACAGTTACAAGCCTTCATGCATTCCCGCATGACATCCTCTACTTTGAAAGTGATTTGTGATGTAAACGGGAGCGGCACTTGGTGCTCGCAATAGCTCTCGGGGGCTTTCTCAGGAGTAAGTGTATTACTTAGGAACCGATAGGATTTGATGGAGTAGTGATTTAAATATCCAGCAGGTGGCGGTGAGAGAACCTAGTTTGGCTCTCCTATTCTATGAAACAATAGAAGAAGCCGTGCCGGCTGCAGTTCCTGAGCCAGAGTCGTCTCAGCTGCTTTTACTGCTACACTTCACTTCAGTTGCTGTTTACAGAGGTGCCACCCTTTTCACAGACTGGACTATTATACCATTGCCTTTAGGGACTCTCAAGCCTGGTGCTGCTGACTGGAGATGCCAAACTGAAGATCATTTCCTTGGCATGGGATGAGCGGACCAAGCCTGGAGGTGAGATGTGCGTGCTCCGCAGTGGGACGCTTTTGAGCCTCTACCTCTGCATGCTTTTTGCTCAGTGCTAGCCTGTAGAAAACCTGGCTGGCTGGCTGGCTACACTGCCAAGGGCTCTGCTAGAATGCCTTTAGGGGGTGGTGGACATAGTGAAGGATGGCCATTGGGGCTTCCAGTGGGCAGCATTAGGCAAAATGGTTTCCAGGTGACCTGGTGCAGCAGACGACAAGGCTGTTGTGCCTTTGGTACGGAGGAGGGAGTTGCACTAAGTGACGCTCTTCTCATTCTCATGGCACTGTGAGATAAGAAGCTGTGCCTGCCCAAACTCACTTTCCTACATACCTGTAGGCGGTACTGAAGTCCTGTCCTCTGTTGCATCGGGAACGCCAGTTTAAATCAGGACTAAGAAGCTGCACTGTGACTTTGGAAAGCTTAAGGAAGGCTCTCTGGGGAGAAGGTGGCATTCAGACAATATAAACAGGAATTACTGCTCCCTTCAATTTTCCCTCTGTTGCCTTCTCCAGTCTTGGCCTGGGTGTTTTGGTACTGTTTATATTGTAGCATGATTCTGATGCACGTCCTGCTGAGAGACTGACTCCCCACCAAGTGTGCCTAGTGCTGCAGTCTTTGTGGGACCTTTGCCTGCTCATCCTGGGGCCAGGGTTGTTATTTGCTGCATGCTGTTCAGTGCACAAACAAATAGCTGTAGTTAAACAGCAAAGCCCATTGGTGCTCACTACTTTGAAATGGGCCATGCCTTAACACATGGGTGTGTTTAGCTTTTATTCCTAAACATACCACCTTGTATATTTTTTCCTGCCCTCTTAACTCTTCCTTCCCTTTTCTTGCTTTTGTACTGAGTTTGGGGAAGGGAAACTTCGGACAGGTACTGTTTGTGTGTTGAAAACCTTTTGAGATTAAAGAAAAGTGTATTGCTCTTTCTAAAGATCCTAGGCTTCTACCACACCCCCTCACCCTGCTGCCTATGTTTTGGAGCACTTGGTGCCATTAGGGAGCTCAGTATGCCTTTTCATGCAGAGAAAGTCAGCTTAGCATCTTGTTGCACAGAGGCATGAATGTGATATAAGGTACTTTTTCCACAGGAACTCAGCCTGGCTTCGCTTGCAATGAATTGACTTTTCTTTTTGCACCCTCTGTTTCTCTCTCTCTCTCCCTCCCACTTTCTGTTTGGATTTCTTAATAAGCTGTCATCACATTAAAAAGGAAAAAAATGGATTATACAGAGGAAAGACAAACTTAGCCAGCTGACTACCTGCCTACAGGTTTTTAAAAGACAATGAGCTTTTTCATATATAAATAAATACTGTCCCTGGCATAGATGTAATTTGCTTGCCAGTATTTGGTTTGGTTTGGTTTGGTTTTTGCTGCTGAAGCAGAGGAACATGAAAGGTAGCAAAGGCAATTCTGTTTTGCCCAAAGCTTCCAAGAAATTATTGGGAAAGTATTGTTTCTTTCATAAGGTTTTTATTGAGCAATTATTCATATCATACTTCAAAATCTTCTATATTTAAGAGCTGTTCCTAAGACTGGCTTTATAGCACTTTGTGTCAAAATGACCTAGCAGAATCCTTAGCAATAATGTCTCCTAATGCCCTTCTGTTGATATATTGTCAGTATCTAACATGTGCAATTTGACTCACAGTGGGCCTGACTTAGAAAACATATGAAGATGAAAACCTAGATTCCACACACCCCACCCAAACAATAAATCAGTTAAAAATAACTTGCAGCAAAACCTTCGGGGGGGGGGGTGAGTCCAACAACCTCCAGAGAGCCACAGGTTCCGCATCCTTGGCTTAGATGCTGCATAAGGCAATGCAGAAGGGCAATAAATGTAACTGATTTTAATATTTTATTGCTGTATTGCTGTAACCTCACCTGGGACCTCATGGAGAAGTACAGGTAAGAAATCTAAACAATAACAACACCAGAACAACACGGGCATCTTTGCTCGTCCCAGGTAATCCTTCCTCACCTGAAAGACCAAGGCAAGGTTTGGGTGAAGGAAGTGTTAGTCAGAAAGAACAATTTGTCACCCTGTGCATCATTCTGGTCTTAAATTACAGGCTTTTTATCATTGAATCTCCCTGGTTTTTGAAAAAGAAACTTGTCGTTTTCATGTTGGCAATCCCACACTTTTCAAAAGGGATTTGAATCTGTTTTCTGGCAAAGTCAATTTAAAAGACAGACAGAATTACAAATACTTAACTGATAGTGATCATTTCATTGGAAGGCACACATTTATCTTTTTCTCAAAGAACCAATAACTGCAGGTAGCCATGTCTGATCACTGAAACAAATCTAAAGAATAATAGTGGAATTGTACTTTTTTTTGCGCAAAAAGCAAAAGCCATTAGTGATTCAACTTTTGAGTTATTCAGAAGGCTTCCTTGTTCTGTATTATAAAAAGGTGTGTTTGTGTGGCACTGTTTATGGCAGCAAGAGATATCTAAAATGAAAGTTCAAAATTATTCACCTCTCTCTGTTTATCTTCACAACAATCTTGTTGCATAGGTGAGAATGAGCAAAAATGACCATCCCAAGGTCACCCAGTGGGTTTCATAGCTGAGCAGAATTCATTCTCCCTGTTCCAAGTCTACCCACTTCCAGAGCCAGCCCACAGATGAGGCAGGGTGAAGCAGCTGCCTCAGGAAGCAGAAACACAAGAGGTGTTGCCCATCTTCCCCACCACATCAGGTGCTGGTGTAGCCCTGACCCCTAGGAAGTCAGAGGAAGGTCAGCGCCAAAGCTCTTCAATGGCCCGCTCTCGTCAAGTTTCAACGAGAATGGGATGTTCCAGATGCCCTTGCAGAGTTTGCCCTACCACCACCACCTGGTGGTGAGGCTTTTCTTTGAGTGGAAGCCCTTGCAGAGCCTCAGATGCACTCCCCTGTGGGGGCAGCGGTGGGATTTTTGTCTCACGTGCAGAAACATTTTGGCCCACCTCTGCCTACTGTACCACACATGAATCATTTGTCTTTTTTCAGCTGATTAAGAAATCATATCTGTACAAGAGACTTCTCCAGTTCTCTCTAGTTTCCTTTTTTCTATATTTTGTTACCTTACTACAAATTTCACCATCTCTTTTATTCTGCTGCTACTTCAATCACTGCTCCACAGTGAAGGATTTTCTATTACAAGAGGCTGTGCACATGCCTACAAGGGTAAGTTGAATGGGGCAGCAACTGATAGCCGCTGCCTCCAGGGACATTCCTTGCATGCCTTTCCTTGTCCCCCTAATAGCCCTTTGCTAAAGCCAGAATGTCATGAGAGACTTTGATTCTTGCATGTCCTTTCCCCACCACTTGCACACAGAAAGGAATAGCAGAAAGTAGGGTCCTCATGCTGCATTTCAGCTTTCAGAAACTCAGTAGGAGGTCACAATCTCTTCTCTTACCCTACTTGTGTATTCCATGTCCCCTACCATTTGCTAAGAAATAAGCATTGTGCATAGCATCCACTTGGTGACTCTCTGTAAACAGGGAGTACTGGCAGCATTCTAGCTTCAGAATCAAACTGAGCATCTAACTTTGCCAGCAATTGCTGCCATAGGCTTTACGTTAAATTAAAAATTAAAGAGTTAAATTTAAAAATTAAATTAGAAGGTTGAATGCCTTATTTGTCAGAACTTTTTAACTTGCTGTGGAAATTTTTATCAGATCAATTTGAAATTTGGCACACTTCTAGACCTCACCAGAGATATCATGCACTCCAAGTTTCAACTTTTTAATTCAACAGGTGCCCTTTTTTCTTAAACAATTTGAAGCTTAAAATGGCTGGACTTTTTATGAATCTTGCTTTAAGTAAATGAAGATTGCTGTGCCCCTTTAATTAATTCAGTACAATTTAGGGCCAAATTACTCATGTTATATGCCTTTAAAAAACTGTATTGGGTATTATTATTATTTTTTAAAAAAGGAAAGTACAGTTCTAGCTTCCCAGTCCAGTACGTGCTCTCAATCCTGATTGGGGTCCACATGGGTTTCTCTTGAAAATCACCTCCAGCTCTCTGCTATTTCACCTTGAAGCAGTGTTTTACTCCAATCAGGAGCATCCAGCAGTTTGCAGGGGGCTTGGGGTTTTTCCCTCTTAAAAATATAAGCGGCCCATTTTAGTGAAAAAATAAATTGAAAAAAACTAATAGGTTGACTCCTATTTTGAAGAGATATCTGAGTTAGGCTATGTCACAGACATACTTTAAGGTTGCATTCCTGTGCCCACTTACCTTGTAATAACCCCTTCTGGACATTTTCTTTTCTCGCTTCTGAGTTAACATGCATAGCATGTGGCATCCAAAGTGAGATTCTGGAACAAACAGCTAAATGGAAAGGTAAAAACAAACAAGTGAAATGAAACATTGTGATTAACCACTCATCCTCTCAGAAATAAAACAACATACCAGCACAATACTCACATACGGCACCACCCAAAATTAAGTGCTTCTTAGCCCTTTTTTGCAATGGCAGGGAGAATAATATAGGTTTGACTCTGCCATGGAACTAGAACAGAAAAGTTATTCCCCTTGGCTGGATTATGCCCATAGAGTGTTCTTACAAAGTACTATAGACTCGCAGAGTCACTTCTCAAGTCATCACCTTGAGCCATATTCTTAGCTGAGAATTCAATTTCTATCAATGATCAAAGGACATGTGAAAGAAAGGCTGCATTCACACATCGTTCCAGCTCTCTTGCTAATACCAAAAACTCTGCAAGAAGTTGATAAGGGACCTCTATGCCTCATTAACTTAGCAATATGAACAATGATAAGTTCTCAGTTTGGAACAATTGAAAAGTGGGAATAATCCTCTTTGAATATTTTATCTGATGAGGGTGAAATCTCCTCTTTTGGAGAGGCTTTCTGAAACAATACAAGATAGACAATATTGATAGACAATATTGATAGACAATATTAAGTCTATCATTTGGAACTGAATCATGCACATGCAGGGATACTGTTGAAACTAATAAATGAGTTTCATCTCCTTGATTCAAAGGTGATGGGGGAATTTTAAATGCTAGGAAAATAATATTATTTCAGGAGTAATCATGGTACACTTCTGGCTTTTTGTGAACAAGGCTGCTGCTTTTGAAACCAATTTAAAGCAGAAAATATAGGATTGAGATATCACTATAGGGCAACTGGATAAATACATACATACATAATTTTATTTGTGTGCTGCTTTTTCACAATTCAAACCATGCTCAAGGTGGCTAACTGCATGAAGAAAATATGTAACGACAACATAACAAAAGTAGTCATAAACAATAAATAAAATTCAAAATTGAGATTGTCATCCACATAGGAAGGCAAGATTGCACTGTGATAGAGAACTGTATGCTGAAGTTTAAGGACATTTACTGAAAATTTATATACTCTGGCTAGGGAGTAAGTCTTTTTCTGAATCAGCTGGGATTTGCTTTCAAGTATGCATGAATACAATTATGCTACACAACTACTAAGGAAATGAAAAATATTTTGGGATGTGTTCCCATTTACTGTGCACTCACTGCATTTCCAGTGCTGGGTTTTTAAGCTGTATTCACACGAGGCTGTCCAAAATGCATATTGAAGTGTTGGTGGGTTCCCACGAGGCAAGATACAGTGAGAATGGCAAGAGCCTTTATTGAACTAACAGAACTGGACAACAGGGGCAAAGCAACTGCTTATATACATTTCTGAAAGCCTGTGCCACTCCCACTCCCATCGTGATTGATTGTCTAAACTTCCAAGCTGCGAATCATAACTCAGAGTTTATGGGCCAATGGCAGAGGCCCAAATCCTGAAATGTTTTGTGATTGGATATCATGTATTGAATCAGAACACAGGGGCTCAGAATCCTTAGTCCAGACTCAAGCTCAGGCAAACGCAGACCACTGAATACATAACACATATGTATCCTGGGTTTTTTGTTAAAAGATGCTACTGTTTGATGCATTGATTCTTAAACCAGTTTCACATTGATTGCAGTCATTAAGCTGTTCTTCATTTGTCTCTAGCGAAGGTGTGGACACATTTCCCCTTGTCAGTGCCTCCTGGAGCATCCATAAACACAAATGAGTTGAAGCCATGCTGATGTGAACAGCTGGGGAGAGGTGCAACTTCACTGCACTCTAAGGGCGGGGCATGTAATATGAACACACCCTCAGTCTACAAACCTCTTACATGGGAACAGCCTAATTAAAGTTAGAGTGGTTTGCTTTGACAATTGAATTCTATATGCCTGAATGTAATTCACAGTGAAAACTTCATCTCCTTAAAATTCATATCTTCATAGAAAGCCACAATATTTCCCTTCCTCCAGATTTTTTTTTTTTTAAAGAACAACAACCCTGGAATATGTTATGAAGTGCCACTGTAGAAAATGGGTGATGACAGTCATTCCACATGGATTCATCAACAGTGACAGCTCTACAATTTTGTTATATAGAATATGAAATGGAAATTGAAGCAAAATAATATAAACTTGGACTGCATGCTGAAGCAGAAAAGTTTAGTTCCGGTAACAGCTGTAATAAGGAAAATAATAGCTGGAAAAGTGTTCACCGTGTAAAAGTCATTGCTGACTACCTACAGTTTCCATTATTTTCAGGAATATAGGATGTTGCCTGATATTGAGCCAAACCTATTGGTCCATCTAGCTGAGTATTATCTACAATGGATAGCAGTGCCTGTCCAGGGTTTTGGGGAAGTGTCTCTCCCAACTAAGGGTTCAACTATCACTTCCTGGGAATATAGGTCTGAAAACCAATAGAGTATAGGGGATAACATTTCTCAGGATACCTTATATAAAGGGCAAATCAACAAATAGTGACTACATCCTGACTACATCCATAAATCCATTTCCATTCCATGTATGCTATCCCAAGGTATCTGTTGAAACCTAAGTTCAACAAAGGCTCTACATAATTGTGAAAAAGTCAGTGCCTCAAGGTAGTGAGGTCTTGAGTGGCTGTCCTTAATCTAAAGGTACCAAATAGAGCACAGGCAGCTATAATGGATGCCCTGCCTTGGTTGGCATCATGGCTGAAGACCCAGCTTCTAGGATCATGCAAACGAAGTGATGAATACTTTTCCATTGGAGATTGCAAGTGTGAGTCAATATTTGAAAGAAAAACAGGAAGATTCCAAATTGCACTTCTTGTCTCAGTTCTGCTTGTCAACGGTTGATTGTTTCTTCTGAAAGAAATGTGGAGTTGTCATCGTGAAAGTGTCAATATTGTGCATAAAGAGGCTCTAAGCTCTGCACATCAGTGCGCACTGGTGCTCAGAGCTCTATGCAAATGTTCAGAGCAGCCTTTACCAATCTCGTGCCCTTCAGAATCCAATGTTTTGGATTCATTATGCTGGCTGCGGTTAATTGGAGTTGTAGTCCAAATTGGAGATGTAGTCCAAAACATCTGAAGGGCACAAGATTGGCAAGGGCTAGTTTAGGGAGAGCTGGCAAATTCTGATAGATTCTAATGAGATCCTTAGAGCGTAGATTATGCTGCAGAGTTATAGGGACTGATTTTGTGCAGCCCTGAGTATGTTTGCGTATGTGAAAGTGATATATATTTGTATTAAGGAAGTGTATTGGTTCTGTGTACGTCAAACAATGAGACAAATTGGGGGAGGATTCAAGTCATGATCTCATGCTCCCCATTCAAATTATGCTCTTAACAAGACAGAGCAAAGATTCCCTAACTTCTTGAATTGCTCTGTGGCCTTGGTTTTTCCAAAAAGATAAGCTTGTGACCTTTTAAAAAAATATATATTTTCTTTTCTGAGAAATAAAACCAACCTGAATGTGGATATACTCAGGATTAGAGAGGGGAGGGGTGCAGAAGGGAGTAGGGAGATTTTTGTTTTGTTTTGTTTTGTTTTTGATAGGCAGGCCTAGCTTTTAAGCATAGTGAATTATATTTCTAAGGCCACTCCAATCATACTGATTTGTAGAAGGAATGTTGGAGTAAGGAAACAGAGTTGTTCTTCACATGGGTTGTCGTCATTTTTCCTTTCAGGTGTGAGAACTGGTCATTAGCAGCAAAATTAGATTATTGTGGTGGCCTGCTTATTTCTTAGTCATTCTTTTTCCTAACAGTGATAAATCATTGCATGCTCTTTCTTTCTTTCTTTCTTTCTTTCTTTCTTTCTTTCTTCATGGAGGGTACTTCCAGGAAGGGGAAAGCAGTGAGAAAAAGTGTGAGTTATCCAGCTTTTTATGAAGTGAAATAACTTTTTTTAAAAAAACCAAGACCTAGTCATCTAAACTCTGGCATGTTTCTCATCTGGGGCACTTCCCTCATGCTCCCAGTTTTCAAACTGATTTCCCACCAAAAAAAAAAAAACAACCCTAGGGGAAGGAAACATGATTACTATTTTCACACACCAAAACTGTAAAGTATGCCCCATGGGAGAACTGTTGCACCATCTTTCAGAAATGTGGCAGCCTTCATCCTCTCAGGTGGCTATGCCTACAATTTGGAACCATACCAACAGATATTTTTTTTAAAAAAGCTGTAAGCTTTTTAAAAACACACACCCTATATAGATTTCCATGAAATCCAGCAGGCTTGATCTGCTCTGGAGGGGCTCCTTTGCCCATAATATAATTTCATCTAATTAAATGAAAAGGAAAGATAGAGATTGCCATTTTAATGCCATTCCCCATTATAGTCAATTGGGCAAAACATAGTTTTGGATTAAATAGATCTCATTCAGACCAGAGTAACAAATCTGGCTGGATTGAAACAGAGTTGATCCTAAACAGATCAGGCTGCTTTCAAAAGCTACCAATACAAGGCAAATCTTGTGAAATGCATTTCTATGAAACATTTTCATTTAAAAAACCCCCAAATAGAAATGGATGTTGCCTCTGTCCCTCCGCCCTCAAAGCAGAAACGTGCATTGGTGTGGGAACTAAGGGTTTGGTAACGTTGCTCTTGCCTCTTGCACACTTCTGTGGTGCAAAAATTAAAGGTGTTTACAGAAGTCCCTGCACACATAGGTACAGAGGTCCCTGCACACCTGTCCAGAAGGAGAAGAAAAATTGTGGGGGGAGAACACAAAAACATTCCATCAAGAAATACCTTCTACTGTGGATGGGATACAGCAATATAAAATAGGCTTTAAACCTCATGTTTGTGAGTCCTTGCATGCCAGCTGCACACATGGAAAATTCAGATCTGCGTGACTTGTTTGCAAAATATCGCCCCTGGAAGCACCCCAAGAGCCATTGCAGATGATGACATCTAAAGACCAATGTCATCTGTTTGGTTTCTGTGTGCCACTGCTTCTGCTCTGCAAGCCGCACGCAACTGAACTGATCCCTACTCATCCAAATGGAACACAAAAACACAGCAGTCTTGCCAAATCCCTGCACAATGTTGACACCTCTTTCGCGAGGTACTTTCCCTCCCACTTCTCGCTTGGTAAGCAGCTGTCTGGAGACGGCCTTGATTTTTGTTGCCACAACCAGAAAGGACACAGAATCAGCAAGCAGATGAGTCACGGGCAGGTCAACAAATCACTGAATCTCCAGTTGCCTTTGCTATTTGGAGATGGAGTAATCACAGCTGTCGTCTGCTGGCCCAGGACAATGGTCTTTTTTTGCACACAACCCGCTGGATTTGTTTGTATTTTGTAGAGAGGGCAACACATTTCTGCAGAGATCAGCTAGTGTAAAAATATTTTCCCCATGTTACAGACAGAATTATGAGACACAGGAAGCTGCCATGCTTAACCATACCCTTGGTCCATCGAGATTATCTACACCAGGGGTAGCAAGTCGGTGGCTCTAGATGTTGTTGGACTCCAGTTCCCATTATCCATGCCTATTGGTCATGCTAGCTGGGGCAGATGGGAGCTGGAGTCCAGCAGCATCTGCAAGGCCACAGGATACACACACCTGGTCCAGGCATACTGGTTAGATTTCCATGGTTTCAGGTAGGGGCTTTCTCAGACAAACTCACCTGGGAACGTATGGGGACCACAGTCTTTGCCGCGAGTAGAGTCATATGAGAATGGGGATTTTCTTTGTACATCTAATGGTTTTTTCAGAGGATTAGATGGTAAATTGTATGCAGTTCAGAATGTATATTCAATATTATTGTCAAACAAATAAAAAGGGGGGGGAAATGTCTTAGGTGAATCACGAGCATTACTTTTATTCTGTTTTTTTGGTGGTGGTAAAGCTTGTGGCTGAGTTAGTTGAGCTAGTGTGTTGTCACAGAATGTTCATTAATACTCCACATAATGAAGCTGCTAGCAACAGGATGTTCTCTGTCTAGCTTCTCTGGGGAAAGGACAGATTCTGGAGACCTGGAACACAGACTCTGAGACTGATCAGATAAGAGAAGGTGGGGCTGCAATGCTTATTAGCTGAAGATAGTAGTCCATGGGGTAGAGTCGAGTCCCAAGGAAGACTTGTTGGAATAAAACGAGCATAAGGGTAAATGGAATGAGATACTACAAACTGAGGAAAGAATTGGGTAGGTGGAAGGGCACAGAGAGACTTGGCTGATTGAATGGAGGGTTTTGTTTTTGCTGTTGGGAGGATACTGCTTTTTAAATTATTAATTGTTTGTATTTGTATTTTAGATTTTGTGTGTGTGTTCATGGAATCTCCCTTCTGAAAGCTTTTGCTCTAGAACCGTGGTTCCTAACGTGGGGCACACTGAATTTGATTTGGGGTGGGGGGCAATTCAAGAATGAGTTATTAAGAGTGAATGGCCTTTTAGGCTTCCTCCACGTGAATAGGAGTTAATTTTTTGAATAATAAGAATTATATGTCACAGGGGGGAGGATTGGCGTTTTAGAGATGCTTAGGTGGGAGATGGCCAAAAAAGGTTCGGAACCACTGCTCCAGAAGGTAGCCTTAACGTACTTCAACAAACAAAGACTTAGGCTGTGTACATACCATACATTTAAAGCACACCCACCCACACACTAAGGATCCTTGGAACTGTGGTTTAAAGGAACTGTGAATAGTAGGTGTGAGTTTAAACTATAGTTTCCATTTTTCTGTTGGGGTGGGTGGGTGCCTTAAATCTGCTTTACATGTATGGTGTGTATGCAGCCTCACAGTCAGGATGGAGAGTCAGGAATTTGAAGAAGCATTGGAAGCACAGAACTGAAGTAGAAACCAAGGAGAAATTGAGGCATCATTTACGCACATGAGGTATTTGCGACTTTTGGAAGAGGATAGAAAAGTATTTTGGTAGCCTCACTGTCATGGCCAGCTGCTAGGATCTTAAGATGTTTATGTGTAAGCATATGGAGGGTATGTCTTAGAAGGGAAATTATAAAATGCAACTGCTCCACCATAATCAGGATCTTTTTATGAACAGTTGTGCAGATACTTTACAATGTGTAAAATTTGTAGTTGGGAATGTGTCTATCCGTGGCATCATCATACATTTTCACAGAAACGTTTGCTGTGTCAAATCAACACTGATCTATGGCAAATACAGTGCAAAGAACGGCTCAGTTTGGAGATAAAATGAGACAAAATATGCAGAGTTATTTCCAAACCAGTTTAATAGTGGCCAGCAATTCTTAGGTACATGGCAAAATACTGAATAAGGACTTTCTCTTTCTTTTTTTATGTACTTACTGGGAATTGACAGGAAGTACAGAGCTTTAAAAGGGGAATCTACTTCAGCTTAATAGCTTCCTTTATTTAAAAACAATGGCTAGGATCCAAGAGCTATTCCACATATGCACCAAAGCTTTCTTGGCCCTGTTCAAACCACTGTAGCCTCCTGTACCCTCTAGCTAGTTGCCCTGGATGTCAATTGGACCTTCCTAAGGGGGTGTCATTTCATGGGGCTACATCTGGAAAGGAAACACACTAAGCTCTTTGTACATAAGGAAGAGCCTTATTCAGAAGTATATAAAGATTTAGGGCAGTGTGACCGATTCCACTGCACTGGGCACTGACGCTAGGGGACACCACAGAGAGTCACAACTATAATGTAGTGAATTGGGCAGAACAGAAGGCAAGAAGCAGGTGGGGCACCGAATGTTGGCCTCACACAAAATGCCGCTGAAATCTGAAATACCAAAGTTCACCCCTGACATGATGGTTTTTAAAGTGTCGCCACTTAATGAATCCCCCCACAAAAGATGATAAAACAGGTTACATATTTGAATGTGCCAGTTTCATATTATATAGATGCAAAATTAAAAATATACTGTAATTTAAATGGAAATATGGTAAAGCTTGCCGTGGGGAAGATTGTGACCCTGCCACTTTAGACAGTCATGACTTCCCTCCCCCCAAGGAATCCTGAAAACTGTAGTTTGGTAAGGCTGCTAAGAGCTGTTGTTGTTGTTTAGTCGATTAGTCGTGTCCAACTCTTCGTGACCTCATGGACCAGAGCACGCCAGGCACTCCTGTCTTCCACTGCCTCCCAGTGGAATTCATCAAATTCATGTTGGTCGCTTTTATAACACTGTCCAACCATCTCGTTCTCTATCATCCCCTTCTCCTTGTGCCATCAATCTTACCCAAGATTGACTTCTTTCCAGAGAGTCTTCTCTTCTCATGAGGTGGCCAAAGTATTGGAGCCTCAGCTTCAGGATCTGTTCTTCCGGTGAGCACTTGGGGCTGATTTCCTTCAGAATGGATAGGTTTGATCTGCTTGCAGTCCATGGGACTCTCAAGAGTCTCCTCCAGCACCACAATTCAAAAGCATCTATTCTTCGGCAATCAGCCTTCTTTGTGGTCCAGCTCTCACTTCCATACATCACTACTGGGAAAACCATAGCTTTAACTAGATGGATCTTTGTCGACAAGTTAATGTCGATGGTAAGAGCTGTTAGGAGACCTCTATTCCCCCACCAAGCTAAAATTCCAAGTTCCCTGGGAATAGTGACTGATTTTTAAACCTTGTGAAGACATATTTAAACTGGATATACAGGCAACAACCAATTTACGCATGTCCAGTTGACACACAACAGCCCGCACATGTATCACAGTAACTGGGAAGTGGCCGGAGAAGGGGGCAGAATGGCGGGTGGCATGGGGTGGAGCAAGGGCTTATATGTGCTCTGCCACTGCATGTAATGACCTGGAATGCAACCCCCGTGCAAATCAGGGTTTGCCTTATACTGGAAAGTCTTTCAAGAAGGGACACCTTCAGAGGATTGTCCTCCGTAAAGTCACCCTACATTCTTTGGATCCTGCTTGTCATTGAATGCAACTCTCAAACCTGTTAATACAATTTAATTGAGTTGTTTCAGGTGTTTGGGTAACTTTTCCTGACACTATGAATTTAAGTTTCTTGAACTATCCAAATTTGCATCTATATTTAGCATATATTTAGACACTGATTTTTTCTGACTCAATTTTTTTTTCTTCCCTCACCCCTTTTCTTTAAAGAAAGTCATGCACAGGATGATACTGAACTTTAAGCAAACTGGTTTTATCTGCCTCGGTTTGTTTCCAGGTAACACAGTTCAGTATTTCATAGGAAAACTTCTGATCACTTATTGCTGACTTCACTGAGACAGTTTATGGTTCATTAGCTGATGATTCAGTTCAGGAACACTTTGGCCAAAAGAGGTCTCTGCAGGTTTACACATCTGCTGTGTGAATTGGTTCCCAATAAAGAGCAGGGCTAGAGCTCAACTTCCATTATTAAAGCTATTTCTAAAAATAAACCAAGACATTTTACACTGTGAACTCTTACTGGAAACTCATTGATCATTTAAATGCAACAGCCACTCACAGCTGATTTGGAGTATTTCTACTCTACTTCACAAATAATTATGAAATATAGTTAGTTTTCTCTATCACTGTATCAAGATGATAATACAGGGAACCTAACAGGTGTTGCTGGTGGGGGTTTTTTTATTTTATTTTATTTTCAGCATTGGTGTGCTTCTCCATAACTCAAAGAGAGAGTGTGGTGTAGTGGTTAAGAGCGTAGACTCGTAATCTGGGGAACCGGGTTCGCGTCTCTGCTCCTCCACATGCAGCTGCTGGGTGACCTTGGGCTAGTCACACTTCTCTGAAGTCTCTCAGCCCCACTCACCTCACAGAGTGTTTGTTGTGGGGGAGGAAGGGAAAGGAGATTGTTAGCCGCTTTGAGACTCCTTCGGGTAGTGGTAAAGTGGGATATCAAATCCAAACGCTTCTTCTTTTTCAAAGATTTTTGGATGGTTTACAGGAGAAAACAGTGTAAATACGAAATAAATATTTAGTTTTTATTTCAGGCTTTTGTGTTTTATGTCAAATCAGAGCACACAGAACCCACAGGATTAAAAACACCAAGGCTTACACCACAGGTGTAACCAACCTTTTTGGGCGGTATTGCCCTAAAATGGTTTGTATTCAGCACAGTGCGAACTGATTTCTACATTGGGACTTCCCCTTCATCTTCTCCCTCCTGCAGCCCCCTATGAATCCTCAAAACCTGCGCTGGAGGCCCCCTGCTACCACCCCTGGGGCAGATTTTGGAAGTGCAAGGGTGGCTGTGGAGCGAAGGGGAGTAAGAGGAAGCCCTGCTGCATGAGCAGGAGTCTGTTGAAATTCCTCTTATGGGCCAACACAGCTCCTGTTTGTTTTTTAATAACATACGGTTGAATTACTTCTCCTTGCTATGTTCGAACCATCTTGTGTTACATCATCCCCAGGAACAGCATGGAAAGGGAGGGGTGGAGAATGCAGGAACACATTATTCCTGTTTTGTTTTGCCATTCTTACTGAGCTACAGCCGCATCATAGCCATGACCAGCAATCTCAAGGACTCTGAATACTATCATTGTGTCAGCATCACCATCTGCCTGCTTAATATGAAGGCCAGCATTATGCATGTGAGCTAGTAAAAGCTTTTGTAAGCCTTGATTTATTGTTCAGAAAAGCAGCTTGATGTTGCAGTCATCAATAGATCACTTAGACTTGGTTGCTTTTCACCTATATGGCCTTCTTTTTATTACCATTGTATTATACCCAAATATGCTGTTATGCTGCCATAATGTCGCTTACATAAATGGCACATAGAATGTCTAAATTGCTCAGTGGTTCCACCGATGAAGCCAAATTACATGTTATAAGAACCCTCAACATGCAATGTGTTGTCAGGCAGCTGTTCTGCTCATGAGGCAGAGTATTTATTCTTCACAACACTATTTTTATCTCAACAACAACATGCAATCATAGTGTGCCAGGAACAAATATCACTGCCATCACCCATCCACATTTCCACGTGGTGGCTATTTATCAACAATATTTACTGATGCCCAGATATTATACAGATTATTGCACCTGCTGTCTCAACTTCCTTGTAGCATTATTTCCAATAGTGATACTTTGTTGCCATATTTCAAAAAGCGAACATCCAAAGTTGTTGAGCTGATTTTCAGAAATTCCACACAACAGACAAATTCCATATATGTCCAGAAAATCTTGGATATTTCTGGGAAATCCCGAATTTATGGCAGCCCTATATAACTGATCAGAAAGGATCTTACTAATCATATCAAGGTACGTGGTGCATTTCTTGCCCAATAAGGTTGTAATGACAATGGCATCATCACAGTATTGCTGCAATTTCAGTTCCAACCCAAACTTGGTGTAAGCAGGAATGTTGTCACTCCAGTGTCATAATAAACTATGACTTTATTGTCATCAGAACAATCCTATGCAAACCTCTGACTCTTGCACTTTCCCCTACCCCACTATCCTCTTACATAGCCACTAAGAAAATTCAGAAACTTTAGTATCTGTTTTGAATTATCCAGAAATTCTTGTATTATCAAAACCTGTCAAGCTGTGATTAGTTGTGGTTAACTAAAGTTTGTTGAAATATGCCAACTTCAAATCACAGGTTACAAAGATGTCCTATTTTGACAAAACCATAGTTAAGATGAACTGCAGTTTAGCATTATATTTGAAATCTAAACTGCTGTCAATGAGTAAAAGAAGCAGAACCTTCCTATCCACTTGTGGCAGCTCTGAAGCAAGAGGGAGGCGAGGATATGAGCCAAGGGTTGAAAAGATTAGTTCCCAACACAACACACCATGGTTTATCATTGTGGTGACTGAACACAGACATAGAATATAGACACTTTCTGTTGCTTTTTGTGACACGACACATCAACTTTGACTTTAAAAAATAATCCTTTTCTGAACAGAAGCAGTTATTTGGGGGCACTTAGAGTTGACACAGAAGCGCACACTTCTGCTTTCATGCCTCCAGCTGTTGATATGTTTAATATGTTAGCTACAGCTATCTCCCTCTGGTGTGCGTTTTACTTTCTACAGTGAATGAGCAAGATGAAGCTACTGATTATTACCTTGTTTGCTGGGTAGAGAGCCTGAATTCACTTGTTTGTTTGTTTGTTTGTTTGTTTGTTTGTTTGTTTGTTTGGCTTGTAAATCACCCCCATCAAACCCCCAGTTTGCAACTTAAATAAAGCTAAGCACAGACCCATAACAATACAACCCTAAGACATGTCATAAAATTATAAAATCAACAATAAGCAAAACAATGCTGATAACATTTCTATGTTGTTGTTTAGTCGTTTAGTTCTGTCTGACTCTTCGTGACCCCATGGACCAGAGCACGCCAGGCACTCCTTTCTTCCACTGCCTCCCGCAATTTGCTCAAACTCATGCTGGTAGCTTCAAGAACACTGTCCAACCATCTCATCCTCTGTCATCCCCTTCTCCTTGTGCCCTCCATCTTTCCCAACATCAGGGTCTTTTCCAGGGAGTCTTCTCTTCTCATGAGGTGGTCAAAGTATTGGAGCCTCAGCTTCAGGATCTGTCCTTCCAGTGAGCACTCAGGGCTCCTTCAGAATGGATAGGTTTGATCTTCTTGCAGTCCATGGGACTCTCAAGAGTCTCCTCCAGCACCATAATTCAAAAGCATTTCTATAAGTATAGCAATTGTTGGAATAGTAATCATCATCATACTGAGAGCAACTGGAATGGTCAAGGGATGGAGCAATTCCCCCATGAGGGAAAGTTGCAGCATCTGGGACTTCTTAGTGCAGAGAAAAGAGTAAGAGGTGACATGACAAATGTTAATAAAATTATGTGTAGCATAGAGAAAGTGGACAGTGAAAAAAACATTCCCCCTCTCATAATGATAGAACTCATGGACATTCAATGAAGCTGAATGTTGGAATATTCAGGACAGATAAAATAAAGTTCAGGGAAGTTTTTCATGGTTGATGTTTTACTGTTTTTTAATATTTTGCTGGGAGCTGCCCAGAGTGGCTGGGGCAACCCAGTCAGATGGGCGTCATATAAATATTATTATTTTATTATTATTAAAGCATTTCTTTCATAGAATCATAGAACTATCATAGATTCTATGATTCTAGAGTTGGAAGGGACAATTCTATGAATTGAACTCACTCCCATAGGAGCCAGTGATGGCCACAAACTTGGATGGCTTTAAAAAGTAATTAAATTCATGGGGAAGAACTCTACTAACCGAGATGGCTGTGTTGTACCTTCACTGTTGGAGTCAGTATGCCTTTGAATATCCATTACTGCGAATCAAAGGTGGACTGAGTGCTGTTGCTTTTCTATCCTGCTTGTGGACTTCCCACAAACATCTGGTTGGCTACTGTGAGAATAGGATGCTGGACTAGGACTAGGTGGACCATTGGAATATTCCAGCTGGATTCTTTTGCAAATATATATAGGCAAAATTACAGTGGTACCTCGGGTTAAGAACTTACCGTATTTTTCGCTCTATAAGACGCACATTTTTCCCTCCAAAAATTAAGGGGAAATGTGTGTGTGTGTTATGGAGCGAATGCAGGCTCCTTGGCTTCAGCACAAGGAACCCAAAGCTTCCGGAGCACAGTGGCAACTCCCGCTGCGCTCCGGAGGCTTCGGGTTGCCTTCCCTGAAGGTGAAGGCAATGTGGGAGAGGGAGAGCTGCACAGCGCCCCTTCAGTGAAGCGGGAGGAGAAATGGAAGGGGCTCCATTTCTCCTGCCGTTTTGCTGAAGGGGCGCTGCACAGAGAGGGGGAGAATTTATTTTTTTCTTGTTCTCCCCCTCTAAAACAAGGTGCGTCCTATGGTCGGGTGCGTCCTATAGAGCGAAAAATATGTTAATTTGTTCCGGAGGTCCGTTCTTAATCTGAAACTGTTCTTAACTTGAGGTACCACTTTAGCTAATGGGGCCTCCCGCTGCCACCACGCCACCACCGTACAATTTCTGTTCTCATCCTGAAGCAAAGTTCTTAACCCAAGGTACTATTTCTGGGTTAGCGGAGTCTGTAACCTGAAGCGTCTGTAACCCGAGGTACCACCAGAGCTTCTTCCGATTGTTCTCAAGGAGAGCATGGGCAAACCCAGCTAATGACAAGGTGACCTCGGGGATAAAGAAGCTTGCCCATCACTGAATTTCATCAGTATGAGAAACACAGAGGATTGTAGTTGCCAACCCTTTTGTTCTCATAATCTCTCTGTCTCTTTGGAAACTGTGTGATGGAGCAAAAAGTAGTGGATGAAGCATTCCACTTCTCTGCGTCTTCATACTTACTGGATGTGGTCACGCCTGTTACATTTCTGTCTGCCTCTCAAACACATTTGGAAGCACAGGAATGAAAAGGTGTCAGTCAAATTATTGCTTCCGATTCTTCTCCACACACCATTTGCTACCTATTTCTTCTTGTATCGTAATCACCACCGTCTGCATTTGACATTACTCTGGGCTTTGTAACGTGGCAGCATTTTTAGTTTTAGCATGCTAGTTTTAGTGTCTCTATCCTCACTGGTATTCAAATCATGAGTGTATGATGAATCGGGGTATTATTTGAAATTATATCTTAATTAGCGCCTAGCGTAGAACTGAGTCATATCAGGAGTGGATGTCTACCGCAGAGCGGGACGGAAGACGGGGCAGGATCAAATCTCCGGTCTGATTTGTAATCAGACTCCTGGTGTTGTTTTTTTAGCTATAGCAACAACGAAATGACTGCCCTTCCTCCCAAACTAAGCTGCAGAAATGAAGAAAGCTGGGAGAGGATAACCAGGAGTACATCTGTGTGTGAGAGGAATGTGAACTCTGTTCAGATCTAATAACCAATTATGGCACTTAATATTCGAAGTCCCTTTTTCCCCACCTGTAGCTCCTGTTGATGAATCTTGGGGTTCTAGTAAAAAAACAAAGAGAGCCTGAATCCTTTTTGACAAAATAAGGATTCAATGTCCTACATTCTGAGGACTTTTCCTTTACATTCTGCTTACTGGTCGCTGAGTGGTAGAAATGATAGCTTAGTCTGAGTTTTCAGCAGGAGACTTAACTATAAACTGCTCACCAGCCCCCAGCTGGACCTTTGATTTAAACTGCTTCAAGCTTGATAATCAAAGTTGCATTGTATTATATAAGCTTCCAAACATTTGTCACAGGAGGTAAAGCTATCAATTCCAGGCTTGATGTGTAGAAATAAAATTGACATTCACGGTGCCAGATGTTGCAAATGGCATCAAAATCTGTAAATCTGAATGGTAATGGTATCCAGGACTCTGTAAGTTAAAATCTGTGCTCCAACGTGTCCTTGGAAGATAGATAGTATGAAGCCAATGAAATTGCCTGAAGCGCTTAGCGGTCTTGATGAACTATCAGCAGTCTGCACTCAGCAGCAAAGTATCTGAAGTGTCATCAGGGGTCACCTCATTTAAAATGAATTATCATAATCCTAGCATTGAACTTCTGAAGGGAGGAATGATGGTTAAGCAAAAATGAACTGAGTGGAACAAAGAAGGCTGTGAGCCACTTCACCAGACTGAGTCAGTGACATCAGTGGATCAGCCCCCACAGCAAACAGATCTTTCAGAAGGTTGTGGCATAAGTACTTTTTGGAGTTCCCAATAACTGAACTACCTGCTTCTGCAGCTCTCTTTATGCATAACTCACATGGAGGGAATTCACATGTAGGAGGAGGAGTGGGGTCATACCTCTGGCCCTATTCCCTACATCACCCAGTTGGGTTATCACTACTTCTAATGTATTAGTGTTGACTGTACTATGGAAGTCTCTGGACCAATTTGGAGAGCTATGTCAAAATATAGCATAACTGGGATATTATTTGGCATGATCATGTCTTTGATGAGGAAGGCCTACATTTCAGAAGCTGCTTACACATAGTCTTTCCTCTTCACATGTCAGTGCAGGACCATTGGTGATGTGGCTAGCCCAGCCGCATGGCACAAGGAGCAGAACCACCAGCATGCCCTGCCCTCCATCCAAGGAGAATATGAATAAATGTCAGCGCAAAGTATCAAGATCAACGTGTGTCCTGCAGTGCATTGGGTTGCTTATTATTTGCTGTACACTCATACTTACCAAAGGGACCATAGAATCTGAATCTAGCCAACAATGTCTATTGGAGTGTTTCAGAACCAGGGATGGTAAATCCCATTTTGATGCTTGAGGGAAATAAATCATTTTGAAAATACACTTTTAAAAGTTAAGCTGTATTTGCTTCCAAGAAGCTACATTTATTTGGAGGTGAATATCTAAAACAGAAATAATGAATCAAGAAAATGAGGAATTCACTTCCAGAATAACGAGGCAGAGAAAGGAGCATAAAGTGGCCAAAGCAATTGGTAGGCTAATATTTGTGATGGACTTTCACATAACTATTTCTCCCTACTAAAGTAGGAGGAAATAGTATCAAATTCTGACACATTTATCATGGAAGATTATGCTTTTGGTTGTTGGTATATAACTACAAGATGATAAAATCTTCTTCAAATAATACTAGCTTCATGCACACACACCAAAATATTCTCTCTTGCATTCAGCAGCTAATTTTTAATCTTTTCAGACTGAAGACATACGTTGAAATGTTATCTTTGGCTCCCTGTCATATGTGTACTGCAGGCATTTCTTTCCCTCCAGCATCCTCCTACGTTTCCTCTTCTGACTTTGACACTCAAAATGTGTTATCAACTGTTAAAATGAAATAAAAGTATAAAACGCATAAAGTGGAAACAAGTTACCTATCCATAGCTAAATGTCAGGGGTGTGTGGAAATGAAGTACTGTACTATAATTTCAGCTGAAATGACCTTTTATGACTTTAGTTAATTAATGTTAATAATTACAGTATAACATTTAGGACTCAGTTGAGCCAAAGTTGAGGGCCTTTAAATTCAGTTACCATGAGAAAAACTCCCACACTAAGCCATCAGTTAGGGAGATTTCCATTTTTTGTTTATTGCACAGTGGCTACATTTTGTCCTTAGTGTTTGTCCTTCATTGTCCATTGCAAACCACCCAGTGATCCTCAGATGAAGGGACAGTATAGAAGTTAATTAATTAAATAACATTAAAAGAAATTGTGCTTTTTGAGCATTTGAAGTGCTCAGCAAAGTTTTTGTCCCTCTCCCATAACACTAGAACACATGGAGATCCAATAAATAAAGAATGCTGCCTATTGCATTTCACTGCAGCAAACATCTGTCAAGCTGTGTATATTATTTAAATGTACTGAGATATCCAACAGAACCTTATTTTTTAAAAAAATCAACTTGCAACTAGACTGCTTTTGAAATAGATAGACAGATATAGATACAGGCTAAACCTTAAAAGTATTGGAGCATCAAATCCAACCCTGTCTTACAATGTACTCACAGTTGAAGTAACACACATTACCATCTGGAGGAGGATCCCCATAAAACCATTAAATCCAGAGTCTGAAATTGCTTATCTACACCACTGCATAAACCACTGAAAAATCCATATAACAGTCCAGTTTGGTATGTCAGTATTTATATTCAGTTTCCTAAAGCTAAAGTGTCCGCAATCCTGGCATGAAATGACATTTCTGAACATGGTTTCAATGCCAGCAGCCAGACAGGCAGCCAGGACCCACCAAGCCACTTTCACAAGCAGATGTAAAGGTTTGTGTTCATTGTTTTTAAAGGAGCTGGGGGGGTGAGGAAGAAAGTCTACGGTAGGATGGAAAGCAACCCCCTTTTCAAGATAAATTGACATGTAAGCTTGGACCCAACTTGAAATGGCCCACAAGTCTTAAATCAAGGAGGCTGGCATAATTACCTCCAGGACCAGAGGGAATAAGCTGGGGTTCACAACTGAGGAGATGTTGTTGCACGCAAGTCCGACCTGTAGCCTTCCAGAGGGCATCTGGTTGATCCCTTTGAGAAGAAGACACTGGATGAGATGGGTCTTTGGTCTGATCCATCAGGGCTTACATTCTTATGGCACACTGTTAGATGAGCCCGTTCCAAATTGAGCGGAGGGCAGTTTGCCCAGCACTGGCTGAGGAAGAAACCTCTGCTTGTAGCAGCATTAGGTGTGAAGCAAGGCCTGTCTGGCTGTGAGACACGTGGTTCATTCAGCTTTTTGCTCTAACCTTTCTTCTACTACTCCTCCTGAAAATCCAGATGCATGGATGCAACATGGAGCATCCATGGAACACAAGCTGGCTTCTACTGCCTGAAAGAAGACAGTCACCCTGTGCCAGTTCTGTTTTCTGTTGATACTCTGCAGTACAGCTTCATTGCATAAAGCACTGGCTGGGGCTGATGGGAGTTGTACTCCAAAACATTTGGAGCTCTGGTATTGCAAATCCCCATTGATCTCCATGGAACTTATTTTCTAGCATGCATGAATAAGATAGTGTGGTTTCTGTAGTGCAGCTAAAATCTGCAAGTGATAACTATGCAGAAGGTACAAGTGAGTCAGCAGAGCTATCCTCCTGCCTCTCCAAAAGAGCAAAATTTATAATATTGGAGCATGTTATGGAGTAACCTCATATTTTTCTCTTTTCAAAGCATTTGTTGGGGGGGAATGTTGGGCTGTGCTAATATTTATTCAAATTCAGATGTATGTTTTACTATTGTTTTTCTACATATTTTTTTAAAAAAAGCCCTACATAATAAGCAGTTTGTAGAATCACGACTAGCAGACGTTTGTCATATGGGCAGTCTATGGCATATTCTGTGAGTGGGAAGATTATAAAGCAGCTGCTCTCCATGACCTGCTGCTTTGAAAATGTGGGAGTGATTTTCATGTGACAGGGTGAGCACTTGCCAGTAGGAATGGTGAGGAGAGGTGACACTTGTTCTGAACTGAGTGGTAGAGATCACTCACTCTGTGCAAAAAGAGATGAGGGAGCAGCATTAAGGAAAGGGGGAGGTGAACCCCCTCACAAGTACTATCACTGAACTTTCAGCTACAGCGTGTTATTTTATCACAGACCTTGGGACCTATGATTGTGACCTGATATCACCCTCAGGTCAGTTTCACACCTGAAACAAGCTCTTGGGGACAGGTTTGCGGTATTTCTGAGAACATCCCTGAGGGCTAGAGTAAAATGAATGTGAAAATGGCAATTATATTATTAAAAAGAACCATCGAGTAGATCCTTGAATTAAAACCCTTATCAGTCAACTGTTTGAAAGAGCTCTTGAGTGTCATAAAATCCAACTTCAATATATGTTCAGATGAGAGTGTTCTGGGATTATTTAGCACATGGCAAAAAGACAAGGGTCTCTTGTAGATAGCATCTCATCAGGGTAGGAATCGGGCCTTTAGTATGGCAGACCTTGCCCTATGTGCCCCTATGAAACTCGCTCCTGCTTCATATCAGACAGACTGTCTGTATTATCTTTTTCTCTCTTTTTTTGAAAATAGGTTTTATTTGATTTTACAAGCATAAAATTATGACAATTTCAAATACATACTCAAATTTAGAAATGTCTATGAATCTCCAGACTTCCCACCATCCCCTCCATGGGTCCTATTGTCATCATTTTCAACTGCATATTATTTCATTATTATCTTTTAAGCTACCTACCTTCTTGTGAGAAAAATGTGGAATTCCTAAGCAGAGGGTAATCATCATTAGAAATTTTTTTAACACCATTGAAATATAAATCTATATTTATTAGTATAACCTTTCCCTTTGCAATTATCCCACATTTAACTGTGTGACATTTTCTTAAATGATCACACAGGAAGACTCCGTGGCAGTCTATGATACCCAACTAAAATCTGCATCGGTGAAAGCATTTGTATGTGAGATAATCTGCTTTGCTATTCCTGTACATCTACTAAAGATATTGAAAGATGCTACTTGTTCTATTACTACTATTACTATTATATTTATTTATACCCTACCTTTTTCCTTGATAGAGACTCAAAATAAAAATAAGAACAGCTAAAAACATAGAACCTTAGCAATCATTTAAAAGCAGTTAAACACTGATAGAATTAAAACTATATATTGTTGTGAGTTGGGGGGGGGGGAGGTCAGGCTGTATGCCTAACCTTCTAATTCCTTCTAATTTCTGGATCCAGCAAAGATTCAATTGCTGGAATGGCCAGGCCAGCTTCTTGGTGAAGTAATGGCGTAAGTATAGGTTGCTAAGGTAACAAAGGAAGTGACTCTGTGCCGGAGAACAAATGGCTCCACTGGCTGGTGGCTCTCAAGTAGAGCTGAGGTGTTTGAAAACTAGAAACAGGAGGATGCAGACTGAAGCCTGTGAGGGAAAGACATGCTTGATTTATGATGGAATCCAAGGCTATGAGAGAAACAATACCCTATTGGGAGGGTTCATGCTATGAATCCCTTCCATCATAGGCTCAGTGTAAATAAACCATATATCATAAAGACACCACAGTCTCTGCTGTCCCTCATTCTGAGGAACCCATGGAGTCTCAAACCCAGTGCATTTTTTCTGGAGGCATGCAGGGGGACGCATACCCCTAAATGTTTTGTGAATCTAACAGGAGAAAAAAAACTAAAAAAATATATTAAAAATTTAGTTTCTAGCATGGTGAATCGTCAGTTCCATTGCTACCCCCAATGGTGGCCTCATTTCCTGTCACAGTATTTCCTGAGTTTCAAACAGAAGTGAGCGTTTAATGTGTGAAGTAGGAGCTGGAATCTAGCATGGTGATTGGTCAGTTTCATTGTATTTACTGTATTTATTTTTCCCGATTTGAACTATAAAATGGTGATTTCCTTGAGTCAAAATAATAATAATAATAATAATAATAATTTATTATTTATACCCCGCCCATCTGGCTGAGTTTCCCCAGCCACTCTGGGGAGTACCCCTGAACATTTTTTTTAGAAAAAAAGCAGTGCTCACACCACTTGGAGATTGGGGTGGAATGCAGCAGTATATACTACTAGATATACTAAACACAAACACATACATACATACATACATACATACATACATACATACATACAACATTCTACTAGATTCGAGGCTGGCCCTAACATTAGGCAAATAGCCACCTTCAGCAACCAATGCTGGGGAGCAGAGCTGTAATGGGATGTTGGAATACGAAGTTATGCATTCCAGGCAGCTGGCCCTGCATTGCCAAAGCTAGCCTCAGGTGTGGTAGAGGATGTCTCATCACCAAAGCTGAAGTATGACTCAACTGTCCATCTAACACGCTACAGCACAGGTAACAGGAAGGTGCACCATCTTGTCCTTGACAGCAAAATGCCTTGGGCCAGCCCTGAGTATATTGAATCAATTTCAAGTTTTCTCCTGAAGTTGCTGAAAGGATCTTGAAAAATGCAAGGAACCTGCCCCCTTGAGCTTTGCCTGTCTTGGCTTATTAAAACAGGTCATGAGAAGCTGGGCCCACCATTGTAGATTAGTAATGCATAAGGGGTTAAGCTCCAGGAACTGGAAGAAGCTTTTGTTCAGATGTTGTTAAAGAGACACTTGCCTCTGGTCCTGCAGGTAGCCTATAGCCATCCTGAATAGTCACCATTCCTGGCATTGGAGAACAATGGGATGTTAAGCATTATCACCTCATAGAATCATAGAATCTTAGATTTGGAAGGGAACCAACGGTCATCTAGTCCAACCCCCTGCAATGACCTCAATATGGATCACCCTCACATTATTCACTTAATATGTGTAGCCTAATGTTAATGACCAATGTACATGCCTCAGGTGCCAGCTCCCGAGGATGAGCCATTTTGGGGGCCCCAATTTTTTGGGGGGAGTTGCAGCTGCCCCCCTCCATGTCCCAAAAGCACGGAGGCAAAGTGCAAAGCCAAGCAAAGCAGCCTCCCACCGACGGTGGTGCCAGGAGGACGTGAAGGAGGAACCACCGGCCACTGAAGCTGCATGGCTGCACTGGTGGAGGAAGAGGAGTACAGGGGGAGCGCACAGGCCCCGGCAGCGCGATCCCGGCAGGGTGCCATCACGGCTGCCCTCCGCCCGTGCTAGGCACTCCACGCTGGCGCGCCCCGCCTGCCCTCCGCCCCCCAGTGCCGGAGCATGAAGCTCCACCACTGCATGGCTGCCATGTTTGTCGCTTCCTCCTGCTGTTCCCAACATCCTGACGTCACATACATGATATTGGGGTGGCAGACATGATGTCATGTGTGTGACGTTGGCCCCCACAATTGCCCTTGCAAGCTGGCACCTCTGGAGCATGCTATTCAATTGATGCTACACATTCTCCTACAACACTATGTGTGCATGCTGTGTATATATTGTGCATATTCTCTGTAGAGAATATATAGAGGCCTATCTAGTCTATATATGTAGAGGCCTATCTAGTCTAGCATTCTCTTCCCACCATGTCCAACCGGTGCCTATGGGAAGCCCATAAGCAGCAAAGAAGAAGAAGAAGAGTTTGGATTTGATATCCTGCTTTATCACTACCCGAAGGAGTCTCCAAGCGGCTAATATTCTCCTTTCCCTTCCTCCCCCACAACAAACACTCTGTGAGGTGAGTGGGGCTGAGAGACTTCAGAGAAGTGTGACTAGCCCAAGGTCACCCAGCAGCTGCATGTGGAGGAGCGGAGACGCGAACCCGGTTCCCCAGATTACGAGTCTACCGCTCTTAACCACTACCCCACACTGGCTCTCCACAAGCACAACAACAATCTCTCGCTTGTGTTCCCAGCATACTGCCTCTGATCTTGGAGGTAATGTATTGCCATCATGACTCTCAGCCATTATTTGTTCACAGTCTTCCATTGAACGAGAGATTAAAATGAACTATATAGCTACTAACACTTAGCACAATCTGCCAATTATGAAACTCTGAGAGGGGCAACAAAGACCGTTGTATAAGGAAACTCGTCAGCACAGACGTGGCAGTCGAGCATGAGAAGGTGCGATGCAAAGTCTTCCAAAGAGCTCTATGTTTTGATTACAACAATCGTTCTTTTTCTTTTTAAAAAAAAAAAAATCCTTGTTCCTTTTTCTTTTGTAAAGACTTTGTTGTATCTATCAGGCCCTGCAAAGCAGATTGCTAGGCAACAGACTCTGCAAAAGAGGAGCTTCCACTCGAGCCCATTACTGTTGAGTTGCAGAAAGAGACCTGACAATACGGGAAGCCCACCAGCTGAACTTGTGAAGGCGGAAAGGAGCTCAGTAGTGCGGGGAAGAAAAGGGAGAGGCAAAAGGCAGCTGTTAAAAATAAATGGTTTCAACGGTAAAGCATGAAGATAAAAGAGGGAATTGTAGCACAATTCTATACACTTGCTCAGAACTAGGGATGGCTAAGCATGACCATTTTGGTTTCTCTCAGTTTTTCAGTTCCCAAGTTTCCATAAGAGTTTGCAAATTTTTTTTAAGTTCTCATGAAAATTCATTGGCATTTTAGTATGAAATTCTCCTAATTCGTTACTTTGTTGTATGCAGTTTTTTCTAATATATATACGTTTTTGCAAAGCATTTCCCTCTAATATACGGCACTATTCTCACTAATCTATGCATATATGCACTTTACACTAATAAATTCATTTTTAGAGACATTACTTGGCTGGAGAACTGAAAAATTGAGAAATTGAATTTTGGACAGCAGTAGTGTTTTGGTTCACACGCTCTTTTTAGAAAGTGCAGGTTCAGTAGGTTGCCTTTAAATAAGAACTGAATCCAGTTTCTTCCCTATCCTAAGTCTCTCTGGGTGGCATGTCAACCCTTATCATACTCAGAGTAGACCCATTAAAGTTAAAGTACATAGATAAGTTAGGTCCATTAGTTTCAATGGGTCTACTCTGAGTAAAGCTTATTTGAGTCAGGTTACCAGAAAGGCAATTCCAACTAAACATCAAGAACTTTCTGAAAGGAAGAGCTGTTTGGCAGTGGAACGGACTCCCTTGGGAGGTGATGGACTCTCCTTCCTTGGAGGTTTCTAAGCAGAGGTTGGATGGCCATCTGTCATGGATGCTTTAGTTGAGAGTCCTGCATTGCAGGGGGTTGGACAAGATCACCCTCGGGGGTCCCTTCCAACTTGACAATTCTATGATTCTGTGATATCCATGTAGGGAATTTTGTCTTTGTGATTCCTGCATTCACATCAGTATAATGCAGATTCTCATTTTGTGCTAGTTCAAGAAGCAAATAGCACATGTGCAGCACCTTACAGGGACTGAAATGCAGAAACAGACTCCCACTAAGCATACGCTGCCTCCATTCCACCACATGCATCACGAAGAGGGTCCTTGACTTTCAATTCTCTGCCAGTGCCTCCTTGTTTTTGCTTTATACCTCTCATATCTCTCAAATAGTTTATGAGGTTTTTAATGCATTTCCGAGAAACAGCCTTCAGATTAGTACACACAGTAAACAGCATTTTAAAGGGTCTGCTTTATGTCAGTTTCTCAACAGAGTACTGAATCGGTAGCTTAATATTTGGGGAAAGTGTGTACATTTAAGCAGTAAATGAAAGTGCCAGACTGACAGCCTTAGGAGCTAAATCATCTTTAAGCATCAGAGTAGATATTTTCACCAGAGGAGAGCCATTTCAGATTCCTTGGAGTGCAGCTGGAGTTTCCTTTGAAAATATTTCCTTTTAACCTCCACCTGGTATTTACAATCTACTTACAGAAGCATGCAGTAGAGACTGATGGGTCTTAGCCCAGGTACCATCATGGCAGACTGGCTGTAGAAGTAGTTCTTAGGATGATGAAACCTTTTCCTCTCTGGCTACATGCCCTGCTGACCTTGAAGGAAACACCAGTTGCATTACACAGCATTAGGGTTCTCATTGTATCCAGAAACAGCTTCTTAGGTCTGCCATGTCTATTAGTCTCTCCCTTCCGTATGACCCATCCTTTTCAGACTATAGGTGTAGATAGTGTCAGCCCAATATATTTTGTGGTGAGTGATGCTCCTCCCTCCCAAGAGAATCTACCTCACAAATTATTCTGGCACTTCAAGCAAACAAAACCCAAAAATGCCTCTTCCCTTCCCTGGCAGCAAAAATGCAATCAATAAATAGCTTGGACCACCTTTTCATGTCACCCAAAGCCAGCTGTCTGAGGCTGGCTCGCCATCTGAGGAAAACTCTGGTCAGCTCCCAACAGAATATTAAAAACAATAAACATCAAACATAAAAAACCTTCCCTAAACAGAGCTGCCTTCAGGTGTCTTCTAAAAGTCAGTTAGTTGTTTATTTTCTTGACATCTGATGAGGGCGTTCCACAGGGCTGGTGCCACTGCCAAGAAGCCCCTCTGCCTGGTTCCCTGTAATCTCACTTCTCACAATGAGGGAACCGGCAGAAGGTCCTCAGCACTGGACCTCAGTGTCCGGGCAGAATGATGGGGGTGGAGATGATCCTTCGAGTATACTGGGCTGTTAGTCAGACAAACAGATTTGTGTGGACAAGCACTTTCTCAGGCTGAAGAACTAGGCCTATGCCAGGAGATTTATAGGACTAAATGGAACCCTGCTGGCCCCTCCAGTCACCTGCTGCAATACCACCCTGCAACGGTGGTACTGAAACCCAGGCAAGAGCTGGCTGAACCCCACAGTAGCACAGAAAGTCTACTACTTGAGTCTGACTGGTAGAGTCCTTGGTTTAAGATTGTTTGTGCCTTGTACAACCTTATTTGCAATAATTGAAACAATCTCCCTGGTTGTAGGTAGTGTGTCCATGTTTTTGTTTCATTCATAGCATTCATGCAAGGCAAACTGCAACCACTGTGCAGATGGCCAATGTATGTAGTTGACTGTGTCTGCCGCTACAATGTCATATTTAGGACTTCAGGTGGTGCATGTATCAAAAGATTCTTGAGGTTGCACGTGGCTTTGGCTTGTCTTCTAACAGATTTCTTGCAAGTCTAATCAACGCACAATATTTCCGATGCATTAATGCTGTGGCTGTTAACAAGGCAGCTGATTTGTTTAGGCGTAATCACTTGTCTACTGAGAGCTGAACAGAATTTATTAACTTAATTTCACACGCATCTCCAAATTCCACATATTAGTCAGCACTTGAGTTTACAGTTTTGTGTTTTCTCTCTTTCTGCGGAGCCAGACCAAGAGGGGGAAATGTCACTAATGTGGGCATTTTTCTTTAGATTAGCAAAAGGTATGCAATGGCATCTTCCAAAGGGTGGGGTGTAGGCATAGCAAAAAACATTCCATTGACCAAAGCTTTAGAGTGTGCTGGCAAAATTCCATTAAACTCATAGTGTTGCTTATGAACATGTAGAATTAACATGCAAGTTGTAAGGTTACATGTCATATGTTACACCCTTATAGAAGTGCTGTCATAATCATGATCCAAAGACCATGGAATGCAGGTTTATATCACACTACAATGACGTGGGGCTTATATTTTCAGCTACTCCAGTAACATCTGGATTCAGGGAGGGGTTTGCTGTCCAAAGGAGTATTGCTCAGCCCCATTCATATGGTTCTAGCTAGCAACCACAGATTTACCAGAGCAGTGTGAAAAGAAACTATGGGACTATGACTCCAATGTATTATTGTAATTTATGAATCAGCCTTTAATATTGAGGGATCCACATTAAATCACCACAGCAGAATGTGGATGCAGTTCCCAATAGGAAAAAAGTACTGCTGTTTACCAGATTGTATAGTACTTGCTGGAGGTTTTACATCTGTTCTTGCGACATGCAAGTTTTGGCTTAAAAATTTAGCTTCTAAATCTACATCATAGCTCACATACATCCTGGTATAAAATTTTAAGATATGTAGATGTCAACCTTTAGTTCTTTATCTGAGGCATTTTTGCCCTGCCTTTTGCAAAAGGGGCTTTCGCTAAAACTATTTAAAAGAAAATAAAACTGGCAAGTGTTAATTATAAAATAGCAAGTTTTAAAAGCCACACTGACTGCAGCTAAAAATCATGAAGTCAAAAATAACAGATCAGTCAGGTAAAAGAGGACAAGCATGTTAGGAAGTAATTAAAAGACCCAATGGGACAGGGTTTGTCTGGAGGTGAAGAGGTTGAGGAGGCACCAGGCAAACATGCCTACAAATGGAGCTTCATAAATTGGAAGTCACACTGAAAAGTTCCTCCATCCCACCAATGTACCTTACAATGATAGGGACCAGAAAAGGCCTCTGAATGAGATCTTGACTGACGGGCAGATTTATGTTGAGAAAGATGTTCCCTTAGATACCTGTAATTAAGGCCACCACTTAAAATTGATCCTCAAAACAAATAGGGAGCCATAATGGAAGATCAGATCCTCGGAAAGAAGTACCATTGATTGTAATGAACATACCATAATTCCAAGTAAACATACTGACAATGTGCATAGAAATAGAGAGATTTGTGTGATCTACTTCTTGAATTTCTGAGTATGCATCCTGTTGCCACAGCTTTTTTGAAAAATAGTTTGCTTATTGGCATTGGCCTATGAATACTTTATATCGTTGTTGAGAACAAGGTCTGTCTGGTAAACTTCAGACACTTAGACCAAAATCAACACAGAATTAAATTGGGCCTACCCCACTGATTTCAATTGACTGAAGTACCTTACATCAGAGTTGAAACGCGGCCTTAGTAAATGTGATGGGGTTAGTGCATAATAGCTTAATGGGAAGAATAAAGCACCCAAAACATTTAAAAAAATAATTATATGTCTCTGGGTGTAGTTAGGTCAATCAAAAGAACAAAATTCAAGCAGCAAAAATCCAACCATTCAATGTATCTTTTCAGGAGCATCATCCTTGGTTTTTATAGATATAACACTTTTATTTAATAATGCTTAATAATAATGCTGGTAATGTCTGGACCTCTATTGCTTTTCACAGAAAAGCTGAGGCATCATAGCAATCCTTTATGCCCTAAGGTCTCCAATGCAGTTGGCCTTCAATGAAGTCATACAAACCACAGGGAGTCAAGGGAGATTTTGTGGTGTTCTCTTAAATTATAACTGCAGAAATTCTGCTGTGTGGAAAGTGCCCAACTTGTCCTCCTTTTTCCCCTTATTTTTCACAAGAATAAACCTAGGGTAAGGGTGGTGGAACAATAGATTGCTATGAGAATACATTCAAAATAAGTCATTTCTTTGCAACCACCAATAATTTGCAGGGCTTTCTGGACCGTGTCATGTTATCCCCATGAAGTGTATTGGGAAGAAAAGACCATGCAGCTCTGCTTCAGGGGTGATAGCCTTCTTCTATGACTGAAGTCCACCTTTGGGCATCACAGCACTCTCACACACAACCACTAGCCGTAGCGATAAAGGATGTAAGTGTTTTGTCTTTTGTGGGGAAGGGGAGTCCTGAGCATCATCAGTTTTACTTCTGTAAAAAAAGTGATGTGTTGTGCCCATGACAGTTCCATAGAGTTCCCAATGTACTCCTGGTCTCAAAACATTTGCATGATAGCTGTATTTCTTTTGTATTTGTGGCCTTTAAATAAATAGGCGATATATGCACTCTGGAGATGGAGAAGGGACACACAGCTTTCCAAGAACTACTCTTTTCTTTCTGCCTAGAATATTATTTTTAAAAATACAAGACAATATTATTACCATTATTAGTAGTAATAGTAGTTTTATTTATTGCCTGCCATTCTCCCTTAGGTCATGGGACAGCTTACAATAATTAAAATGCAACATTAAAAAGAGTTTAAAATACCGGTAACTTACAATAACAAAAATAGGCTGGGTCCTAAAAACATACATATCAAGTGTAAAAAACAGAATAAGGAGGTGGCTGAAAGCTGTGTAAGGAAGATGCCAGACAGAACTGAGGAGATGCTACAGAGAAGGCCCTCTCCTTGGCCGCTACCACCCCAAGCTTCTGAGGGTGGTGGAACAACCAAGAGGGACACCTCTGTCAATCTTAACACTAGAGCGGCCTGTAGAGTAAGAGACAGTCTTTCAAGGATTTGGGATCTGAGTTGTTTTCTGCTTTAATCAGTAATCTGAGCACCTTGAATTAGGGTCAGAAATGAATTGACAACCAGTGCAACTGCTATAAAACAGGAGTTTTATGAGATCTAAATGAAACCCCAGCCAGTAATCTAGCCACTGCATTTTGACCAACTGGAAGTTTCCAAGTCATCTTCGAAGACAGCCCCACCTAGAGTATATTGCAATAATCCAATCTGGAAGTTACTAGCGTAGCCAAGTCCAAAAGAGACCATCGCTGGCAAACCGTCTTGAAAATTTCACCTTTTGCCACCAAGGTACCTGAGCCTTCAGTGACATAGCTGAATCCAGGAATGTGTGCACACACAAGCTGCAGACTTCTAAGGAAGTGCCACCCCATCCAGAACAGACCATCTCCCCAGCACCCAGACGTAAAAACTGGGGACACATGACACCTATGACTTTTCAGGATTCAGCTTCAGTTTATTGGCTACATCCAGCTCATTGCTGCCTCCAAGCACTGGTCTAATACTTCAACTGTCTCTTCCGATTCAGATGGGTCTCATCTGCAAGTTGATGGCACTTTACTCCACAACTCCTGATGACGACTCCCAGTGGCTTGTACAGCATAGGGTACAAGATGGAAACCTTTGGGGCAACACAGGCCAACTCCCATGGTGCTAAACAGTAGCCTCCCATAACTACTTTCTGGAAACAGTCCTGGAGGTAGGAATGGAACCAGTTAAGGACAGTTTCCCACTTTCCTGAGATGCTCCAGAATGATAATGTAGTCAACATTATCAAAAAGTGCACTGCTACATTGAACAGCCTTCTTTGAGTCTGGGCTCTGGTTTTGTTTCGTTTTTTGTTTTGTTTTTTTACAGCAGGGCTCTGTGACATTGTCACCCATCAAGCTGAATACAGTCCAACAGCCAGGTATCATTGCCTGCCAGGTGATTGACAGTGCTCACCCCTGATTTTTACAGGAGAAAGCTGCCAGGGAGGAAAAAGGTTTATTGAGTCCCTAATCAGCCCATGCCATACACTGCAGGTTCATCAGCTATGGAGGTACATAACAATCCAGCCAAATTGTCTTTTTTCCAACCATGCAAACTAGCCACAGACTTCCTAAAATCCCATCTGGAATTTGCAGTTAGAAAAATCTCTAAATTCATGCAATTAACACTGCAATACTTAGCCAACCCTATTAGCCACTACTGTGGGTAGAGTGGGGGCAGGGGAGAGAGCTGGCTTAAAGAAGCTGCTTTCCTCCCTATAGTTAGTCATGAGCATTTGTTGCTGTTTTTTAATGATAACACTTTCACACAGGAATCACTTTGGGACACAGCAGTAATATCTTTTTGAAAGTGGGAGTCCTTTGCAAGAGTTAAGCAATTTGTTTCAAAATGCTGCATCACAAAAAGTAGGGTGAGTCTCTGCAGGGAAGGTGCTTTAATGTGAAATAATTTCATGTGGAACCTTTTATGTGACTAAAGTGCATAAATACTGGCATTGCCCATGGTGAAGGTTTCTATGGTTTTGTTTTTAAAGCAAAGACCTTCTTATTCTGTGAATAAAGTTGGAATGTTACGCAGCAAAAATAAAATACAGGGGTCACAGAAAGTCTGCACTTACTAGATTATGGCTTTTATGAATGTAGAAATGTGTTTTGTACTATTTGAAGTGTTTTAGAAAATGTCCAGGATGTGGTGTGGTAAATCTAAAAGGTTAAATTAGCAAACCATTACATTTAATTCTGTGTTTCTGAGCTTTACATGGCGATCTGAATGCTGCCCGGGGATTACTCAGTGGCAGAACCACACTTCTGAAGCCCTGCTAGTTTCTGATGGTGAGAGTGAAAGGTTTATCTCTCAGGGCCAAACAACACATCTGTGATCAGAGCTTCCAGCGTTATGATTTTTTACTTAAAAGAGCCAATTTTGAACATTGATCAGAACAGTTGGCTATATATACTTAACCCTATAGAAGAATCAAATAGCAGCAAACCAGATGGGGCTGAAAAATAACAATTTGTATGATTTAAGAGGATTTCTCGCTGATTAAAGTAGGTACACTTTCCTGGAAGTAAATACCATTGACCACATACGGACTAAACATGCATGGGATTACTCTGTAAGTTTTCAAATCAATATTACATCCCACCTGAAAAGGCAACTTTTGTCCTGAAGATCGAGATGGGCAAACATTCGATGCAGACCTATTCAAACCCGCTAATTGTAATAGCAAAGTTTTAAAATAATTTTCTCTCCAGCCTGCTTTGTGTTAAAACATCAAAAGCATTTTGGGGCGCAGTAGCCATTCCAATGATGGGTTGGTTAAACTCTTCCATGCTTTGGGGGCTTTCTTCAAAGTGCCTTTATAAAGATTAATTAATTGCAAATTGCAGTCCTGAGAGGTAAAATTAATTTCATTACCTCAGATGAGGAGTGAAGGAACAAAATCCAAGGCATTTGCCCAAGGCCACATTAAGGATGTTGTCATATCTAAGTTTACAGCTTTCTTCTTCAATTCCCCAACCTACCAACAGCTCTGTGACTCATCTTCCCTCCAGCCTCTATTAGGTCCCCCCTCCCGTTTCATCTTTCCTTAATGGATATCTCTTTCCCTCCTGGCTCCATCTTTCCTCTTCTGTGTTGGGTATTTCACATTAGATTCAGGAGGACTCAATTATATTTCTAATTTCATCTTATTCTGATGGTTGATAATTTATCAGATCTCACCCTTAAGCCAAGGTTTTGCCAACAGCAGTTCTCATAGTATGTAGGGATGTAAGTATGCATCCTGCAACCTTTTCAGGTCACCAGTAATTAGCATATTGTTTATCTCAGTGCTTTCTTCTATTAAAAAAATGTTTAGGGGTACTCTCATTTTGACTCAAGAAAACCACCATTTTATAGTTCAAATCAGGGGAAATAAATACAGTAAATGGACAAAAGTACAAAGATTCACAATATGTTTAGGGGTATGCGTACCCCTGCATCCCTGCAGGAAAAAAAGCACTGGTTTATCTACCATCTACATTATTATTTTATTATTATTATTTATTAAATTTATATACCACTCTATACCCAGGGGGTCTCTGGGCGGTTCACAGAATAAAATCAAGATATACAACCACAAATTACATAATAAAAATAAAAACAACCCAACCCCCCCCCCAAAAAAACCACATTTTAAAAAAGCATAAGATGTAAATTAGATCAACCAAAGGATTGGTTAAAAAGGAACTGTCAGGGCTTTTGCCTGGTGCCTAAAGGTGTATAATGAAAGCATCAGGTGAACTTCTCTGGGGAGAGCATTCCACAGACGGGGAGCCACTGCAGAGAAGGCCCTGTTCTCGTGTTGCCACCCTCCGGACCTCTCGAGGAGGAGGCACATGAAGGAGGGCCTCAGAAGATGTTGGCCTTTTGTTGTAAAGATCCCATCCCATCACAATATAAGAGAATACTGGACTTATGTGTCCCACTGTATCAAAGTCCCTAGGACTACTTCTCTGAAATTCCAAGAGCTTTTCCAATTTTCCTGGCCCATAAGCAAACTATGGTTCCCCCCAGATACAGGAAATCTAGGGCAGGTGTTCATGAAATACAAAAGAGAGCAAAAGTGTGGGGGGTGTTGCCAATTTGGGAGGGTTGGCATTGTGGTGCTGCTTGTTTTAGGGGCAGTTGGCTTGAGAGTATTGCCTGTTTAGTGCGGAAAGAATTGGCTTTGGAGTGTTTGCCTGGGTATTTTTGCCTGAGCACGTTCTCTGTTATTTGATGTGTCAGCTTAGCCTGGCTTTTGTGTGCTTTGGGAGAAGTTTCTTTGATAAATTATTTGTTCTTGGTGACCAGCAGGCTCCCACAGCAGTCTTTTGTGACTAGGCTCACCCCACCCGTCCAGACATTTTGTGATTATGCCCTTGACAATTTCTTGGTTGGAGATATGGGAAAACTCAAGTATCTGAAAATAAACCCAGGAACCTTGTAAGCAAATACTGTGTACATAGTACCAACATAAAAAACAGGTGGGTCATTCTTTTTCTTGATTTGGGTGAAGCCTGGCATGGGAGAAACCACATCAAAGCACAGTATTTTATAAGAAATGGCAGGATACATACCAGAAAGATACGGATTGTGGCAAATGTTGTGTGCACACCTCTTCCCAAACTAGTCATGGGAGTGCACTGAATGCAGATTAAACAGGAGTGTGTACACAGCCATGGACTTTCCTATATGAACAATGACTTTAGATACTTGCTTTGGGACAAATTTAGAAGAAAAGAGGTGTAAAACAAACTAAACTTTTCTGTAACTTTTTGATGAATACAAGACCCAGGGCTATATGAGGCCTTTTTTGTTGAAGCCAAGCCCAGAGAATCATCAGTGCAGAAACTAGGCATTGTACATCTGGATAAATGACCTATGTCCTTCTGGTTTCAGTGGCTTGTGTCCAGATTTTCACCCCCACAAAAGAACTACAGTAGTACCTCGCGTTAAGTACTTCATTCGTTCCGGTGGTCCGCACTTAACCTGAAACTGTTCTTAACCTGAAGCACCACTTTAGCTAATGGGGCCTCCTGCTTCTGCCGCGCCGCTGGAGCACGATTTCTGTTCTCATCCTGAAGCAAAGTTCTTAACCTGAAGCACTATTTCTGGGTTAGCAGAGTCTGTAACCTGAAGCGTATGTAACCTGAAGCATATGTAACCCGAGGTACCACTGTATTAAGAAAAACAGTTTCAGTAATGCAGCATATAACCAAATTTCATACTGCTATGATTACACTGAAATTCTTTTTCTTGCACAGATTTCCATCTGGATAACATTGGGGATGGCCCAGCTGCAGAAACAGCCCAAGTGATAGTTTGGGTGGCAAAGTTTTCAGGCAACATACCTGTGAAGCAACACAAGATCAGACAGGTGCTCAGCTAGGAGGGTTGCTTGCAGTGCCACAGAGGACACTGCAAAATGTCACATGGCACTATGTTCCATCAAGATGTGTGGGCCAGTATCCCCTGCGAAATCTCAAGGGACCCTGGACCTGCACCTCTTATATTATTTGGTGCAACTACTTTGAATAGCAACACTTATGAGGCTGGCCTTAGAACAAGGATGGGGAACCTGTGGCTCTGCAGATATGACTGAACTACAGCTGCCATTATGTGTGACCACTAACCATGCTCCCTGTTGCTAAACATCTGTCAAGACTCCAAAACATCTGCAAGGCCACAGGTTGCCCATCCCTGTCTTAGATAATATGTAGTATCATTAAACATTACAACTGGATTTTTTGGCACATGTTCTGCATTGGCATTTTGAGAGTGGCATAGCACATGAGCTTTAAAACCCTCCTTTGCGATAGGAGGACTAGAATACTGATCTACTTTAGAGGGTGATTGTAGCACTTAGTGAGATAATATGTGCAAAGTGCTCTGAACATTCTAAAAGTGTAATAACAACAATAATAACTTCTCTTGTGAAAGGGTTGCTTCCCACGATTCATTGGGGGATTTATTTTAAAGAGAAACCCTTTTTGTTATTCTGATTGCAAATGGGAGTTGGTGCACATGGTAAACCTTAGTGGTGCACCGGGAACCATGGCGATCTGCACGTGGAAAGTCAGCTATGAACATGGGGGCCAGATGACTCATCCTGAAGGCAACAGAGCTCTGAGTGCTTTATTCCTGTCTGCTAAAATTAGAGCGAGAATTAAAACACCATTGCATTTTTAGTGTTCCCATAAATTTGTGTCAGCCATGTCAGTCAATATAATTAACGTAAAGCCATTACCAGAAGGAAGAAACCATGGTCATCTTCCCCCCACCCCCAAATGAGTAATGTGTTGGAAATTTAATCTAATGTCCATAATAGCATGAATAAATGAAGCATAAATAAATAGAATTTATCCTTTAAACAAAGGTCATTACAAATATCATGTGACGGCCTGAAAATGCAGAGCAGGGGAGTCTCTCACCAGGTATGCAGTTTCTGTCTGCAAGAAGGTGCCTTTCTCAAATGAAGTGACTTTCAAGACGCTCTCTCCTTCCTGGCTTTTAGTTCAAGGTTCGGGGTTTCTAAGCAACTGCACAAAGATTAGAATAATGCGGAATGGCTTGTTGATGGTGGAAGACAGAATGTTCAGTGATGTGGTTGGCTGTAAAAATAAAATAAAATAGTGCAAAATGTCCTCCAAGTTCCCGTCCTCCCACTCTCCGTGCATAAGTGGCTAATAACAGCCAGAAAAATGGTTGCTTTCGTGAGAAGGCTTAAAAATAGCATGCTGCTTAGTTCATCACAGGGAAGGTTGTGTAAAGGCACCACACACCCTCAAATATGCAAGAAATGACCTAAGGTGCAATACTCAAAAGTTGAGATCCCCTTTTAAATCTTCAGGACATGGCCTGGGGGCAGATAATGCAAAAAAGTTGGGGGTTATAAACTGGACCAAATAAATAATCTAAACTAATTTTCATCAGTAAAATAAAACAAAATAAACTGACTCAGTAGTTTGCTGGTAGGAACCGCTTCCTGCAACTGTAAATAAGTTGAATGAAAGGGGGAATTTGTTTCCATTCTGACTGTAGTCAGAGGGGGAAGGTACCCAGGAAGCACCATGCAAGTTGATGTCACAGCCACTGGTTTATGTACTTCCTATACGCATTACATTTTTATTTCACTTTTCCTCCAGGGTGATGCACATGCTGTCATTCTGTCCATGTAACAACCCTGTAAGGCCAATTAGGCTCAAAGATCACACAGATCATGGCAGAAGAGGGATTTTGAACTCAGGTCTTACCAATTGTGAACTGGCAATTGTGATGCAATGGGCCAGCCTTCCCCAACTGGGTGTTTTCCAGATATTTTAAACTACAATTCCCATCAGCCCCACTTGACTGCGGCTGATGGGAGTTGCAGTCCAAGACATTTTCAGGGTACCCAATTGGGGAGACTTCATTTGCCACAGTTTGCCCAGCCACTCAGTCCCCTCTGGCCTTGCTCAGGTGAGAAACCTCCTGACTTCTACTGAAACTCATTGGGGTTCTTCCCCCTTCACAGGCGGTGGTTCCTTCCTACCTGCAGTCAAACTACTTCACCAAGCCGTCACTAGTGAAAAGCAATGAATCAACCTGGCAGTATTTCAAAGACAGCTTGGCTGCATCTTGCAGACTAGACTGCCTGCTGTCGAAGGTGCCACTCTGATGTCACGGCCGCTGTCATGGCAGCAAGCAGTTGGAAGACTCGCTTTCAAATTGAGGGTACAGACGCTGCGATGCTAGCTTTTCAACCAGTGTCATATTTTCATAGGCAAGTAGTTTTCTGACTCTGGCAATGTGCCAGTGCTGATTTGTTGGTATCTTCATTGAATGGAAGCCTTTTACCTTTGAGAGCCAAACTACATGTGTAACCTTCCCCTGGCATTCCCCTTCTCCCATACGCACCTGCAGTCTACTGTATGGAAGATGTAACATGTGAATGTTTGGTTTCTGAGCCATTCATGACTTAACAAACAATTTCTGATCTCAAGCCAGTTATGTAAAAAATCAGTTTTTTTTTAAAAAAAGAATTTCAACTCCCCCTTCACACCCAGGACAGTTTAGAAGTTCAAAGAAATATGATACTATCTATCTATACATACACATACACACACACACACACACACACACACACACACACACATCCTGTAAAGACATCTGTGTGGGGGAAGATATGTCCAAAGCTAATGACATTTTCCAGTGAACTGGAAGCAATTTTATAGAGAATGCAATGTAAGGTTTCTTAAATAACATACACTGGTGCCATCTGTATGGCAAAAACATTTTACAAGCATCTAACAGATGTACTAGTAAGTCGACTGCCAGAACAATTTGTTTTAATGGAGAGGACACATATTCAAAGTAAAATATGGGGATGCTGTCCACTCCAGATTGCAAGTGAAACGTAATTCACACAGCTGCGTGGTGAAAGGGAAAGTTACAGGGGACAGAAAATGCAATCCTGTAAATGATAACCTCAGTATTATTATTATTATTATTATTATTATTATTATTATTATTATTTAGTGAACTTATATACCGCCCTATACCCGGAAGTCTCAGTATAAAAGCAGACTAAAACTGTTGTGCAATCCTGAATACATGCTTTGTTTCTTGAGATCTGAGGTTAGGATGATGGAATAAAAAATAAAATAGGGCTAGGCTGCTCTCCTATACCCATTCATCTCTGAGTAAGCCTTATTTCTGAGGCTTGCTTCTGAGTAGGTGCATACAATATTGCACTGTAAGAATGGGAATTACCATGGAATTTCTTTTTTCTTATAACTGAAACTGACTCTAAATAAATTGTCAAAAAGGTACTGAACAATATAATTAAGCCATGCCCTTTGTTGCACATTTTTAATAACAAATCACAAATCAGTGTGCCAGGAGAAAAACAAAATCTCCATAATGGCAGCTCACTGACCGCAATATAAAGACATATTTTATTGTCCTGATCTCAAGAGTTGACAAAATAATCAGAGGATCAGGACAAAGGATAGAAACAGGAGCTTTTTTGCAATTGCCAAGTAGGACCTGTATGATTTTCCCCCAGCCCACAATCCTAGCAAGCACATGATGATTTGAAGCAAACCAGCCAAATGTTTTATTCAAGCTCTCTTGTAGTGTTTGTATTTATTCAAGTAGGTTTTAAAAATGGTGATCATAACATGCCCCAAAAAGGACAGATGTACAGAGCAATCTGATACATAACTACTCAGAAGTAAGTCCTATTGTGTATAGTATTGGAGTCCTGTACATACTTAGCTGTGATAAGTCCCATTGAGCTCAATGCTAGCTTCTTTCTGAGTAAAGACAAGTCAGGAGCTAGAGTCAAGCATAGGTCAGCAATAAAACAGCCGGTGTCAGCGAAGTTAGATCTTTATTCAAAGAAATCAAAACAGTGCAGGCCTAGTGATCCCAGCAACTCTTCCCAGTAGGTCTTGCCCCAATGAGCCACTTGTGAAGACTGAAGGTCCCTGCCTTCCCACCAATCTCTAAGGCTCCTCCTCTCCATGGTCTTTCCCAAGCAGTTGCAAAATGCATCTGTGCACAACCAATCTCTGCTCTGCTCTTTTCATTTTTCTGCATGTACTACGACAGGGGTAGGCAAGCCACAAGCAGCCCATTGGGGTCATTTAACCGGCCCACAAGCCGCCCCCAAACAGAGCCGCCTGCTCGGCAAGTCCCCAAACGCTGAGCTAAACCGGCGCAGCGCAGCATGGGGACTTTCTTCCAAAGCCCCAGAAATCACGTCAGCACAGACGCCGGAAATCTGCACAGATGCAGATGCTAGAAATTGCGGCCATGCACACGCACAATCCGGCCAATGCACAATCCACTGGAGTGAACTGGCGCAGGTGACGTAAACCTTGCCAATCCCTGTTCTAGGAGATCTGGGGGAGGGGAGCTGATCACAGCAGGAGGGGGAGACTCCCTGGATTCTTCAGCAGCTTGTTTCAACTCTGCCTCTTGGCCACCCTCCTCTCCAGCCTCCATTTCAGCCTTGGTGTCTGAACTGCTCTCTGCCACAGCCTCTTCCTGCTCACTAAATCCTGCTACCTCTTCTGCTTCCAATACCACCTCCTCCCAGTCTGCTCCTTCCTCTCCCTCTGAGCTATGGCCCATGCATAGCGTCTTCAAGGACATCAGAATTGTTTCCAGATTACTTTGAGATGAATAGACTACTTCCCTTTCATTCCTGTGTATGAGTTATTGTTCTGTCGGCAGCCATTGAGATGGTTAGAACAGATGCATTTGTTATGTTCAGACAACTCATCCCAGTACGGTAGCTTTATAATATACAGGGACATGGTAAGTGAAGAGCGAGAAGGAATAATGGTAGTTTATATGAAGAATGGTTACAATGACCATGTATCTTTCATAAACAGACATTCCATGTTTGCTATTATAATTACCAGAGCGAAAGGAACTTGAAGGCCTCATGGAGAAGCCATCGGCAGTCTGTACCTGCATAAGCTTTTGAAGATTTATTCTCTTCATTTACCTCCAGATATTTAAAGTAAGCAATACTTCTGTCGGTTATAAGTGGAAAAGAGGCTGTTTCTGAGCAAATGCCAACACCTGATTGGAATTCTCTCAAGAATGCCTGAATGAAAATATTGATTCAGGCAAATATTTCAGAGTCTTCACAAGCAAACCAAAATCATTTTTTTTCATTGTTCCACAAGACAAATATTTACACCCCTAAATAAATAAATGGCCAGTAAACCCATTCAATGTGTTATTAGTTGCACACATGAGATCACTCACTAGGTCCCTGGCACCTAATGCATTGACTATGGCTCTGGAAAACCTATAGTTTTAATCAGCAGTGTCTGTCAGACATTGAAAGTGGTGGGGCACAAGGCAGAGAGACCAACAATAGATGGAGCTAGAGTCATTAGAAGGCAGGGCAAAAGTGAATTCTGGGTAATTGTTGGGGCAGTGCCTCATTTGTCCTTATAGGCCAATTGTGGCGAACCTGTGGCCCGCGTGCCAGAGAGGGCACTCAGAGCCCTTTCTGTGGGCACGTGTGCCATCACCCCATCAGGGCCGTATCTTCCATACTGGGGGGGGGGGAGAGAGAAGGGCTTGCATGCAAGCAGGAGTGGAGGTGGGGATCTATCAGAAGTGGAGTGGAAGCTTCATGCTGAGAGATCCCCGCCTCCACTCCTGCTTGCACGCAAGGAGGAGCAGAATTGGGCTGCTCAGCTGAGGAGAGCCTGGCTGCCTTCAGGTGGTGCAGGGGCTCTCAGATGCAGCTTCTGGACTGCCTCCACCATCCCCAACCCCAGCAACTATTCAGCCTGGCTGCCTTCATAGGGTTGCAGGGGATCTGATATGGAGGTGGGACTCCTTTAAATTTCTCCCTTGAGGGGAGTGCAGCTGCAAACCCCTCAACAGAAAGTGTGATGGAGCCTGCACCTCTCTAGCTAAGCAGCCCCAATCCAGCGCCTGTTCCCATGCAAGCAGCACCGCTGCCTAGCAGAGAAGCCTGATCCCACTCCTACTTGCCTGCAAGCAGGAACAGGCTGGGGGTGGGGGCGGTGGTGAAATCCCTTGCCTGCTCACTTGCCGCCCCAGCCCACCTTCCCTCACTAGGAAAACGGAAGTGTGGTACTCAAAACAGAAGTTATACTCAGAACAGAGCAGGTTCGGCTTCCGAAAAAAGTTCTAAACCGGAACACCCATTTCCAGGTTTGAAGTGTTCAGGTTCCAAGTAGTTCAAAAAGTAAGTTGTTCAAAAACTGAGGTATCACTGTATTTATTTTTTCCCAATTGAACTGTATTCATTCCCCCCCCGCCCCCCCGCCCCCCCCGGAGGTGAGCACTGAGTTATACCATAAAATTATATATCAATGGAAATATAATTTAATGAAGAATGTAATGTAATAACTTTTATGAAGGATTATTTATTACAACATCAGTCATAAAGAAGAAACGTGAAACACAGAGGAAAAAATGAGATATACAGGTTAAATTGCTGTGATGGCACTTTGCAATAAATAAGTGGGTTTTGGGTTGCAGTTTGGACACAAAAGGTTCGCCATCACTGTTATAGACCAGTCTACCACCACCACCACTTTCCTGCTTCAGCATAAAAATGCCTACATACACAGGTCTGTATAAGGCAGTTGTCAGTATTTATCAATCCTCTCTCCCCATCCCATATATAAAGCATGATAAAGTTGTCTATAGTAGACCAATGCAACTGAATAAAAGCCATTCAGATGTAGGGGAGGGAATCAAACTGTCTGCAGGATTGTTGCTGTCTGGATTTCACTGGTGCTAAATTTCTTTCTTTTTAAAGGACTTTACTAGATAAACCTTTGATATATTACAGGCCGCTGCACCTATTAAGATCAATGCTTAAAGGTTTAAAGATAATTCAACATTTTAGAAAGAACCCTTTGCTTGGAGAGGGTTCTTTTAACCATTCCGCATTCTTCCTAAACCTTTGAATGTCGATTTTATAGTGAATCTTCATAGGTGCAACCGTCATTTGTGTGTCCTCTCTCCCCGCTCCTACAATATACAGTGTATCAAAGATTTACACAGTAGTTCATGCAGTAGCAAATCACAGAGCTACTGAAAAGTGCTAGTTGAGAGAGAAAATGTAATACAAAAAAATGTTCTGGGTGGAACAAAAGACAAGTGGGTGGAGGGAGCACAATATCAAAAAGGAGCAAGCTCAAACACTCAGCATGAAAAGGTAATGGCCACCAGCTTAGGTGGCTTTAAAGGGGACTGGACCGGCTCCTGGAGACAGGTCTCTCCATAGCTATTGTTGAGCTCTGTTGAAGCTTGAGGCTCACATTCCTCAGTGCAGGCAGTGTTCTGTAGAGGCAGAGAGACATTAGAGAGCAGACAAGTTCAGAACCTCAGACAGCTCCAAGGGGGCCCTTCTGGCTGAAGACTTCTTATCCCAAGACAGCTATGAAAAGAACATCTCTGCAGGCAGAACTAAATGAAGCCTAATTTAGGCAGACAAGACCTAAAGCAGGGGGAGCCAACTCCCATCAGCCCCAGCCAGCATACGGTTAAGGGAAATTGCAGCTTAGCCACATTGGCTACCTCAGACCTAGACTACGAGAGGCTCTCCCTCCCTAGGGAAACTTGCAAGATTGTTAGAGGGCCCTCACCTTTGACTTCTGTGAGGCTGGGGAGCAACTACAGCAGAGTCAGAGTATGGCAGGCCTCCATGGCTCTTAATTCTGCAACAGAATGCCATGACTATATAATTGTGCATGTTCCACCTTATATTCTGCAATTCTCCTTGCCAATACTTTTGCTACTGCTTCCTCCTCCAGGCATCACAACAACACTACCTGTTACCTCAATGACCAACCCCTTCTTTCTCCCAGCCTGATCAGGTCAGGAACGCTCACAGGCCACCTCCCCCTCTGGCCCTGCTTCATACCTTCCTTGAATGTTTTTGCCTGGTTGCAACGTGCCCTCTGATAATGACTCTCACTTGCCTGATTGAAGGACAGAGTCAGATGTGTAGAAATCAGCCCATTGTACGTATATAAGATTTCCATTGCTTGTTCCCTCCATTTCTGCCCATCACTGGCATATGGCCCTTGAAAGATTGCTCAGAAGGGATAGTGGGTCCCCCCCCCAGGCCCCCCCCAGCTATAAAAGGTCCCACCTGGAAGAATAAACAAGGGGATGGAAGGCAAGCACTTGTATTTGGTGCGTGAATAAAATCACAATTAATGTATATTATAATTGTAGGTAAACATGATTTGTTTTGATCTTTTTTATAAGGCAGCTTGCAGAAAGAAGATAAGTGCACACTGAAAGCTAGATAATGAAAGCAGGGGAAAGAATGAAATAAAGAAAATAGGCCTGTCTTTTTTTACAGATTTTTATTGACTTCTTAACTATTACAAGAATAATGGCACACAGCTTGAATATCATCATCAAATCCCTCTTATTAAATTATAAATATTGAGAAATGTTCACATGCCTTTTTAAATAAAAATTCAGTAGCAATTATCAGTCCTCATAATACTTTAGGGGAAGTAAACCAGACTTAAACAGTTTAACCAATAAATCTTAAATTTCCATTTAAAAATTATCTAATGTTAACTTTATCTCTAGCAAATTGCTTTTTAGATAAATAACAAGGCAATATTCTGTTGCAGAAGCACAGTCTGCTATTTTCTGAAGTCGCCTGGCCAGCATATGTCAATCTAATTTAAAATTGGAATTGAAAGACTGTATGGACTGTAAAAAATAATCCACACTCATAAAACTACATTGCCAATGTGTCTTATTTAAGCTAGATTGAACTAACCAATGATCTGAGCTGATCAAAAGGGTGGTGCAAAGATACAACTGGTGATGCTATAGCTGGCGCTGGGCCCTGATCAATTGTCTCCCCCCCCCCCTCAGCAGGACTGGGATATTGGCACAGGTCTGCCACCTCCTTGGCAGCCCCCCTCAAAATGCTGCCTCCACAGAAGCCTCTTGGCAGATAGGAGGTGCTGTTGGTCCCCTCACACCGAGGGAGGAAATGGTTCAGTCTGCCCCTGGGGTATCCTTGGATCTGGACCTGCCTGGCATGATTCCGAGTGGAAGAGCCCTCACGTAATGGCCTGTCATTCAACTGTCAGCTAAGGTTGATTTGATTCCACGCAATGTAGATCTTAACTCACACACCTTTTCCTGATGCAATTCTTTATTCCCCCTTGTTCCTGATGTAGATCTTTGCCTACCCCTTCTTCCCTGGAGGTTGGGGGGTGCACCTCAGGTGCCAAAATGTCTTGAGCTAGCTGTACCCAAGGCTGTAATCCTCAGCACACTTATCGGGGCACAAGCCCCACAGAGCTCACCAGCACTCTATTGCTCCACTATGACAATCACATCACAAACAGCATCCATTAGTCTTATAACTTGGCCTTTCCAAGCACACATTATTTACAACTAATCCAGAATGCAGCAGCTAGACTGGTGACTGGAAGTGGTCGCCAAAACCACATAACACCAGTCCTGAAAAACCTACATTGGCTCCCAGTACGTTTCAGAGCTCAATTCAAAGTGTTGGTGCTGACCTTTAAAGCCCTAAACAGCCTCAGGCCAGTATTTCTGAAGGAGCATCTCCACCCTCATCGTTCAGCCCGGACACTGAGGTCCAGCGCCGAGGACCTTCTGGCAGTTCCCTCACTGTGAGAAGTGAGGTTACAGGGAACCAGGCAGAGGGCCTTCTCGGTAGTGGTGCCCACCCTGTGGAACACCCTCCCATCAGATGTCAAGGAAATAAACAACTATCTGACTTTTAGAAGACATCTGAAGGCAGCCCTGTTTAGGGAAATTTTTCATGTCTAATGTTTTACAATTTTTAATGAGCTGTAAACCACCCAGAGTGGCTGGAGAAACCCAGCCAGATGGATGGGGAATAAATGATAAAATTATTATTATTATTATTATTATTATTATTATTATTATTATTATTAGGAAATCTGATACTTACTCACTGTGAGTATCCAAACATTTTATTAATTAGTCCTTCTGTTGCTAAGATATGATGTTTTTGTAACACCAAAACCGGCAATTTTTAATAAAAAGGAAAATAAGATTATTCCCCCAGTTAACACATCAATTTGTTCTCACCAACAATGTGTAAAATGTGGTTGTGTGGGTGTCATCACTAAAAATAAGTGACAGAGTCTCCGCCTTTTTCATCATTGCCATTTAAATCCTTTTTCTTGAATATTATAATATTTCTAAAAATTGTTGCTGCACTATCAAAGCACCATAGACCTCAACTACATGCCGGTATTTAAAATGGGGGGCAGAGAGAGACTTACCAATATATAATGTAACTCCATTCCACAGCCAACACTTCTCCTTTCCTTTTAGCAAAACTCCGTAAGTTGGTTTGGGACTAAAATGAGTATAACCATAAAGGAGAAGCCCTGGGTGGTTGTTGTTTTCTTAATTATCTGGAGAACACCTGCTTGCAATAAACATTGGACAATAAATTCATTCAGTATTCCCTTTCAAGTTAGGTTTTAAAAAAAATGATGAAGAGTTATGGGAAACTTGAAAGATTTCCACACTTTTCTGACATTTTGGTGGCTGCCGATAAAGCTATTGCCAACTGTGGATTTTGGAATACTTTTTGCTTATAGACCAGCAAAAATGCCTTTGCTTTTTATTAGTTTTTAATGAAATGCTGCCAGAGGAACCTGTCATAGGCTTTTTTTAGAGTGACTGTGTGTGCACACACACATACAAGTGCATGTAGGTGTGATGTGAAAGTTGAGGGGTTCAGCTCCTTCCTTTAATTGCAGTTTCCTCCCCCAACCCATCTGTGATTTGCTCCAAAATTGAAATACAGAAAACAAAATGGCAAATCTTTCCCAACCACAGCATAATTGAATTTAACCCTGTCCCCCATGAGACTGAAGCCCCATCTGCACTGTACAGGTAACTCACAACTTGCGCCAGGGATTGTGTGCAAAGCTGAAATCACAAATAGTCAACAGAACCCTGGAACTGACCCCGCAAGGCTCCAAGCAAGCCTTGTGCCATGAAAAACAGAGAGATTTGAAGCCCCCCACCTTGCTTTAAGGCCTCTGGCCCATGTGAGAGCCTCCCGGAGCCTGGTAAGCAAGGCGGAGAGCTTGAAAGCTCCTTCTGTGGTGGGAAAACCCAGTGTGAAAATAGCTTTTAAACCCTCCTCCTCGGCTACATTTAACTTATGTAATTTCAGCTAGGCAACCGCCACGTGCGTAAAGTTGAAATCACTCAAGCGTGTGTGTGTTGTGAGTTACCTGTACATTTAAAGCAGTACCATCCCATTTTAAACAGTCATGCCTGCCTCAAAGAATCCTGGGCAATGTAGTTTGTTAAAAGTGCTGAGAGTTGCTACGAGGCCCTATTCCCCTCACAAAGGCTACAATTCCTAGACATCCCTGGGAGGAGGGATTGACGAATAAACCACTCTGAGAATTGTAGCTCTGTGAGGGGAATATGGTATACCTTCCAAGAGCCCCGACTTTCCAGGGACTTATGAAAGCCATCCTTGCTTCTGATTTGATCCCACAATATCCCTATTTCTCCTGCCAGTGCTGTCGCCGCTGAGCTCAGGGAGGAGGATGAGCCGGTGCTTGTTCCGAGTGGCAGTGGTGGTGAGGGAGCATCCAGTTGCCTCTCCATGACCGCTGCTGCCAGCCTCCTCCCTTGGGGCTCATATTGGCTGCTGGAGAGCAGGTAAGGAGAAGGAGAGGTTGCTGCCACTGAAGCCCAGCCCTGTGTGACATGCTGGCTCTGGCAGAGGGCGGCCTCACCCTGGGCAAGAAGAAAGGGGGAGCTGCAGAGCAGAGTGCAAGGGGTCTTGATTTGAGAGGGAGAGAGAGTTTGTGTTTGTGTCTAATCTCCCCCCTTTCTAAAAAAATATTTATTGGTGTGTTTTTCTTTTTGTAAATCAACCAAAGAATAAAATAAAACTGGGATTAAGTGGTTTTCTCGGGATGGTGGAGAGCATGTGTGCTCTGTCCCATTGGTGAAGTATACCTGAAGGAGCGTCTCCACCCCATAGCTGTCAACCTTTCACTTTTTTTAAGGGAAATTCCCTTATTCCGAATAGGATTCCTCGCAAGAAAAGGGGCAAGTTGACAGCTATGCTCCACCCCCATCACTCAGCCCGGAGACTGAGGTCCAGTGCTGAGAGCCTTCTGGCAGTTCCCTCGCTGCGAGAAGCAAATCTATAGGGAACCAGGCTTTATTGGTAGTGGCATTCATCCTGTAGAATGCCCTACCATCAGATCTCAAGGAAATAAACAACCATTTGACTTTTAGAAGACATCTGAAGGCACCACTGTTTAGGGAAGTTTTTAATGTTTGACCTTTTATTGTGCTTTTAATATTCTGTTGGGAGCTGCCCAGAGTGGTTAGGGTAGAAATTATTATTATTATTATTATTATTATTATTATTATTATTATTATGTGGTGGGTGAGTTGTGAGGGAATGAGAAATTCCTGTTTTTATCTGAGGAATGTTGGAGGGTGTGATACATGTCTTCTAAGAACTCTCAGTGCCCTTAACAAATCACAGCTCACAGAATTTTCTCTGGGAAGCCATGACTGTTTAAATTAATATGATACTGTTTAAATGTATAATGAAGATGTGCCATGGGGCCTTAGGAAAATATATCAATTAGTGCAATCCTGGACGTTTTTCTAAGTGCATCTCTGTTCCAACTGCAGTGGAGGAGTGAAGATATATTCCTCTGCCCTTTGGGAAGGGTTAGTCCCAGAACTGTCAGAAGTAAGAAAAAAACTAGATCCATAATTGCATGCTGCTGTCTGGTGAATGTCTAGATTGGTCCTAAGACTGTAATGCTACACTTACTTGTATGGGAGGAAGCCCTATTGAACTCAAGGGGACCTACTTCCAACGAAATGTGTGGAATTGCACTGGTTTGCTTGATAGCTTGCCTCCTATCTTTTTCTCAGTATCTTACTTCCTATTAATATTCTTGGATCTTTAGTGGCATTATTGCATAAAAACATCATTGACAATTAAAGAAAAGCAGGGAGAAGCAATTTATGAATCTGCATGAATCAACAGCCAAAGCTGATATTTATCTAAGGCGTATGATTCAAAAGTGAATAATTTTAGCTGCATTTTCTCAGTGAGCCCACTTCAGAACAAATAATTTGTGAATTACAGTATGTAATTTGCAAAATATTGCTGTTAACATGGGGAACTCGTATCTTATTAGCAATAATTGTATTCAAAGAGCACACACATAGACACCCAAAAAAATTGCATAAGAACATTAAAGGCAGCTTTGGGGTGTACTTGGGTAGAGACAGCCATTTATGGAGGTCACTTGATGTTAAGGTTTCAAATTAGAGCAGTAGGGAGCTGTAATGTTTTAAAATTGTACCACATTACCACCTCAATTATGCTAATAACAATGCTCTGAAGTATAAAGCCTTATTGTTCAAAAATATCATTTGTCTATTGTAGTGAAGTTTTATATAACAGCAGAATATGCAAGACCCAAAATCTTTATTTTACTTCAATCTATTAGATATTTTTCAGAAGCTTGGATTCTAAAACAACACATTCACAATATGATAAACTAAGATGATAAACATGACAAGTGAATCCTGCAACAAAATATTGCCGTGTGAAGTGCTACTGTTCAGAGTTTCAGTCCGTCCACCATACATTCTGGGTTCCCTCCCTTGCGATAGCATTCCAAGGCTACTGAAGAAATCCAGTCCTTATTGGACTGCTTTTGGGGTCCACCTCCTTTTATGCATTTTCCCCTCAATAATTTTTGTACTTCTACAAACCCTGGGGTTTTCCCAAGCTTGCTATTGTGTGAGAAATGAATAGCTCCACTCCACTCCACTTTGAACACTGGAAATTATAAATGATTACCTAAGTGTTATTTCTACAAGTGAGCTTAAAATTCTCTCAGCAGAGTTCTATATAGTTCTACAGCTCACATTACTGTTATTTTAAATATTATAGAAATATTAAATACCCTGTACAAAGAGTCTGATTTCCAAGAAGTCTTAAATTGTAATGCATGTTGCAATTCACAAATGTCATCTAATTGTATGGCCGCATTTTCCCCAAATGCTCTGGGGTTGGACAATTCTGCTGAAACCCAGCAGAGTTTATATAATAGAAAAGTATTAATATTTAAAACATCATTCTCTTCTAGTGATTAAAACATCATAATTTTCATGGGAGTCCCTGCATTCTAAAGTTCCCTTGATAGTACCATATTAATAAGATTATTTTTGCTTTGGAAAACTTTCTGTTCACTTTAGAGGTTGGGGGTCGGGGAATCAATATTAAACTTGAGAACATGTTTAAGGGATCTTGAAATTGCTTTGGACATAATTTCTTTTAGGTGAAATATTTGTTTATTTATTAAGCTTCTATACCACCCTTCATCCGAGGATCACATGGCGGCATACAATATATCATGTATCTATTTCCCTAAAATGCCACCTGGGAAGTCTGGTGTCTATCAGCCCTTACTCAGAATGATCTCTTTTATTCTGGAGTGCAGTTAACAGCGCAGAAAGGAATTAAATGTCCCATGTAATTTCATTGGAGAAATAGCTCTTGATTTTATAGTTTTTTGACAATAGCCTCTGACAGCTAAAATTAGCTTAGCTTTTATTGGAACAGATAATGAACCTCTCTCATTATCTGTTCATGTATAATCCCATAAATACCAATTACCCCTAATATATTACATTTACCAAAGAGCTGTTTCTTAATTCATGAGTCTACAAGCAACAACAGGCTACTCTTGAGGCTTCTCCGTCTAATTGTATTGCCAAACAAATATCTAATGTAATAATCTTTTTTGTCTTATGTGTTTGAATGTAATCAATTGATAGGCCTTGTGCAGACATGATGTTCACTTTTTCCCCGAACCACAGGAACATGTTGCAAGCTCCCTTCCCCTTCCAGATTTCTCCTTTCATTCTTCTGGTTAACATTACATGTGCATCCATCGTTACTCTCACCAAGCTTAGCTCAAATCAAAGTTTACAAACCCATTTCTAACTATGACTGCAAACGGATTGTCTCTGTCACCATCATATCACCTTTGTATTTCCTTTGAGTAGGGGGACACCGGTATCCCCTGAGACTGTTAGAAGGCAAGGAGGTAGAAAGTAGTTGTGCGCAGGCCAATGAGAGGCACAGCCAACTAATGTTGGTTTTGTCTCCATCCTCCTCCCTGACTTCTACAAAGGCAGCACTAAGGAGGAGGAGGATGACAGCCATTGTAAGTAGGCAGGTGGGGAGCTGGCTGAGGGCAGACTGAGCTTGTTCTGGCAGTGCCTTATTTGCCCTGATTGATCACTGCCCATGAGATTCAAAAGGCACATTTGAAAGTGATGAATATGTGCCTGTACCTGAAAAATGGAAAGTCTGTTACTCTCCCCACCATTTCTTCACCAAGTCCAAATTGCCCCCTCCAAAGCTGCTGTACTGGACTTTCATCACATTTGTTTGCATGTAGTTTTATTGCTTATTATTATGGCTGCTGTGCTCCAACTCCTGCAATTTCTTATCTTTGGCCATATTGGCTGAGTGTGATGGAAGTTCCAGCAACATCTGGAGAGCCACTGGCTCCCTATCCTTGCATTAGACCCTTTGATTAATTGCATTTACCATGAAAGCAATTGCAGGTGTCAATAAATAAAAATTAAAAATAAGCAGAAACAATTCTGCAGCAGTTAACTTTGCTCACACCCCATTAACTTCAATTTGACAATTTTAGGTTTATGCTTAATTATCTCTCATTTAGGGGTTCCTAAAAATGACAAACTTGGATTGAATCGTGCCCATTTATTTCATTAATAGCTCAAACAGCTTTCCAGGGAGAATAGCTCTCATAGAAATGGCTGGTGTCTGTTAATAATTGCTTATTAATTCATACTGGCAGTCCAGGGAAATGTAAATAGAGAAAATCGTTTGCATATATTTGGTGCCTCTTATTTGAGGATTCCAGTGTACTTTTACAAGTGTCTTGTTTTACAGCTCCTATGTGAATTAGGCAGGAATTATTCTCATTACTGGTAAGCGAGGGAAAACACAGTCTGAGCTCAAATTCCACCTAGGAGCTCAGTGCAGTCAGTGGAAACAGAGTACAGACCTTTCCCCTTCCATTTCTAAAAGGAATGTATGAGGCAACTGACTAAACTGGGCAAGAGTTAGCCTCTATTTCTATTAATATGTTAGATGTCACTGGCCTTCTTACCTATCATCTCAGGATGCAATTCTATGCACAATTCCTCAAGTTTCTTTTTGATTCTTGAGTAATTCAGATTGTTCTTCCAAACTGCACACCCCCTACTAGAGCTGAAATCTGAATGCTCAGTGGTTGTTCACCACCACTATGCACATTCATAGATAATATGTTGACCACCATCTTGCACATTCAATCATAGATAATATTAGATGATATAATTCTGATCCAAGAAGAGTATCTTTTTTAAAAAAACTGGAGGTACTGGTGGCGGACATTTTAGGTGCATCCAGTTTATACATCATCACCAACACACACATCTCTTTGGACACAGAAGAAGGTAAAATGGGGGTGGAATGGGAGTGCAGTGGAACAGGGTAGGGCACACTTATACATGCTCCACTGACACATGCGGGGGGCAGGAATGGAACTCCCACAAGAAATGGCTGCCGCTTGTACTGAAATGTCCATTATAATGGTTAGGAGAGAAGGGTATATACTTCAAGGGCTGGCTTTCCCCATATGAACTGACCTGGAGCCTGTGCTCATCATCTGAGGTCTTTCTTCCTCCATGAGGTCTGGAAGGTAGCAACACAAAAATGGGCATTTTCTGCAGTGGCTCCCCACTTGTGGAATGCTTTCCCCAGGAAGACGTGCCTTCATTACATATCTTTAGGTGCCTTGTAAAAACATTCTTCTTCAACCAGGCCTTTGGCTATTTATACAATCTATGTATTGTTTCATTTGTAATTGTGTTATGTATTTTTGTGCTTTTATACTGTAAACCGCCTTATGATAGGAAGGGCCGGATAGATGATAGATAGATGATGATGATAGATAGATAGATAGATAGATAGATAGATAGATAGATAGAAGATAGATAGATAGATAGATGATAGATGATAGATGATAGATAGATAGATGATAGATAGATAGATAGATAGATAGATAGATAGATAGATAGATAGATAGATAGAGATAGACAGACAGATAGATGATAGATGATAGATAGATAGATAGATAGATAGATAGATAGATAGATAGATGATAGATAGATAGATATAGATATAGATATAGATGATGATAGATGATAGATAGATAGATAGATAGATAGATAGATAGATAGATGATAGATAGATGATAGATAGATAGATAGATATAGATAGATATAGATATAGATATAGATATAGATATAGATATAGATATAGATATAGATATAGATATAGATATAGATATAGATATAGATATAGATATAGATATAGATATAGATGATGATAGATGATAGATAGATAGATAGATAGATAGATAGATAGATAGATAGATGATAGATAGATAGATAGATGATAGATAGATAGATATAGATAGATGATAGATAGATAGATAGATAGATAGATGATAAATAGATAGATGATAGATAGATATAGATATAGATATAGATATAGATATAGATATAGATATAGATATAGATATAGATATAGATATAGATATAGATATAGATATAGATATAGATATAGATATAGATATAGATATAGATACAGATAGGTAGCCGTGTTGGTCTGCCATAGTCAAAACAAAACAAATTCCTTCCAGTAGCACCTTAAAGACCAACTAAGTCAGTTCTTGGTATGAGCTTTCATGTGCATGCACACTTCTTCAGATCTGAAGAAGTGTGCATGCACACGAAAGCTCATACCAAGAACTGACTTAGTTGGTCTTTAAGGTGCTACTGGAAGGATATAGATATAGATATAGATATAGATATAGATATAGATATAGATATAGATATAGGAATCATTTGGCACTCTGGGACAAGGGGCACTTTCCTTCCCCTTGTGGCTGCAAGAGGCCAAGCTTTCTAGACTGGTTTTTAATTAATATTGCAGTTACTTTATCCATGAATTATCCCAAATGACTCTCTTCATCCAGAAGACTCTTAGTTCCTATGTGGCAACGTGGGAACTTGCTTAATTATTTTGCCTGATACAAATAGGTAGCCGTGTTGGTCTGCCATAGTCAAAACAAAATAAAAAAATTCCTTCCAGTAGCACCTTAAAGACCAACTAAGTTAGTTCTAGGTATGAGCTTTCGTGTGCATGCACACTTCTTCAGATACACTGAAACAGAAGTCACCAGACCCTTCTATATAGTGAGAAGGTGGGGAGGGGTATTACTCAGAAGGGTGGTGGGAATGGGTGATTGGCAGATAGCTGTGATGAGCCTGTTGACGACTCTTAACGACTGCAATAGGTCTTACAGGAAAAAGCAAGGGGCGAGAAGGTGAAAAATGGCTTTGTCATGTATAATGAGATAAGAATCCAATGTCTTTGTTCAGACCAGGTCTCTCCATGGTTTTAAGTTTGGTAATTTTTTGGTATTTTGTTTGGTATTTTGTTTGGTATTTTGCCTGAGACATTCATCCAGTCTAATTTCGGGGACCATAAAAGTCCTCAACATTATATTTCATGATTAAATTCTAGATCTTGAACTCTTGAGTTGTGCTTTATGCAATGATTTGAATGTGGTACACGGTGACTCACTGCTTTCGCATATCTAAACAAGGCCTTGACCAGCTGGGTCCTTTTCTGTCACAGTTCAGTCAGCTACAGCCTCCAAGTGTTTATTGCCATCATTCAACAAACAGTAGTTGTGAATACAGAAAGCACACTGTGTGTTGCAAATGCTGTGTGATAGAAAGGTGTTTCCCACCTTCTCTCAAACACTTTAGAGCACTGACCTCTGTGGGACTTGCTTCCAAGTAAATATGCTTAGGGTTGTGCTATTACTTGTGTGGGCTCTCTGTGCTATGTTTTTCCTAACTTGAACTGCAGGGGAGCAGGCTTAAGAAGACTCACACACATGGCACTGTGGAAAAGACTGGTCCTTGGTTCTGATACTGTTTTCAATTATGGCACTTAGCTAATATAATTGCAAATAACACAGCTGTAACTGAGGGCTGACCTTTTATGCTGTGCTTATTCAGTAAACACTCAGCAAGATGAAGGTCAGTAAGCCTAGGGAAAAAGTGATCAGTAGCAATTCATTTTCCCTCCACAAACTACTAGCGTCTTCAGTTTAGCATTTGCCATATCGTATTATGCCTCACCCCATGCCCTGCTGTCTTAAATATATTTTCACTCTTTTTTGGATCTGAAAAGCATTATTATTATTAGTTATATTTGCAATCCACACTACTTTTGAGGTGCTTAAACCAAGCAACAACCTTGTGAGGCAGCTTTGTATAAGAGATAACAGCCCAGTTGAGACAGTCAATATCCCAAATAATGGTTTAGGTGATTGGGAGCAAGCTATTGTGAGCCTCATTCTCAGGCGCTCACTTTCCCATGTACTCCGTCTTTTGTGCAAGTTTTGTGCAAGCAAATCAGGATGAATTGTCTACAAACAAGTAATCTGGAGAAACCTTTAGATTAAGTGAGCTTCAGTAAAATAACAATCATCTTCTAATTTGATGCAGAAACTAAGAACAGGCAGCAAAAGTCTTTACAGAAAGCTATAAACATTATTATTACATAGCTAATGAAATAACATAGTGGAGGCATATAATCAGGTATGATCTACTTTGGTAGCTGCAACTTTGATGCCTAGAGTGGACTTCTCGTGTGATCTCATTCTGGAACTGCTGATAGGGTGCTTGTAAGGTATTCATGAGGGGTTATCACCTTTAGAGAGAGAGATATTCAGATAAGATGAAAGCCGCATCATTTCAACATCAACTAAATAATAGTGTATTGTGCTGGGATATATATGATTGTTCAGGCACCCTATGGCTATTGCATTCATCCAAGCCACAGAGGGCCAGGGATAGCAAGTTAAGGCTCTAGCTGAGCTACTCACTGCAAAGTGATTTTTAAAACTCAAGGGGAGAGAAGAAAATTAAAAGGGAAGAAGACAAAGCATTTTGGAGCAGAAAGTGGTGTAAATTGAGTCAGGACAGAGCTTTTTAAGGCAATGGACCTTCACAAAATTAATTCATGTTGAATAAAATGTGAACTGAAATATTTATAATGCTGTTATAATTCCACTAATTATTTTCAAACTTGACAAGGCAGGATTAACCCAAGCAGGTGAAGTAATGTCTAGAGTGAAAAACCACCATATCAGGGCAGAAAAAGTCCCATCTGGCCGTCCCCTGACACCCTACGTACAAGCAGAGTTGGTTCACATGTGACTTTTCATGCAGGTTTCACAATCTGAAACTTGAAGTACTCAAGCACAATTTCAACTTCCCTGTCATTCCAGGATCCAACTGCTTCCATTGGCAGTCTCCTGCTGCTTATTTAAAGCATTTGTTGTTGTCAATCTTTTTGTTTTAAGCAATGTTTTCCTCAAATTCTTTTTTGCCATCCCTTAATGCCTGCATGCATTTCTTTTGTCAAAGTTTGTGTTCCTTTTTGTTCTCCATATTTGGGAAAGACTTCCATTTTCTAAAGGAAGCCTTCTTCCTTCTTGTAGGTTCTTTGACCCCGCCCATCCTCTTGGCCCTGGTGGTGTCTTTCTTGAGATGAAATAAACATTGAAATAAGTTTTTAAACAATAGGTGCTTGTGTTTATCATTTCATTACAGTGGTACCTTGGGTTAAGAACTTAATTCATTCCAGAGGTCTGTTCTTAACCTGAAACTGTTCTTAACCTGAAGCACCACTTTAGCTAATTGGGCCTCCCGCTGCTGGCTCGCCGCCAGAGCACGATTTCTGTTCTCATCCTGAAGCAAAGTTCTTAACCCGAGGTACTATTTCTGCGTTAGGGGAGTCTGTAACCTGAAGTGTATGTAACCCAAGGTACCACTGTATTAAGAATTCTGCTCCTTAATTGCACTTGCATCCTCTTGGCCCTCGTGGAATCTTTACTGATCCGATCCAATCCAATCCAATCATAACTATACCTGTATCAATGTTTTCACTGAGCCAGCCACCATGATACAAAGATAGATTTCCAGGTTGGTCACAGCCAGTTTAGTTAGGCTATTATATGTAATCTTTAAAAAACTGCCACAATGTGCGTTACTTTGAATCAAGATTGAGGTAAGTAGCCATGTTGGTCTGACACAGTCGAAATAAATAAAAAATTATCCAGTAGAACCTTAGAGACCAACCAAATTTGTTCTGGGTATAAGCCTTCGTGTGCACACGAAAGCTTATACCCAGAACAAACTTAGTTGCTCTCTAAGGTGCTACTGGACAATTTTTTATGTATTTCAACTTTGAATCAAAGTTGCATTTTGTTTCCCATTTAACCACCTTGGAGAGGTCTTTTCTTTTCTTTTTTTGAAGCTCTTCATAGTCCATATGTTTTTCTGCCTCCCTGAGTACTAAGTATATTGATATCTATTGGATCACTGCTATCTAAATCTAATAGAATGATTTAATGCAATATGTAGTTCCATTTTGTCAGATCTCTTTTCATAAGTCTTACATGATTTATCTTAAACTGCGTATTATAGATGATGTTACAAGCTCACATTTCCAACAAGAAATTCTATTAAGTTATCTTCAGAATAATATTGGATATAAAAGGACATAAATACAAGGGACAAGATGGAATCTTTGAACTCAGGAAAAGAGGGAGTTAGCAACCTAGAAATGTGCAACATTCAGTTCTGGGAATCTGCATCACAAATGTAACAAAAAATACAAAGGAGTTATATTTTGAAGCTTTTTCTCTTTTGGTTAAGTTGTCCCACATTTACAATGGTCATGTGTAGCTTAATTTTACACACGACCATTTCAGTGTGCAGAATAAATATTGTGACACACATTGCAGCTGCTTCCATATGGGTAATTTATCATGAGTTTATTTAAAGCATTAATACCCTATATTTCAGCTGGAAAGGCTCCCACAGCAGTCAGTATTCAGATCTGTAAAAATAGCACAATCCCTTTCTACATCCTTACAATCTAAAAAGGCAGACACAACACAAAAGGAAGAAGGGATAGTGAAGGAAGAAGAAAACAAATTCAAGCACGTACTTTCTACACTCACTGTTCCAGGGGACTTCCATAGAGCCATGAACATCCCCCTCCCTATTCAGATCCTGTTTTTACTTCTTCTCAGAGCTCAAAAAAAATCTGACTTTTTAACTCAGTGAAACAGTTGCAGTATTTCCCCCATCATAAATGGCCTATAACTGCTTTTCTGGCCAGGTAACAGCCTTTATATATGACCGCCTTTCTCTCTTGTGCATGGATGGTTTTGTTTTGGATGCGTAAGAATCTACACTTAGAGAATGCATTTGCTAATAGTGACTTTAGATAGATGATAGATAGATAGATAGATAGATAGATAGATAGATGATAGATAGATAGATAGATAGATAGATAGATAGATAGATAGATGATAGATAGATATAGATGATAGATATATAGATGATAGATAGATAGATAGATAGATAGATGATAGATAGATAGATAGATAGATAGATAGATAGATAGATAGATGATAGATAGATGATAGATAGATAGATAGATAGATAGATAGATAGATAGATAGATGATAGATAGATAGATAGATGATAGATGACAGATGACAGATGATAGATAGATAGATAGATAGATAGATAGATAGATAGATAGATAGATAGATGATAGATAGATGATAGATAGATAGATAGATAGATAGATAGATAGATATAGAGGATAGATAGAGGATAGATAAGCACAATCCCATACTGAGAAGTAAGTCCCATTAAGGTCAATGGTTCTATTTCGGGAAAGGTGCATACAATTTACTGAATTGGATTGCAGCCTAAATAAATAACATATTGCTGACTAGAATAAAAATCAAGAGAAAGTATGTTAGATATGAGCTATTCTATTTGGCAGATATGGCTTCTTAATCAGTTTTTGCTTTATTAAAATCTACCGATACCCTAATGTAGCTTACCTAAAACTGCCTATTTCACAGCAACAGAACATAAAACTTCTAGCATGATTTCATGAGTGGAGGTCTATTGCATCAGGAAAATAAGAATTCAATACAGTTTCCAGTCAAACCAAGTAGCATAAAAAGTTCATGTTTTCAATAGTGCTCATTAACATCCATTTTACATCATGGTTTCTTTGACCTGAAGGCCCATTCTGTTCAGCTTTTGAAAATTCATTAGTGCCATGTCTAAAGTGTTAGCAAAATTCCCTACTCACTTTAAAATGACATTCATATATCTACCATGTTTCCAGTGCTTAACTGGTTTGTGACAATCATCTAAGAATCCTTCACTTCTATGCTTGTTTCTCTAACAAGGACAACACAATCCCTTGTAATATTTTTTTCTTCAGAAAGTCAGCTATTTTGCTAATCCAAGGAACTATGAATCTTTTAGAAGTAGGTGCCTAATTGTTTGTTTGTTTTTTAACAAACCATAATTTAATTGCACACTTGGGAGACAGTAAATATAATAAATGGGCAATTGGAACATGTTCGTGAAAATCAAACCATTATTATGCTGCGACAAACTCAGCAGAAGTAGCTTCTGTTACTTGGGTCAGAAACTTTTTGTTTTTGTTTTTGTTTTAATAATATTTATTGAAATTTCCAGAAAATCCAAAAGAAAAAAGAAAAAAGAAAAAGAAAAAGAAAAAAAAGAAAACATTAACATTTAGGCCTTACTTTCATAAACATCCTTCCAGGACTTCCCCACCCCACCCCCTCTTGTATTCCAATTCCATTAAATTAGTTCAACAAGTTCTTACCCCAAATTTTAAGCTTATTGTCATTGCTCCAATGTTCAAACCGTTCTTCAACTTTAAAAAAAAAAAAAAATCCCCCTAAGATCGACCCCTGTTCCCTTCCACGGATTCCCCTCTTTAATATACAAAACAGAACAAAATAAAGAATAAAGAACAAAGTATAATTTTACACCCTTTGGATTCCGAATTTCCCTCCCCCCTTTCCCGGGTTCGATCCCCAATGTCCATCAAATCTGCTGTCAGTCTGGAGACCCCACGTCGATGTCGAAATCTTTCTCAACTCCACTTTGCCATCTTTTTGATAGTCTTTGCCGTCTTTTTAATAGTCTTTAGTTTAAAACACCCAATCTTGGGAAAACTCTATCTCAAGAAGGTCCATTTTTTCCATCCAGATCTCTATATTTAAGAGTAAAACTCAAATTTTGTTTCTTAGTCCTTTTAAGTCTGAATGTCCCAAATGTTCCCACTTCCAGCTTTGTCCAATTCTTTTTTTTTTTTTAATAAATATTTATTAAAGTTTTTAAATATAAATGCACAAATAATAAACAGTCTTACTTCTATCACAGACATAATTTCATCACTTCTTTGGGCTCCCTCACGTCTCCCGCTCCCATTTACATCGTTAAAAGTTTTTTCCAAACAAATTATCAACTTGTTTACAATCTCATGTCCACTCAATCAAATATAATCTAGCACTTCTTCCAAAAAAATTTATATTTTCTTTAGTCTCACTTATCATCAAATTTCAAATCTAATTTAGTGGTGGCCAGTTTTTTATAATCTAGCATCCTTCTTAGCATTCAACCAAATTACAATGTTTTTGTAGATACTTCTTGAATTTCTCCCAGTCTTCCTCCATCTTCTCTTCTCCCAGGTCACGGATTCTGCCAGTCATCTCGGCCAGTTGCATATAGTCCATCAGTTGCATCTGCCACTCTTCCAGTGTGGGTAGATCTTGAGTTTTCCAGTTTTTTGCGATGAGTATCCTTGCTGCCGTTGTTGCATACATGAAGAATGTTCGGTCCTTCTTTAACACCTTCTGGCCGACAATACCCAGAAGGAAGGCCTCTGGTTTCTTAGTAAAGGTATACTTAAATACCTTTTTCAGCTCATTATATATCATTTCCCAGAAGACCTTCACCTTAGGGCATGTCCACCAGAGGTGAAAGAATGTTCCTTCGTTTTCTTTACATTTCCAACATTTATTATCAGACGAATGGTATATTTTGGCAAGTTTAACTGGGGTCATGTACCATCTATATATCATTTTCATTACATTTTCCTTCAGAGCATTACATGCGGTGAAGTTCAGCCCAGTGGTCCACAACCTTTCCCAGTCCTCAAACATAATGTTATGCCCAATGTCCTGTGCCCATTTTATCATAGCCGATTTAACCATTTCGTCTTGTGTATTCCATTTTAACAGCAAGTTATACATTCTAGATAATACCTTAGTCTTTGGTTCTAACAATTCAGTTTCTAACTTCGATTTCTCCACCTGGAACCCTAACTTTTTATCATTTTTAAAAACTTCTTTAATCTGAGCATAATGTAACCAGTCTCGCACCTTATCCTTCATTTTCTCTAAACTCTGCAATTTCCAATTGTCTCCATCTTTTTCTAATATTTCCCAATATTTTGGCCATTTAGCCTCCATATTGGGTCTTTTTAGGGCCTTAGCCTCCAGAGGTGAGAGCCACCTTGGAGTTTTATTTTCCAGTAAGTCTTTGTATTTTGTCCAGACATTAAACACTGCTTTCCTGACAATATGGTTCTTAAAGGCCGTATTGATCTTAACTTTATCATACCATAAGTATGCATGCCAACCAAAAGCATTGTTAAAACCTTCCAAGTCCAACACGTCAGTGTCTTCGAGAAGTAGCCAGTCTTTTAGCCAGCAAAAAGCTGCGGCTTCATAGTACAACTTTAAGTCTGGCAGGGCAAAGCCCCCTCTTTCTTTCGCATCTGTTAATATCTTAAACTTAATTCTGGGCTTTTTGCCCTGCCAGACAAATCTGGATATATCTTTCTGCCACTTCCGGAAGCACTCCGTTTTGTCCACAATCTGTAATGTTTGAAACAAAAACAACATTTTTGGCAATACATTCATCTTGATAGCAGCAATTCGGCCTAACAAAGAAAGCTTCAATTTTGTCCAACTATCCAAGTCTCTCTTAATTTCAGACCAACATTTTTCATAATTATCCTTAAATAGACTCAGGTTTTTTGCTGTTATGTTTACCCCTAGGTATTTTACTTTTTTAACCATAGTTAGTTCTGTTTCTCTCTGAAACCTTTCCGACTCTATATCTGTCAAATTTTTTCCCAACACTTTAGTTTTCTGTTTATTTAATTTAAATCCTGCCACTCGACCAAAATCCTGTATCAGTTGTAATACTCTTTTCGTACTAGATTCTGGCTCCTGCAGAGTCAAAACTAGGTCATCTGCAAAAGCTTTCAATTTATATTGTTTCGCTCCGACCTGAATCCCTTCCACCAACCGGTCCCCTCTGATCAAGTTCAAGAGCACCTCCAGAACCGAAATAAATAACAAAGGGGAAATCGGGCAGCCTTGTCGTGTTCCTTTTTCAATTTTGAACTCTTCTGTGACCACATTGTTAACTATTAGTTTAGCCTTTTGTTCTGAATATATTGCGTCAATCCCATTCTCAAACCCCCGTCCCACTCCCATTTCATTCAAATTTCCCTTCATAAATTTCCAAGAGATATTGTCAAAGGCCTTCTCCGCGTCTATAAAAATTAACACTGCTTTTGTATTTATATCTGTTTGCAAAAGTTCCAAAACGTCAATAATGTTCCTAGTATTTGCAAACATATGTCTGCCTGGGAGAAAGCCTGCCTGGTCTTTATGAATTACTTCATTAAGAACTCTTTTAAATCTACTTGCCAAAATGTCTGCAAATATTTTGTAATCAGCTTTGTCCAATTCTTGTTGTTCTCTGTCCTAACTTTCCTCTGGTTTCTTTCCCTGTTCCGCTGCAAAAACGTTCTAATTCCAAAAGCTTCTAGTTCCTCTACAGAGGCTTTATTTGTTCAGGAACAAAAACTTGCGTCAAGTCCCTTCCGTTCTTCAATAGATATATCTATTTTCTCCTTCAGTGTAGAGACCTCTGTAGACAAAACAATATTTCATTTTTGCAGCTTTCCCAGGAGATAAAAAATCCTATTCAATTCCAAGAGTATTTTTCCACTTACATCGATTCTTGTAGTGTCCCAAAGCCCCCTCTAGAGGGATTATGGTAACTCAGTTTCCTTCCAGATCACACCCAAAAGTCAATGTAACTTGTTGTCCCTTGTTTTCAACAATTTATATCCAAATTGTAACGAATTCAACTGGCAAAGTCATCGTAAGAAAGTTCTCTTTTTATTCTCCAACTTTGACAGCTACTTTGACAGCTGTCAAAATCTCTATATCTCCTCACCAGGCGCTCTCACGGATCACTCTCGGTTCCCGGGGGGGTTGCACTTTAGCCCACACAATCCACTTTTCTCCTCCAGCACAATCTTATAATTTTCCATCGTGAGATTAATAACTTTTATCAATAAAAAAAATCGATCTTATTTGTCAGATCCTTGCTTTATATCTTCTACAGCAGGGGGGAGACGGACTTCCTTTTTGCACCTCCCCCGCTCGTTCCAAAATTTTTTTTTAAAAAAATTCCTTTTAACTCCAATTTTCCAATTACTCACTGGTTGTTGTTTTTGGTCCAAATTTTCAATAGAAGAAGTCAGCGCTCTCCGTCAAATGGCATGCGGCTTCGCTCGGCAGGGGAAGCGGAGGACTCATAGCACCACACCACCCCCCAACCCCCGCTCCAGAGCCTTTAAAAAGGCTCCTTCGCGGGTCGGGGGGGCGCAAACGGTGCCCACCGAGTCACCAAGTCCATGGGCTTCTGCGCCCATGGTTTTTGAGGGTCCCCGCATCGCCGGCGCGGCGGGACCCAGCCCCTGCCGAGCAGGCTCCCTCCGGAGCTCGGAGGGAGTCCGCCATTCGGTGATGGCGCCAATTTTTTTTTTTTTATCCAAATCACTTTTATTGGGCATTTGAGTTACAACACAAAAAGAACAATAGATGGTTTTATACAGTTATGGATAATAGTATGGATAAACAAAAAACAAACAAACATGCACAGCTGAGTAAGAAGGTAAGAGTCCCTGCTGAAGCATTCACGGGAGGTTTAGTTTTCACTGTCACTTTCTCCCAGGGTATGCTTGTCAAAGAGATACTCTGCCATTCCAGATTTTGGTGCCCCCATCTTGCGCAAGTTGGTCACATCTGCCCCATTTAGTAAAAGGAAATTGAGGGCCAGCAAGGTTTGCCTACATTTGAAACCTGCGTAAGTGGCTATGTTATCTTTGAATTTCCTTGGTAAAAGATCTGTGGTCATAAGAGGTGAAGAAGGGTACTTGTTAAATTTAGAGAGTAAGGTTTGGTCAGTATGTGACAGGCGTCCATTAAAGTCTCCCGCCAACAGAAAAGAGGCTTCTGGGTATTTATCAGAAAGCGTTTCCAATGTCGCTTGGATTTCCTGCCATCCCAAACGGTGGCCTGGGCGTGCCGAGAGATTACTAGAATGCTGTGATGGCAGCCTCAGGGCTTTTGATGGCAGATCAACATTAAGATTAGAAAATCTGAGAAATGCCAGGAGGAGCTAAAACACAAAGATAAGGCTCTTGCATTTGATAAAATGGAGAATATAAGTGATATTCGTAGCTATAATTAGAATGCTGTGGGAGGAGAAAGACACAAGACATTCAAATGCATTTTTAAGAGTGACAGAATAATCCTACATATGTTCAGAAGTAGGCATGGAAGGATCTGTCAATTTTGGTTCCTCTCCATTTCTCATTTTTCCAAACTTTCCAATCTCCATATTTCTGTGGCAATTTCCCAGTCATCAGCATTTTAATGGGAATTTAGTTTTGACTAATGCACGTGTTTTTTGGCAAACAGTGTTCCCTAACAGAATGCAATTTGTCATGTTATTTTCGCTAATACCTCTATATTTTTGCACATTTATCCCTAATACTTGCATTTTTGTAAATATTGGTTGGAGAACTGCATCGCAAAATTCAGATAACTCTGAATTTCAAAGGATGTTTCCATTCTCATAGTGTTCACTTTCTGGAACAGATTTGATAGATTGACCTATAAATATGAAGTGAATCAAACTCCTCCCTGATCCCTACTCAAAAACAAGTCCTTTTGAGTTCAGTCGGGCTTGCTCCCAGGTAAGTAGGCACAGGATTGCAACCCTGTACAGTGGTACCTCGAGTTACAAACGCTTTGGGTTACAAACGCTTCAGGTTACAGACTCCGCTAACCAGGAAGTACCTCAGGTTAAGAACTTTACTTCAGGATAAGAACAGAAATCGCGAGGCAGTGGCAGCAGGAGGCCCCATTAGCTAAAGTGGAATCTCAGGTTAAGAACAATTTCAGGTTAAGAATGGACCTCCGGAATGAATTAAGTTTGTAACCAGAGGTACCACTGTATGCATATTTCTGGGAATAAACTCTATGGATGTCTGCTTCTAAGGAGACATGCATAGGATTATATTGATATCATATACTGACCCAGTCCACACATCACAGTAAATAATAGTTAACGGTTTACTATGAAGGCACCTATATTGGTTAGTTTGCTCCTCCACATTCATCCTAAGAGGAAACAAACCATGATCCCAGGCTTAGTGCTACATCCAAACCCAATATTATGGTTTGTTTTGCTCCAATAAGCTATGATCAGTAAGCCAATAACAAACCTTGGCTACAGATCATGGTTTGTTACAAGTGAAGCAAACTACATACATGGTCCAGGTATAATGCTAAGCCAGAGGCAATGTTTTTTGTCCTTCCAGCATGTGCAGGGAGCAGTGACGTGATTGTGGTTCACTCATGGACATTAAACCATGGTTTATGACTTACCATGATGGGTGAATAGAGCTATTGTTGGCTAGATTGGTTGTAATTTTATTAGAAACAGCAGTTTTGCCTGAAAATATATTGCCGTTCCTTTAAAGGAAACATTATTTTACCATAGTAAACTATTTAAAAATGTAATTTCCTTTAGTTGTTGACTATTTGGGATGTCAGACTCTTTTTATCTATGATTTATTTGCTTGCATATATAGTGCCTTCCTTTTAAAAGGAAAGGGGTCCTTGGAATTTGTGGATTTCATTGAAATAAATGAAAGGAAAATGTTCTTCTCTGTAATTACATTTAAATAAGCAGATAATCCTGAAGAGCAACAATGGTTTTCCCAGCAAGACTACATGGAAAAGACTAGAAGAGGCTCATAAAAGTCTTTTATTTCAATTAGACTTAACATAGAATTAAATGTTTAGGGATCATAGAAAACGGTAGTTATGTTTTGTCTTTATATACTTGCAGTGATATTTTTAACACCATATGCACAGTGGTGAAAATTACACGTTTTATGAAATTAACGTTGTTTATTTCTCCAGTACATGATCTTGTGAAAATGTAAGCAATGTGTCACCCATCGACAGATGAATCATGGAATCATAGAACTGTAGAGTTCGAAGGGACCATTGTGGAGTTCGTACGGAGCCCCCGGTCGTCTCACGGACTATTGACCCGTACACCACTAATCCGCTGCCACCAACCAGGTCCTCCCTGGTAAAATCACTTCAGTCTCAGTCAGCTTTTCAATTCATAAAGAAGAGTGTATTTTATTTCAGACTTAAAACAAAACTATTACAGCATTCCAAACAGTGTTCCTCTTTACTTTCGTAGTCTTATCTCTTCCTCTCTCTATCTCTGCTACCACCCCACACTCACGGACCAACTGCCCTAACTGTCTCTCTATTACCAACTGCCTTTCCCAACCAGCCAACCCACTCAAACCAACCAACTACCAACCCACTACTCCCAACGAACTAACTCCCAGAACTCCTCCCAGAACTCCTTTATAGACTCACTGACTCCACCCCCCTGGGTCCTGTCTGTGCAATCTATTTAACTATTTCCCCTCCAGCACTCTCTCATATATGGTAACGTCACAACCATGCAGATCATCTAATAACCCAACCCCCTGCAATGCAGGATTCTTTTTGCCCAAGTCAGGATTTGAACCCACAACCGTGAGATTAATAGCCTCTTGCTCTACCAAGTCACCTAGCCCAGCTGTGTTTTATTACGAGAGTATTTTAAATAGCAATGTAGGGAGTTTACATAGCAATAGTCATATTTGTAAAATGATTGCACTCAAGTTCCTCATCTGCAGGGGCAAACTGTGTAACAGTAATATACTGTGTAACAGTCATGCACTGGCATTGAGTTCAATCCACAGTTCAGTTAAGCAAAAGCATCGGATGACAGCAAGGTTATTCTCATAAATATCAAAGGAGTAAACACCTTTTTTGGGCTAGTATATCTGCCTGCAGAATTGGGCTAATTTTGCAACACATCACGATCTTATGTTTTATGATGTCATGCAGATATATCTGTTAATGTTTGCCATTATTATTATTATTATTATTATTATTATTACTATTAATTGGATTTATATACCGCCCTATACCCAGGGGTCTCCTCAGCAGTCTCCTGTTGCCACAATAAGGATGCAGTAATAGAATGTTTTAATTTTGTTTGTTTGTTTAAGGGCTTAATTAAACAGTAAGATCAACGAAACTCCAGTGGCTCCCCCTTTTTTAAAGAAAAAAATAGAGAGCCCACTTCATGAAGCAGGCATTAAAAAATAAATAAATGGTATAACCAGAAATGTACAAAACTATCAACACTTAGGACTCTGTTTGTAAGGAGGTCATACAACACTTCCAGTACATTTCCATGTCACTTTCCTTACTGCAAAAAAAAAAAAACTTTTTGGGAAGTAGATTTGTTGTAGAAGAGTGCCAAATCCACTTCAATTGTGAAACATAATTCAGCTGGTATGCAGTTGAATCCATGTGCAGAATGATAACAGTCTGGAAGTGGCCATGGAGTACAATTTAGCAGAACAGCATTATCGAAAGGTGGTTAATAACAACTTTTGACAATGAAAACTATAGGGGGGGTTGTGTGGCAGCTACATACATTGATTCCTGTAAGCATTGCAGATCAAAATACTTCAAGTTAAATTGTTAGTCTGTATGTTAGTCTGTATGTTACCATATGGTAAGTGCATAAAGGAAGTTGAGTCTGGAGGCGAACAATCATTTGTTCCTTTATTTATATACGTGACAAGGGAGCTTAATTCTTTTCCACTGTTGTGCTGTGCTCCAGATCTCTCTCTCTCTCTCACCCACCCACTCAACCACACTTTCTCCCCTGCAGCACTGCAGTCATGTGTTAAAAGCATTTAGGAAATGGTTTTACGTGTAGAGAATCTGCTTGAGGGATCTGCTGTGTTTTGAGCTCAGCACCATCCATTTTCATTTTTTAAAAAAAATGGAGAGAGAGAAAGAAAGATCAAATAAAAGTTTTTAAACCTTCCTGTTATTAGACTGCAAAGCATCTGAACTTCTGGATGCTACCCAGAAACTTTTTTTTCTAGATAGAGTAGGGGTAAGTATGACAGAAAGGAATATTATACAATAAAATGAGAAGAATCGTTTGGCAGGAAGTGGGTCTTGAGTTTGTGACTTGCTGTCCTTTGCTTGGTAAGAGATTTCTTTATAGCTGCCATAATTGTTCTTCATGTGCAGTTTTTCAACAATGTGGAGTTAAGGATTAGCAGACCACCTTTCGCCAGCTCTGCCCATTTCCAATTCTGAATGGATTTGGAGGCTATCAGCTGGATATCTCAAATCCATCCATTGTTATTAAACCAGATGCATCTTGATTATGTCCTTGGGAGTGCAATGGAGCCTCAAGGCTCTCTCCATCGCTCCTTATACCTATCTGATCTATACTGTGCACTAAAGAAATATGAAGAGATGTTGAGCCTGACTGACAATGCTGGTCTGAACCCCCACTTCAATTTGCTTACACTGACAAGAATTCCTCACTGTGCCCACTCACAGTGTGACAATCTCCTCACCCCTCCCCATAACCAAGTGGTGCAGACACAGCTGTGCACATGCATATTAACACAGGAGCACACGAAATAAATGATGCTCAAGGCAAAGGTACGGGAGGCAGTGTGAAACAAACGCTGCATGAAAATGAGGTTTGTGCAGGGTTGCTTTTTGGAAATAGCCTCCTACACTTTTGATGCATGGCAAGGCCAAGTTGACTACAAGCAATTCCTTTAGGTTGCAGAGCTTCTTAGGGCCACAGCCAGGCTGTCCTGACCCAGCTTTCACCATGACTTTCACTCAGCCTTATCCACTCACCTTTTCCCCCACAAAGCATTTTATGGCATTTGCAAGAAAAGAATGGAAATGAAATATTTTCTAGGGATGCTTTTATTGCCTGCTATGAAAGAGAGCACAGAGAACGAATCGCTTTTAGATGGACAGAGCACAGGCTGATGTGAGGTCAAAGGACAGCCTTTTCCACTGCCCACTGACATTTGCAGGCCAGTGTCAACCAAGAGTCAACATTTGTTAAATTTTATTTGAAGCACAAATGGAAAAAGAAATGGGCCAGGGGAGGAAAGCACAACATCCATATTTAATGTCCTCTATATGTAGACCGTCTAAAAAAACTGTGATGTTATAAATACATTTCTTTTATATATATACCCATTTAATATTATTCAATTGAAACCTAGGCCTTGAAAAACATTTCTGTTTTTCATAGGGCTATGAAGCTGAAGAAAGTCTTGTTCTAGCCTTTGCTTATGTAAGTATGCGGGTGTGGTTACAAAATTATTAGCTAGAAGCTATCTTATTCATTTCACATTAAGAATTATGAGCTAGAATGAATGTCACTTTGATTTGCCTGGTGAGGCGACTCAACAGGTTAAGAAGTGATTTCAAATAACCAAACTGTTTCGGAAGAAATTGACACCTATCAAAATTGATAAGTTGACATATTAAGGGGGCGTATTTTAACCGAGAAGTCTAGATCATAGTGATCATAGCTGCCAGGATTTGGACTTGGAGCAACTGATAAAGCCCATAGATAAATGAGAATAGTAAAAAGGAAATAAAAAACATTGTGTGTGTGTGTGTGTGTGTGTGTGTGATTTTACACACACAATGTATCATTTTAAAGAAACAGGAAAGTGAAATCTTCATACTTAAACCACATTGAAATTTTATTCCAATCAATATTTAAATACCACTTGATATTATTCACTAAATTTGTAGGCTGTTTGCTACATCTAGTTGTAGTAGTAATAACAATGATGGTGATGATGATTATTATTATTTTATTATTTGTACCCTGCCTATCTGACTGGGTTGCCACTCTAGTTTGTATCTTGGGAATTTCATTTTTCAGTGTAGATCAGGATAATCAAGAAAAAAATCAGTAATCAAATTGTTACAGCAATAATAGAAATGACACATAAATGGAAACCAGCTAAAGACAATTTAGTCCACATTATGTATCGTGCTGCTGACTCATTTAATGTAGGTAGATAAGGAAGGAAATCTTCCCACTTCACTGAGCTGGCCAGGAATAAATGTCCAAGAGCTTCTTAACAAAAAGATGGGTTTCAAATACTGTTCTGGTTTTTCCGCAAGGGATTCTGAATTTTTGTATTTCAGATTTATGACTCCTTGCAAAAACAATTGGGGCCCTGTTTTAGAGCAAATTGGATTATGACATCCATATCTCCTTAACCTTTTAAAAATGTGTACAGATAACACAGATTATGAGTTATTTTACTACTGCACTGACCCATCTTGGAACACAAGAGACATTTAATTGCAGTACAAACATGGTTTCATCGCCAAGAAGTCTTTGACAGAGGTTTATTAAATGTGCTGCATAGCCATTAGTTCAAATGCAGTGGCTCTGCAAAGTGCCTTTCAAGGTGTTGACTTTATTTTTCAAAATGTCATTTGTACGGCTCGTTCTTCCCTCTCTGTGGTAATCCAGCACTCACTACTATCACGAATAGACTTGCCAGCAGGATTCTGTTTCCAGCTGGTTTCTATAGACCGGAGGTTCTGACCAGAACTGGCAGAACAGAACTCAAACTGTTCCAAAGAAACAGAGTCTATTATCCAACTTCCTTAATGCTTGCTGTGTCACCATATGAATGCAGTGGATACTAATCATAGAAACATTGAGACACACCTTTTTATATAAAGGCCCGTGTGTGTGTTGGTGCAACTTTCCAAAACCCAGAAAACATGAACTCCAATCCTTACAACATTTATTAAGAAAAAGAACCAATGAAAAGAATGAACTATTTGAAAATGGACAGAGGTTGATAGCTGAGTATTGTCTCCTTTCCCACCCACTTTCCTTGTAAGCAGTGAATGCTCACTCTTAGCCTCTAGATTCTCTATTCAGGGACAATGATTCTGGGGGGAATGAAAAATTGGGAATATTGCACCGTAATTTCAGGCACAAAACTAGCTAATAGAGAACCCACAATCCCTCCCTGCTTCTTCAGTCCTCTTGCCTCAGCTAGCAGACTGTGGGGATAGTGCCATTGCACAATTTAGCTATGGAGTCAGGACCAGCAGGAAATAGCTGATTTCCCATGGTAACCGGTGCTGGTTGTCCCTCTACTTTTGTGTTATGCCACACTCCTGTGGCAGCCATTTTGTTATGCCACACCCCCTCTGTGGCTGCCATTTTGGGACTGGCATCCCCAGCACTCTCTCAAATTCAAAATGTGCCCACTAGTCCAAAAAGCTTGGTGACCCCCCTGCTCTAGCATTTTAACAAAGAGCAAACATAGGGACACTTTAGAACAATAAACAGCCAACATTTTCATATTTTGTGAGGAGAAATTAATGTAATAAATTGTATTAATCGCTGCTTTGAACTGCATGCATTATTATTGCCAAAACTAAGTAATGGCAAGTAATTACATATTTATAACACCAGTTGCTTATCCTGTAGCCTAATTTTTATTTTTAACTCAGTTTTTTTAAAAAAATGAATGCAACTGTTTATTTTCAAACAGAATATAAGCCAATATCTAGATCTAGATCTATTACTATGCTGAGGCATCAAAGTTTTTCTTTACATAAATTCTAATTATTTAAAAACAACTGGTATAGTGCCAGGGCGGGATCCAAGTTTAAGAGTGATCGGCCCTGTGGTGAGCCCTCTCCCTGTGTCAGTGGGCACCCTTGGTGGGCATATGTAGCAGCAGGGATGGGCTACAGCTTTCTTCTAGTCAGCACCAGATCAGCCACCTTTTTAATTCCCCCTAATGTGATGAGATGGCAGGGGCACTGAAGGAAATTGTTATTCCTTGCTGCATGGTGTAGGTGTTGTTCTCTATCTCGGTGACACTCCTAAAAACGGCTGATGCTATCTTGGACTTGCCAAGAAAATTCAGACAAGCCAGTCTGACATTACCTGCAGAGAGAAAGTCAAATAAATGGCTAGACGAAGTGGGCGAGATAATTAAATGTGCTCGGCTTCATTTAAGATAGCGAAACCACTTTGGGAAGGTTGAGCTAATTGTGTTTGAAAGTACTACGATTTATCAAGAAGCATATAAATCCAGATAACTGTGATTTACATGGCCGAGTTTATTTTTTTTATAAAGCCACACTTTTCAACAGAAATTGGTAATGAGATTGCTGGAATAGGATTGACTGCAATCTGTTAAGCAGAATCTTAAGGCGAAGGAACTAACCTAAGTAATAGTCATAGGGCGTTAATAACCTAAGTTTTAAATCTGCACTATAGTCAGGGCCGTCTTTCGCATATGCGGCGCCGGGGTGCAAAAAACTGCCCAGTGCCCCAATTGGGGGGGGCAGGCCAAAGCTATTGAGCTTTTTTTAGGGGAGCAGCTCAGAGTTGTTGAGCTTTGGGGGGCATGCAACACTCTCCCACGGTGCTATGGGCGGAGGGAGGAGAGCAGTTCCCGCAGAGGCTTGGGAGGGAAGCTGTGCACCTCGTGTGAGCAGTGGGTGTGTGCTGGGTGGGTCTCTCAACAGCCCGCCAATTCCGGGCACACAGGAGGGTGGAGCCAGCCAGCTGCATCAGCGTCCGCAGCAGAAAAGCTGCGGTGCTCCGATGGGCTCTGCTCTGCTCAGCAGCAGCTGTCGATTGGCCTGGCTCTTCAATCCCCGGACACCAAATCTCAGCCCCGGATTCTCGGCCTGGTACCCCTGAGAGCCCGGCACCCGGGTGCTCTGCACCCCTCGTGCCTATGGGTAAGCCCGCCCTAACTATAGTCCTACTCAGAAGTTGCTCTCATGTGTTCTCAGAGCATGAGAGGGTGGACCAGGCTGTGACGATTAACTACACTCCTTGGTGCCTGCACATACAGTGTGAATACCTGCAGGAACAGATTGTTCATGCATTCAGATGTGCAAGCAAAAGGTTTCCACAAAATCTTTGCATGGAAGCCTTTGGGAGCATAGCTGCAGGCATGAAGCCTCCGTCCCTACGGATGTCTGTACTGTACATGCAGACACCAGAGGGCAGGACTGTCTGCCCCCCCCCCCCCGGCATTTGGAGAATGCATAAGTAAAATCTCAGTATGGGGCTAATGTGTATGAATCATCAGCTTTTTTTCTGCAGTGTAAAAATAGTGATTATTTCTTCCCAGTTAGGTATATATATCAGGCAATTCAGAAAAATAATTCTGCCACAGTTATAGTTTATTACTGCTGGATTTTACATATCTTGAATTCTCTACAGCAATGGTTCCCATGCAAGGACTTGAATATTACATTTCTCTGACAAAAATAGGGACGAACCATTCCATCATGATAATTTTACTATTTATACACCACACATCTTACTGGGTTGCCCCAGCCACTCTGGGCAGTTTCCAGAATATATAAAAACATAATGAAACATTAAACATTAAAAAAAACCTTCCCTATACAGGATTGCCTTCAGACAACTCAGGGGTTGGATAATGCCTAACCCTTCAACATTTCTCCAATTAAAAGAGGGACATCCTAAGGAAAAGTGGGACATTCTAGGATGAAATCAGAAACCAGGATGGCTTCTCTAAATCAGGGACGTCCCTGGAAAATAGGGACACTTAGAGGGTCAGCCATTTTTCTGCCTATTGTGCCAATTGTAATGCATTGTTTGTATTGAATTGAATTCCATATAATTCAAAAGTGTAATAAAAGAAAATACAATATAAGAAATAAAGAAGCCAAACTTTAAAAATCAATATGACTGCACTGGATGGACTGTCTCCCATCTTCAAACACAAATCTGTAGATATGCCGCAGATCTACAATGAATGAAGCCCATGGGCCACTAGAGGTTTGCAGACCACAGTTTGGGAAGCTTAGGGCTTGTGAACTGATCTGAGTAACTAAAGTGAAGCCAGTAGGATCTAGGGGAATTCCCTGATAACCATATTAAAGCCACGGTGTTATTTCACTGTTGGCATCTTAATGGCAACACTGGAATCTGCATTTAGCATCAAGATTGCCACAAAAATTACTATGTGAAAAATCTTAGCTTCTTCCAACTATGCCACCCAAGGTCATTTACAAAGATATAGAAAGTAAGAAGAGTGGTTCCTTCTGTTCACCAACTTGCATGACATCTTACAGCAGGATTCGTAGAGGTCTATGCAAACCTTTACTAATAATACCTTGGGGTAAAAATTAAGGTGGGTCTGTTAACTGCTAAGCAGGGAAATTATTTAAGGCATCGTCATGGGGAGAAAGGTCTTCCATGAAAAGATTTAGAGCTGGTTAAGAACCCTAAATTAAAACTTAATCTGTCATTAAATCTTAATCATGAACATACTCTGCATATTTCATTCAATTTGCAGCTATATAGAACTGCAAATTATGCATTAGTGTGCATTAAGGACAGGGTGGTAAGTAGCCCCAGGATACAATTTTTTTAAAAAAGAAAGAGTGGTTCATTATTCTTGTTACGTTTTCTTCAGCTGATTTCAGCAAGCAGTAAGGCAGGTTTCAGAGGGGGCTGCATTTAGCTATAGGAAGGAAGAAATGGTTCTCACCACTGCATAATGACTCAGAGTAGTGGGAAGGAATTAATGACACTTATCTGAAAGTACCACATTCAGTTCTGGACACTGCAGTTTAAGTAGGATGATATGCTGGAAAGAAATCCAGGGAAAGCTACAAAGATGGCAAATTCCCATCAGGACAAGTTGAAAGAACACATTCTCTTTCAGCCCAGGTTCATCAGGTATTTGAAACTACCAACATACTCTCCCAGCCTCAAGCTTCTTTTATTCTAGGCTAACCTAGTGCAACAGTGATTTCCACACTATAGCTCCAAGTTGATACTTCAGCCTATTGAAGAGCAGAATATCTTTTTTCTAGGGAAAACCTAGAACAGGGTCCAATAAAGGAGCCGAGAGGCAGCAATTGCTGAAAAGGAGGGAATGTAAAAGTGAAGAAGTTGGATGTAGGAAGTTTCTTTTTATATGCTAAGTCTAATCAGACCCCCAGGAAAAGCCACAGTTTAGTCTGTCTGTACTTTATTTTATTTGCAGTATGACACAAGGATGCTGCATGGAAGTAGGTAATTGGATGAGTTACAATTTATCGGTCCGCTCCAACTGCTCCGGCTTGTGCATAGGAAAATGAAATGTCTCCTGTGAGAGATTTGCGGCTTCCTCTGTTGGGTGTTTTAAATTGGAGAGGTATAATGTTGCTTCCCATTTAGGCTGGCACACAAGGGAATAAAATCATAACTAAACACGAGCATTCTCATTCAGAAAGTTCTTCGTGTTGATTGTGCTCTAAATCATCTGGCTGTTTTGAGCAGGGCATAGAAGCATGATTGCTTTTTATTCCCCTTCCGGCCTTAACTTTTTACCCTTTTTAGTTGTAGGATGGATTTGTTGATGTACAGAATGCTATTATACAGAACCTTTCCTCTGTATATTGTAAAATATTTTGCTTTTGCGATGCACTTTCGTTTATACATGTAAATTGATCTTTTAAAAAACAAATAAATGAATATCCAAATCAGAAAGAGGTTAGATATTAAATATTGCGGGTGGGAGGGTCCTCTTTTTTCCCATGGCTCTTGTAAATGGGTTTCCTATTGTTTTAAACAGTCTAATAATTTTGTCTTTCAGTATGGACTGTATTCTCACTAAAATTAATTGTCTAATCTAGAGGCAGCCAACATGGTGTCCTTCAGATGTTATTGCAGTTCTCATCAGTTTCATTCAGCATGGCCAGCGGTCAGAAATAACAGAAGTTGTAGTCCAGCAGCATCAGGAGAGCACTACAATGGCTTCCTCTGTTCTAATCTTAAACTAATTTTACATTGTGCACACTTGTAAGCACAGGCTAAGATCACAACTGGCCTGAGTGGACTTCCATTCACAGAATGGGACTTTTCAGCTGCATCTCCTCTGACCATTTCCCCAGACCTTCTCCTGAGGGTTGAGGAACCCTTGAGACAAGCATAGGGGTCTGTAGTAAGAAGTGGAAATCTGAGCGTGGAGAAAACCCCAGAATCTACTCTTCCACAAGAACTACCTTCTGTTCACCAAGAGCATCTTTGGATCCAAGCCAGACTTTTGTGGAGGCTAGCTGTGGAACAAAAGTAGGAGAACTTGGGTAGCAAAACAGCACTTCTGTGTCATAGTATTATCTTAACTCTCTTTGTTCCTCGGCTTCTCTGGGTCTTCTTGATTTGTCAGCCATTGGAAAAGTAGGCAGAAAACACACCCAGATATACTGCTAGATCTCTGATTATTTGAAGATCAGCAAGGAATTCTGACTCGCTAATGTTTAAAAACAGCAACAGCAAAATGACCGCCACCCATCCAAAAAATTATACCAATGAAATGAAGAAAGATTGCAGAGGGCACCACTCAATAGGTTTTGGAGCGGGAGGACTATAAGCTCAGTTCATTTTTGCCATTCTGAGTGCCTGAATTTTGTAGTCCATTGTTGTGTACTTTTATTAGGACTATTCAGAAAGTCTCAAAAATGTGGCAAGTGTTTGAGTTCTCCAAAACTTTTCATCAGGCAAGATGTTACACAAGTTAAGGAATGATTGGGCCAAGAAAAATAATTTTTAAATTAGAACTATATAAGGCTGGATGTTATACACATAAATTCTGTGTATATATTGGAGGAGGAAAACATGGCGACGAAGGTAGCAGCCTAGTTAACCTCGTCTGCTTTTAGATAAAGTTTTAAGTAGTTTTAAGTAGTTTTTTCAAACCCTTTGGGGGTTTATCTTTTAATTCTAATGAGTTAGTGGCTGCGTTATCTCCTCAACACTGCCTTCGCTTTTCTTAGCATTAGCGTTTTATTGTTTTATTGTTTTATCACCGGACTCGAGCTTTAGCCTTGCTGCCTTTCCGCACCCCCCGCTGTACTTTGGTGCTGTGGAGCTGAGTAATCTCTTGAAACGAGTGAGAGGGGAAGGAAAAGAGGCCTGGCCTGACTCCCCTGTCGTGAAGGGACTCCGTCACTGAGAAAGGAAAAACTCAAGCGGCCCCAGTCCTCCTGCCTCCCCGGGGAGAGAGAGAGAGAGGAAGACCCCCGCCTCTCCACCCTCACCGCCTCGGGCCGCGGCTTCACGGAACACCCGCCCCCCCTCCGCACTGAAATAATTAAAGAAAAGAAGAAGAAGAAGAAGAAGAAGAAGAAGAAGAAGAAGAAGAAGAAGAAGAAGAAGAAGAAACCCAGCGAGGAAGAAGAGCCTTGACGCCGGAGCTGTGCGATCTTTGCGGGAGCGGACACCATTTTGTGGCTAGCGGCTGCCTGACTTGCTGCATGCGGAGGAGAGGTGGGCAGCCAAAAGGGGAACCTGTTGGGCGCCGCGATCGGGAAGTCGCCCAGCTGCGGCACTTCTTCGCCCTGGAATTGGGGGTTGCAGCAGCGTCCCTGGGAATCGGATCGTGCGCAGCAGCGGCAGCCTTGGGAAGAGGAGGAGGAGGAGAGAATTCAGAGGTTTTGCAGCAGCAGCAGCAGCAACCGCAGCGTCGGCAACAGCAGCAGGCGGTGAAGGGAAATTGGTAAAGACTAAGCTAGGGCCCGAAATACAAGGTTATCATAGCTGCGCACGCGCTATAGCCAAACTCCACTATTATCCTTTTCCAACGGCACATAAATTGCCTAAAAAAGGCAATTTTAATTTTAATGTACTTTTTAGCCGTTTTATTACTGCTGTCCCTTTGGCAGCATTGTTTTATTATTATATTCTGACTAGGTTGCAGCATTTGTGAAACAGCGCTGGTCGCATGATTGAGGTGAAAACTATAGGCTTAGGACAATCGCCAAGACCTAAAAGTAGAGAACTCAAATTAGAGAAATATACTGAGGCTGTTGATGAGCACATCAGGAAGCTGCTGTAGAGAGCAGGTGGGAATATAGATTGATACCCCCACTTGCCCCCCAATCTAAGGCAGTTGCACCTAGGGTAAACTGCCCCCTCTCTATATCAAGACAACTTTTACTATGGTTTTTACTAGAAGAACATATAAGGAGTTGGGTATACTGCCTGACTCGGCAATCAGCCCCCCGGGCCCTGGTAAAAGACAAAGCAAAATCACAAATTACTTCCCTAAGATGGAGGAGGGTAAGAGTCCACAAAAAGAGTTAATTCTTGATGAAGTAATACCCCCCTCTCTAACTGTTCTTGATTGGACGTCTTACTTTAAAGAGACATATCAAGATACTGGAAATATTAACTCTCCATGCAGCCTAGCGCAAGAACTAGGTTTAGCCGAGGAACTTCAGGAGGGAAATACCTCTATTACTAAGGAACAGTGGCCCACGGAAGAAATTACATCTACCCATCAAAAAATACTTATTCCAAAATACTCTCAAACAGAACTGAGTGACGGCTGCCCTTTGGATTATTCCCTAGCAATAAGTACTGATCTAGCTAACATAAAAAATTATCTAATAATAACAAATGGGCTATTGCTGACGTTAGTAGAAAACTTCACACCTCAATTAAAAGAGATAAAACTAAATGATATGCCCCAAGAGCATAAAACAGTTGAGCTAGTGGGGACGAACAAACCAGTAATAAATAAGAGTCTGCAAAGACATAACTCAAGGGTAAAAGTGAAGAAAAGTAAAAATATCAAAACAACAAGGAAAGCCAAGTATACCTGCAGTAATCGAAATATACATTGGCAGAAATTGTTTAAACTTCTTCCCTCGGCTCCAAATAAATCGACCACACGGGGCAGTAAAAAGAAGGGTAAAAAGAGAGAAACAAAGATAGTTACACAGCAACCGGCTAAGGAGGACTCGCCAAGGCTGACTCCAGTAGCAAGAGAGAAGGCAGAAGTAACAATTCAGTCCCTGGATAACCAACTCTTTAACAAACCTGATGCTGCGGAAGTAGAGGCCTCTACCTATGAAGGCAATAAAACACTTAGCAAATTGAACAGCGGGGAAGAGGAAGCGTTTAGTAGAGATGATACCCCCCTTCAGACCTGGCAAGCCTCCAGTCAGGAAAGAGATTGGAATTTGATTCTAAATCCCCAAAAATTGGTATTCACGAACTTCCCGAAGCCTAAGGGCTTCCTTACAGGGAAACAGCGAATAATGAACTTTGTATCTAGTCTAAATGATATACTACCAGGAATGGTTAATTCTAATGATATCACTTCGGTGGAATATCTACATTATGATGGTCACTCAGTGAGAGCACTGACCACTTTTGGGGACCAGAACCTGGCCAAGTTTATTTTTAGGTCAAGACCTGCCTTTTTAAAAGCACGGATGACAATACTTAGGCTCTTTGAAAATAAGGCTCCTTTGAGCCCCCTTTTGAAAACTAAGCAGGCAAACCTTAGAAAGGGGAAACAACTCCCAAAATCCTGGCCTGACAAACAGAACCCGCAATGCCTTGTGAGCAGAGGTGAGGATTTCTTTACTATGGAAGAAAATATCCTAATTGACCGGTTCTGGACGTTCCCACCATTAATACAAACTGACATCTTGGGAAGACTAGACAAGCTAAGAGATAAGCTGGCCGAGAGAGCCTCAGGCAACGAGGTTATTAAGGGGGACCAAAAAAAGACCACAGCACGTAACCTTCAGATTAAAGCGGAGATTAACTTTCCTCCAAGAGAGAATGTGCCACCCTCCAAAGAGAGCACTCCATCACCCCCCCGGAGGAGAAATATCCCTAAGGTGACCCCACCAGACGTATGGGACAAAATGAGATACCTAGATGAAACAGAATTGGGCCAAAATCAGGCCGCAACAGAATATCCACAGAAGGAATATATGCATAATAAAGATCTGGTGATCACAAACGTGAGCACTTTGCATCCACCTATTGAAATTATGGAGCGGCTGGATAGCCCGCCATACAAAGACGATAGGCGACCGATACATAAAGCGACAAACCCTAAAAGTATGTTAGCTAATAATTGACAAAGACTCGACTGCGATAAAGCCAATCTTAAATTTTTATCATGGAACATTGCTGGTTGGCCCAACAAGGCGACTGACCAATCATTTGTCAATTTCATTCAAGATCATGATATAGTCTTCCTGCAAGAGACATGGCTAACAGGGGATTTAGATGTAAATGGTTTTGCCTCATTCTCGCTCGCAGGTTCACCAAGCAACAAAGGGGGACGAGTTAAGGGTGGGCTAGGCATTCTAATATCCACAAGGCTGAGAGCATCTTTCGTCGAGATGGAGCCTTTGAGCAGTGTGGCCATGGCATTATTAATGAAATGCAGATATTGCACACTTCTATTGATTAATATATACGCCCCTCCCCAAAGAGGCAAGCAGCTTATCAAAAATATCTGGCATAGGCTAGAATCATATGTCGATGAGCTAATGAATCAAACTCCTGCAGCGGCAGTGCTGCTGGCTGGGGATTTAAATGCCAGAATTGGCCAATCAGACGAAGTGTTATATGCTCATTTCCATGACGTACCTCCTATTTCTGAAGAAGCCCATTTTATTCCCCCAAGGCTCTCAAAAGACAAGGGCTGCAACTACGCAGGCCTATGCCTTCTACGTTTTTCCAACAATTTGGATCTGACCGTATTAAATGGTCGTGTCGACAGAGAACCCAGTGGGGAATTCACATTTATATCCAACATGGGAGCCTCCACTATCGACTACGTCCTGGTGTCATCTAACCTTTTGAGCAGAGCACGGGAATACAAAGTGGTGGAGAGGGTTGACAGCGACCACCTACCACTCTGTTTAATATTGGACGTAAGAAAAGATTTATTTTGCTCTGATAAACTTGAAGCCCCATGTTACGAAAACATGGAGCTAAGATACTCGCGTATTAAATGGTCCAGCAAACTGAGTGATGAAATATCGGAAAGACTTCACTCAGATACTTTTCTTGCTAGAAAGGAGAACCTCGTTAATTCCCCAACTCCTGAGGCTAGATTAGACATGTTCCGGGAACTGATTTCGTCCCTACAACCTTATCTGACTAACAAAAAAATGCCATGGCAATCTCTACACTCTAATAAATCCAAACCCTGGTTTGACCAAGAATGCATGGCTATGAAACGCCTCCTGCTGGATAAGTACAGGAACTATAGAGCAGCGAACCTACCTTCGCTTCCATTAGACTGGTTTGAGTTAAAACGCAGTTATAAAGCTTTGATTAACAAGAAAAAGCTCCAGGCACAAAGGGAGGAATGGCAGTGCCTAGTGGAGGCCTCCCGAAGGAAAGATTCTGCCACGTTCTGGAAAACAATCGCAAAAAGCTGGAGAGACTCCCCGATCGAAATCGAATACTCTATACCTGCTGGAGCATGGGAGGCCTTTTTCCTCTCATTATATTCATCAAATCAACTGGTCCCAGCTCTGCTTCCCGCTTCAAGTGAATTTGGCAAGGAATGGCCCCCTGTAACCACAGAAGAAATTACTGGCCTTATTCAATCTCTTAAATCAGGGAAAGCCCCGGGTGCTGACAATATCCCACCAGAAATTCTTAAGGCAAATGTTGAATGGTGGGCTCCTGTGCTAGCCGCCTTATTCACTAGGATAAATCAAACAGCTATTATCCCTGAGGACTGGGGTTTAGCCATCATCATTCCAATATTCAAAAAAGGAAACAGATCTGAGCCAGCTAACTATAGACCAATCAGTCTATTAAGTATTATCAGCAAACTATACGCTGCTCATTTATGTGACAAATTAGTGGAGTGGATGGAAAGAGAGCATATTCTATCAGAAGCTCAAGCTGGTTTTAGAGCAAAGCGTTCAACTATAGACCAGGCCCTTATCCTTCAACACCTGGCAGACAAATACTCTAGAAAAGGGGGGTCTTTATATGCAGCTTTTGTGGATTTCAAATCGGCCTTTGATCTAATACCAAGGGATAGACTCTGGGAAAAGCTTGGCGCTACAAACATAGATAAACGCTTATTACGCCTTATCCGTGGTCTATACGAAAACACCAGGGTGAGGGTAAGATGCGATCGGTCAGGCCATCTAACTAAAGAAATTAAAACACACTATGGGGTTAAACAAGGATGTGTCCTCGCGCCAATGCTATTTAATTTTTATATTAACTCTCTAGCAGTAAATATGGCGAAAGAAAATGCCCACCCTCCCAAACTGGCAGGTATGCCCCTCCCGGTGCTTCTGTATGCGGACGACGCAGTCCTACTCTCCTTTTCCTGCGTTGGCTTGAGGAAGCTTTTGAGATCACTTGCTGATTATTGTCAAGCGGAACAGCTATTAATAAATTACAGCAAATCTAAAATTATGGTGTTTTCAAAAAAAAGAAGGAAACACAAATGGAGAATTAATGGTCAACCTATTGACCAGGTAGCAACTTTCAAATACCTGGGAATAACTTTTCAGGAAAGGGTCTCGTGGCACCAACAGATGAAAAACGCCATTGCCAACGCAGGAAGGGCCAACAAAGCCCTTACAAGATTCTTTCACGGGAAAGGGGGAAAATACGTTCCAGCGGCCTCCCAGGTTTTTGCTGCAAAAATACTCCCACAACTCACTTATGGATCCCAGGTTTGCAGTTTTAAAAATTTTGCGCCTATGGAGGCATTTCAAGCAAAATTCTATCGGTGTTTATTGGGGATCCCTCCCTGTGTATCTAATATAGCTGTCCGCTTAGAAGTTGGACAACTACCCGCTAACGCGCGTTTGTGGATTCTAAAGATACACTACTGGTTAAAACTTATTTTTTTCCCGGCCGGTTTGGCGCCCTTAACACTCTTAGACACCTTTCATTCTACCTGGAAAGCTTCCCTGTTTGAAAAGATAAGAAGCTTGGGATTCTCCCCGCAGATCTTGATAGTGGCAGGATATGAGAGAGCCAAAAGTCAAGTGCTCCAGCGCATTTGGGACATAGAGCTGCAATGTCATATGGGCAAAATGGATAAACACGCCACAATTAGAGACTTTGGGAGAGGGTTCTCACCCGCAAACTATCTGGCTGATTTACAAATACCTAAGTACAGACATTCCTTTACCCTGGCCAGATTAAACGTTCTGCCCTCTGCCCTGCTGTTAGGCAGATATGAGGGCAAACCATATGAGTCACGTGTTTGCCCATGTGGCTCATCGGAAGTGGAAACAAGTTTGCATGTATTGCTGCACTGTAGCTATTACAAGGATCTACGCCTGACCTTTATTGCCCCAGTTCTACAAAAGCTTAAAAATGAATCAGAACTTCAATGTATGAGAGCCTTGGTAGAAGATAAGGTTCCTGTAATTACGATCAATATTGCTAAATTCTGTGCAGCCGCTATCAGGTGCAGAAAACAAGAGCTTTCCAATGTCAACATGCAGGCGAAGGCAAATACTTAATCTTATTCATGCTGTCCAATCTTAAATTGTTGTTATGGCCTAATCTGTACTGAAATTGTCCTTTGTTTTTTCCGGTGTTATGTTTCGCTGACTAGCTGTACGAACCAATCTGGTCTGTGACCGTTTAATAAAATTTGATTTGATTTGATTTGATTTGTGTATATATTCAGCCTAAAATGGACATTGCAGGCTAAGGCAGTATCTTTGGCACTGCGATAAAGTTGCTGACTTAGGATTCAAGGATAAAGATGAAAAGATAGTCCATCCGCCCGCCCGCCCCCCATTTATCTGAAAAAACAAAGCCTGACTTGTAATCCAGTTCTGTCCAACACTTTAGACAAAACCACAGATTCTAAGTGTTTGCCTTTTGCAAATGATCTTTGGATTTTAGTATAGCGTAGATTATACAAGCCTGTCTGCCCACACCTTGGCATAGGGCACAAGCAATGTTAGCCCAAACTATCCATTTTATGGCAGATCCTCTAGCATCTTGTGGCAGATGCTTTAGCTCCATTCTGAAAACATGTTGCCAGTGATTTCCATCTTTTCTGGATGACTTTGAAAATAAAGGGTCAGGAAACTCTCTGGTGATTCTTGGCATCTGCTATGAATTCATCCCATTTAATCCTTAGCTCTTTTCTGAGACATTTGCCTTCAAAGCATTTAGATTATTTTTCTGTATCATTGGTCAGCTTCCAGCTTTCACATCCATATGGAAGATGGAAATCACTGGCACTAAGGTTTCCAGTGACAAACGTTCAGATTTAACCTTTTGATCACCAGATATCATTTTAGGCTGCTAAAATCCTTCTGCCATCTGGACAAAATGCAAGACCCTCTGAGCATTCTCAGTTGCATATACATCACTCTCAGCCTGAAGTCATATGTTAACATGTTTTTATGTGCATATTGGTAAAAAAAAAAGTTTGTTTAAATTTATTATATATTAGTTTTCTGCCTTCCAAAAAGCTCCTAATAAATTAAAACAAAGACACAATAAACATAAGATTTTAAAATTAAGAAAGACATTGCCAGCATAAGGCAGGGTTTGAATACTCCTTTGAAAATTTGCACTTATTTGAATTTTTGTTGTGGTTCTTCAAACAAACAATGCTTATAAAAAAGTATATGTGAGAGGAAAGTGTGCATGCAAAATAATATAAAAGTAAAAATGACATCCATTTAAGGGACGTGGGTGGCGCTGTGGGTAAAACCACAGTGCCTAGGACTTGCCGATCGCATGGTGGGCAGTTCGAATCCCCGCGGCGGGGTGAGCTCCCATCTTTCGGTCTCAGCTCCTGCCCACCTAGCAGTTCGAAAGCACCCCTAAGTGCAAGTAGATAAATAGGGACTGCTTACTAGCGGGAAGGTAAACGGCGTTTCCGTGTGCTGCGCTGGTGCTGGCTCACCAGAGCAGCTTCGTCACGCTGGCCACGTGACCCGGAAGTGTCTTCGGACAGCGCTGGCCCCCGGCCTCTTAAGTGAGATGGGCGCACAACCCTAGAGTCGGACACGACTGGCCTGTACGGGCAGGGGTACCTTTACCTTTACCTTTAAGATAAATTTGAACTAAAATGCTGAATTTTAATAGGGATTTTTTAAAAAAACAAATCACAAATTGCTGCAGCAATGTGAACTGAATTTAAAGTTAGAAAAATGAGAGAACCAAAATTAGCAACTCCTTCTGTCTGCACTAGATCTTAATGTCCATTGGAATGGCACCATCACCACTGTCATAAAATTGCTTACTTCTGCCCATTCAGGGTATATTTAGCCTGAAGGAGAGAAGGTTAAGGGACACATGTAGCTATTTTCAAATATCTGAAGGCCTGTCATGCAAAAGTAGAGAAGGGTAGAATCCAAACTCCCCCCCCCCACACACACAGGTCTTTGCTGAGTGGCAGGCCATGGCAGCATCTGCAGCTCACCACAGCAGAAGGTAAAGACCAGCTTGGGATGCAGTGGATTTTGTGCCACTTTGGCCCACCCTTTCCCCCGCCTTCAGAATGCCCCTGCCTCAGGTAAAGGTAAAAAGGTAAAGGACCCCTGGATAGTTAAGGCCAGTCAAAGGTGACTATGGGGTTGCAGCACTCATCTCACTTCAGGCCAAGGGAGCCGGCGATTGTCCACAGACAGCTTTCCAGGTAATGTTGCTAGCATGACTAAACCACTTCTGGTGCAACAGAACACCATGGCGGAAACCAAAGCACACAAAAATGCTGTTCACCTTCCCGCCACAGCAGTACCTATTTATCTACTTGCATTGGCATGCTTTCGAACTGCTAGGTTGGCAGAAGCCGGGACAGAACAATGGGAACTCACCCCATCACGGGGATTCAAACCGCCGACCTTCTGATCGGCCAAGAGGCTCAGTGGTTTAGACCACAGCGTCACCCACGTCCTCGCCCCTGCCTTACCACATGTTCAGTGGGTGGAAAGAGGAGGCATGGCACCAATAGAGTCATGCTTGCCTCAATCTGCCAGTGGAGGCCAGCTGAACTGGGAGAGATGGGCAGAGAGACACCTCCACCAATAGAGTCATGCTTGCCTCAATCTGCCAGTGGAGGCCAGCTGAACTGGGAGAGATGGGCAGAGAGACACCTCCACCAATAGAGTCATGCTTGCCTCAATCTGCCAGTGGAGGCCAGCTGAACTGGGAGAGATGGGCAGAGAGACACCTCCACCTAATCCAAACGCCCCCTACATAACAGGGGTTGGGATTCTTCTGAAATTGTTCCCTGTTGTTTCAGAGGGCAGGGGTAGAAAGAATGGGTGGGGATGGCAAGAAAACAGATTTCAACAAAACATGAGAGGAAACTTACTAACACTTTGGTATGTGTTTTTTTTAAATAGTTTTTATATTGTCAACCTCCCTGTGATCCTCAGATGAAGAGCAGCATAGAAATTTAATTGATAATAAACAATAAATAATCTAGTAGCTGTTTTGACGCTGGAAATGGGCTGCCATGGGCTGTGCTGATTCTCTTCTCCCAGATCTGTTTAAGCTGAGGCTAGAAATTTCTCTTTAACTAAAAGAGACATTTAGATTTGTGTATTTATACAGCTTCGCGACTTCCCATTCCAAATAATACTAAAAGTTTGCAGATTTTCAAAATCTATTTCATGGCTACATAGCTGTGAAATTCAGTTTCCACAAAGACAAACTGACAGGTTAGCAAGGCTTCCCTATTAGGCAAAGTGAGGTGGGCTGCCTATGGCAGCTGATTTTGGGTGTCACGAAAGGACGGGAAATTGTTGTTTATTATTTTTGCATTTTTACTGCCAGTGTCCTGGATATTAGAGGAAAATAGATTGTTTGTGTTGCCAGAGTTCACTATTCTAATGCTTTGTGCATCATTCCATTTAGTTTAGGATGGACTTCATAAATTCTAGATGCCTTGCTTCATTACTGGTTTGGTGCCTGTGATCTCATAGTAATATTAAGAGAAAGGATGTAAATGTATTATATTCGCTTTCCTATTAAGTGTGATATAAACTCTCATCTTTGCCTTTTTCATCCAGTTCTTTGCAGCCAGCTGTTTCCTCTTAGCTTAGGTTAGATATTTTTTTCATCTGCAGTTCACCTGATATATTCCTAGAGAAATACTTTAAGAGGAAGGAACTTGGCTAAGCTAATATTGTTAACACTGCTTGCTAACATGACAAGATGAACACATAGTGGAAATATTATCAGGGCTTCAAAGCAGGTAAATTGCTGGTCACAGATAGAGAATTGAAACACTGTCTAAAGTCAAGATTTGCTTGGAACTTTAGTGAAAACTCATTGTTTAGGAAATGCTGACATGTAGATGATAAAACTAGACTTCAGACAATTCATTATTTAAGAGTGATGCTCCAAGATGTGTATAAAAATTAGAGATTAATGCTGACCTATATGAGTTTAGAACAAGGGATGAGGGTGGTGCTGTCGTCTAAACCACAGAGTCTAGGGCTTGCTGATCGAAAGGTCGGCAGTTCGAATCCCCATGACAGGGTAAGCTCCCGTTGCTTGGTCCCTGCTCCTGCCCACCTAGCAGTTCGAAAGCACATCAAAGTGCAAGTAGATAAATAGGTACCACTCCGGTGGGAAGGTAAACTGCATTTCTGTGCGCTGCTCTGGTTCGCCAGAAATGGCTTAGTCATGCTGGCCACATGACCTGGAAGCTGTACACCAGCTCCCTTGGCCAATAAAGTGAGATGAGCGCCGCAACCCCAGAGTTGTTCGCAACTGGACCTAAGGTCAGGGGTCCCTTTACCTTTACCTACATGAGTTTAGAGGTACAGTGGTACCTCGGGTTAAGTACTTAATATGTTACGGAGGTCCGTTCTTAACCTGAAACTGTTCTTAACCTGAAGCAGCACTTTAGCTAATGGGGCCTCCTGCTGCTGCCACGCCGCTGGAGCACGATTTCTGTTCTCATTCTGAAGCAAAGTTCTTAACCCGAAGTACTATTTCTGGGTTAGCAGAGTCTGTAACCTGAAGCGTATGTAACCCGAGGTACCACTGTATAAATATTGTAGTCAATTCAGAGAAAAATTGATGCTTTTGACACTGTAGCCCAGGAGTTGCTATCCTGCCATCCTCCAGACATTGTTGGACGACAATTTCCATCATCCTGACCACTTACCATGTTGGTTGGGGGTGATGAGTTCAAGCCCAAATGCATCTCGAGAACCACAAGTTAGCCGCCCACCATGACCGCACCTTAGTCCTTCACATCATCTTAGCTTCTCTCCTCCTCTTCCTTTGGGACAAGCTGAGAAAGACGTTTTAAGGGAAGGGTAGCTCCTTGAGGATCCTTGGAAAGCTTTTGAAATGTCTTTCTGCTTAATACAATTACCACTATTGTGTCTTTTGTATATATTCTGTGCTTTCATACCGTATCTGCTTACAGTGGTACGTCGGGATGCGAACAGGATCTGTTCCGGAGCCCCATTCACATCCCGAACAGAACGCAAGACGCGACAGCGGGTCTGTGCGTGCGCGGGTTGCCTTTCGCTGCTTCCGCGCAGGCGCGTGACGTCATTTTCAGCATCTGCGCATGCGCAAGCGGCGAAACCCGGAAGTAACGCGCTCCGTTACTTCCGGGTTGCCGTGGAGCACAACTCGAACGCGCTCAACCTGAAGCACATTCAACTCGAGGTATGACTGTATTATTATTATTTTGATATTTTAAAGAAAACTATATGCTTATTTTTAAAAAATCCTCATAAGTAATTTAATTTATATTTAATGTTTGTACAATACACATCAGGACCCGTTCAAGAAACAGGTGTACATTCTTTGTGGGTAATCCCACACATTCAGTGATAATTGGTGGGGCAGCACAGAGTTGCTCACCTGTCTTCCAAGCACTAGATTGGGTCTGCCATTGTCTCTGCCTTGCCCCTCTTTCTCCGCCTTGCCCCCCTCTCTGGAACTGGCAGCAACACTCACTGTCCAGAAGGCAAGAAAGCAAAGCCACCACTGACTGCTACTGCGCACATTCTGTTTAACACAAGCGCTCCAGAGTTTGCTTTGCTTCCGGGGTGTGATAAGTTCTCTGTTAGACGCATAGGATGACGTCAAAAGAGTGGGAGAGGCGCGTGTTGGATTTTCTGCCTCAGATGCCAAAATAACTGGGTTGGCCATGTGTACTGTGTACCTTGATTTGGGAAAGGGGCGCATGTCATTTAGTGCTAGCAAAATGCCTACACACCATACACACTGCAAACTTGTAGACAATATTAGAAATGGTAATCATGGTGTATGCGGCAGTAATTCCACCCACCTCAGGGGCGGGGGGAGGAATGCAAAGCATGAGACTCATAACCACTGGCTGTGATCTTTTTCATCTTAATGGCTTTGTCATCCAACCTTGAAGTTTACTGTGGTTCTTTTAATACCTTTTCCCGTTCTCCCTGATGCATTCAGTGGTCACTGTGTTCTTCGTAATCATTAACGTATCATAAGGCTGTAACTATGCTACACCTCCCCCATATGTTATACTTAGCTATCAATGTATTCCACATTAAAGAGCAGTAATGAAAGTGGATAATGATCGACAAAAGTGGGAGGGTACAGTCAGCTTAAGCTCTATCACATCCTGTAAGCCGGGTGTTGTTTCCCAGTACAGCAGGAATTGCCTTCGATGTCTCCAACGACCTGTGAAATATATAAAACTGATTTATAGACGAAGCATCTGCTTTATCTGATGAGCCCTACACGCCAGCCTACTTGCTTTTTTAAAACCTGAGTGAGAGGGTTCAGTGTAGTCTTGCCTCATCCTGCTTTTCCTGTAGTTGCTGCCTATGGATATTAAAGATTTTTAAAGAACAGAATGGTATCTTGCAAGGTTCAGATCATAAAGTGGCCTCTGCAAAGCTGCCTCCAGGTTTTGGGGGCCGTTTTGGCAAGATCCCCACCAGGGGCCACCATCCCATTGCTGCCACCGCTGCTGCCTCCTCTTGGCTATCACTTCCTTGCTTGCCAGGCACAGATGCAGTGAGCAACTGGCCCCCCAGGTGAGGCAGAGCCACTACACTAACTCCGTATCCCACCAAAGAGCAGACTTTTTTTGTGATGAGGAAAGTGATGGTGAAATGCAGTGGAAAGTATGGGGTGGCTCTTGCTTGACACAGCACTGTATAATCTCCCTGCAAAAAAAAAAAAAATCAGTCTTTATTTGTTTATTTATTTAAAAGCCTTTCTAAACCACTTAATATCTCATAATCTTTCCATATACAGAAATACAACATAAAAACGATAGAATACTATTGTATAAGGTAAAGGTAAAGGGACCCCTGACCATTAGGTCCAGTCGTGACCGACTCTGGGGTTGTGGCGCTCATCTCGCTTTATTGGCCGAGGGAGCGGGTGTACATGTGGCCAGCATGACTAAGCTGCTTCTGGCGAACCAGAGCAGCGCACGGAAACACCGTTTACCTTCCCACCGGAGCGGTACCTATTTACGGTATCTACTTGCACTTGGACATGCTTTCAAACTGCTAGGTTGGCAGGAACTGGGATCGAGCAACGGGAGCTCACCCCGTCGCGGGGATTTGAACCGCCGACCTTCTGATCGGCAAGTCCTAGGCTCTGTGGTTTAACCCACAGCGCCACTCGTGTATAGTATTGTATAAAAACAGCAATTTAGCAATTAATAGAATTCTGTAATGCTGAATAATCAAAAATAGTCAACACTGTCTAATCTCCCCAGAAAATCTGTGCAAATAAATCTGTATGAATGTTCATTAAGCAAGATGCCTGAAAGCAACCTTTGAAAAGAAGAGTTTGATGTTAACTGTTTCCTTATGGAAACTGATGACTAGTTCATGTCATTATTTACAGTGGCCTCAGATATACATTTTGAGATTGTTGGTGGGTAGGTGGGGGGGCACATAACTGAATCATGCACAGAGAATTTTTTAAGTATGGGGGGGATTATTCATCACCACCCCTCTAAGACCTTTAGAAACAAGTGGAACTGCTCAAGAGTGTTTTTGATGTCACCTGCAATGTGAAACGCTGCTCAAAAGTTCTGATATGATCAGAAAAGGGGGCAATTCTTACAGCCAATTGCACTTAACATATTTTGTGTGTTGAAATTGTGACCTATCTAACTTGGACCTGAAACTAGTAAAGAAAATAAATATAAATTGTATGTATCGTGAAGGATACTGTGCAAAATAGGCATCATATTAGACTTTGATTGAAATTAATTGTTCCACAGAAGTATCAAAGTAAGAGTTATAGACATGTCACCTTTTGTCAAATGATACATTGAAACTTAGGCGATAAAGTGAAATTAACTGTCTCACACTTCCTTAAGATGAAATAAATTCATTATCAAGTATAGCAGAAGAAAAATGATGGGAATAAACAAGTTGAGTGGTTTCACTATTTCCCTTTGTCACTTCAGAAGTCTGAAAAATCAGGCAATAAATATCACTGAATTTCTGGAGTTGGCATGGTGGCTAATTGTAATAACACGTTTGACACAAAATGATAGCAGAATAAATGTTTCTGGAAATGAGGGTGCTTTAGTAATTCAGACAACACATCTGATCTTCACATGGAACAGCAAGCCCATTAATTTTATCTTTTTCAGCTGTATCTTCTAATAAAGTGAATCATTACCCAGACCTCTAGGGCTCAATTATTCCACTTCTTAGGCAGAGGAGGAGGAGGAGGAGGTGTCATCCGTATTACGCTGCCCATGGTTATTACGCCTTTACAGCAGTGTTTTCAAGGACACCAGGCAAAAGGTGGTGGCTCTCCCTATGCAACAGGCTAAGTCAAGATTTCCCAAGGAGTTTCAAGAGTTGGTTTCAAATGCATTTGTACTACTCAGTTTGTACCAGTGAACAGAACAACCCCATGTGACTGTCCTAACAATACAATCTCTGGCAAAGACCAGGGTGACCACTTATGCATGCCAGCTCCAAGGGGCCAAGGCAGTTTTGGGGGTCTCCATTTATTTATTTTTATTCTTTTGAGGGAGCTGGTCTCCCTCAATGTTCAGAGGGCATTTGGCTCTGCTGCCTCGCTCCTCACAATGTCACATGCATGACATCAGGACATCACTTTGACCCCCCTCAATCATCTTGGGAAGATGGCGCCTCTGTGCACCTCCCCAGAAAGAGGAAACACATCACCAAAAAATAGGGCAAAAGAGGACAGATTTCAATAAAACCTGCATACACTAATTTACTATAAAATAAAAAAATTCCTTCCAGTAGCACCTTAAAGACCAACTGAGTTAGATCTAGGTATGAGCTTTCGTGTGCATGCACACTTCTTCAGATACACTGAAACAGAAGTCACCGGACCTTTCTATATAGTGAGAAGGTGGGGAGGGGTATTACTCAGAAGGGTGGTGGGAATGGGTGATTGGCAGATAGCTGCGATGAGCCTGTTGACGACTCTTAACGACTGCAATAGGTCTAACAGGAAAAAGCAAGGGGTGAGAAGGTGAAAAATGGCTTTGTCATGTATAATGAGATAAGAATCCAATGTCTTTATTCAAACCAGGTCTCTCCATAGTTTTAAGTTTGGTGATAAGTTGTAATTCAGCAGCTTCTCTTTCCAGTCTATTTCTGAAATTCCTTTGTAATAGAACAGCTACTTTGAGATCTTGTATAGAATGTCCTGGGAGATTGAAGTGTTCTCCTACTGGTTTTTCTGTCTTGTGGTTCCTGATGTCGGATTTATGTTCTCACCTTCTCACCCCTTGCTTTTTCCTGTTAGACCTATTGCAGTCGTTAAGAGTCGTCAACAGGCTCATCGCAGCTATCTGCCAATCACCCATTCCCACCACCCTTCTGAGTAATACCCCTCCCCACCTTCTCACTATATAGAAAGGTCCGGTGACTTCTGTTTCAGTGTATCTGAAGAAGTGTGCATGCACACGAAAGCTCATACCTAGATCTAACTCAGTTGGTCTTTAAGGTGCTACTGGAAGGAATTTTTTTATTTTGTTTTGACCATGGCAGACCAACACGGCTACCTATCTGTAACTGGAACTAATTTACTATGTAAGTATAAATACAATGCATCTCACCATTGTGTGATAGGCTGTTCCCATGTGAAAGGTGTGCCTGTTGAGGCTCTAGTAGTTGATGGGCAACTTTGAGGCCCCTGCTCTTCCTCCTTATGGCTTTTTATCTTTAGAATGGATTCAGATCAGGCAGCCCTTTCAATAGAGGACTCCTTCAAACAGATGGCTGTCCGCTGTAAGCAAGGATGGAAGGCCAGCCTTGTGTAGACCGCTGCAGCAAAGGCAAAACTAATTTAGTTAACCACTTTCACAACAGAGAATGCATATGAAATAACGGGGAGAGTTGAGCGGCCATTTCTGTTTGCTGTACAGAACCCAGGAGGACAGCCTATAATGAGTGGTGAACTAAATCAGCTGTAACGTTGTTATTGGAAGGAGGGTCTGCAGAGGACTATAAAGAATGCCCACTGACATGAATTCAGGAAAGGACAATGGAATGGATAAGCTAACTGCTAGGCAACTGAGAACTTGTGGCTCGCCAGAAGAAGACACAGCTCAAAAGCTGCAAACCATCATTTTAAAACACTACAAAAATATGGTGGGGGAAGGCAAAATGCTGAACAGGAATGGGCAAGAGGCACTTTGAAAGTCTGAACCATTCAGACAACACCATAATCCTTATTGAGAGGGATATATCACATACTGTAAGAGCATAGGGTAAAGGTAAAGGTACCCCTGACCGTTAGGTCCAGTTGCAGATGACTCTGGGGTTATGACGCTCATCTCACTCTATAGGCCGAGGGAGCCAGCGTTTGTCCACAGACAGCTTCTGGGTCATGTGGCCAGCATGACTAAGCCGCTTCTGGCGAACCAGAGCAGCACACGGAAACGCCATTTACCTTCACGCTGCAGCGGTACCTATGTATCTACCTGCACTTTGACGTGATTTCGAACTGCTAGGTGGGCAGAAGCAGGGTGCTCACAACAGGTGCTCACCCTGTCGCAGGGATTCAAACCCCCGACCTTCTGATCAGCAAGCCCTAGGCTCTGTGGTTTAGACCACAGCCCCACCCACACCCCTAAGAGCATAGTGTACATAATGACAAATAGTGATTGTAGCAAGGCTCTCAGACTTTCTTCCCTCACATTTTTGCCCTTATCAACATCTTAAGTACACCCAGGCAAGCTATTCATTGGTCTAGAATCATTTCCCCATCCTTACTTGATACTGTGCTTTAAAGGCAGACAGTGTACGCAGCAACAACCTGGCCCTCTGAAGAGGATTATGATATTGCAGTGGAGTGCCTACCTGTTGCACAGACACTCAATGCATCCACAGTCCCTGAGAGAGTCCTCCCAGTTGCACGGGTGTTGCAGAATTACTGCTGTGAAGAGTCCTGCTCTAACCCCAGATTCCAGTATCTATATATATTTTTCCCAATCCACTTACATGACCTTACTGTGCCTCTGATGTCTTCTGGCCTCACTGCTTACAAAGGAAGCACACAAAAGGCATCTCCTTTTGAAATATATGAGCAGAGATCTTGGGGGGTGGGGGAATTGAGAGCAAACACAGCTGAAGCACACTCAGCTGTCAGATTTAGGCTGAAGTCCTCTACACACTTACATGGGAGTTAAGTACTCAGGGGGACTCACTTCTGAGTCAACACACTTAGGACTTCTCTATTAGAATAACGGATTCTCTGTTACAATTCCCTTTTTAAAGAGAAGCTTCCTCCTCCACACAAAATAAGTGCAGTCTTCATAGGAGACAGCTATGCCAGACATTTAGGTGATGACATGGTAAATACAAAGTGGAAGAAGGAACATGACATGATCTGAAAGATGCTGAGAACATAATGCAATCAAAATTCAAGCAGGTGTTTCCACCCCTACAACAAGATCGTACCTGCAGCTGACAAGGTCAAAAGCACCACGGCACACACAGTCTTTTTTTTTTTTTTTAAGTAGAACTGTGATCTGCATTGCAGGAATATGAGTCCCTTCCAACTGTACAGTTCTGTGATTCTGTGAACATGTTGCTTGGGAGTAAATCCCATTGAATTCAGGTGAGGACATAGCTCAAGAGTGGAGTACATCATGTTTAGCATAGACCAAGTCCCAGGACTCAGCTACGTAAAGGTAAAGGTACCCCTGCCCGTACGGGCCAGTTGTGTCCAACTCTAAGGTTGTGCGCTCATCTCACTTAAGAGGCCGGGAGCCAGCGCTGTCCGAAGACACTTCCGGGTCACGTGGCCAGCGCGACGAAGCTGCTCTGGCGAGCCAGCACCAGCGCAGCACATACAGCTGCAAATAAAATGTTTTAAGTGTGTTGTAAAGTGCATTATACAAACGTGACACTAGATGGCAATGGTGAGCTATGGCAAATTCAATATATTTTTCTTTATTTTTTAATAATATTTTTTATTAGGTTTCAATTACAATACTCCAATAAAAGCCTCATTATGTCAATAACAAATTATAATATAATTAGTAATGCCAATCTTTCAAATGCCAAATTATACAATTTATGTGCCCCCCACGTGCTAGAGTTAATGGTTTGATGATTTACATAATTTCTGTGTTCCATAATCTTATAAGTTTCAATTACCCACCAGTCAGAAAAACAAACCCTTATACCACAGCTGCAATTCTAACGACTTCCATTCTCATTAACACATTAAATTATTTATAATCCTACAGGTGAACCATTCAAAGTATGTTTTTATTCTTCTTATTCTGTCCATAGTGTTTCTTCCTGACTTTGTACTGTATCGTGTCTATCTTTTGTTTGTTGTTGCTGTTCTCCATCATACCTTGGGTGGAGCTAGTTTTCCATTGTTGTTTCTTAAGTTCTCCATTGCTCCTAAATTCAATATACATTTTTATATGTGTCTAGATTCCACCCCAGATTCAGTTTTGGAGACCTCCTCCTACCTTCCAAGACAGTCCTGAACAAAATGTATTGTCAGTGCTCTGATTCAGTATACTACCCATAGACAGTAGTAGTAGAAGTAGCAGATAAATTTTAGGATACATCCCTACCACACTGGGCCAGTGAGATAGTTTTCTAGGTAAGGCTGGTGATTATTTTTGGTGACAGGCTTGCTGTGAAGGGTAAATCAAGTTAACAAGGTGAGAACTCAAGATAATAATGTGATGGTGAACTTGGTTTACCCTTCACTGTAAATCTGTTGGCGGCCATTAAAATCACCAAGAAACTTCTCACACAGGACTACAGCTCAATATTTAGATCAGTCCTAAGTTGCCTCACCTATATCTGCCATTCTTGTCAAACCAGTCTGTGCACCTGATTTCATTAGTCGGGAGGAGGGGGTCTAAAGCCCCACCATGTTCATTTCCCCTCCCCCTAGGTCACCATATTCATATTCACAGACTGAAAGCCCAGGTAGCATGATGGCTTAGAGTGCCAGTCAAAGGTGCAAATCCCATTCTGTCATAAAGAGCATGGGGTGACTTTGGGCTAATAACTCTCAGAGTAACAATTCAGGGTTGGTGCGGGGATAAATGGGGAGGGGGACAGCACTTTGTATGCCTCATTGCAGTCCTGAGGGAAAGGCAAGGCATAAAATGTAGCTAGAAAATAGCAGCATTGGGCTTCTAGAATTTTACCTTTGCAAATGCATCCATTCTATAACACTGGTCAACAACAAATTTGTTGTCTGCGTTTTTGCAGTTGATTTAGGATGAATCTGATGCACTGAATCCAAAAATCACATTGGTTTTGCTCAATCAGGTCAAGTTTTTGAGCTATGGCCACATGTTGTTGTTTTACGTTTTTGTTCACATGTACGCTTGTGTGGAGCACTTTAGAAGAAGTTGGTGGAGGTAAAATGCCATGTTGAATAATTGTTTTGATTGGAAATGATTATTTTAATGACAAGAAGTATTCAGGTCCCATAGTTCTGGGTGATTATGTCAAAAAGGGATCAGTTTGAAGTCATAAAACCTCAAAATCTTCCATAAATTGGTGTGGCAAAGCATAAAGTTGCTTACCATGCTTATTTTGGCATTAAACTTGTTGACCAGGATAAAGCTTGGGCGCCACACATGGTGTGCAAGGCATGCACCGAGACTCTACATGGGTGGACCAATGGCAAGAGGAGTCTGAGCTTTGGAATTCCCATTGTTTGGAGGGAGCCAACAAACCATGTCACTGACTGCTACTTCTGCGCTGTTGATGTGACTGGGATCAATAGAAAGAACCGGAGCAGCCTCAAGTATCCTGATCTTCAATCAGCACGTCGTCCTGTAGCTCATTGTGATGAAATTCCAGTGCCTATCTTCGGAGAACTTCCTGACATTAGTGACGAAGATGCCTCCAGTGTTGAAGAAGAAGTGGTTCTTGAAGATGATGCTCCACATCCATTTTCCCAAAAGGAGTTGAATGATCTAGTTTGCGACCTCAGCTTGTCAAAGGACTCTGCCGAACTGTTGGCATCCAGATTGAAGGAAAAAACCTCCTCTCTGACAGTGCTCGCATCAGCTTCTTCCGCAACAGGCATCAAGAGTACCTCCGTTTTTTCTCGTAAGAGAAGGACTTGGTGTACTGTGCAGATATTGCACAGATTCTGCTCAAGCTTGGAGTGCCACAGTACGAACCCAAAGATTGGAGACTGTTCATTGACAGCAGCAAGCGATCACTGAAATGTGTTCTGCTACACAACGGCAACCAGTTTGTCTCTATACCCCTGGCTCACTCAAGTACACTGAAGGAGAACTATGAAGCGGTGAAGTATGTGCTGGAGAAAATTGGTTATGATCAGCATAAGTGGTTTATTTGTGTTGACCTGAAGATGGTGAACTTTTTGTTGGGACAACAGTCTGGCTTCACCAAGTACCCATGTTTTCTGTGCATGTGGGATAGTAGGGACCGTGCTCAGCATTACACGAAGAAAGACTGGCCTGTGCGGGAGGAATTGGTGCCTTGCAAAGAAAGGAACGTCATCAATGACCCTCTGGTGGACAGAGACAGAATACTCTTCCCACCGCTGCACATCAAGCTCGGCTTAATCAAGCAGTTCACCAAGGCTCTGGACAAGGATGGTGACTGCTTCACTTACTTGTGCCAGGCTTTTCCAGGATTGACCATGGAGAAGTTGAAAGCTGGCATCTTTGACGGTCCTCAGATCCGTCAGCTCATCAGAGATCCAGAGTTCGGAAACTCAATGAATGAAGTGGAACTGGAAGCATGGAAGGCATTTGTTCTGGTAGTGAAGAACTTTCTTGGCAACAATAAGGCCAGAAACTATGCAGAACTTGTCAACAACATGCTGACTGCTTTCAGAAACCTGGGCTGCAACATGAGTGTCGATGCACTACCTATTTTCACATATGGACCGGTTTCCTGAGAACCTGGGTTCAATGAGTGATGAGCAGGGGGAGAGATTCCATCAGGACATGAAAGAGATGGAGACCAGGTATCAGGGTCGCTGAGACGCAGTCATGATGGCTGACTACTGTTGGACTCTGAAGAGAGACCTCCCTGCTGCTGAGCATTCCAGAAATTCCAAGAAACAGAAGTTCAAGCCCTGAAGTTTGAAAAATGGTGAAGCAACATGCAATTTACATGTACTTACCTTTATCAATGCCCACCATTCAGTTTACAGTAATCAATGTTTCTATCAGGTAATCAATATATGTTGTTGGAAAAACATTATTTTCTCTTAAAAACATATATAGGATGATATGTGTTGACAAAAATCAGCTGATAATGCCACAAAAATGTAATCGATTTTGTCACAAGATCTGATTTTTTTTCAAATCAACATAGCACAAAAACCTGACCTGATGGAGAGAAACGGATGTCATTTCCTGATTCAGCAGTGCAAAAATACCCTAAAGCAGTTGTAGAAATCTAGACAACATTCAAAAAGTAAAAAATTGTTGCCCAGTGTAATAGATCACACAGACTTTAAGCAGCAATTCATTTTGCAGTAGAAAAGCAATATTCATTTTCATGCCTCCCCCTGCCCCCCAATGTATCTTCTGGTTGGAAGACAATGCTCATTTTTTGAACTCCATGAGAAAATAATCAAATTGATGATGCATCCCTTATTTTGCACTGGAAATTCTGCACATAGGAGCTGTATTTTTTTTATCACAGTCTACAGAGAGAAATAAAAAGCACAGACACAATCCACAGTAAATTGTTAAAATCTTGCCTTGACTGTGTGCTTACAAATGAAGAAAGATTCTTGCAGTTTTGCATAATTTGTTGCACAATAATTGGCAATTCAAAACATTCTCTGGAGTTGCTATGAATAATTGTTAAAAAATGTATATTATTATTTATTGAATTTAAAGCTCTACCTTTTCTCTAGGACTGTGTAGCACTTTCAATATGGTTCTGAGTTCTGTTTTCCATGTCTCAGTCCCATTTAAAATTGAATTAATTATCCTAGACAAGTAGATTGGCTTGAAGCGGTGAAACTATAATTAAAAGTAGTCCTTCATTATTAATTCTGAACAATCAGTTGACATTTTGAAGTCAGTCACCCTTGTGTAAGCGTTATGTCAAATGCCACAAGGTTGTCAAAAGTTATTACGCAAGAGAAAGAAGCTTTTGTGACAGTCAGTTATTTTCATATCAGGAATGACAATTAGTGCAGCAGGTTGAAAAAGGCCTTGTTTGGTAATCAAAATGCCTGAAATTCGAGAGTTGGCGTATCTAAGAGTGAGCTTTTGTCAAGGTTCATCTGAAGATAAACACAGACTCTCTCCTCAGTCTACATTTAAATAACTATTTTTAGCACCCTCTTGCTTTCTTGAATGTTTTAAGGAGCATTTTGAGGAGGGAGATGTCATATGAATAAAATGGCTTGGCTTAATGGCTCTCAACTAGTAGTTACTGGGGACCACCAACAGGAGGGAACTCTCGCCCTGGTGTCCTCCTGTGGGCTTCCCAATCTGGTTGGTTGGTGTGGTAAAAAGGATGCTGAACTAGATGTTACAACAAAATGATTCATAACGCTTCCCAGTAAAAGAAAGAAGGAAAAGATTGGCCTTAGACCTGACTATGCAAAGCATAAAATGATGCTCAAAATAAAATGCCATGGGGCACAAATTTGCACTCTATGTACTTGTAAAATACAGCAAGGAGGAGGATCAAAACTTGAATTGGTTGGCTCTGCCTATCAGTGGCTCTGGCTCCACCAGCTATTGGGCTCCCTGCCTTCCACCCTACTAGTCATAATGGACACCAGATACCGCTCACCCATTCTAATGAACATACATGGGGAGGAGTCTGCCATTACAGCGATGCTCCCTCATAACAGAAGAGTGAGTGGAAGAATAGTCACAATCAAAACATTGATCATGTCACCTGGGGCCAATGAGAGTTGGAGTCCAACAACATCTGAAGGGCCACAGTTTCCCCATCTCTGACACAGACCAAGGAATCAGCAGGGTGTGTAGACACAAAGCATGAGGAATGGAATTATCTTGGTTCACTTTTGATCCTTTTCTTTATCCTGCATTCTTATACCTAATCCGAACTGATCTAGAATAGCTAGAGTAATTTCACATACCGATGCACACATCTCAGTCAGAATATTGAGACTACACAAGCTTTAAACAATAGAGCTTGGAAACAGAGTTAACAAATATGTGCTGACATATCCTTTTAACCTAAATAACAAAAGTTTGTGCTCTTGCTAATCAGCAATTGATGGTTTGGGTGTATTGATAGAATTAATGCTTTTAAAATGCCTATAGGAAGACAGCAAACTATACCCCAGAATAAGAGTAAGCCAAGAGAAATATATTGAGCCATTTAAAAATGAAGTTGGGGATAAACAAAAAGTACAAAACAATTATGAAAAAAGCATCGTCTGTGATCATTTTAAAAAGTTGGTCCTATTACTTTAGAAGACATATGTGATCATATAATCAATCTGAGTGCCTCATAATGCTCAGACAAGAAAAGGTGGATTGGACTGACTTGAAATGTTAATTTTTGGCATTGTCTCAAAACAGCAAGTATAAACAAGAAACCTTCAGTTTTTTATTTTGTACAGAATATCATCTGCAGGCAAACACCTGCGTACCATCATTTGCTTCTGATTCAGTGAAACACTTATGAGAGCAGCTTTATTTCAGTAAAACTATCCTGGGGAGAAAACAGCACAAATAAAATGTCTTTCAGTCGATGCTTAGAAAATGCAGTTTGCTCATTCTGAAGTGGAAAATGCAGGGATTCACAGAGTCTGCATTTTTTTATATGCCACTTGCTAAATTACTGTCAAAAAAGTAAAGGAGTTCAATTTTCTGCCACTTGAATTGCTTAAACTGCCTTATTTTTCAAAAGTTCAGACAGAAACATTTTTTTTCTTTCGCACATTTGTAAAGCACAAAAGAAAAAGCTGAAGGGATCTTAGATACAGATCTCTCCCCACCACTCCCTCCCCACCAGATTCCATTACATTCTTCTGAGTATTATAGGATGTTGTACTTGTAGAAAAGGTAGTATATGAGCACAGCTTCCTCTTGAGATCCAGCTGCACACAGAAAGCAAGAGCCCATCCACAGTAGTATTGTGGCAGGGCTTTGAGACAGACGTCCAGGACCCCATCCTACAGAATGGGCAAGAGGACCCTTAAATACAGCAGGGCTTGCCTATCCCATTTTGAAGTAAGTGAAGTAATACACATCACCATGTAAATTCAGGTCATCCAGTAAAGTCAATTAAGTCCAGAGCTGGATTTAAAAAAACAAAAACAAACATATACAAGTGCAGGGGGAATTCCCCGCCCTAGTCCTCATGGATTCCCACCAGTAACCCCAAAATCACACACACACCAGTCCTGCCCTTTCGATTCTGCTTAGCCCCTGTTTGCATTTGAGGAAAACAAGATGCAAATTTAGATGCTGTTTGGATTTTCCTCTAGACCCTGTGATTTAGAATTAGTAAACCTGTTCCAATCAAAATCTCTGCCTATGCAACCAATATGGTTTAATTAGGCCTGTTACTTTAAGGAAATTCCAGGCTTCAGGCTCTTTTGTGCAGAATATGGTGGGCAGGAGGGAAGGCTTTGAAGCCCTGATAAGCCAAATCAGAATCATTCCTCAGTTTCTGAGAATGCCCACATATGTTTCTTTGGAGAGCCACCTATTAAGCTGCAGAGCCACAGTCTGCTAAAAAATTAGACAGCTCCCTTCCCTCTCTGAACAAGTAGCTTCCCTCACCCCTTTTTATTAATATTGATTTGACCAGTGAGGGAAACTTTTGGGGGGAGTGCTGAGCAGCATTGTTGAAAAAGCTAGTCACTATTTTATCTTATTTTTAAGTTATGTTATTTATATTGCATTTTGTGAATGGAGCATTGAGGGAGAGGCCAGGAATGACCAGTTCTCCTTTTTTAAACATGGGAGAGTACAGCCCAGAGGCCTTTTAAAAAAAAAATCTCCTTTAGATCGAAGATAGGTGTGGGGGGGGGTATGTGTGTAGCCCAGAGACAACATTGGCAAGGAAAAGGCACTCTGCACATGTTCAAGCCTTCTATTTCCTCAGCCTGGTTGGTTCTCAGACTTTAGCACGCTATTGCTTGCATACTGGCAATACAGTGGTACCTCTGATTAAGAACTTAATTCGTTCCAGAGGTCCGTTCTTAACCTGAAACTGTTCTTAACCTGAGGTACCACTTTAGCTAATGGGGCCTCCCGCTGCCACCGCGCGATTTCTGTTCTCATCCTGAAGCAAAGTTCTTAACCTGAAGTACTATTTCTGGGTTAGTGGAGTCTGTAACCTGAAGCATCTGTAACCCAAGGTACCACTGTAGTCTCCTCTATATACTCTTCCAACCGCTCCAGACCAGCCCACCAGAGGGCAGAGTGTTGATCTGGAGCCATAATTTAAAATTCTTTTGCCATAGACTCTTTGTATGGTATTGCTGCTGCCTAAAATGGCGTGGTGCACCGAGAAAAATATGCGGAGACCCAGGATACTTAGAGATGTTGTCCTAAGAACTCTTTTCTCCTTTTTGTTGCAGAATGGCAAATAAGAGGCAATTACAACCCTTCCAAAATATGGACATGGACATGGAGAAAACTCAAAGCAAACCTTCACCTTAAGATTGGAATTGAATCGTATTGCATAGACTTTTTTGACGTGTACCTTGATGTATGGAGCTTCAGGAAAAGGTTTGATCTGTAACCATTATTTGATGAAGCTGTGTTTGTCAGTCTTTGTGAGAGTAACTTGATCATTATCTCCCTGAAAGTGTGGTCGTTCCTTCCATTTGCAGAGAGCAGGAAGCAGGGCCCTGTGGGTAGGCAAGGGTAGGCTGAGCAGCATTGTTGGAAAAAGCTAGTCACTCTTTTATTTTATGTTTTAGTTATGTTCATCATATTGCATTTTGTGAATGATGCATTGAGGAGAGTAGAAAACAGTGGTAAGATACTGAGAGCAGATGACAGATAGTGGCAGATAGAAATAAGAAACAGGTCTAGCCTAGAGATGAATGAATCTGTCAACTTCAGTTTCTTATTTTTTTTTTGGTCTTAAGTTGACTTTGCCACATTCCCGCATCAGTTGGCAATAATATTCTTTTTTTACGTTCTCATGAAAATTCACCAGCACTTTTAAGTATGCAGTTTTACTTAATGTGCACCTTTTCCCCCCAAGCAGTTTCCCAGTTTTTACACTAATATATGTGCACTCTCAGTGTGGCAGGAGCCTTCAGAATCCTGTCTCTGCACAATAGCCGCCTGATTTTCACCTAAACATTTTATGGATCAGCAAATAGAGAGAGGAAATAAATGCCCCAAAGACACACTGCACATCACACGTTGCCAAAAGCATACAGATCACTCTGTGCGTGCAGCCACTTCAAAAAGTGGCTGGAGACTCTGAACGCTGACACTGAATTGCCAATGGACTCCTAAGATTTGTTTACCCAGTTTGAGAGCTATCCAGAACTATTAACTGAAATGAGATGGGATTACGCCCACAGTCTCTGTGAACCCAAGTATGGTGCTTGTTTATCACAACACTTGACTGGTCGGCCAAGTCAGGCTGTGGGGTTACAGCTTTTCTCTCTCTGCCCCCCCTTCCCCATTCTTAGTAGATTGACATATGTTTGGTTGATAACTGCATGCGGCTTTATAGTTATTTTTGGTGCATATACCCAGAAGGCCATCGCTGGCACAGTTCTGCAAAGCTACGAGGGTAAATATTCCAGTGAGATGCAGTTCAGTTGTGTGATCTAAATTAGTTTCATTGTGCTTATCTACAGATGAGGTTGCCCTTTAGCTGATACAAATCCAAGAAACTGCAGTACAGCTCCAGTCCACGGATTTAGTTTATGAAAGAAGAAAGAACTATGCATGTTATTGGAAGGCTTTTGTATTAAATCTCAAAGTTTCCCAAATAATGCTTAAATCAGGCTAGATCCTGATCTGCCCCATCTCTTGTAGGCCATGATTGACAGATGGCCAGCGCATTGGTTCTGTATGGAGACAGCTCAGCTAGCAAACCCCAGGAAAAAAATATGTCAAATTTTCCTTGAATATTTGTAAAAGTCAAAATATTGCAAAAAGAGCTTAGATACAGAGTAGTTCTCACTGCATAAATTGCCCACCTTCCAATATTTTTCCAACTGTCTAGTGTGGGACCTGTAGGTCACTAACCCTGGCATTTTCACTACATCATCACCACACCAAGAGGCAACACTGGCGGAGGAAGAGGGGAGCAGGGGGAGCGCACCACCCCCGGCAGTGCAATCCGGGTGGGGTTCCATCATGGCTGCCCTCCGTCCGTGCTGGGCACCACACCCCCGCAGGCAGCGTGCCACGCCCCCGGGATGCATGCCAGCCCCACCCCGCCTGACCTCTGCCCCCAATGCTGAGCATGAAGCTCCGCCACTGAGAGGCAGTAGCACACAGAGCTATGAACATAAACCTCCTTTCATATTTAACTGGGAGGGAAGCCACAGCAGTCCTTCAGTTTGCAAAACAACAGCATTGACAGAACAAAGTGGGACGATTAGAAAACATTAAGAACATAAAAAGAGTCCTGCTAGATTAGAACACAGGTCCATCACCTGGTCCACCTTGTATCTGATGAGTACCCAGCCATTTCCCTCTGCAGGCCAAACCCTCACTCTGTTGTTCAACTTCAGTATCTGCTTTCAAAGTGATCTTGCCTCTGAACACAGAGGTCCAATTTCACTGTCATCGGTAAATCCTACTGATCTTTCCCCCCACAAATATGTCAAAATCCATTTTTCAGTAAAAGCACGTCCAGGTAGGTATATTCCTTTTTTAAAAAAAATAAAATAAAAATCATAGCATTTTTGTAGAGCAAACTGAATGAGGCATTGCTTAAGCAAAAGCAGCCAAATGTTTAGCTGAATCAATTAATGAGCACATTTCACATGTCAAAAAAGCTGTGCTGTGTGAACAATCTCCGGTGCATTAACACTTTTTTGTGAAAGATAAAAAACACACCAAGTGAAAGTAGTCAGTGATGCAAGCACTAATTCCACTATTTTCTTGGTTATTTGCTGGTTATCTTCCCCCTGCTCCCTTAACTTAAATAGGGATTCTGCTATGTGGTTGTGGTTGTTTTAATTGGCGTCACTGCAATTGGAAAGCGTAGCAGTTTCTATACCTTTAGTTTTGACTCATTTTTCCAAAGGACCAAGTCCAAGAAAGAAAACCTGCTTCTGAAAAGCTGGAAGAACAGAACAGAAGAAAGTAATTATTTATACAGTGACCCAAGGTTTTCTCATTACTGACTCTTTCTTAAAAGACAAAGAAGCAACAACAGCCTTGAACTCTTCCTAGTCTATATTTGTGGGGGGGAAGAATAGGACAGAAATGACTAGACATGCTTTCCACCTTGCTAGTGCAGAAAATCTACCATGTCATGCTTCACTTCTGGTTGATCCAATCTCTTCTAGTGTAGGCAGATATGCTTCCATTGTCCACAGAAAAAGATACTTTTCAAAGCATATATTTTTTGAAGTGCCAGCTACAGAGCTTACATCTTTTATATTACTCACTCAGGCACATGACTTTTTATATATAATCCAATACTGTAGTCGTTACTTTTCCCTGCTATAAAATGGTGGCTACTAGAGTAGTGAAGGATAGTTTGTCAAGGATGCGGGGAAATAGAGCTCTGTGAGGGACAAACTGCAGATTCCTTTTGTGGTGTTGTTGCTTTAAATGTATACTGCACATTTAGCACAGAAATATAGTTTTTCTCAGTCTTGAACCATTTGTGATCACCTCAACATGCTGCTATCAATCTAGATGTCATCGAAAAGGATTGGTATGATTAGCTGAAATCCTCCCTTTGATTAGGTTATCCATGTCTTTTCATCCTTGCACACGCCCCAAATAAATGAAGAAGGAAGTGGTGACTGCAGTAAGGATTTAGGAAGCCATATGGGATTGGTTATTACAATCAGTTTCCTCATTTCTACGACTGGGACAAAAACATGTGGCATGGAAAATACTACAGGGAAAAGTAAGGGAGAATTTTGAAATCTGTTGTGTATTGTGAGATTTCTGGGATATCAAGTTGCTGTTTCCTAAACTGTTTTTACTTCTCTACAGGTATATTCGTTAGATAAAAATCGCCTGGAAGGCAATCATGGATTTCCTGAACTTTACTGAACAAAATTATACATTGGAACAAAATGACACATCAGAAAAACTACTTAAGAAAGTAACACCCAAGATTCTGGTTTCTCTTACACTTTCTGTGCTAGCAGTGATGACAACTATCATCAACTCTCTAGTGATGACTGCCATAATTGTGACCCGAAAGCTCCACCACCCTGCCAATTATTTAATTTGCTCCTTGGCAGTCACTGATTTTCTGGTTGCCATCCTAGTCATGCCCTTCAGCATCGTCTACATTGTCAAAGAGACCTGGATCATGGGCCAGGTGATGTGCGACCTTTGGCTCAGCGTTGACATTACCTGCTGCACCTGTTCCATCTTGCATCTCTCAGCCATCGCTTTGGATCGCTACCGAGCAATCACAGATGCTGTGGAGTATGCCAGGAAGCGAACCCCTAAGCGGGCAGGCATCATGATTGCCGTCATGTGGGTCATTTCTGTCTTCATTTCAATGCCGCCGTTGTTTTGGCGGCACCAGGCTGCCAGCAGGGATGACGAGTGCATCATTAAGCACGACCACATTGTTTTTACCATCTACTCCACGTTTGGAGCCTTTTATATCCCGCTGGCATTGATTCTGATCCTTTACTACAAAATATACAAGGCAGCTAAGACTTTTCACAGGAGGAGCGTGAGTCGTGTTCTCAAAGAGGAGGCGAATGGACAGGGTCTCCTGGAAGGAGCTGAGAAAAGCTGCCAGCCAGCTTCCTCAGCATCATGCACAAAAGGGAAAGCATCTAGCCGTTCAGGAGATTTGGACAGAATGCATATCTCCCTGCGAAGCCCCACTTCTGAGTCCAAGAATGAAAAGGGATGGAAGAGACAACGGATTTCTACCACGAGAGAGAGAAAGGCAGCAACTACCCTTGGCTTAATTTTGGGTGCCTTTGTGATCTGCTGGCTCCCCTTTTTTGTGAAGGAGGTGGTTGTCAATACCTGTGAAAGATGTCAGATTTCAGAAGAAATGAATAATTTTCTGACATGGTTGGGGTATATTAATTCTCTTGTTAACCCCCTGATTTACACAATCTTTAACGAAGATTTCAAGAAGGCATTCCAGAAACTTATCCAATGCAAGACCTCTCTGTGAAAAGAAAAAGTACTCTGTGGCTGACTGGTTTTTTTGTGGGGGGAATGGATTCGCAGTTCTGCTCATGGTAGAATTGTGCCACACTGTGTTGGAGATTTCATTAGAATCTAGAGGGTTCCGGTGGGCATCCAGAAAATTTCAGGGATATGGTAGGCTGCAAAAAGAGCTCCAGCACTGATAGGTGCCATGACCACAGCAGTCCTAGAAGTCTAAGCCCAGCCCTGTAATCTCTCATGTCTTATCAGTATGAGAGAACCAAGCTGGGTTTGGGAGATGTTAGGTGGAAATCTGGGCACACAGAGAGAGAGAGAGTGAAATCCAGGTCCACCAAACTTTTTCTGGAGTACATCTCTAATATTTACATATACATGATTTCTAATAACACTAGCTCTGTTCAAGGAAAGCATTGAAACACCTACATATTGACTATCTCTGTTTTGTATCATTACCATCTCACAGTGAATGTTGTCCACACACTAAGATGTAACCTTTATTATTCAAATTATTCCAATATTTATTGGGAAGAAGCTAACTACATGCATAGACCTATTCAGATAGGAACACTTAACTTTTAAGTGAATTGATCATCACATTGTATACTTGGGGCTCACCCAAAAAGTAGCTTTGTGTGCTCCTGATTGCATGCTGTAACATGCAGCTGGGAGTACAGGAAGCATCCCAAGGAAAGGTCACTTGAAACTAAGATGATGCACAAGTCTTTTCCAATGCAGTTACTCACTAATCTAGTGACTCCTTTGGATATTAAAACCTGAAGCTGTTTTACAAAACAAATTCATCTTTCATCTATTAAAAATGGAAGGATTTAGCTTATAAAATACATAATGAAAATGGAAAACAGACTTTTTAATTCAGGGTTCGACCATTCCACTTCCATACGTGTCAGCAATTGCAGTGAAGCTTCTCTCATTAAGGAAGTGTGTTCTCTGAGTTATGTAAGAAACCATTCAGCCTGGATTATCTCAAATGGAAGTGATGTATTGAACCCAACTCATAACATGATTTCTTCCCTCTAAGGTACCACTGAACTTCCAAGACTTGTGCTGGTTGTTCCCCTTACCACAAGGACTCCAGGGACATGGTCATTTCACATGTTCTCCCTCTCCCAGGGTTGATTCTCATAATGAAGCCAAAACAGTGGCATGTTGTATCTTGAGGGTTTGATGGGCTTTCAGTGTGTACCAAAGAGGTCAAATCAGTGCTGTACTACTCAGCTTGTCATAGTCTGACTGAAATATGACCTTGCAAATGCCAGAGTATTACCATTATTCTTTAAATAATTATACTCTCCATTTCTTAACTGAGTCTGCCATCCTACATATTTATTTAAAATATCAACCAGACATTCCAGAAAGAAGCAAAACAGCAGATAAAGCAAGGGAACAGTGATAAATTCCCAAAAGTGTTAGCTAAAATTCAATAGAAAAGGAACCAACAAAATAATGATACAATGGACAGAGAGGGACTTGCCTCAAAGTAAAGAAAATAAATAAACACAGGATTCAACCACAAAAATCTGAAAATACTAACAAAATGCAACACAGTAATGGCACTCCCTAAGGCAGGCATTGAATTAAATAAACCATTAAGAATTATGTTGGAATGAAAAGCTTCAAAAGGCATATAAAGGTCAGACTGTGACAAGTTTCTTCAAGGAAAAAACTTCATAAGCGTTTACTGCAACTTTGACTGGAAGTTCACCACAACCCCCTAGAAACTACATCAACTCACATATGCATACAAAATGATCTGGCCCACAGAATTAATTGTCTAAAGCAGCTTTGAAAGATGGCAAGACTGTCTTCAGATAGAACCCTTTGAATTCTTTCCCCAAGACATAAAATGCTTTGCAGAGCCTGTTTTCACAAACTAAGAGCAAAGGCCATTTGAGAACCTTCTAGTAAGGGCCAAAGTTGAGTGCTTTGCTCAATGAGAAGTCTTTTTCGTTGTCTTGTTAGTCTGTGACATTTTCCTATTTGAGGTGAATTATCAATTATTTATTTCTTTATTTTTATTCATAAAACTTAACTGCCACGAACAGAGACTGAACCTTTGATGACTGCAGTCGGGGTATCACTCAAAGGACCCACAACACAAATCTTCATAAATGCATGGAGTACTCTGGATAAATGCAATTGGCAGATAGCTGAGGTCCCACCGGTCCTACATTTTGCAGCACACCCAGGACCCTATAAGTAAAGGGGTTAAAGAGGATCAGGGCAGGAGATCTGGAATCTTACATAGAAGATCTGGGGTTCAACCCCATTGTCCAACCCATAAAAACACTCCTGATTGCAAGGCACTACACTCTTGTGCATCAGTTCTAACTGCTGTATTATTTTTGAGAAACGACCAGTAAAGACACTCTGCATTTTTTAATAAGCTCCACAACAACCTGTTTTAAATTCCTCATGAGTTGAAGGAATAACTTTTGCAGTGGGGATCCTGCTGTACACATGTAGGCTACTGTGTGATTTAGAACCCTGAAAAATCAAGAAGAGCAATGGGAACAAGATAACACATTAGTTCTTGCCCTTCATCATCATGTGAGAGATTTAGGAATACCTGAATAAGCATTCTAGGTACCTGCCAACCTGGAAAGTATGGATATCCCACACACCTTTTCTCTCTTCTGCACACATCTATCTATGCTGCTTCATTCCTTCATTCCTGGACAGGTATCATTGAGCCTACTGAGGTCTGGAGGCTTGTCCATGCTTAAGTACCTTTTGCCCTGCGCTTTTCAGGCACAACTCTGTGATTTAAAGCTCTATGAGCACTCTTTTTGCACCCCAGTGCTTTCTCTGTGAAAACCCACTCTTTAAAGCTGAAGACCACCAATGTCCATTCAGGTTTTCAATGGATTGCTGCTTGCTCCGATTCGGTGGCAAAGAGCAGGTTTCCTCAGGGAAAGCTCCGGGACAATAAAAGAGTGGTTGCACACGTAACTTTACAGTGTGGATCTGTACTTGGAAAGCATAAGTGTACATAAGTCCTGGGACTTGCAATGACACTCTTTTACCAATCCTTTAGGATGATCACCACCACCAACACACACTTAAGAAACACGGCAAGTGTTTGCAAATACCACTCCCCCTGCACTTCCATGTAGCATTGCAACCTGGGTCATGCTCTAACTTTGCAAGTTAAGCCATCTCCCATTAAAAAAAGAGATGCTGTCTTTAGCTGCCTATCATTATGCAGTTCTGCATCTTACAGCCAGTGGCATTGGGACCTGTTGAAGCAATTCCTACAAAATACATAATTTAATGTGCCAGCTGTAAGATCTGATGGATGACACCAGCATGCCACACTTACATTAATGTTACATTACCGTGGACTGCTTGGCGTTTCACATGCCCATAATATTCAGAGAAAGAAATCAAATACTGCAACCAAAGAAAAAGCACTTCAAATTACACTCCCTGAATGGCTTCATTTAGATTTTTGTAAAATAATCACTCTCGGGGACATTCAGCGTAACAGAGTCAGATTCTGCAAAAGCAACTCTTGAGTTTACAAACTCTTGTTTGTGTATAAGTCATTAGAGTCTACCACCTGGGGAAAATATGTGATTCACTCATTGAGGCTTGACTTGAGGTCATACTGGGGAGTAACACAACCAGGTAGAATGGGTCGCTTTCATGACCATCTTAGTTATCTACTCTCTTTTTCATGAAGTGTATTTCTGGGATCCATATATCATTTGATTTTGACTGTCCAGAGCAAAGCTACATTCAAACCATATTAGGGGAAAGCACTGCAATTTTGTTGTATGTAAATATTTGTCCAGTGCAAAGTTAAGTCCAAACACTTTGCTAGAACTGCAGCAACTGCCTCTTCTGATGCAGCAGTTGCCGCCCTAGTTCCAATCTATTAATGTACAAGTCAGGCGGGAGCGGGTGGGATGGAATCGGCTGGCGCTTCACTTATTCCATACTCCAAATAGTGTCATAAATCTGCTTTTGCAAAAGGACAATAGCCACAGAAAAGGACCTCGGCGTAAACTGTCAACCGAAGGACTTCTTACATCTGTGCGGCACTATCCTTAAGCCACTTTGTCCAAATTGGATGTTCTGATGTGGGACTTGGAGCCGGGAGCTTCTTAACTTGCGAGTCACAGTGCTGACAATTGATTTATATGGTCCATTTCATAGTGGTTGCCGAGTGCAGAAGAATTATATTGCCATTATTTGTAAGACCTCACGGAGCAGAACAAAGGCAGGGGGGAAGGTGTCGCTGTTAGGAAAGAAGTTATTGAAGCTATCACGTTTGCCTGCAGTGTCTCCGGTTTGGGAAATGGATCAATATGTAGATAATAAAGAAGAAAATACCTGTTACATTGTGCAGTCGGTGCTTACATGTAATACTTGGCAAATATTTGCTGCTAGTTGCTGCTGCAGCTAGGAGTCAAAGGTGGGCTCTTTCTACCCTTTAGGCTGGTTCCAACTGGAGCATTCAAGATACCAACAATTGCAGGATGTAGCTAAGTAGCTTTTTCAAATATCACCACTTGTGGGTCAGGATTTAGTTGCCAATAATCTCATGCCACATGAGACTCTTTTACCACTTCCAATAACTGTACTGGGTCATGATATGCCATTATGGCTATCTTAAAAAAAGCCAGAGGCCTAGGCAATGTTGATATGGTGTCTAAAGTCCTTCATCCTGGCTCAGCCAGGGTTCAGCCAGCTGAGCTAAGGCCAGGATAAGTCCTGGAAAATGAATGTTCTAGGGGAGCGGTGGGACAGGGAGAGACTTACCCCTATTCCAGTCCCTATTCAGCTCGGTGACATGACAAAAGCTCTTTATTTTGAAAGGCTTGTTTTCCCTCTGCCAAGCTCAGGCCAGCTCAGCTGGTAGCCCCACTTCTGAATGGAATTTGGAATGGGGTGGGTTACATTGGCATAATGTGCCCCCAGTATAAATGTGCCCCCCGTGCCCCTTTGAGTCCTAATTGGTACCGTGGTCCTAACATGGCCAGTTGGGACTGGTTTGGCTACAGTCACTCATCATCTTAAGTCTTCTCTTGAATGGGAATCATCCCAAAAATACCGCCAAGGAAAATATATCAGATTTACATTTCCAAGATCCAGGACTGGAAACAAAGGAATGACTAATTTGCACTCAAAATAGGGGCATGTTTCCTTGGGGAAAATACTCTCTGTATAAGAATTTCCCAGGGAAGATGGTCAGATGGATTCTTCATCCCTAGATGATGACCATTTCCAGATTGGATATGTATTGCTCAATAACCAAAGGTTATAGCCTCGATTCCTATCACTTTGCTTGATTAAATGCTCAGTAGAATAGGGCATCGGAAAATGTCAAAGTGTATGAAAAGAAACTGTCCTGAACTTTCTTACTTTTCATATATAACCATTTATGATCTCTTAACTCCAGAGCAGCTAGACAATGTCAGTGTTGCCACCCTGTCTGCTTTGAAGATGCTCTTTCATTAGCCTTCATTGCTTAACAATCAATTGTACTTCTTTTTAGCTTTTACATTTAGAATTCTGAAAAGCTTTTGTTCACCTTTTAGCATTAGTATGAAATACCTACAAAGAACACATATATAAAGGTCAGAACTTTGGTGAAAGGAAGCAATTTAAAACAGAATCATCTTCTGCTATTCTTTCTTCTGCCCTTTCTTACCCACAGGGTATCTTCTAATTATGCTTAGCCTCACAAAGCCTCATGCCCTCTTCAACAAAGTTTATTTCACTAGAGCCTAGTGCACAACAAGTGCTTCCTTCATTTTGGGTTTAAGTCTTCATTTGTAAATATAGAAAGCCCCTACACGAGCAATCCCTTGTGCTACCCCAAATCACAGACATTTGCATTAAATTCTTTTTTTAAAATGCCCCTGGATGGGCATGCAGACACCCCAAGAGAGGACATGTGTGAATGTGTGGCTTCTAGCGGAAACAAGCCCTAGTGGAAACTTCAATATTCATACCCAAACACAACTGAAATTTGCCCCAGCAGGTATGAAGGATGCGTATAAACAGACTATGTTATATGTCTCTTTGAAAATTAAAAAAGAGTTAGAAACTGAAAGTACAAGTGGGATTGACCTCAGTGTCAGAACAGTTTGGATTTATCAGGACATTGCGACTGTCTAAAGAAGCAGATGTTAAGTGCCAGGGCTGCAACAAGACTGGGAAACAGGGAGAGTGGAGGGCAGGTTTCCAGCCCTGTTCAGGCTGCTTCCAGCTAATGGCAGAGTTCCGCACATCATCTGAAACCCAGGGAAAGGAAGCACAACGTTCATCTTGCCTCAAATGCATAGGTTCTGCAGCAGCCACACTGGCAAAACGGTCCACTTCACCAGGAAAGCAGTGGCATCACATTCAGCTCTTATTTATATTTCGACAGGGCTGGAGTCCACAACATGCGCCCTGCAAACATGATTCCTGATGATTCATAAAAGATATATTGGTCGATTCTCCCTGGGATACAACAGAACCCGCTGAAAATTACTTATTAACAATCTCGGTTGGAATTGTGTCATGTTATTTTTCTAGGCGGAAAGCATATGCAGTGTTTGCACAATTCCTGCTAGCAACATGGCCCACGTCTGTTAATCTATGCCCTGCAATTCATGGGGATAAGCTTGTGTCGCAAAAGGCATCTATAAAACCCTAGCACTAAAACCTTTTACATTAGCAAGTATAGCGTAATGCAGGGGTTCCTAAACTGTGTTCTGCTTCATCCAGACCACAGTACGTCCGGAAGACAGTAGAGGGTACATCTACCCCATTAAATAGTCATATTGATTTTTACTTGTATTTGTATTGCTTCTTTTATTTTATTTTTACTGTATTTTATTAAATGACCTATGGTGTCCCTATGGGATTCATATTGTAATGCAATCAAATAGAATATATAAGAAATAAAAGAAATAATAATAAATGCAATGATGCAGCAGCTAGCACAGCACATTACAATTGCCACCACAGTCAGAAAAATAATTAGGTGGTCTGCCAAGGCCCACTGGCATAATCTAAGAGCATAAGAAGAGCCTGCTGGATCAGGCCAGTGGCCCATGTAGTCCAGCATCCTGTTCTCACAGTGGCCAAGCAGACTCATCAGCCACAGGTCCTGGTTTACTCCCTGCCTATGCGTCTGTCATTCGGCTCTGAATCTATAACTTCTGACTAATGCTGGCTCCATGATTTGAGGGCTATTGGGCAATACATCTTGAGTGGTTCTCACTACCTGCCTTCCTCTGGGCCCAATCCACACAGTTGCTCAGAAGGAGAGGTGAGCAGAGGTTGCTGCTCCTTGTCACTCACTTACTAAGGAAGGGCAATGACAGCAAGGGGAGGAGCAACAGGGCCATGGGGCTTCCAGGGTTTGCAGTGGACCCCTTGCCTGGGCCTTGGCTGGTGCCTGAGAGTGCCAACCCAGACAGCAGACATGCAGATGACCCCCTTTCCCCCAGGAATGGCTTCCTCGACTGCTAACCTCTTCCCTCATTCCCAGATTCTGCCTTGTTTTTGCTCTCTGATCTCATTCCATCTCTGGAGACATCTCTGGAGGCTATCTTGACATGTTGAGCCAGAAGCTGTGTGAAATGTTTCTTGACCAAGCCAGACAGAGCCATTAGGCAATCTGAAGTGAGCCAGAGCGGGCAATGTCTTCTTGACTCTTACTATAGTGATCAATCATCCACCTTCTTTTGACAAATATTGAGACACAGCTCCTTACTATTCAACTTGGTTTCTGTAATTATACCAAGTGTTGACCATTCAAGGCTGGAAAGGAGGTGAGGAACTGGCCTCTTTGATGCAGCTTTTTCAACCTCACTTATCATCTTTTAAACCAAGCCAATCAAAATGAAATTTTAACAGCTTGGGGTCATAGTAACGAATAGGCTCGCTTTGCGTTGGCACCATCTCAGAGCTTGTGGACTCTCCACAATTTGAACTTGACAGTGGAACCCACAGCAAGCAGACACCACTTTAGATACAATCATTTCATAGAACAATAGAATTGTAGAGCAGAAAGGGACTCTGATGGTCATTTGGAAGACTGTACAATTTGAAAAGCATATAAGAGCAAAACAGATCAAACTTGAAACTGCTAGGTTTCATTGTCTCCAAGGTGCAAATACCCAGCTATCCAAAGGTGTCTTATCAAAGCAAGAAGGATCTCATTCTCTCACTCTCTCTCTCTCACACACACACTCCAAATTTCCCCACCATATAGTCAAGGTGCAATTGTAAGACTATTGAACTATAACAGCAAGGGAAGGATTTTGTATTAGTTTTTTATTTGCAATTGAGCTCATCTTGACAGCTGACTTTTGAATTAGACGGATGAGCAAAACAATCCAATTTCAGAACATAAAGAGAGTCCCAGACAGGTTGGAGCCACAATATAAAGAAACAAGGATTTTTTCATGAAGTCATTTGGGGTACCATCCCATAGATTTTCAAAAGTTTAATGATCACACTAAAATGAGTATCCCAGGAGCGAGGGTGGATTATGACCAGCACGGTCCCGTTCAAAGTAATGTGTGTTTTAACTGGGCTAAGTAGAAATTAATTACATCAGCAAGCTAGATCCAAGGGAAACGACTAACCAAATGTATCATCAACGGAGTATGTACAGCAGGCTTCCCCAACCCAGTGCCCTCCATATGTGCCCATCATAAGAAAATAAGAAGAGCCTGCTAGATCAGACCAATGGCCCTCCAGCCAGTTTCCTGCTCTCACAATGGCCAACCAGATGCCTATCAGAAACCTGCAAGCAGGATCTGAGCACAATAGCACTCTCCCCTCCTGTGGTTCCCCGTAACTAGTATTCAGAGGCACACTGCTTCTGACTGAGGAGGCAGAGCCTTGCCATTGTAGCAAGTAGTCCCTGATAGTCTGATCCTCCATGAATCAGTCTGGTCCTCTTTTCAAGCCGTCCATGTTGGTGGTCATCATCTCCTCCTTTGAGAGTGAGTTCCACAATAGAACTATGTGTTGTGCAAAGAGATGCTGTCTTTTGTCTGTCCTGAGACTCAGCCAGTGTGGCCAGAGGCCAGAGAAACATAAATTGTGGTCCAAAACTTAGAGAAGGTGCCTGCTTGTGGAAGGCTGATGAACACAGTATGCTGCTCATTTAAACTCAGGATCATCCTGAAAGATCTGAGGTTCCTTCTTCATTCTAAATGTCCTGGAAACGTGTTCATTCTTAAAAATTAGTCTAAAACTGAGGAGGCATAAATGGCAAGCCCCATGTCCCTTTTCTCCTTCAGCGTTTCTGATACAAGCCAGTACTGAGATAAAGTGTGGCTGTAGCTGCCAGTGAATAAAGGGAATGAAGATTTGCTGCCAACTTAAGAAAACGCCAGTGTTTGTTTCCACTGATCCATATCCAAAAGATTGAGGGGAATGTCTCCAGCCACTAGATCAATGCAACAATAATAGCCAAATCGAACTGTGAGGTGAGCAGCCTCAAGAAAAATTGCAAAATGTCCATCATAATTGGCTCCAGATTCATCTGATTCTTCCCCTCATTATCCAGCCATCTCAAGCTACAAGATCACAGTCCCCATTTGAAGCTTGGGTCTCCCAACAGCTTGCTATTTTATTTTTATTTTTAAAGGAATATCTCAAATATATTCTGTATTAGAATCGTAAGTTTCTATTTTGGCCAATATCCTTAAAAACAGCTCAAAAACTTTAAATTTTTTGGAGTTTTAAAAAACCCCCTCAAAACTCAACAACTTTTGTGTCTGGATTTTCACTTTTTGAAATATGGCAACCCTAAGAATCAGCAATGACAGGATCCCAAGAAAGCTTTAAAAGCTGGGGGAACAAGATTTGAGAGCAACACTCTTAGCTGAAGATTGGGATGAAATATAGGAATATCATTCAAATTAGTTTCTGGACGTTTATGCAAGAATCTCCTCAAGGTCATTCACCATGGGTCCCTGCATCCCCACCTTTGGAGCAAAATAGCCAACTCTGCTGACCCCATCTGTTGGAGAGGGTGTGGGAATTTGGGGAGCTGCTCCAGCCCCATGATCATTTTCACTGCCCTCTTTTGCTGGCCCAACAAGATGTATTTTGAGATGCAACTACCCAAACTGTACACAGTACTCCAACTGTGGTCAAACCACAGATCTGTATAAAGACATTACAATATTGGCAGTTTTATTTTCTAACTTTTCCCCCAATGAGGTCCAATATCTTTTTCCAGCTCAGATGCCATCAGTGAATATGTGAAGTTAATATTGCTTTTTAAAAAAAAATAAATTGCTCCAACTCACATAACTTTACACAAATGTATATTAAGCTGCATTTGCCATTCTGTTGCCTTTTCAGTCAGTCTGGTGATCTCCTTCTGGAGCGCTTCACAATCCCTTCTGGGAGTTGGCACCCTAAATCATAGAATCACAGAACTGGAAGGGATCCCGAGGATCATCTAGTCCAACCTGCTGCAATGCAGAAATATGCAGCTACCCTATGTGGGGATCAAACCTGCAATTTGGCATCATAAGCACCATGCTCCAGCCAACTGGTATCATCTACATCTCACATCTCTCCATTGTGAGAACTGTCCAGTTTATTCCTGATTTTTCCTTTCTACTCCTTAATCAGTTGCCAGTCCAGAAAAGGGCATATCCTCATCCCCTGACTGCTGCATGCCTATGAATGACCTTGGAGCCCTGTTGTTCAGGTACCAGCCCCAATTCAGTAGCAAACCCTGAAATATTTCATGGTGTGTTCTGACCCCTCCATTGATTCTCACTCCAGGTCCTTCCACCCTTAGCATCTATTCCAATGCTCCCTTTCCTCTTGGCCACTGTGTGTTGTTTTTTTAAAAATAATATTTATTACTTTTAAAACTTACAAAAAAGAAAGAGGGGAAAAAAGACAAAAAGAAAAAAAAACAAGAAAGGGAAAAAACAATACAATACAATATATAAACAATACAAAACACAACATTAACACATTGACCTAAACAAAACAAAACAAAACAAAAACAATTTAAAAACATACATCATACCATTTCAGTACTCTATCTTTCATACCCTTGTTTCATCGACCTCCTCTCACCTCCCTTTTTGTATTCCACTTCTATTAATTGTTTCAGCAATTCCTTTCCATCTTTCTCTATTTTCTGTCATATAAATATCTTAACTTATTTTTACCCTTATTTTCCATTAATGCTATAATGCTTAACTCCTTATAACATTTCTACTAAAGCCATAAGATTTCATTCCAACATTTTTCTAACACTCAGTAATTTTACAATATTTCTATTTCTAAAAATAAACTTTAAACTTTTTCCAATCTTCTTCCACCATCTCTTCTCCCTGGTCTTGGATACTGCCAGTCATTCGTCAATTCCATATAGTCCATCAACCTGGTGATCTTCTGTCCAAGGCTCTTAACTCTTTTCCAAGTCCCTTCTGCAGGTCTTCTTCATATTTATACATGCACTTTACTTTGTCTTCTACTGATCTTGTTCTTATTTTCCTTCCTTTGATACTGAAGAGCAGATCTCAGGGAAGCTCCAACCTAGCAATGCTTTTATTCCTTCTCGACAGGTCAACCAAATCTCCATGGTTAAATCTAAAATCCATAAGATATTTCAGGACATATTTCAAAATTCCTCCAAATCTAAAGGCCCCCACAGCTCCAATCTCCTCACGACCCAAGTCCAAATCCCAAAAGTCAGTAAATCCCTGCATGAAGGGATCTATCCAACTTTCCTTCTCCAGTCCAGGCAGGGCTCCGATCCTCAAAATCTGACTTTTTCTATATTCAATCATAAAAGGCCTCAACTTATAGTCCTCAATTTGCCTCTGTAAGGCTGGGGCTCCCACTTGTATTACTTTAGGTTCAACAACAGCAACTTTCTCCTTCGCCTTCTCGATAGTTTGCCCTGTCAAAGTAGATTCCTGTATCAGATCCTGAATAATTTATGTATTGATGTTCACTTTTTGTCCCAAATTAGTCACTTTTTGTCCCAAGTTAGTCACTTTTTGTCCCAAGTTATCAATTTTAGTAGTCATAACATCTGTCTTTTTGTGGAGTTGTTCCAACGAGTGACTTATCTTGCATAATGCAATCACTAAAGCTTATTCTGTCGACATTCTCAAATAGTCCAAGGTCAATCCCTGATTCTCACAGTCTCTTACTTGCAGCTGGTTCCCCCAGCTCAGCTCTTAAAACAGTTTCAAAAGGCTCCCTCTAGAGGGAAACAGTTTCTATTTGTGTCAATCCTTTTAAGCACAGTTCAAACAGTAAATATAGTTTCAATTTTCAGTTACTTTTCCTCCTTTTTAAACACAGAAGAAGACAATGGAAACAATATATTTCTCTTATTTAGCTAACTGTCAAGATACGTTCTATTCACAGCCAATGAACTTCAAAACGTCAATCTTACTGGCAGCCCCTTTCCAGGTTCAGAGCGGTGGTGATTTATTTTTCATCACTCTCTCCTGCAGGCTTGCGCGATCCAAAATTTTCCCCCTCTTCTCCTGCTTCCAAGGGGGGTTTAATAGTTTTAATCGATGGAAGTTTAATCCTTTGCGGAAGACTTTCCAAGACCTTAGCTTGCAGCGTCTTTGCTTCAATCTATTTACAAAAGGGGAAGGCGGACTTCCTGTTTGAAACCTTCCCGTTTCGGTGCCAAATTAAGACATTTATAGATCCAATTTTCCGTTCTACTCACGGGTAGTTGTTTAAAATCTAATTGTCCACAGGAAAAAGTCAGTGCTCTCCGGCAACAGCAATGCGGCTTCACTCCGTGAAAGAAGCAATCAATTTGAAGCACCGCGCCGCTCACCCCACATCACTCCGGATCCCCGAAACCAGGTCTCCCCGCGAGTAGAGGAGGCGCAAAAGGTGCTAGCCAAATCCCATGTTCACAGGCTTCTCCCGCCTGTGATTTTTAGTGGGTCTCTGCCTTCGCCGTGGCGGCCACACCCTGTTTCCACGGAGTAAATTCCTCCCGATCAGAGGAATTCCGCCATTGCCAGAGGCGCTAACCCGGAAGTCTCCCTCTTGGCCACTGTGTTAAGGCACTATGGCTAGCAGCTACAACAAAAGCTATGCCTCATTCTAAGTTACAGCTGCTCACTTTTCTGAAAACCTTTTCAGGCCAAGTTCACTTTGCTTTGGCATTTTTTTGCCTGGAGATAAAGTGGCTGAAATCCACTCCCCGACCCCACAAATATTGCATATGAAAGGAATAAAATACAACCCCCCCCTTTTTTGCACTTCACTGCATATAAATAGAGTAACACTTCCCCAAACCATCCCTTCCATTTACTCAGCTCCTTGCTCTTGCTGTTTCCACCCACTGCAAAGATACACACAATAGATGAAGCAGGAAAACTGGTTAAAATAGAAACAGGCATCATTTATTCCATATAATCAGCCAGAAGAAAACCGACAGGGATGGGGGAGGTGAGCATAGGACTGGAGAGGACACGAGAATATGGTATAAGATACAGCCTCAGAATTGTAGGTCATGGGTAGGCAAACTAAGACCCAGGGGCCGGATCCAGCCCAATCACCTTCTAAATTCGGCCCACAGATGGTCTGGGAATCAGCGTGTTTTTACATGAGTAGAATGTCTTCTTTTTATTTAAAATGCATCTCTGGGTTATTTGTGGGGCCTGCCTGGTGTTTTTACATGAGTAGAATGTGCCAGACTGGACTCTCCTGTATTGGAGAAGGCTCTGCAGATCCAGGCAGACTCTACGTTTCCCCAGTATGGAATGTCTCTTGGGTCCGCACATGTATTTGGAGTCTTGCGCAATATTTGGAGACTTCTGGGTGGGCCCTCAGTTACATCAGGCAGGTGGTGTTGAGTGAACATGAACCCTGGCCAGGACTCAGACCTTAATCTCTGGTTGACAGTTCAGTGGATGGATGCTGCCTCTAGGGTTCAAGTGTGGCAAGACCATATCCTCTCCCAGCCTGTTCCTCCAGATACTAGGCTCTTTAGGTCCTTTGTGACTAACCCTTCCCAGTCCTGCTGTGGTGATACATTTGTTAGTTTTTGCATAATGAAGACCTTTCTCCTGAAGTGTGACTCAGCCATTTTATGGAATATTAATTGTACAACTGTAAGAATGGTTTTGTTGTTTTTAAAGCCTATTTTTTGTGTTTTACATACACTGCTTTAAGAGCCTCTGGCCATGAAGCGGTTTATACCTCCATAAAATAAACAAGTAAATAAGCAGAATCAAATCATTTTGGTGCCAAGCGTTTTGGTACCCTGCTGAAATATGATGGAGGTGGTGCTGTTTTAAGCACAGAGAATCGCCTATATATTAGAGGAGTTGCTCTATTGCTCTGTAGCAGTAGCAGCATAAAAACTACAGGGGCACTTTAGGATTGAAAAGCGGCAACAATAGGCAGGTGGGTTAAATCATCCCCCCAATGCTCAGATGATGTGCAGTATTCATACTCTAGCAACCCAGAAATATTTGGGGTTTCTGTTGTCAATTCGGCCTTTGTTAGCATGCTTCCTGATTCAATACACGTTCACTCAGAGTGAATTGCCATTGTGTTCAGTTGGCTTTAGGTAAGTATTCATGGGACCGCAGCCTTTGTTTATCCTCGTGTGTATATTTGCATCGTAAGTCACTGTTGAAGGGTAGGCTGTTGTCACCGGACACTTGCCAAAAACTGAGGCAGGCTCTCCCTGCCTCTCCATTAGCAGCCTCGTGTGTGCAATCTACACATCCATTGTTCCCTGGTTTCCTGCTAACAAAGACTCTGGCCAGAAATCCAATGGTAACTGCCAGCTGAAGCAACGGGCAGTCACCTATGGCTGGTATTGCTGAGTTATGCGCTTAGAGCATCCCAGAGGTTAGTCAGCCTCTACAGGTCTTAAGCTTGCTGAGAGAGCAGCCTGGTCTCGTTCCCAGGCCAGCAGTTCCCCCTAGTGGCTAATCAGAACATGCATTCCTACTTGAACCAAAATAATCACAATTGACAGACCTTTGCTCCCAAGAAGCTAAAGTCCTTTTTTAGTTTGTTAAGGGTTTCTGGGAGTTGTCACTTTTTGAGGAGAAAGCTGCAGTGCTCAGAATCCTTTGCAGGAAAGAATGTGCTTCAAACATGCTTTCAAGGTAAAAGGGAAAGGGAAAGGACCCCTGGATGGTTGAGTCCAGCCAAAGGCGACTCTGGGGTTGCGGCGCTCGTCTCGCTTTAAGGCTGAGGGAGCCAGCGTTTGTCTACAGACAGCTTCTGGGTCAGCTGTCTAAACCGCTTCTGGTGCTTCTGGTGCAACGGAACACCGTAACAAAAGCCAGAGCGCACAGAAACGCCTTTTATCTTCCCACCACAGCAGTACCGATTTATTTACTTGCATTGGTGTGCTTTCGAACTGCTAGGTTGGCAGGAGCTGGGACAGAGCAACGGGAGCTCACCCCATCTCATGGATTCGAACCACCAATCTTCTGATCAGCAAGTCCAAGAGGCTCAGTGGTTTAAACCGCAGCGCCACCCACTCCCTTTTTAAAGGTATAGATTGTGTGTATGTAGCCTGTGTTTTTAGTCATTGGTGGTCTCCCCTAACAGGAATGCTCCCACTCAAAACTCTGACCAACTTTAGCCAGGAGAAGACAAATAAGGAGAAAAGAGTGGTGATGATCCCTGATGTAGCCTATAAGACAGAACTGTTTGATGTTGCAGCTGTAAAATTAGAAGCCTCATGAATTACTTCTTCCTTTACTTGCAGTTTGTCTTATTTGGACTTGCATCTTATCATCACTGAAATGAATTCGTTTGTTCATCTTTTGGAGATTGTCTAGATATGCAGTATTGTTTTGGGATGATCAGCCACTTTAAACAAACCAATAAAAGTAACGGAACCAAACTGAAATCCTGGAGAGCTGCTGGGCTAAATGGACCAATGGTTTGACTCATTTTAGGCAGTTTCCAAAGCTGGTGCGAAATAACTAAAGAACAGCAACCAGATGATTTAACAGAAGGGCAATATGCAATGGCAGGAAGTCTACTGTGTGACTGTTAACTAAACACTGGTTTCTCTATAGAGCCGTGAGAGTGATCTCTGCAATTGATTCGCTTTACCCTTTGTATTAGGGAGCTTATTTTAACTGCTCTGATTCATTGTTCCCGAGATATTTTTAAAGCAGTGCACATTTGTTATATCCTGAAAAGGGGGTGTTCGGCCTTTGTGAAAGCAAAATGAGAGGCCAAGGGCTCAATAAAGCCAATGTAGCACAGCTGTGTTTAATAACGTATATTTCACCACAGGGATGACTAAACACAAGAAACGTTGTTTGCCTTCAGCCAAAAACACTCAATATGAACAGTCCAGTTTTCAGAAACTGCTTCCGCCTTCCTTGGATTTTAGTTTTATTAATTTGCCATTTGCTTCGTCAATTTGGCTGATTTAGGAAAGGCCTTATGTCTAATATTGTTCAGTTGGGATGATGAATGTATACAAAAAAAATGATTTTATTGGATTAATTATCTTTATGTCCTAGAAAGTGAAAACTTGGGGGAAATTTCACACATTATTCTAGAAAACCAGGGGCATTCCAGTCACAAAACACATTATTATTATTATTATTATTATTATTATTATTATTATTATTCTCATCATCATCATCATCATTAATTCTATACTGCCCTTCATCCAAGGATCACAGGGTGGTTTATATTATAAAAACATGGAAATGCATATCATAATAACAAGCAAAACAATATCCCACAGCACAGTTTAAAAGGCCATAGATTGTTTACATAGGCAAAGGTCTGGGAGACATTAGCATTCCTGTTAGCATTCCTGAGGAGCGTATTCCACAAGCTGGGAGCCACCACAGAAAAGACCCATGCTTGTGTTGCCACCCTCCAAAGCTTTCACGGAGAGGGCACATGAAGAAGGGCCTCAGGTGATGACTGCAGGGTGTGGGTGGGTTCATAGGGGGAGAGGTGCTCCTTGAGGTACTGCCAACTTGAGCTGTGTAAGGCTTTATAGGTTGAAAACAGCACTTTGAACTGGGCCCAGAGGCTAATTTTCAGCCAGTGCAGTCAGGCCAGGATTTGTGTTTTAAGTTCAAATCATCTTCCCCAGTTAGCAAAGGGACCACTGCATTCTGCACCAGCTGAAGTCTCGGGACTGTTTTCAGAAGCAGCCCCACGTATAATGTGTTACAGTCATGTAACCTAGAGGCCGTGGCGTAGTTAGCTGCTCGGGTGCCCAGTGCGGCACGCGTGTCCTGCAGCCAGGGGCAGGGCAAGCCGCCCATGGGGGCGGGGCAAGCCAAGGCAGGGCGCGCTGTGTGGAGCCTCTCCACAGCCACCCCCTCGGCTGTAGGGTGGCTGAGGCGGTAGGCAGACGCAAAGCCCATGCTGCTCGAAAAAGCAGTGCGGAGCTTGCAGGCAGTCTGCCTGCCGCCTCCCCCTCAGGAGAGACGCGTGGCTCAGGAACGTTGCAGGCCCTGCATGGCACAGGCACATGTGGCGCCCAGTGCCCCCTGCCTCACCTAGCTACCAGTGGCATAGGAAGGGTGTGTGTGGTGGGTGCAGGAGTTATTTTTCCAAAAAAAAAAGTGTCGTGAGCCCAATTTTTATTTATTTATTTTAAAAACACATAGCTTTGCCATTTTGTCACCCCCCTCAGTGATGACAACCGGGGCGGACCGCACCCTCCACACACCCCTTCCTACGCCACTGCCTAGAGGCTACCAGAACACCTAGCACAGAAGTTAGGCTGTCCAGAAAGGGCCAGAGCTGAGCCACCAGCCAAAGCTGTTTGTTCCATGTGAAGTAGGCCACAATATAGTGTAACAGATTTTCTGCCAAACATAACACCCGGGGGGCGGGGATGGATATGCACAATCTGTTTGTGCTACAAACCTTTACTCCGGAAATATCACAAGATACTTGCAGAAGTATAGTAAGGTCAAGACCTAGTCTACCTACCTGATTTACCTACCCAATGGCAAATAGACTGTGTAGCATTGTATTCCACCAACCAAATCCATTCTAAAGAAATTCTATAACCAGGCTCAAACCGCAAGGATGAGTTGCTGATGATAGAATCCTAGTTCTATATAGGCAACTTGCAACATTCATGCATTTAGCTTGCACGTTTAATGTGCTTGGCAAAAAAAAAAAGGCAGCAAAAATGGGATGAGTGTCTGGGGGGGGGGGGGACTTTGGAAATCCCACCTGCTATTGCACCCAATATGCTTTGAGTATATGCAGTTTTGGCTTTATGTGCTATCCCCATAATGTAACCACCGCATAAATTCAAGGTTGCCTGAATTACCATAAAACAAAAACAACTATTGGTGTCTTTGAGTGCAGCATGGACTGTCACTGCAGCACCAGCTATTGGCTGGCACCTGTGATGTACAGTTAATTATGCATCCATAATTATATAAAATGACTCTTGTTTATAAATGTGTCATGTGTGTCATCCGTATACATGTACACACACTGACCACCTTTTAATACTTGCTTGAGTCAATGATCATTGAAACTGAACTCTATGCAATTACTTCTAAAACCAAGTTAATATGTAAGATGCACAAACATTAGTCATTCAGTGCCGTGCACAAGATTTTTTATCAATCAGATAAAACAGCCATGGGGATAAGTGAGGAAGCTGGATGGGAGGCAGGGAAGTATTTGTTCTGCCATGGAAAATTTAAGACTAAGTTGTGTTTTTTTAATCAGTATATAAAGTGAGCCAGGCTGCATGCTTCACTACCTTTGAGACATTTTAGCCCCAAAGGTAAATTGCTGAGAAAGTTTATTAGCAGCTAAAAAGAGAGCTGCAGAATGAAAGTGCTATTTCAAACTATTGCATTGATTGCTGCAGTAATAGTGTAATATACTAGCGCATAGCTACAATAAGTTAGAAAGACTGTGTCTGCAATAATAATTTGGATTTACTTCCCTGAAATGACCCCAGCAAAACTCTTTTTCTTTGTTTTGTGTTAAAGGATGGTGGACTGACTAGGGTTGAAGAAAATTGTTTCAAACTGTTTTTTGACATTCTCTTTTAATTGTTGTAACCTGCCCTGTGACCTTGGGGTGAAGGGCTGTCAAATAATAATGATGATGGCACCTGATGAAATATGCAGGCAATAGGAAGTGGCAGGGCACCTCCAGAAAAAGCACTTTTCTTTTCACATGGTCATATGGAACATTCTTTATCTATTTAGATCGGCATTCAGCTAATGCCAACTGCAAAATAAATTTTAAAAACTCAGGCAATCAAGATCATGGCACATTAATCAACAGAACCAAGGCCACATAACTTCAAAGTAATGAGGTGGCTTGAGGATGTCAGATGCTCTGTTTTCCAGGACAAGATCTCTGTGTGGCATGAATACACAGTATATATATATCTCCTTAGTGATTTGACAACTCTTAATGAGTTCATTTGAATGTCACTGTTTGCTACATCGTTGTTGGTTATTTAAAAGAAGATCTCAAATAAATATCTCCATAATTTTAACGTATATTAGAGAATGTGATGGCTTTCCTGCACTGCTAGACGAATGAGGTCTCTAGTCCTTATTATCACTGAATGTCATGTCACGTTTAAAGATGGAAGGAAGCCATAAGCCTGTCTCTCCAAATGTCAAAAGTCTCTCAGTTGCCCAAATGGCGACCTTCCCCTGCCCTGCTTCCTTCATTAAAAGATGACCCAAGTATGTTCTCTCCATCTGTTTCAACCTCCAAGCCAACAAGACAGCTATTACTTGCCTAAAAATACCCACCAGTTAAAATAATAAAGCTTATGCATTGCATTTCATATTTAAGGGAATTTGATATAGAAATAACTAATCAGAAATACAGTATGGACATGGCCAGGGGATAGAAATGGAAACAGTATTAAGAAGCTCATTCAAGCTCTATCTATAAATAAGTAACCATTATTGATCAAGCATTATTGAACTAGCAAAATGAATTTCAATAGGGACACATGTAAGGTTGTACACGTAGTCAGGGGCAACCAGCTGCACCAGTATAAGGTGGAGGACACCTAGCTTGCCGGTAGTACATGTGAAAATGATTTAGGGGACTTAGTAGACCACATGAGTCAACAGTGTGATGCAGCAGCAACAAAAAAAAGCTGTTCTGCCTTGGTGAGACAACATCTGGAATACTGTGTGTGCAGAGGAGGGTGACCAAGATTATCCAAGGTCTGGAAACCAAGCCTTCTGAGGAACAGTTGAGGGAGTTGGATATGTTTAACCTTGGAAAGAGAAGACTGAAAGAAGATATGATAGCCATCTTCCAATATCTAAAGGGCAACATAGCCATAGTCAGGGATGGTGAGAATTGTAGTTCAAAACATCTGGAAGGCACCCCTGTTCTGGACCATCTTTCCAAATCCCTTGCACCCTTCCCATTGGAAAGCCAAGTTGGGTTCAAAATGCTGAAACTACAGTAAAACTAAGAATAGGGCAGATGATGCCTCAACCCCTTGTTCATTTAGTTACTGTGTGTGTGTGTGTGTGTGTGTGTGTGTGTGTGTGTATACTGTGTGTGTGTATACTGTGTGTGTGTGTGTGTGTGTGTGTATATATATATATATATATATATATATTCTCTCTCTCTCTATATATGTATATATTCTATTTTAAAATCACTTTTGAGATGGGATGACTAAACTATGATACTTTGAAAATGACTAACCATTTAAAAATGCATTTTGCGACTTGTGATTTGTTTTATTTTCAGCTCATTTCTTGAACTGAATTTGCCTTTTTAGCTAACTGATATGTTCAGCTCCTTTTTTCTGGATAGTCACTGTCAAGTTAGAAGCCACCAGCATATATGTAAAGCTAGCACACGCGCACACACACACACACGCACACACACACACACACACACATACACACACACCCCATCCAGTTTTGTTTTGTTTTGTTTCTGTTCCAGTGTCGATCACCGTACACTAAAGTTGGAACTCGCTTATTAAGGCTGCATTCCTAAACATACTTATCTGGGAGCAACTCCCATAGAATTAAATGGAACTGATGTAGACATGCATGGCAGTGTGCTAATTGTCTAGTCTTCTACTTTGGAGAGCATCTTCCAAAGTTTACAGAGACTACATGAAATTTTATCCACCTGAATAGTTTTGTTTCATCTGAAAACTCAAGGGGTTCTTGGGAAGGGATGGATTCCCCTGAGCTCTGGAAGAGAACAGGATAAAGATGTAATTAATAAATGTAATAATAGCAACCTAGCTCTTTAAGTTATACAAGAGCTTCTAGACATTGGGGATAATTTTGTTCACTCTGCATTTTTAAACATTTTAATTCATGCAACCCAGACGAAGGCTGTGTATACACTCCTGTTTATTCTGCATCTTGTGCCCCCCCCCCCCTACTGGTTTGGAAAGTGGTGTAAACATGGCAGTTAACCACAAGCCATATATATCCTGTATCCTGTTTTTTTAAAAAAAAATGAAATACTACATGCTGCTGCATTTTCTCCCAGTTTTGATATGAATTGAAAAAAGAACAACCTAGCTGCATTTAAGCCAATAATGTCTACAGCCTAATACACAAATCTTTTTATACTTTGCAGATCTAATCTTTTTATGTTTCGTAGATCTCTGAATTTCACAGTAGTTCTTGGCTCACTAAATGTACCAAGATGTATAAAATATGTATAAAGTATGTATTTTAGGATAAATCTATTCAGAAATGTGTGTGTTGATATTAGATGCATATTTAAGTACTATTATAAAAAATAGTATTTATTTTTTTAAATTGCAGATTGATGCAAAAATAAAATGGAATGAACAGATGCAAAAATTACACAAAGTGGAAATAGATTGATCTGTCCATGTTTAACAGGAATGTTTACAGAAAGAAAACCCAGGAACTAAATTTCATATACATATTAAATGGAAGCCAGCTAGTAAATTTCAGCACTTTTCAGAAGAGTTTGCAGAAGTTCATGACAGATGGAAAGTTTCAAAATAGGCATGTGCTATTTTGAACAAATACTTTAAAGAAGGGGTCTGTGGTTGACAGAAAAACTAAAGATCTCAACAACAAAACCTATCTGCAGTTACATTGCTATGGAGAATCTTGCTTGTTAAGGTTCTTCGACATCATACAGGCACTTAATTCTCTAACAGAAGTTGGAATGCTTTTTATTTTCACTACATAGGGTTATTGGCTCGTTTCAGAGGAGTCCCTGCTGTTTGCTATTGCAAAGCCAAAATAGAAGGAACCAGGCAGAGATACAGAGATATAGATGGGAAATTATTTGTGCTGAGCCACTGACATACTGAGGCATTGATAACAAGTTCTAGTACTGCTTCCTATCAAAGGAGGATGGAGCCAATACTGTAGTAATTTGTCATTATAGAATGAAATATTGTCTCCAATTATTATGGGTTGGAACTAAGACTCCAGCCTTAAGCTTCTTGTGCTTTTTTACATTTTCTTATGTTGTGTGTCAGCCTGTTCAGGAATAAATAGTGTCTTGTTTTGGGCATGCAAAGTGAGTAACCTTGCTTTATACTAAAAAGAAGAAGAAGGTAACAGTGGCAACAAGAATGATACCTGCATTTATACTGACCAGGCATACCAGAAGTACCACAGCAGTCACCAAAGAGGAAGGAGATTACCCCAGAAGCTGAGCTTATGAGAATCACTGACAATTCTGAACTTGGACATTTGGGGCCATTCACAAAAACTGCTGATCAGGAAGTCAAGAGACCCCAGTAATGGACAGAAACCCCACAAGCTAGAGAGACTTCTGTGGTTTTTTCTGGGGGGACGCAGGGGTACGCATACCCCTAAACATTTGTGAATCTAAGTTTGGCCTCATTGGGGAACAGTATTTCAATATGAGTAGGAAAATGAGAGTAACCCCTACACATTTTTTTAAGAAAAAAAGCACTGCCTACACCTGAGGAGAAGTGTTATTCGTTATTTGTCCTTTGAAGGACTTCATGTGAGTTGTGATTTAGGTGGGGACAGAATGTAGTAATTAGGAATTATAGAGTTAAATAGTGGGAGGAATTCAATGCCACACTTGTGATCATTCCATTAGACCAATCATTTCAACTTGCCAAATGGAACAATCCCCCCATTTCCTCCCCAGTGCACATTTTTTGGGGGTTCTTCTGACCCCCGAGCTAATTTTGGGGGGATGCAGGGAGTGTATGGAGGAAGGATGGGGAAGCCTTCTTGTGCAAGCAGAAGTCCTTGTGTAGAGGATTGGCTGACAGGACTCAATAGGTGAATGTCGCCTTATGTCCTCAACTATTATTGGTTGGAGCTAAGTCTCCACCCTAGAAAATGCCATCTAGAGAACTCGAAAGCTTGCACAATACTTTGAAATATTTTAGTTGGCCTAACAGGAACCACCTATACTGAAACCTTTGTCCTTGATTACTGAACACCTTTACAAACACATTCACATTTCTTGCCATCCTCTAAATAGCAGAGGTTTCGGGTGATTTGATTCCTTCTGAGTGTGTTTTGAGGGATTGAGTGTGTTTAATGAGTTCCAGAAAGAATAGAATCAAGGTTGATATGTTGCATATGTTTTTACACAAAAACATTTCTAACTGACAATTAGAATATATTTACCGTATTTTTCGCCCTATAGGACGCACTTTTTCCCCTCCAAAAATGAAGGGGAAATCTGTGTGCATCCTATGGGGCGAATGCAGGCTTTCGCTGAAGCTTGGAGAGCGAGAGGGGTCGGTGCGCACCGACCCCTCTCACTCTCCAGGCTTCAGGAAGCTATCAGCAAGCCTGGGGAGTCCGCGGGAGTTCCCGCAGGGCTCCTTAGGCTGTGCATAGCAGCCTGCTGCCCAGAGCGCAGGGCGCGCTGAAGCAGAGTTCCCCGCGCTTCGGGCAGATATCCGCAGCCTAGGGAGCCCTGCGGGAGTTCCCGCAGGGCTCCCTAGGCTGCGCATAGCAGCCTGCTGCCTGGAGCGCGGGGCGCACTGAAGCTGCAGCTGGGGGGGGAATTTTTTTTTTTCTTTATTTCCCCCCCCAAAAAACTAGGTGCATACTATGGGCCGGTGCGTCCTATAGGGTGAAAAAGACGGTAGTTATACCTTGGCCCATTCTAAAGGCTTGAAGCAGGTAAAATGCATTAATCTAACAAGTGCTAACACCACAAGCTATATCCCAGCTCCCTAAAACCACCCTGACTAGAAAGAACATACAATGTTTTCAGAATATGACCCAAGTTCAGTGAGGTTATGGATGTGGGAAGCCAAATTTTATAGCTGTCGGAAAACCACCTAGAACTCCTCTACATACCCTAGAGTAAAACCAGAGCCATGCAAGATTAGCTGACAGTAACATTTGCTTCTGTGATCAGAGAACCAGTGAGCATTGGGACTGGATCTACCCTGACTGTTGTAACATTATTAGAACAATATTAGATATACCGATCTAAAACATCACATGGCATTCAGTACTGCTAAAAGTTCCTCCTTAACATCTGTAACCACACAGTTGCCCTTACTGCTGGTTCCTGGTTACTCTGCAGTGCCCTCTGGTGTTACATTTTAATAACACATTATTAATGTTACAAGCAATATATTAAGATAAACATTATTTAACCCTTCCTTAGCGTTCTAGATTCAGGTAGGTAGCTGTGTTGGTCTGACACAGTCAAAATAAATTAAAAAATTGTCCAGTAACACCTTAGAGTATCTGAAGAAGTGTGCATGCACACAAAAGTTTATACCCAGAACAAACTTAGTTGGTCTCTAAGGTGCTACTGGACAATTTTTTATTTTTATTTTTTTCTTCCTTACCGTTATAAACCATGAGTGTAGATCCACCCTGGGAGTGATATTTGGTTTCCCTATATCAGGATAGGGAGCCTTTGGCCTGCCAGCTGTTGTTGGACTACAATTCCCATTATCCCTAACCATTGTGACAGAGCCTGATGGGAGTTGGAGTGCAATAACATCTGGTGGGCCACCAGCCATGACGGTTATGTTGTACCTCCAATGTTAGAGGCAGTATACCAATTGCTGAGAATAACAATTGGAGAAGCTGCTATTGCATTCTATTTCTGCTCTTTTTAACGCCACAGGTTTTCCATCCCTGCCTTATATGAATAGTCCCAGGTAACAAACAAACAAAAAATGTTCAAGGTGAAGCACTGGCATGATTACACCGTCCATTTTGGGGTTTTAATCTATCCTGTTTCTGTCAGCCATAAGGGATATATGTATGTGTCACCTAGCCAAGAACTTGAAAGGATCTCAGATGGGAATTCATTCCAAGATAAGATCTTTCAGCTCTCGAAACCAAGAGGTACCAGGCAATTATTCATCTGGGCAGAACACTTTCAAGCTAAATGAACGAAATTAACCCTGAATACAAAGCCTTGCATGTTAGTTTTGTATATGTGAGACTTACTTTATTAGATGATATTTGACTGACATCCCAATGACTGAAGAGTAACTATTGGCAGTGTCAGCTCTTCCCACAAACCTGAGAAGATTAACTATGGGTATCAGGAACAGTGGTGGCTCGTGAATGTGCCAAGATTGAGTAATTGTATACATTCAGTTTTGAATACTTAGCTTTGCTGATTTTAGAGGAGAAGACTTGATTAATATGCATAGGTAATTTGTTTGCTTTGTATTAGAGATCACCAGTCAGTCAAGAACCTTCTGTCTGCTGTTGATTAGAAATCAAACAGGAAGTGACATGTCTCAACAGAAAGAAAAAGAGTTTTTGGAAATAGGTTTGTTCAACGGGAGGGGATGCTTACCTCTTTCCCTGATTGTCACTTCTCCACTTCAAGAAGCAGCAACTATGGTCATGAAGAAGAAAAAGCAAGGCCTTAAGGACATAACAAGAGACTCCTGGATCAGGCCAATGGCCCATCTAGCATCTTATTCTCACAATGGCCAACTAGATCTGGCAAAATGAAGGCACAGTGGGTGAGCAGTTCCCATGTCCAAGAAATTGCTCAACTGCTGGCTCTTGAGGGAGTTTCAATCTGCCTGAAAGAGCAGAGTCACAATCTGGGGCTGCTTCTGGATCCAGGTCTGTCACTGGCAGCTCAGGTAGCCGCAGTTGCCAGAAGTGCCTTTTACCAACTGCTATTATTATTATTATTAATTACATTTATATATTGCCCTCCATCTGAGAATCTCAGGGCCCTTTACAATATAAAAACACAAAAAATACATTATAAAATGCTACTGGCCACCCCAATCTCTGCTGAGATTCCAGGGGTCTTCTTGGTGCTTAACCAGGATTTGTGTTCCTTTTGAACAAAGCACAGAAGAGACTAGCGTCTATAAGAAATATGGTGTGCCTTACACATACAACCTGGGCTATGATGGAGGAAGGGCAGAACATTACACCCCAACAGGGTCTCTCGTTGCTCCCCTCATAACTTGGGTCCAAAGCAGCAGGCAGTCATGCCCCTGGTCTCTTGGTGCAGCCTCTCCTCGCCAGAATGCATGGAGTTCTGCCTGCTTCCACCTTCTCCTCCCCAGCAACACTTGCAGAAAACAACTGCTCAGTTTAAAAGGGGCACATTTCTTCCTGCGGTGACATCACACCCACCGTTACCCTGGCAAGCTCCTCCTCCCAGTTTACATCATCAAACAATGAAATCCTGAGCCTGGCATTTGTCTCTGCTCACTATCCCTCATCAGAGGAGGGGGTCAAAGTCCTATGCTGCCTACAGGTTGTGTCAATGGCCCATTACTTTCCATTCTACTACATGATGGTTCTTCTCCCCAGGCCAAGAAACAGATTTCAGCCTGCATTTTTACACCGCTAGGCTGTCTTGCACCTGGGTTCCCTCACTGCGAGAAGCGAAGTTACAGGGAACCAGGCAGAGGGCCTTCTCGGTAGTGGCGCCCGCCTCGTGGAATGCCCTCCCATCAGATGTCAAGGAAGTAAACAACTATCTGACATTTAGAAGACATCTGAAGGCAGCCCTTTTTAGGGAAGTTTTTAATGATTGATGTTTTAATGTATTTTTAACCTTATGTTGGAAGCCGCCCAGAGTGGGTGGAGAAACCTGGCCAGATGGGTGGGGTAGAAATAATCTATTATTATTATTATTATTATTATTATTATTATTATTATTATTATTCCAGTTACAGATAGGTAGCCGTGTTGGTCTGCCATAGTCAAAACAAAACAAATTCCTTCCAGTAGCACCTTAAAGACCAACTAAGTCAGTTCTTGGTATGAGCTTTCGTGTGCATGCACACTGTGTATCTGAAGAAGTGTGCATGCACACGAAAGCTCATACCAAGAACTGACTTAGTTGGTCTTTAAGGTGCTACTGGAAGGAATTTGGTTTTTTTTTTTTATTATTATTATTATTATTATTATTATTATTATTATTATTATTACATTTACTAACTCTAGAAATTAGTGGTACCCAGAAGTTTTAGGGGATCTTTGCCTCCTGCAAACCCATAACAATAATAATAAAGAACAAAGCAATACCTTTAAGCAGAGGTTGGATGGCCATCTGTCATGGATGCTTTAGTAAGATATTCATGTATTGCAGGGGGTTGGCTTGGATGACCTTCAGGGTTACCACCCAACACGACAATTCTATGATTCTGTAACAGTTTAAAAAGCCATGTAGAGGGCACATGAAGAAAGACCTCTGATTTAGACTAGAAGATGTGGAATATTGATGTGTGTTTTAATCTGTGTTTACTTTATCACTGATTTTAAATTTCTTGACTGTTTTAAGTAGTTGTTTTTATTGATAACTTTATTCTTTTTGTAAACCACTTTGAGGCTTTTCACAATGAAGTGGCACATACATTTTGTGAAATAAATAATTTACACCACATTTGAAGCGCATGAGAACTGTAGTTCACACACACACACACACACACAGAGAGAGAGAGAGAGAGAGAGAGAGAGAGAGAGAGAGAGAGAGAGAGAGAGAGTTTGATTTTCCAACACCCTTAACAAATTACAACTCCCAGTATTTGAGTTTTTGTAGGGGGGACAACATATGGTTTAAATGCATGGGGTATGTACACAGCCTAGGTTTCAGAGTGTGGGGAACAAAATAGGCAGGTAAATTTCCAGGATTAGCAAAACAGACTGTAATCTCAAAGCATTCTAAACTGACTTTTCCACAGCCCCTCCTTAGAAATCTCTGCAGAAGTTGGCAATGCTTAAATTTCCTTGATCTTATGAGCCTAACCTAGCAGGAAGATTTTAATAACTTTTCTGTGCTATTACTGCCTGTGCCTTGTTTATCACTCTGCAGCACTTAATGGTGATTTCTTTTCATTCCGTTTTTACAACACTGTCTGTCAGAGCACTCTGTACCTTCATGGCGTTAAGCAAGCCAGTACTTCCCCTGCCCTCTTCCAGCCTGGAGCAGAAACGAAGGGCATCTCTGCACTCCAAATCTATTGCATATAGGTTTTATATCAGCTTAACCAGTTTCATTTCTCCCCAAGGATCCTGGAGATTGTAGGGCTAATAATTCTGTTAGTGGCATAGTGATTGGAATTACAGAGACAACTACCTGAAGGCAGAACTTAAGAACTCCTTTGGTTCTCTTTTCTGGGTTAAAGATCCCTTGCTTTTTTCTTGCAGAACGATTCCTCCCAGGTTCCCTGGCTAGAGGAAATCACCACTAAGCCAGTTTAAGTCTGCGTTGGATAAGCCCTAAAGGTTTACAGGTGCTTCATGGGAATTAGGTCAGTAGCTTTGCTGGAAAAGGGAACGAGAGCGGGTGTGGATTCATCCAAGCAGTGCTATGGTCCTGGAGCCAGATATTACCTCCCTGGTTAAGAGACCACAGAGGCCTCACTCTGGCAAGGTATCTCGTTTTATTATATTCAACATTTCAAAATATGATTGAGCGTGCAAACGAAAAGCTGATCTTACGAATGCATATTGGTGCTCTTATTGTGGGAGAGCCAAATGTCATGCTGTTGTGTGATCATTTCTAGATATCCGAGATCGAATGTGGCCCACCCTTTTGGGGGGTATACTTTGATCCGCAAAGTGGGAGTAAAGATACAGTGTCATGACTGTGAGTAGGCCGGGGCCTTGGATTATTCAGCCCTGATGAAATAGCCAGGTTGCGTTTTGTCTGCATCCTTTTTTTATATGAGATGCTTTTGATGAATTACTTTGCTGCGAGACCAGTTCTGCATAAGTCTTAGGTCCATAATGCAGTATCTCTGGTCCCGCTCAGCTCTGGGAGGAAACAGGAAGGGTGGGTGTCAACCATAGGTAGGCCTGCATCAACTCCCCCCCCCCCAAAAAAAAAAATAGGATGAAAGATGACAGCATAGTTTATATGTGTAGATGCAAATTTAAAGAGACCTACAGTAATTTAAACTGAAGTACAATAATAGTCTTATAGTGGGGGACATTCTGAACTGCTGTGCTTGTTCCGGCACTAATCCCGGTGCCGAATATTGATGTGCAACTTCAAGGCCCCTGTTCTCCATTAGGGCTCTTTTAATTCGGACTTGGGCTGTCCTTTTAATTCAGAGTGAGACACGTGGCTGCTCTTGGCTGCGATCCATGTGAGAATCTTGGCACCTGTGATGCATTACTAAGGAGGAATCCAAAGTTTCTGAGGAAAGCCCAATGCTCAGCTGAGAGGTGTGGGGGTGGAGAAAAGATTGGTTATCAAGAAGGCGAACAAATGCAAAGAAGCCTGTTAAATAAATCATCTTTTAAATCAACCTTTGTTCATTTGAAATGTAGCTGTGCATACTGGTACAGCAGCATGAGAGACTGCAGAAGAAAATTCTGAGGGCAAACTACACAAGCAGGTAAATTTTTTTCCCTGACTTCTCTCCTTCAGATTTTGTTGTGTGTTGTTGTTGTTTTTTAAATGATTGCTGGATTTTGGGTCAAGGTTCCTGCCTTATCACTTTCATGTAACTCTGAGAGCTAGAAACTTGTGTGTAATATATATGCAAATGATAAGAATCACTGGAATCCATCTGATTCCACATGCTGAAATTTTATTTATTTATTTAGAGTTTCTCAAATTTGATTGCACTATGTTTATTAAAAGTGTGTGCCCCTTTTATTGCAAATTAGCTATGAAAAGAAGGAATAAGCACACATTATGCTGACTGTGCATAGATCATAAGGGAGTGGGATCATGCTTGCTGGCTTCCTAGCCTATGCACACCTGTAAATGAGCTTGCTTGCATTACAGAGCCCTGTCTATTCTGTTCCTGATCGCATTTGGGCTCTCACACATGTTATGATGAACATTTGTAGAGGGCAGAGGTGGGACCCATGGGGTGATCCTGCTCCCACCTTCAACAAAACATAGGAAGACCCTATAGATAGTACTTGTCAAGCAAGTGGGCTTGTATTAAGCTAGAACTGCTAGTTTGTGGTTGGAGCTTTTTTTATATAAAAAAATGCAGGTGTTCGTTTTATTAAATAATATGACTAGGGAGCCAGGAATCAGCTGTTCAGTGGTAATTAGAATGACAAGAATAATACGTGCAGGGAAGCAGAATGCCACTTAGTCCAATCTTCCACTCATTAACCATCATCTCTTTACATATTAACTACATCATCTAGATTATAGTATACTACCAGCAAAGCAGGGGTGAGCAAAGTACACAATTATTACAGAGCACTGGAACTGCAGCATCATTACTAAGCTGCCCTGCTCCTCTGGAGTGGGGAACAGGTTCAGCAGAATTTAACTTAGCTTATTAGCCAACAACTATTTGTGGTTACCACCTATCCCTTACCCTTGCACAGTGGGAGGACTCAGGCAGAGAACTTGGTCTTTCAGTTAGCACTGGGCTTTGTAAAGAGGTTTTACCCTTACCTCAAATAGAATAAGAGCTCATCTCTCCTCTAAGATATCCCACCTGAGCCCAATGAGAATATTGTTCCATTTCTGGTTGTCCCCTCAACTCCTTCTAATAGAAGTGTAGTCAATAAGAAAAAGAGAGTCTTCTCCACCATGGCATCTGGATTATGAAGTATTTGCCCCAGAGAGCTTCATCCGGCTGCCCCCCCCCCCCTTCATTGCCTGCTTTTAAGAGGCCACTGAAAAATGTGTTATTTGAGTTTGTGTATTTCTTTGATTTTCCTATGATTGTTTTCCCCCCTGCTGTTTTTATTTGTTCTGGTTAATTTTTTGTTCCATTTCATTTAGTTACGATGTGTTAAGATAAAACACGATAAGCTGCCTTGAAGTAGGCATTTTGCCTAGAAAGGAATGTGCATTTTACTATAAATAAACCTGCAAGCAGCGTGCATGAGAGACTCCTGTTATTTCTTACCTTTTCCAAACAACAGTTCAAAGGCCTCTTTTCTCAAGCCCTCTTCAATTTACTGTATAGGAACTCCGGGAAAAGAGAGAGGATTTTTTGTGCTATATGCTGGATGGAGGGATGGTTGCCATTCATTTGTTCTGGCAACCAGATTTGTGGAATCCTGCCTATGAATTCTATGCTTTCTTTCATCATATGCCTAAGATTTGCTTTCTCACACTGGGCTCACACTGCTGGCTCTGCTGAATAAGCTGCACACTATCCCCGATTTCTGTGTGTTATCTATAGTTATCTGCAGGGGGGAAGCCAACATGCATAGGCTTCCCCCCTAAAGACATCCATGAGTAGCATGTGGACATCTGGAGTACAACTGAGAGATGCCATGTGGCTTTGAAAGCAGGATCAGTGGCATGGCCCCACTGCCCCTTGGACATACAAATAATGAGGGAACTAAGCTGTCACTGTAAGAGATGCTGTGGTCCTCGCCAGCCCTGTGATAGCCTTGGCTAGTTGGTGATTCAGTCAATATGTGTTTGTGCTGTATAAGAGGCCTGAACCAAGTGTGAGTTGCTATGTGCAAATGAGAGGGAATGATAAACAATTAAAAGAAATCATTAATGAGTAGCTTGTGTCGTTTATTCTAGTAATGTGTGATGTCTACATAGTATTTTCAAAGAAAATTTTTGCTAAAGTGCTATGAATAATCAGGGCATCAATTTATCTCTCATAGAAAAATAATCCAGATTAATCAGTATCTTCTTCTCTGTCCCCACAAAAAAATCAAAACCTGGAATTGTCTCTGTATTTCTATAATTGTCCTGGTTCCTTTTATGAGCACCTTCTTTGGCTCATTTCACTGGACTAGTTTTCCTTAACAAGGCTCTTTTTCCTTCTATGAGCATCTTTGCCAACAGAGTAATATATATTATATTTTTTATCCCTTGTGACAGAAATGATGTCTCCTCTTCGGCCCAGGGAATGCAAACTGACCAGAAAAGAGGCAGAGAACTATGGATTCTGTCTGCGCCTTGAGAAATATAAAACAGGGCACTTGATCCGGAATGTGGCAAAGGGGAGTCCAGCTGAGAAGGCTGGCCTGAAAGATGGAGACAGAGTCCTGAGGGTCAATGGGATTTTTGTAGACAAAGAAGATCATGGAACGGTATAGAACAATTTCATTTGGGGGCCCTTTCTACTGCCAGACAAACAGGAAATATTGGTACACCATGCGGCCTGACCCCGGACTTTTTGTTGATGGGTGACATCAACAAAAAGAGGGAGTCTGAGAGTATGCGATAGATCCACCGACTTTTAGTCACACCCATCGTGGACATGTGGCCTCTGAGGGGTTAGCCAAGGGTGAATGTGGCCCTCAGGACTTAGCTCCAGGGCCATGACTAAAAAGGCCATGCTTCTAGCCATAGGCAACCTCTCTTTTCATGAAACATGCAGCAGGGCCTTTTAATATTGAGAGCAGCCTTAACTGGCAAGCAGTTTATACAGACTGAACTGCTCCCTGTGGCATGTTTGTCCCATTACATTTAATAAGATTTACTCCTGGGTAACCCATGTGCATAGGGCTGGAACCTTTGGGCATATATAACTTGCAGGTCTCCACTCACAACACTACAGTTTCCTAGAGAGGAATTGACTATTAAACCCATTTGTATCCTTAGTGTAGATATATCATTAGAGAAAACAAAACAAATTCCTTCCAGTAGCACCTTAAAGACCAACTAAGTCAGTTCTTGGTATGGTCTTTAAGGTGCTACTGGAAGGAATTTGTTTTGTTTTGACTATGGCAGACCAACACGGCTACCTATCTGTAACATATCATTAGAGATTTGCTACACCAAACGTTTTCTGTTTCCCCCCTTCCAGCATGGGCACCCAGAGGTAACTTTATGGGATTCCTGGATTGTGACTACTCTATTTTGTCCCCAATATGTATTGCACGTATCCTCCAGTCTCCTTTGTCAGTAGGTCTCCTCTTGTACAAGGCAACAGGAAATACCTAGATGAGCTATTTTACTACTACCTGTGATTACTACTGAAATGCTCATTCTGCCCCATACAGGTGGCTGATTTAGTTAGGGAAAGTGTGGACTCTGTATCATTCCTTGTTTTGGATGAAAAATCTTATGAAGGTGCACATAAGGAAGGGGTCAATTTTGAAGAGTTGGGTCAAACATTACCAGTCCAGCAGCAAGCGGAAAACACTTCAGTTGTGACAAATGGAGAACCTGGCCCAGTTGCACATCCCCGCCTCTGCTATCTGGTGAAAGAAAGAAACAGCTATGGCTTCTCTCTGAAGACAACGGAAGGTGAGAACAATAAGCATAGACAATGCACATGTAGCATTATATAATATTCATTGTATGCATTCTGGAGGTGGCGGTGGGCTTGGTAGTTCAATACAATTTCTTTATGTTGCTTTCATATAAAGCACATGTTCCCAACCCCTTTGTTGAAGACCATTATTTGGATTGTGAGTTCTCATGGTAATGAAATGAAAAGGTATTCGAATTAATCTGAAACTCTGCTGAAGTGCCAGAAGGAACAGCACAAACCTTCTGGAAATATAAAGGCTTTGGTTGAAAACATTTCAGCTACAGGGACAGGCTAGCACATACATTTTCCCCCTACAGCTGATTCACACATCACACAGCATCTGCATGGTTTTCCAATTAAATGAGATGTGGGGCAGCAGAGTGTAGCATTTTAGGGGGTGAAAATTAATTTTGGCAAATTTCTTCAGTGAGGGGTCTTACAATTATGTTTTTGGGTGTGAGAAATACAAATCTTTTTGTGATTAGACAACATTTAGCTTGGTAAGTCTATATTTGATGAAGGCGCAGATAAGCTGCTTTTAGAAAACAAAAGATTTTAAATTTCACCTTCTGAAAATCTCAGGTAATGTGGAATTATAATAAAAACTAATAATAATAATATGACTGCAAGTACCTGGCAATGGAAGTGTCTTCCACAATAACAGCAAGAGAACTGAGGTGGATGCAATATATCTGCTTTTTGTCGCAACTCTTGAAAATTATATCCAAGGGTATAAAGAAAGATCTCTATCTAGGTATTTTTACCGTGTTTCATGCTGGCAGTCACTGGCACATTTTGTAACTGCCCAAGAAAGACTTGTTCCTTTCAAGACAGGAAGCACTTACTTTTGGCAATACAATCATAAGCCAGGTGCTAATAAACAATGGGAAAACAAGTCGTATTTAATAAACAACTATTCTTGCTGGTGGAAATCATCAACCAACATAAACAAGTATAATAATCCTCCCCACAGCAGTGTTGAACATGGCATAAAGAAAGGTTGGGCTTCAGAGGATGAATGGCTTCCCTCTTGAATTCCTGCGGCATAGAAAGAAGACATGGTTATTTCCAGTTGGATCACACGTTTACTACCATTTCATATGTTCCTTGAACAAAACGTCTCAAGCCTACAGGGCTCCTATTGTTATGCCATTGCTGAGTAACACAGAACATGGCGAGTTATTTAGATCTGTCCTGGTTCTGTCTATTCCAGGTCAGAAGGGATTGTTCATTATAGATTTGGCCCCACAAGGACCAGCTGCATTGGCCGGAGTGCAGCCCAATGACCGCCTGATCGAAATCAATGGAGAGAACGTGGAAAACGACACTCATGAGGAAGTAGTCGAGAAGGTATCTCCAAGCCTAAACCTCAATACCTCAGTCTCCACCCTGTTCCTCAATCTTTGGTTAGCTTTTCCCCCACAGATCTAAGATTGTGGTCCTGAAGGAATGCAGGCAACCATTTTCCCAGCATTAACTCATCACAGTACAGTGGTACCTCGGGTTAAGAACTGAATTCATTCTGGAGGTCCGTTCTTAACCTGAAACTGTTCTTAACCTGAGGTACCACTTTAGCTAATGGGGCCTCCCACTGCCGCCACCGCACGATTTCTGTTCTCATCCTGAATCAAAGTTCTTAACCTGAGGTACTATTTCTGGGTTAGCGGAGTCTGTAACCTGAAGCGTCTGTAACCCGAGGTACTACTGTATGTATCTGTCTGCTTAAGCATAGGAACATAAGCTGCCCAAGTCAGACGGTTGCTCCATATTACTTGGTATTATCTATATTCACTGGCAGTTGCTCTTCAGGCCTGTCCTACCTGGAGATGCCAGACACTGAACCTGGGACCTCCTGCATGCAAAGCAGATGCTCTACCACCGAGTTTCATTAATCATGACAGGTGGATTACCCTGGCCATCTGTTAAAGTTGGCCTCAGGACAAAAACGGTCCCCCACCTCTGCAAGTGGCGCTGTGGTCTAAACCACTGAGGCTCTTGGACTTGCCAATTAGAAGGTCAGCGGTTCAAATCCCCGTGACAGAGCGAGCTCCCATTGCTCTGACCCAGCTCCTGCCAACCTAGCAGTTCGAAAGCACACCAGTGCATCTAGATAAATAGGTACCACTGTGGCAGGAAGGAAAACAGCGTTTCCATGCGCTCTGGCTTCTGTCACAGTGTCCTGTTGTGCCAGTAGCGGATTAGTCATGCTGGCCACATGACCCGGAAAGCTGTCTGTGGGTATAGGCAGAGGTAAAGGACCCCTGGACAGTTACGTCCAGTCAAAGGCGACTATGCGGTTGCAGCGCTCCTCTAGCTTTCAGGCCGAGGGAGCTGGTGTTTGTCCACAGACAGCTTTCCGGGTCATGTGGCCAGCATGACTAATCCGCTACTGGCACAACAGGACACTGTGACAGAAGCCAGAGCGCATGGAAACGCTGTTTTCCTTCCTGCCACAGTGGTACCTATTTATCTAGATGCACTGGTGTGCTTTCGAACTGCTAGGTTGGCAGGAGCTGGGTCAGAGCAATGGGCCTCTAAAGTATTTAACAGCTAAAACTTATTTCTAATAGTTTCCCCAGCCCAGCCCATCCACAGGGCTGAGTGACTGGTGTCTAGCTATCTACTGTCATGCCTTCCACTCAAATTGCATAAGTAGTAGATTTAGTGCTGAAAAATTTGTGTTAGTGTTAAGTACTCAGATCCAAAGTGAATAAATAGGTGGGCCATGTCTGAATGTGGAAGAGCAATCAAACATACACTCCAGACACTATAGGCTTCATAAATGCAGTTCAGAACAATTTAAGCCTTACTTATGAAAATGCCATCAGAAAGGATGTTTTATGCTGACTAGGGATTTCCAAGGTCACCTCATCCACATCAGCACTTTGAATATAAAATGCTCCTCAGCCCTGTCCCACTGTTTGGCATGGCTGAAGTACTACCTCTAAGCACTGTATGTCTGCGTTACCAGGTGAGGAGGTCTGGAAATCGACTTGTGTTTCTGGTGTCAAATAAAGAAACCGATCAGTATTACAAGAGCCAGAACATGCAGCTGAGGAGAGAAATGGCAAGTTTGAAATTATTACCCCACAAACCCCGAAGGCTGGAGCTTGCAAAAGGAAAAAATGGTTATGGATTCTACCTGAGAATGGAACAGAATGGTAAAGGTATGATCTATCTTATTACATTTATGAAACACCTTATCCCATACAAGTGTGATGAATATGTGCAAAAATTATAAAATTCATTAAAAATTGCATTTCTGCCACGGCTCTCCATTTGTGGAATACACATTTATATATCAGGCAAGAACCTTCTTCTTCAATCAGGCCTTTGACTAACATCCTATATCCTTTTAAATGTGCTTGTAGGGAAGGAGTGGGGGTTATTTGCTTGTTGTTGTTTTCTTGTTTTTATTATGTATTTTGTGTTTTTTCTCTTGTAATTTTATGCTGTTAACCACCCTGAGATCTACAGATGAAGGGTGGTATACAAATTTAATAAATATATAAACAATCACATTCACTCAGTAAAAGTTAATACAGCAGCAGCAGCAAAAATAACTGCTAGACCCACCCCCCCAGTATGACTGTGTGAACAGATGTGCTTTATGCTGTCATCTTAAAAATGGCAGGTGGGGATAGAGCATTATTTATTTGGTCTAATCCAGCCTGGATCATCTAATGTTCTTAATAGAAAATGATTTCCCCGAGTTTATAATCAAACAGAATTCGGATCTGAGAAATCTGGAGCCCAATCAATTTCTCTCTTTCACCTGGAAAATGCTGCAGTGCCACTTTGCTGCTAGTGTAACTCGCACTTCTTGAGAAGGCAGCATTTTGTGAGGTAGTCAAACAACATTAAAAGACCTAAGCCACAGGTATGGTCTTAAACGAAAACCCACTAAGGCACTTTACCAAGTAACAGGCCTTTCTTATTTTTGTGTACAGGTCACTTAATTAAGGACATTGATTCTGGCAGCCCTGCAGCCGAAGTTGGTCTCAAGGACAACGACATCCTGGTGGCTGTCAATGGAGAGTCGGTTGAAGCACTGGACCACGAGGCTGTCGTGGAGAAGATCAGGAAGTCTGGTGAAAAAACTGTGCTGCTGGTGGTGGATGACGAAACCGACGCCATGTACAAAATGGTAACAGACACAGTTGCGCACAAGCACGACTAACTTGGAAGTCACATGATGAGCAAAACGATGGGGGTAACCAGATGGCTGCAGCAAACTGTAGTTACATAGTGCAAGCATAGAAATTGGTAACATATGCAGAGAATGCCAACTTTAATTCTTTTTATAAGCAAGTTTCTAGGTTGGAAGGATTAGCCTGAAAGTCTGGCAGAGATTCAGAAGCCACAGGTGGAAGCTGAGAAGGCTTGGCAGGGTGTGGAACTTCCTACATTGCTATATTTTTCCTCCCCTTTTGGCAAAATGACTCATACCAAATTAGCAAATATATACCAGCTCCTCTTTTCCTGGTGCAGAATTCTGATTATCTGTATGCAAACTTTCAATTTTTGAAAAATTCATGGAATATTGCCAGCTGAACATATAGGCACCAAGTAGGTATAGATGCATTTATATTATTTTGCTTATGTTATAAATTGTTGGAGGCTATTTGTGTGTTTTTTTGGGGGGGGATAGATATAAAGTATTTAATGACATGACTCAAAGCAGAGTAAAATTTTCACTCTTTCTTCAACAGTTGGAGGGTCAAAATGTCAGAGCCAGTTTATTCCACCCACACAAGTTCCTGCATCATTCTCTGTGGTGTGCTTATAAATTGATAAGATATAGGGAACGGAGGAAAGGAGGGACTGAACGTGTCATCTGCTATTACAGAAGAGAGAAGCAAGAGATTTGCAAATATTTAGTGGCAAATATTGCTCATTATATCCCAAAATGTGTGAGGGAGGTTTTATCGTCACACGATGTTTGGTAGCAATGTGTATTTTGCAATGAATGCTTTTTTTCCCCTTTTGGTTACTAAGGCTAAGATATCCCCATGCCTCTACTATCACACAACACCGGTGCAATCTCCATGTGAGGCTGAAGTGCCAACATGTCATACGGCAAAAGAGCATCACAAGCCCAGACTCTGCTATCTGGTAAAGGGTCCCAGTGGCTTTGGCTTCCGTCTGAATGCCATCAAAGGTTTGCCTGGCCAGTTCATCAAAGAGGTATTAATCTAATCCATATGCTGGTGAAATAAACATGCCAAATATGAGCAGCAGCTGCCCAACCCTTCTGCTCCAGAGGTGCACAATGCAGGGACCACTTTCAGTCTAGCCTTGCCCCAGGCTTGCACTTTTTGCTGCTGCATTGGCACAAGGAGGAGCATGACAGACTCATGCACAATATTAAGAGTTGAAAGAAGCTTTTAAAAATTATTTAAATTTATATAATTACAGTTATAGCAAAAAGTCACCCATTCTGTGCATATATTACATCATGCTTAGGTTAGACATCAACGCCAGTCCTCTTTTATGATGCAAATTCTGATAAATACAAGGAATCAAAGTTTTCTAAACAATTCATATTATTTCTTCCATTCCATAACTGTTTAGATCACATTCAGTTACTCCGTACTGTTAAGCCCCAGATTTTTTTCCTCACCACTGATCTATTGACAGCATTCTATCCGTTTTTCATGCCATGGTAAGCAGCTGCAAGCATATGAAACCCCAAACCTGTGCATTGCACAGTATCTTGATGTTTCACAAATTGCCACCAGAAATCGACAGCCAGTTATTTCTTTGACATTCACTTGAATTCCATCCAAATCTTGCGATGTCTTATTCTCGTCGTTTTTAACTTCACGTCAAACCTTCTCTCGGGACCTTATCCATTTCTGTGCTACCACTTCTTTTGTGCCACCTGCTAGCTAAGAACGTGACCATTGATTTTGTTTTCAAACTCCCATGCTCGAAATCCACATGTGAAAATAAATAAAAGTAAAAACCGCTCTCTGAAGCCTCACTACAGCTGTGCTTAAAAGAGGGTGGGTGGTGCTTCATAGAGAGGGTTGGCAAAGTGCTCTCTGAAGAGCTCCCCCAGCTAAAAATCACTGTAGTCATATTTAAAGGAAGGTTGGGGTGAGCTGGGAGAGAGTAGGCTATGGGTGGGTGAGATGTAAAGGGAGTAGGGGTTGGCAAAGAGGTTGGCAGGTAGGTGGGGTGGGTGAGCACAGCAAGCAATGGCAGCACCCCCGGGAAGGAAATAGCATCTCACTACTTTTAACTATTGCATTTCATTAATTGTATCTTCACAGTGTACAAAGCTTCCTAGCCTGCAGTAATTTAGTGGTCAGAACTACCCCTTACCATACTCTGCCCACCCACTTTCAAGCAATAAAATGCCTGGCTTTTTAATACGATATAATTTCAGGTAAAGGAGGGTGGCCCAGCAGAAAGAGCAGGGCTGCAAATCAATGACATCGTAATAGAAGTCAACGGTGCAAACGTGGAGAATGAAGATTATGACGATGTCGTGGCAAGAATCCATCATGGTGGAAACAAGCTGAAACTAGTAGTATGTGGAGAAGAAGCTTATCAGTACTTCAAGGCCCAGAATATGCCCGTCACTACCCCCATGGCAGATCCACCAGACAGCAGTAGTGACCCTCCTGCTTACACAGAGATACAAGCCCCAGAGCCAGATGGACCATTGCCAGAACCACGAGAGAGGGTGAGTTACCTTCTTTATAAAGGCTGAGGAAAGGGATCTGCTCAAGGCTGCAGTCCTAAGTTTGCTTATTTGGACAAAAACCTAAATTAAATCACTGGTATTCATTTCCAAGTTTATATGGCTAGGTTGCAAATAAGTGGTCCTATGATTTGGCCAGAACAACTATGGACATGGCATGGCTGGGCTTATGCTCAGACTATGCTTAAATCACAGAATGACTAAGCCTTGTGGTTATACTGCTAATAATGCTCAGTTATTGCTGTTTCTTCTGACCTGGTTTGCATGTAACTTTAAGCCAAACCATGGCTTAGCATGAACAAGCAAATGTGCTCGTTCCGGGGGGGGGGGGGATTGTGCCCTCAGCACTCTTCCCCCAGCCCTGCTGCTGCTACGCTCCTTAGAGCTAAGCTATGGTTTGGCTGAGTGTTACATCTGAACCCATTTTTTCTGGGTTTCCTGCACAAGGCCAGAAATTTGCACATTTCCTTGTTTGTGCAAACTGGGCCAATATTCCAGACTAGATCAGACAGCTGCTGGGAGCGTTTCTTAATGTTTACTGTTTTTTTCTCTCTCTAGGCTAACTCGTCCTCCTCTTCACTCTCAGTTGCTTCTGAAGATGATGATACCAAATTGTAATGCCGGGGTCAAGTACCTTCCCATGGTAGTGCCCAAAAGGGAATAGTATTCTGAAGCAGAGTTACAAATATTACTGCTTAGAAAATGTTGGCTACTCTCTTGTGCATGCTTACTTGAAACAAAGGCCCATTGAACAAACAAACATGTATAGGATTGGACTGCTAGATAACATGGCTTTCAGGTGAGGAAGGGATCCTACTGGATTCCGACCTCATTTTTGTTAAGCTGCAGGCTTTTTCCATGTGGACCAGGACTGCATGCATTAAGAATGTTACTGTGTTGATTGCAGCCAAAGCTTCCTAATGGAAAATGGTGAGTGAATACCTACCATGCATATGTACACTTACTATATCCCAATTAAATCAAGAATCATTCTTATTAACATTTATTGCTCATATAATGTGAACCATTAACCAAAGCAACTATTAATGTGTAGTCATTTTAGTACAAACTAATTTTAGGCTTTGTTGCCCAACATTTGAACACTTTGAAAACACTGCAGTGTATCAGTTATGGACCGGCATTTCTACATTGGTTGATTTCACAGTATTAATTCCATTTTAAGTTTTAAAATAAATTGTTTCACGGTAGTCTGATCTGTGTCTGCAGCGTATCTGATATACAGAATGTGAAAGATTCTGTTCCTGCAACCTACCATTTGACCAGAACCCAACTTTTGCCTCTTTCTGATAGCAGATGAGGTCAAACAAGGTGCCTTAACAAAAAAGAGAACCAACTTTAGACTGCAAAATGTATACACATGAAAATACATGGCTAAGGTTTTTATTTCATTTTTTATATTTGCTATCCTTTTTTTTATTTCCCACATATAGTAGATCCCTTGATCTCCTCTAGCAACCCTCACCCAAATCTTCTACAATTCCAAACCTTCATCCATGCATTCAGCCCCCTTGCTGCATCAGGTGGTCTTTCACCTTTCTCTTTAGCCCACGGCCCTCTCTGTCATGTGCTGTGCGGAGGAGGCAGAAGAAGCCGCTGCTGCTCAGTTTCCAATACAGTCTGCTTGGTGGAGGGTTCCCTGTTCTCTTCCATAAACAGAAGCTGCTGTCCCAATAGTCAAATCAATCAGTACTAAGTCTGGCAACTGTTTCCCCATCAGAAGCAGTGGCAGAGAAAAAGTTCATAGATCATTCTTGCTGGGGGGGAAACAGGGTGGAGCTGCAGGCCTTTATTAATTGCTTCTTTCAGGCATTTCCTCTGCCCCTTCTTCAGTCTGTTCATGCATATTAGAAGAGAGCTTTTGAATCTACCTAACTACAACATGACCATTTTTAATCCATGTCCCACTGAGCTGCCTTATCACTGCCCTGAGTATCCACTTCCTAGCCATATGGAGGGTTTCTCTGATACACCTAATTCTGGAATCAAGAGGTAGGTTTCATCAGCAGTATGTTAGGTTACACTGGGATCCACAAAGAGGAAAACAAACATCATATATGTAATATACATAGGAGTATTTGCTATCAAATTTCTGCATGGTATCATTTCTCCTTACAATATGGAATGGAAATGGATAAGGACTGAGCTAAGATCCAATGAACCAGCAAAGGGGCTGAGATATACCTTCTTTGACGAGGGCTACACAGCCCACTAATGATACAGTGACATGCCAGCACTAGACAGGGTAGGAACAAAACCCTGGCAAGCAACATTCAGTTTGATTGGTCACAAGCTGCCCAAAGCTGCTTTTGAAATATCCAGACCCTTGTTAATTCACCACTCTTCATTCCATCTTCGGAGAAGTAACTCATTTCCAAAGTCTGTATGATTATCACAACAATATTGTGAATTGTTATAAAAGCTGGTTTATTTAGATGTTCAGTTCCAGAATCACTACTTCCAGATTAAGACATTTAAGCAGACATCTTGCCAATCACACTTACTAAACATCACAGAATTGTTTCTTCCCATTCTGCTTTTGAGAGAGCTGCCCTTTCACTCCTTGTGATTTATTTCCACTCAAGGACATGCTTATAGCACAAGGGTTGTTTCTTGGGGCTATTTCTTGCCTCTCCTTTTGCCTACGCTGACATATTTGGTTCTTGTCAAAGAACTGATAATCCATCGCAAAAAAAAGATGGCAATATGCCAAATACTTTGCTTTTGTCCATCACACAGTGAAGAACCAAGACGGATTCAGAGTGCCATGTGCTTTTCAGGAGCCTGCTTATGCGCCAGGTAGAGAAAGAGGATGCTGGAGAGAGCACTGACCAGAAATATAACATCAAACCAGCGGTGGTAGAAATTAAACTGTAATTCTCCTAGAACTTCCGTAATGATGGTGCGATACTCTGGAGGCATACTCATTCGAATCAGAAGCACTGAAGACACAAAATACATCCCCTGCAGAAGAGAGAAAGGAAACATCAGGCATCCCCATTTCCAGCTGCTTACATAGCTAAGAGTGGGCAAGAAGTAGCTGTTCACCATTTGGGGCTAAAACACTCACCATTATTTGTGCCAATAACAGAACAATGACATTGGAAGACTTGCTGCTTGAGATAGCATAGAAAAACTGGAAGACAAAACACAGAAAACCATCTACATATAGATATATAATCCAATATGTTGTTCTAAGTACAACATTCTAATTAAATTTCAAGGGACAGTAGAAATGGCTATTCTGTTGCATAATGTCATGGCTTTCTAACCAACAAAATGGTCCGTACAACTCATTAGCTGTCCAATAGAAACGGTTCCAATTCCAACAGTCACTTATATACCCATGTTAAAGACACACTGGGAGCACTCTCTTGCCTTCACCAGTGAAGAATGTGGCTCAGGGTGGGAGAGTTGCTCAGTATGACAACACAAATCATGAGGTTGGTGGAACTACATGCTACGCAGCCTTTCTCAACCTGTTGGTCCTCAGATGTTGTTGAACTACAACTCCCATCACCCCTAGCTAGCAAGGCCAGAGCTCAGGGATTATGGGAGTTGTAGTCCAACAACATCTGGGGACCCACAGGTTGAGAACCGCTGTAAGGGGAAGGAGGGGATCCAACCTTGTGGTGCTGCCTTTAGTGTTTGCGTGTGTTGTGTGGTTCTGCCCCAAAATTCTTAAAAGCTAAGTTCTGATGAACGCACACTTTTCTGCTTATACTCTATATATATAATAAGACTATGTACAGGCCTACCTTTGTGAGTGTAATCAATAAACCCCTGATAGAGGTGACAATAATTATTCCAACAAGGATAAAGGAAATATGCTGAGACCAGAATTTTACCTGCAATAACACAGAAAGGAAACAGTTAAGCTCACAGAGATGCTCATATCTACAGAGTATGGATTTAGTAGGCTGCTTATTTTCAGATATTGTTTATGCATTCAATGTTCTCTGGAGAAGTTCAAGCAAGAATATTTTCATATAAACCTATAGCAGATAAACCAAGAGTTCGTACCAGGCTGGTGTACACAACACTGGATTTAAACTTCTTTTTAGAGTGACTAAAGGTGTATAGGTGTTTAATCTAGGCCAATGCATTCTCTAGTACCTAAGATAGGAGTACTGCCATCTTCTGGGCAAACAGAAGACTGGAACTTAAATTTTAAAGATGAATAGTTCTATTGAAAACCCAGTGATACATATGAATTTTCTAAAGTTTTAGAATCACTCACTTCAATACCTACAGAGATTTTTAGAAGTAGTTATCACACTGAATTAATATCCAGCTCAGAACAGAGTAGAATAAAATAAGAATAAAGGAACACTGAAGAAAGAAGGTGGATTTTAAAATAGTCCTCACATCAAACTGGATCCCCAAATAGTTCACAGTTATCTCAATTCCTCGTGTGACTGGGTCTGTCTTTCCAACTCTGTCAAATACAATATTGATTGTTGCCTGTTGATGAGAGAGAAAGAAGTATCATATTACTTAAGCTACCTTCACTAAAAACATCACACATACACCGCTGCTTTTACAGGAAATTGCCCAGCATGGTAAACAAGCTACAAAGCACACACACAGAGAGAGAGAGAGAGAGAGAGAGAGAGAGAGAGAGAGAGAGAGGGGCAATACTGCCCAGTGATACTATGTAGTTATAAGATGAACATCACACTCTGGCCTCAAAATCAGTCTTACTGAAATTCAACGAGAGGTCAATTTTAAAAACTGCCTGAACTCTAGCTGCTGAATAATATTTACATATTAAGATTACAAGATGCAGAAATCTCTCCTTCCAAGCACAGCCTTTGCAAAATATAAACTGTCATTCCAATGGCACAGATACATACCATAAAAATTTTCCAGACACAGTAGATTGAGAAAAAGTAGCCCAGAAAGTTAAAGTATTTCCCTTGGAATGTTTTAGAGTATTCTATCCTCTCCTGCAAAGAAGAAAATGTTCAGGTTCAGGAGGCATCCAGATGCATTCTAAAACCAGCACATCATATCTCATGGGTTTCTTAACATGAAATAAAACAATTTCCATCTCATACAGACCATGTAACAGAAAAAGCAAGCAGGCCCCTTTACAGACGAAGAATCTGTGAGGTGCTGCCAGAGCCACGTTTGCACAGGCCCTGGAGAGTATAAATTCAAGTGACACAACAGAATAAGCCCAGGTCTCCAAGCTTCCAGGAATGCCCTTAATGTTACAACAACATGCATGCTCTCCCTTTCAATAAGTTTCAATAAGGCACACATATTGACCACTTGATGAAGCCTTGATTAATAAAGGGAAGCACACCTGCACTGATCACTATCTACTTTTAGGCACCCGGCAAAACTTTGTCTCTTCCACTAAGCCATGGGCCTTAAATTATCTGCAGAATTATCTACTAAAGTAAGTGGGATGTGTTATGAATGTATTTTGGGCTTTTACTCTGCTTTAGTTTTATGTTGCTTTTTAAAAGTCACTTTGAGTTAGATTTTTAAAAAAAGTGATCACGACTTGCAAATAGCAATAATATGAACAAAAATATATCTAGACTGGGATAACCAAATGCAACATAAAATTGTGGTTTACTCTAGGGGACATGATCCCAGAGAAGGCTAATGGCTACTTATCAGAGTATCATAAAGCTACGTCTCCTGTATCGTGTTCGCTTGCTGGTAGATTTCTAAAGTCTTTTTTCCCTTTCACCCACCCATCAGGCATGAGAACAGTCCCCCTTTGCCTGCACCTTGGTAGCATGCAGGTCAGCAGTTTCCAAGAAAAGCTGCTGACTCAGCTCCTCCAAAGCATCTACCTCCTGCTGAATAACTGCCAGATCTGGTAAATGACAGTTGTCAAGGACAAAACCATGTATAATACCATCCAAAAACAATACATATTTCAATGTTCCTTTTCATTCCTGAGCTATCGCATGAAAAAAAAGCCTTGACATTTTCTGAAATAACAGGTCCTTTACTTTCTAACTCCTGGGCTACAAATCAGAAACTGTACACTGCTGCCACCTGCAGGATTACAACTGATGATGCACGTTGTATACTAAAATACAGTGGTACCTCGGGTTACATACGCTTCAGGTTACAGACTCTGCTAACCCAGAAATAGTAACTCGAGTTAAGAACTTTGCTTCAGGATGAGAACAGAAATCGTGCTCCGGCGGCACGGCACCAACAGCACCCCATTAGCTAAAGTGGTGCTTCAGGTTAAGAACAATTTCAGGTTAAGAACGGACCTCCGGAACAAATTAAGTACTTAACCTGAGGTACCACTGTATACATATAGCAATACTAATCCAAGGCAGTTTATCAATCCCCTGAAAATCATGTTGCTGTGTGTTTTCTGCCTCATGTCACTGGGTATATCCAGCAGACAGGAAAAAGCACAACTGTCATTGCAGTCAGGCAAGGAGGCACATAGAAGGGAAGATAACAATGCATGGTACTGATATATCGAGGCTACGCAACTAAATCCATGCCCAGTTCCATATTTCCCAAGGGCCAACATCTATGATAATTTATTTTATTTTCTCACTTATGTAGAAGTGGGCATGAGCATAAGTGCCCCCACTAGATCAGGCCCTGGTGCTCAGGCTTGAGTTAAGGGTTGTTCACTCTGAGGTATGCTAATCTCAAGGAGTGGAAGGTAAGGGATTCTGCATAGTCTGTAATCTGCACAATAGTAAATGGGATCCTTACATTCCCCCTTTTTCTTTTATCTTAACTCAGCTCCGTTATGGTTTCCCCCTTTCCCATTCCCCAAAGTAGAACTAAGGAAATAAAGGATACTTTCGCTGCCTGGTGAAGATGATGCCACACTTTTTATCATCCCCCAGAAACCAGTGGGCTTGTTGTTAACTTCCCCTCTCTGGAACATGTTTCTGTGAACCATCGCTATCCTGATTGGGAGGAAAAGTCAAGTGCTAAAAAAGAGAGATACAAACTAGAACCAAAAACAAATCATCACATTTCAAAGTTTAGATTTTTCAAATTCTGGAATTCAGAACGTTGCTATCAACGTAACAGACGAACTTTTGAAAAAGTGTATATTAACACAATTCAGGAAAGTGGTAATCATGCATTTCCTAAGCAATATCAGTAGCTGACTTCCATGTCATTAGGTAAGAGTCAGGAGCCTCCACAATTAGGTACTGTTAAAATAATTTATTTTATTTTGCTCCTAGGTAATAAAGATAATACAAAGCTTTTCTGCAGACTTCAGCTACTAAAGTAACAGCATTAGTTCACAAAGTTTACGTTTATTTTACTTATGTCATCATTTATATGCTATCTATCAGTGCAGCTCATGTCATCCTGAAACAATTCATCATAATATAACATAGAAACTTCTTTACTGAAAACATGATCAGTATTATTTATGCAGTTGGCAGTTCTACCCATGAAAATCAAAACTTGGGTGCCTCATGGAGCATATGAAACAGGCACAACATAGAGGCCACTTCAACTGACTCCCCTTCCTGTGGCATCTAATTCACAACTAATGGCACAACACAAGGGTGGTGGCAGCTCAGCTCAAGGCACTCTTGGAAGAAATGGATATGAGTCATTTCAGCATGGTTTGGGGACCAAAGTAGCCAAAATGGAAGCCCTTTGTCAGGAGAGGAACCCACTTGTGGAATCATCACCTCTCTTGTAAAAGGCAAGCAGCGACCAATTATGTTCATTCTGCGATTGCTTAAAACTGAGTTTTTCTCCCAGGCCTTTGCAGGCCTTCAATATCTACCTCCTGTGACCTTGTAATATCTGCTATGGGTTGTTTTATATTGGTTTTTATTTTTGTAGAGCTCTTATATTTTTGCTTTATCACAATTTTAATAAGTTGTATTTTTGTTAACCGCCTCATGTTTTTTTTAAAAAATAATAATAAAGAGCTAGTATAAGAATATTTTAAACAAACTCATTCCATCCGGTTCATCAGTTTTTTAACTATTTTAGCTCCGTTATTCTCTGATCCTCTAAACGACAGAAATCATCCATGAACTGGCAAGTTTGTGTAATGAAGTTACTTCAAAAGAAGTAAAAGGATTTCCTGCTGTAGTTGGTCTCACCTTTTCTTCTTGCTGATGATCATGTCCATGGTTTGGAGGAGACGGCGCTCCAGAGCTAGAATGTCTGCATCTGTCACGTTCCTGTAACAGACACCCATACAAACCTATTGATATGGTTCTGACTTCCAATAATAGTAATGTCCAACCCAAAGCTTCCCCAATTTTGAGCCACTCCTCTTAACCCAGTTCCAGTGGAGCATAATACAGTAGAACCTCGGGTTGCGAACGTGATCTGTGCGGGAGGCACATTCGCAACCTGCAGTGCAGCGTCTGCACAAGTGTGGGTTGCGATTCAGCGCTTCTGCGCATGCGCAAGCGTCGAAACCTGAAAGTAACCCATTCTGGTACTTCCGGGTTTGGTGCGGTGCGCAACCTGAAAACGCATAACCTGAAGCGTCTGTAACCCAAGGTACCACTGTACTCATATTCTAGACAGGGTCAATAAAAAGACTGCACGTATAATGCTAGAATCAGCATCCCACAGAGGGGATGGGGGTGGAACTACCAACTCTGAGGAGGCATTTCTGAAAACTTGGCGCTGAGGGAAAAAAAATCAGGAAACACCATTTACCTGAGAAAATAAGACATATAAGTGTATGGGCAATTGACTGCACCAAACCCCGAAAGTAGAGCCATGAGGGTCACCCCAATCACTCCCACTCGACTGATGAGTTGTTCTATGGATAGAATTCCTAACAGAAAAGAAAATATTAAGTTAATTCTGTCACTATGTTCTCGAGAATACAGAAAAGCACCATAGTTACATTTGCACAAATCATTTTGTTCTAAAATTCCTAGCATAACTTCAGTTATTTAGCATCTACTGGCATAATTCCAAAGCGATGTGAATACTCTTCTGTAAGGATACTAGAAAAAATGTTGTGCCATCTAATACACCTCTTGCGATAAGCAAAGGAATACAGGAATACTCAATTTCTGAAGGACCCACCATGTGCTGAAAAATTCTTTCTAGAAATAATAAATTTTATAGGTCAGGATTTCCTCAGGACTTACTATTTTTACAAAACGAGCATGTGATTGCAGGTGTCTGTTGCAACTTTAGAGGGCTAACAAAGATCCTGGTGACATAAGCAGCATCCAAGGCTGCAGTCCTAACCCCACTCACCTGGAAGTAAGCCCCACTGAATTCAACAGGTCTTACTTTTGAGTAAACATAGTTAGAACCGCAGTCTAAGAAAGAGATCTATGAGTAAATATGCACTGGATTGTGTGGTATGAGTATCTGATCTATCAAGTGTCAACAAAAACCACTCATTAATTCAGAGATCCTGACTTTTCCCCACAATACCATTAAACATGAGGGTCCCTTCTGTCAGCACAGATCAAGCATAAATAGTCAGGTATGCTATGTACAGATACTGCACGCTACACACAGTGATTCACTTCAGGGAGCTCATAAGCAGCAGACAATGAACTGAAATGTTGTATGAAACTCACCATGTTTTGGACTGAGGATAGGAAATGGATCCCCCAGTTTCCAGAAGAAATACATGAATGTTAGCCAGACAACACAGGCAAAAAGCAGTCTGTGTCTGTGCACTAAAATTAATAACAAAGAAAGTCAAAAATTATTAAGGTCGTTATCTATTTGGAATGACAAGTGTTACTTTGGCTGGCAACCTAAAGCGCTTGGGCCACTATAGTGTTTTGAAGCACATGCAAACTTACACAATCGGATGTTGCTCACAACAAAGTAGCCGATGTAAAAGGGAACCATGAATACAAGGACAAGCAAAATCACACAGAGGTTCAACTTCCAGTGAAAATACCTAGAGCTGGAAAATAAAAGAAGGGCTGTTCACTACCAGATCATCACCACAGAGGAAATTTTAAAATCATTCTTAATCATTTATAACTTGACAGGACCAGAACGAAACAAATAAATAAGCCCATCAAAGGCATTAAGGTGACAGTCCTTCTGAAACATTCTAACATTAGCTGCTATGCTTACCTGCTGTTTAGGACCCCTAGTATCTCAAAAATGATAAGTTCAAACATGGTGCAGGAAAACGCAAAGGTGACAGAGAAGACAACCTGTACAACATACTGCCGCACCTGTAATAAAGCCAGTAGAGCAGAAACAGAAGTCACTTCCACAAGCAAAGTATTTGACATTTATTTCTGAGTGGAAAGAAAATGTCAGTGCTTTAAGATGTAAACATATAATGGGACCTATACCCAAGTTCTCAAATAAGCCTTTATTGATAGGTTAACAGATAATTATTTCACCTCCTGTAACTATTTTCTCTGACATCTGATTAAATGCAGAAAACCTTTTTAAAATTGTAAGCAAATTAACTCTAAACTGTGTTTTATGACAACTGATCAAACAAACATAACACTAAGGAGTCCTAAAGTCCACTCCAATGCATAACTACTCACAACTATATCTCAATGAGGTTTGTACTCAAATGAATGTGCTTAGGCTTATGCCCTTAGTAGAGCAGGTGTGAGGAGCCTTTGGCCCTCCAGTTCTTGCTGAACTACAACTCCCATCATCCCTAGCCACTGTCGATGCCTGCTGAGGCTGATGGGAGTTGTCATTTGTTAACATCTGGATTGGTATAAGGTGGCTTCCTAAGTAAGCCCCTGAGTTCAAGAGGGCTTCTTTTCAAGTAAGCAGGTATAAGATGGTATAACAATCTGAAGGAGTGAGATTCCCAGCAGAGAAACTGCCAGCCAGGGCAGAAGGTGGAGGGACAGGCTTTTTCTTATTCTTCCTGTCATGGTCAGTTTCTGTAAGGTTTCCCTCATTGACCACTATAGGAGAAAATAAATCCAGGGATGGCAGAATTTTGCAGCCAGTTTGGGGACATTTCAGGAGAACAAGGATGCTTAGGATCCTGCAGATCCACTGACACCTGCTTCAGGATTGTTTCCTAAATTATTTGAACTCAACTTTATATCTTCCTATATTGGCAGCTTCACTTTCAGGTCACAATAAAGTTACAGTTGATGGTCCCCACCTCATAATCTTTGAAGAGCCGACGCATGAAGAACAGCCACCCAAATCCAAAGAACAGCACCTGCAGAGGGACAGAAGGGCAGTTAACGGTTTCAAATTTTGCCGTTTCAAAATTCTGAAATCTTAAAATTTCTTAGTACATGCAAGTATATTTCTGCTTTCAAAGTAAGATATTTGATACACTAAAATAAAAGTTGTTTTTAAACTGTGGTGTAACTAGATTGGGATTTGTTTCTTCCTAGAACAAATAAACAGTATTTGTTTGGGGGGGAGAGGTTTCTAAAATATGAATCCATGCAGTGTTAGAAACTGAGATTATGAAAACTAGTAGCTAAATAGCACCTTAAACCTAGGTTATGGGTGCAACAACAGAATGTCTAGGTGTGCTTTTTTATAACAAGAAAATAAACTGCAGATAAAATATTATGTTCATTTTTCACATGGGCTAGTGTCCTTCCCCTGCCCACCCCCATAATATTCTTAAGAGGGTCTCTTCTCCAGTCTTCAGAGAGTAGCTGGACATGGGGAGCCAGAAAAGCATTCTCCTTTCCTTCCACTCTACAGTTTTAATCTGAAATCTCAGGCACAGTACTGCACACAGAGATAAGAAACTGCTCGCGCTAATGAAATTCCCTGTTGCAAAATGCACCTTGAACAATGGGAGTTTCAAACACTGAAACCATGCCACATGAGAAGATAGCAGCAATACTTCATCTATTTGTTCTGGCATATTAAAAACAGAAGAGAGTGGGAATCAATATACTTTTTATTCAAGGTTTTGAACTTCTGGAAGTATGTGTCATTAGAACACTGACAATACAATCCTATTGTATTTGTTTATGCCACCTTTCAAGACAAATCTCTTCCAAAGTGGCTTGCATAACAACACCATAAAACAGTTTTTAAAATACATATATTATCCAACTAAAGCATTGCAGCAGTTTAAAAGTCTAGCATACAACTTAAGAAAATGCTGATTATAAACGTCTATGTTTCAACATCCTTCAAAAAACTAACAAAAGTCTGGCCATAAGTACTTGAGTTTTGAACTATTTGTAAACGTTTATTTTAAAGAACTGTAATCCACCCTAACACACTAGGACACCCAAGATATCAAATATAAACATGGTCATCCTTACAAAGGAATTTCCTGTGCTCATGACCCACATGTGTTTTTGTGTAAATGGGAAGGTTACAATGTGCTTTTACTTTTTCTTATGTTTTTAAGTTGCAACTCCCTTTGGTATAACAAGCAAGTAGGCAGTTTAATTTATAATAATACCACAAACCAAGTATGCCACAAGCAATCTGAAGAGCCATGGATAAAAATGGACCCCATAAGCTACTTCGGAAATGCAGCATCCCCTTTAACAAACATGGGAAACAAGTTGAAAGCTTGCAGTTGGCAGGGAGGGAGAGACAGAGAGAGCACTCGCCACATGATAAGGTGGGAGGGCCCTAGCCCACCTCCCACTCTATTTTGGCATAAGCTGGCAGAGCCCTAGTCTACAGATGCTGCACAATGAGCTAGCAGAACAGGTGCACCTCTTCAGAGTACAGGTAAATGTCATTGCTCCTGGAGGTTCCGGCAAGTGAAAAATCTGGAAAGAGAGAGCTCTGCAAGCAGAGAAGTTCCAACCCAGCCCAATCCCTTCTGTGCCACCGGGCTTGTCTCTCTTTTTTCCTTTTTATCATATTGAAGCTGCTGGAAGCTACTTTCAAAAATGGTACAGTCCATCTTCCTCCACCTGCAGCCGGAAGTGGTCCCGTCCACCTTCCTATCGCCTCGTTCTGCCGAGCTTAAGTGGGATGCGGAGACTAGGAAGTTCCAACTCCTTTTTCGGGGGGGGGGGGTGACATAGCTGTGGCTGCGTGGGGGGGGGGGGGAGAAAGAGGGAAGGAGCGGGGGCCTCGTTACCTGAGATACGACCATGATGCTGGAGTCAATCAGGAAGCTCATAGTGGAGAGAAACCCCTCCCGAAGGGGAGAGATGCGCCTCTCTCACACACTCAACCTCTCCCCCTCCCCGAGTCCCAACCGCCACTTCTCCCCTTACTCAGTCGGGCCCGTGAGCGTCAGCTCAGAGCACCTCGGCTTGGCCCCGCCCCCTTTCCGCTGCCTCATTACCGGGCGCCACGATCGGGGAGGCGGGGCCACGGAGTCATAGGACATAGAGATAGGAAATGAGAAGAATAGCTCATAGCCTTTTCTGGAGATGGAACTTCCCGGTTTCTTTATGTGGCTTCCCCAACCACCTAAAATAAAATAAAACGAAATTTCTGTAGATCTAACCTACTGGAGGAAAGCATGAACGGCCTGTGGTGGTGGTGGTGCTGCTGCTGCTGCCGCCTTCGGAAAAGCGGAACACGCTTCTGCCCAATAGCAAATATTACAGAAAATGGTTTTATATATTTATTTTTTAATATATGGAGAGCATTCCGTTGTTTTCTATGGGTAACTCTCATTTGCAACCCAGGAGAAGAAAGGCAAACTAGGGTCTAAATATATAGAGACATCCACCATACATCTATACATGCTATAGATATATATACACACACACACACACACATGTTTATAGCTGGGACCTTAAGAGATAGGAAACTAGAGCCGCTCACATAACCTGCATTTCCGGTATTAAACTTGCGCGAGTCCCATAGAGGCGAGGCTTGGGGGGATCAGGAGGACGGAGCGGAAGAGGCGAGGCGTGCAAAGGCTGAGAGGAGGGCGAGGCAGGGGCGACGGCAGGATTTTTGTTGGCGGGGAGCATTACCTTAAGTTAGCTACGTACTTTTATGGATTTAGGGGTGGGGCAGCTGCCCCTCCCTGTCCCACCCGCTTTGGCTACGCCCGTGGGGCGACGGCGGCTCCCTTTCAGCTGGGAGTGCTCGGGTCGCTGGAGGCGCCTTAAGGGACGGCACCCGGCGGGCTTCTCCAGCAACTGGGGTTCCGGTTAACAAAAGGGACTCTGCAAATCTATCTGCCGATTGTTTTTGACTCCTGTGTAACCTCATTTTATGCCGCTTGCTTGCTGTTTTTTTTTTTTAATGCACCTGCTCCTATCTGAAAAGAAAATGTGCTGTCGTGCAATTTATTTGGAGATTTTATTCAAGGTGTCCCGGGGTGATCATTAAGTAAAGGCTGGTTTGAACAAAGGCCCGATTTATACAGAGTGCAGGCAGCGGGGCTGCCGGCCTTCGCAAACCAGAAATCGAATACCCGGGTGAAGTGCAAACTTCTTGTACCGGGCTTTATGTGCACATTGGCTAGCTGCTAGCATACCTGAGAAGTGGATGTATTTATATGTGACAGATCAAGGTGGGTGAGGGAGTTTGTGTACTGCACAGATTAGACTTGAAAAGGGGTAAATCTGTCAGCTCTTTGTGGTTTGTTTAAAATTCTCACAGCCTGATTATCTGCTTAAATCAATTATTTAAGTTGCACTATGCTCCCTTTTCAGCCTCAATACTACATCTGTATTTGCAATTGGATAAATGCATTATCTTAAATCAGGGGGGAACCGCCAGCCTGCAGACCTAATTTCAGGTGTGGGGCAGGTAGAGATGCGGCTGCTAATGTGCAGTTGGGAGCCTTAAAGTGCACTCCTGGTTGTGTATTGGGAAAGGAGGTTTGCTGTCACTGCTGATCTGTGGTGAGAATAAAGCTACTGGGACTGGCTGTGCTTCTGAGTTCCTTAGGAAGGATGCCTGTTGAAAGCAGGGCTAAAGTCACTGCCTGTCATTTTATCGGCTGTAGCTTCAAGGCTCACTTAGCTTGGATTTTCTTTTCTAGTGCGACTTGCCACACCACAGAGGAATAATTTATCACCCGACTGTCGAAGTGGTAGCCTGGATTTGGAAGAACCTAGGATCTGGCCTGCTGGCTGGATCTAGTTCACCACCCCTGTCTTAATAGGTTGTTGTAAAGATGAATGGGGTTTTCAGAGTGGGCTGTTGGAACCTCACAGAATTGGCTCAAGTTAATTGTTCTTTGCCTTTACACAAAAGAAGAAAGCAATGTCTTAAAAAGGGGAAAGTACTTGAGAAACAGGACTAAATATGGGGCTTTGAAATTAAAGATTGACTACACTGTCAAACTTTTCCAAGTGCATTTCCTTGTTTTTCTTTGAAAATAGAGGCTCACAACCATTGTGAAGTTGTTTATAGCATAGATGTCATCAATCACAACAAAAATTTGCTGGTCCTTTTAATATCTAGTCTAGATTGCATTCTGATTTTGGAGGTGTCTTGATAATAATTCTTGAAATCTTCGTTTCTGTCATAAACATTCTTTGCTCTCTGTAATAGAATTCATGCACATGGAACACTGCTGAAAGCCCAAGAATTAGGGCATTTCCCAAGGGAAAATCCAGTCGGAGGAGAAGGTTGCTGTAATCTGTTCATCTGATGGCACCATGGGATTTTAATATGCAAGTAGGCAAATGCTCTGCCCCAAATAAACCCAAATATAAATTATAAACTAAGATATTGGCAACTCTTTTGTCCCATGCACACAGCCTTCAACTCTTCCCTTCACAATCCAACCAGTTAAACCAGCAAGCTTAACCATAGCTTTCCATTACATCCCAACTGGGAAACTGGTTACAAGCTTCACAACAAGCCAGGATATTAAACAAACTTCCAGCTGTTATTAGGCCTCAAGACAATTGTATCAATACAAACTAATCAATAACACTGAAACATCAAAAAAAAGATAAAATCTGTGTCTTTAAATTTTTAAACATATAAATAATGATTCTAAAAACACTTTTCAAAATTGCACTTCTGTAGTTGTAAAAAAACCAAACTCTTAATACAAAGACTGAGTGACCTAAACAGATTGCACAGAAGTAATCACAAGTTTTCTGACTTACCATGTTCATGAATATACAACACTGCTGTGAAAATGCAAAATGTTTTGTGGAGAAATATGAATGTTATTTTCTCAGTATCGCTTTACCAGTGAAAATAAAAGCATTTAATTATTGGAAAGCAATTGAGCGTCCTACATAAGTGGCCCTTACCACCTAAAATCTAGAACAGTTAAGATGATATAAAGTGATTTCTCTTGTCCTGTTGGGTCCCATGGATCTGAACAGGTTTAACTGATAGAATCTGTGTGCACCAAAAACTTTCATCATCAAGCCCCCTTACCTACCCTCTATGGAGCAGAGTTGCTGAAGAGACCAGCATTTTCATTTATGTGCCTGTTTTATCAAACAAAGAAGAGCTCACATTGGGATTATTCTCTGTCATGACTCTGAAAGGCAGCTTTGTCTGTGAACAGCAACATTGCTGCTTTTCCGGCATCAAATATGGTCTATTTTTAAATGTAAAACTGCATGTTCAGTAAGAAAGTGAATGATGGGAGTCTGGGATCGTTGTACAGACCTTGTATAAACTCACTCTATAGCCCATGAAATTCACCTGCTGCGCACAGCAATGTAATATAGAACTAATGTGGATGGTACATTGGATGGTACATTGGGATTTGACCCAAGGAGCCTAAGTTCAGTAGCCCTGCTTGAACATCAAATCACTTGATTGCAATTTTCAGTTTGCTTTCTGTGAACTTGGAATAATAACGATCAATATCACATTCTGGAGAGGAATGAGATAAAGGCTATAAAGAAATTTGAACATTACAGTGCTATAGAAATGACTCATTCATTTGCCTAATTTTGGAGCTCATATTCACTTCATTTACTGGGAACACCTAATATAGCAATCATTTTATTGCACTCACAATTAGAGCTGGTTCTATAATAAGGCAGAATAAGGCACTTGCCTCAGGCAGTGATTACCTCCAACCCTGTTCTGCCTTAGGGTGTCTTCAGAAAAAACTAGCAGGTCAAGGAGGAGGGATGAGGCAGTAGCAATGGTGATGGGAATTTGCCTCAGTCGCACAGTGTGTTGCACCCATCCTGGATCCACTATTCACCAAAACACAGCTAGGTTTGATATAATCCTCAGTGGATGAGTTGGTCATCTTCCACTGTTTGAAAGAAACTTTCTAGTGCCCAGAATCATAATAATTTAACAATTGTCCAAACTTCCATTCTCCTCAGACTTTTGCCTGTTTAGCTCAACTGTAACCCAGCCCCACTACTGCAAGTTGTAGGAAGCTGAAAATTTTAGTGCATTTCAAAGTTGTCCAGGGTCATTTCCTAGAGTTTTCCACCCTCCCCCAATATAAATGAGCAATAATCATATTCCATTTTTGTTTCTTCACAAATGAAATCAGCGGTGTGGCAACATGAGAGTCAATAGGGAAGCCACACTCCAAGAAAGTAACAGAATTTGGAAAAGAACTTAAACGTACACTTAATATATTGTTAGCGTACACGAAAAATCTGGAAAACTACCAGTTGCCTTCGTTTTGTGTGTATTGCGGGGAGGGGGGTTAATTTGATGACTTCTCCCTCTAGCAAATACCAGTAAGAGTGTGTTGCTTGTTGTTACTTCCATGGGGTACACCTCAGTCCACACCCTATATTCTCTTCCCGCCTGCTTGAGAGACTAATGGGGAGGATGAACTGAGACAGCTGTTGCAGGCTAGCTGTGCTTTTGAGATTTTCAGCCACACATGCCAAGATGATGTGGACAGCCTTAGGTACGTAGCACATTTCCTTGCAGGCTGGGGGTTGCCATGTACTGTTCTGCATCAGGCTGTGAAACACATATGCAATTTGGATAGCTGAATGCGATATCAGTGTTGTGTCCAGATAGCGTACACTTTGGCACCAAAAATAAAATGAATTCACTTCTTCTGCAGTGTGATTGTTAATCCATCCTGCCTGTTGCTTTCTCAAGATCAGTTCCTGAAAGGTGGCACAAACAACTGAATCATCAGTGTGTCTTCAAACTGCCTAGCCATTCCAAGCATTGGTGCCAGTGATAAAAGCTACAACACAGCCATTAAAGGATCTGTTGTACCTTCAGCGCCTAGATGCACACAACCTATGCCCAAGTAGATTTAGGCCCCATCCAAACTGCTGTATTGTTGCAGGTGTTTGTGGAGGTGCATTAATACGACATTTGAAGTGGATTTGTACTTGCTCATCCACACATCATCCTGCTTTAACAGTTGTTTTGCAGTGCCCCCTTCCAAAGGACACAGATACATTCTGACGAGCTTTGCCCACTGCTATGGATCGCACGTGACAGAATAGCAATGAATATTATAAATGTGGGGGAATGGGAATGTGTGGAAGCTAATGGGGCAAAAAAATATCTGAATTAGCCATTTGCAATATCAAGCCTGGAAGTACCATATTTTTCGCCCTATAGGACGCACTTTTTCCCCTCCAAAAATGAAGGAGAAATCTGTGTGCGTCCTATGGGGCGAATACAGGCTTTCGCTGAAGCTTGGAGAGCGAGAGGGGTCGGTGCACACCGACCCCTCTCGCTCTCCAGGCTTCAGGAAGCTATCAGCAAGCCTGGGGAGCCCGCGGGAGTTCCCGCAGGGCTCCCCGCGCTGCGGATAGCAGCCTGCCGCCCAGCGTGGGAGGCGCCCTGAAGCAGAGCGCCCCTCGCACCAGGCAGACATCGGCCAGCCCCACAAGCTCGGGGGACAGCGGGGAGGTGCAGCGCCGCCATCCCGCTGTTTCCCGACCTGGTTTTGGGGGGGAAATAAAGGGAATTTCCCCCCCCCCTTTATTTCCCCCCAAAAAAACTAGGTGCGTCCTATGGGACGGAGCGTCCTATGGGACAAAAAATACGGTACCCTAAGACTTAACTTTTCACATCCACAAGAAAACACTCCACCAGATTGTTCAACCCTATTTTTAAGGGCATATTAAAATAAAAAATAGATATTTCTGAACCATATGCATTTTCAAACACACATGCAGATTTAAGGACAAATGTGTCTTCTTCACAGACGTGCAGATATCTTTAGCAGCACTTTGCCTAAATTCAGGGGCATAGGAAGCGGGGTGTGGTCCACCCTAGGTGGCATCCCTGAGGGGGTGACAAAATGGCACACCGCGGGTGGGGGGGACAGCACTTACCACGGGGCCTGGCCTGCAGCATGCCCGAGCCATGCATCTCTCTTGGGAGTGACGCAGTGGCTCGGGGCCCCGCGCTGCCTAAAACGGCAGCGTGGGACTTGCATCCGCCAGGAGGACTCCATGGGTAGCTCGCCACACCGCCCCCCCCCCCCGGGCGGATCACCGCAGCACCCCTGTGGGCGGCTCGCCCCGCCCCCGCCGCTCTGGGGGCCAGAGCAGCTAGTTACGCCCCTGCCTAAATTAATATGGATTCTTCAGGTTAATAATAAATAATAATAATAAATAGCTTTGCTCAGTGCAGCAAACTATGTTGGGACAATGCTGCAAGTCTTCCAGAGCCCATTGCCAATTGCACATCGGCCACGATGAATCAAGACAACAGTCATTTTAGGAATAACTTTCACAAAGTACACCAGTATGCTTTTTCTAACAGTAGGTCCTTGTGCTCATCACAAACCTCTTTGGATATTCTGTTTTCAAAAGTGCATTGTCAACTGGCAAACAGAACTGCTAAAAGAGAGAGAGAGAGAAAGAAAGACTATTGTTACCACATAGTACTAATTATATGGCCCCCTGGATGATTATCATAGAAAATTATTAAAATGACAATATTTTGAAGGCTTTGACTAGTATAAACATATTACTGTAATGAATCAGATTAGAGGTCCAATTTGTACAGTATCTTCTTGAGAGACGTAAACAGTTGATGGTTCTGGTGATTATGGCTGGCTCTGAATCCTGTTTCCTTGCCATTTGGACCCATTGCTTTGAATCCAACTCCCTGCGGCAATAGAAAACCAATTGGCACCATTGTGTTTGAAGATATCTAACACCTCTTAATGGTTGGTCTCTGGGCTAAACATCCCCAAATCCTTCAACCTCTCTTTGGCCTCCGGGCCCTTTAACATCTTTGCCACCCTTACAGCTGTATTTCCCACAAGGGTAGAGAGCAGGATGTGGTTTAGCTCAGGACACTTCATAATGTTTTCTGCCACTATGGGTTCAGTTCAATCTTTATTCACAATTTTCACCAAAAACAATTTGCAAAAGACAAATTACAAAAAAAAGAACTCAATCAAAACCATATAAAAACAGTATAAGTTATTAAAAAGGAAGAACACATAAAACACACATAGAATGATATCATCTTCTATTATTAATTCTTAAAAACTTATTGTCTCTTTAACTTAGGCACCAACATAGTGGGTTGCTTATTAAATGAGTACAATTTGCCAATAAGCCACCCGCTTTCTCATGTTCTGACCAAAATTATTTCCCTTTTAGGGATGAAACTAGTCACTTGGAGTTCTTTTTATTTTGTATATCATATCGTTATTCTTCCTGTTTTTGATCTCTGTGTGAACCAGCCCTAACATTTGTCTTCTTCATTATCATGGCAAATCATTTTTATATCAGTTGTAAGAAATTAGAATGTCATCTGCCTTACTTACTTTCTGAGTCACTCTTAGAAGCAAGATTCTGGACTAGATAGACCCTTGTTCTGATCCAAATGACTTCTTGTTAGAATATCATATTTCTAAAATGTGTTCGACATTCAGTCTTTCATTTAAACAAAAATCCAAAACTCAACAGTTTTATTCTGATTTCCACCCCCCTCCCCTATTACTAAAGACTTCAACACCATTTTAATAACATAATGCTATAACAGGATTGGGGCAGTCATTTAAACAAAGTACAGGACCAGTGCTGAGAAGTGTAAGACAGCAAATGATGCCACCACCCCAATAGCAGACAATTGAAACTGTAAAGGGAGATTTCTATAGGGGAACAAAATACATTGGAATTTGGTTAGGATTAAAAGCCTGATCCCAAACCATGGGAATGAATGCAGAAAAAAATCCCTGACTTCAGTTGACCTCTGAATTAGATGCTAACAGCCCTCAAATCTTATGAAAAATTCTATGGGGCCCATTCTGGGTGTTGGCAGTTTATGCTAAAGGGATTTTCTGAACTGGATTACACCTCCCATTGCAGCAAGCCCTTTGCATTGTTTCAAACTGGAGAGAATTTGCTGAGCTACTGAGGACTGAAAAAGCAGCGCCAATGAAAATGCATACCTGCACATTTCTGTTATTAGTCTCCATCCTCTTAAAAATATTTGACTTGCAACACACGATATATGCAAGTTGTATTTTGCCCAAGCCTACAAGAGATTTGTTGTAGTTCTCAGGCTAGCTAGAATGCGGTGGACATTTTCAACACTAGAGATGGGCACCCTGTTTAACGAAACAGACTTTTTAACGAGTGAGATCCAGTTGCTGGTTTTGACCCAGTAGATGCCTCCATTAATTGTAGAGGAGCTGTGTTTTGCATGTGGATAGCCCCTAGAGCTCCAAGACCCCCTGAAAATTAGCTCTAGAGAGTTGAGAGGACCCTCTAAAAGAGACAGAAAGTAGTGAGAGACTGCAGGGGGAATTGGCCAAAATTACCTCCCCTCCTCTTGCAGCAGTTCTCAACCTGTGGGTCCCCAGATGTTGTTGGACTACAACTCCCATCATCCCTGAGCTCTGGCCTTGCTAGCTAGGGGTGATGGGAGTTGTACATCCGGGGACCCACAGGTTGAGAAAGGCTGCTTTAGCAGATGTATCTGCTGGCTCTAAAGCAGGCATAGGCAAACTCCAGCCCTCCAGATGTTTGGGACTACAATTCCCATCATCCCTAGCTAACAGAACCAGTGGTCAGGGATGATGGGAATTGTAGTCCCAAACTTCTGGAGGGCCAGAGTTTGCCTATGCCTGCTCTAAAGCCTGTCCATGATCACAAAGGCACTAATTGAACTCCACCCAAAGTCTTTGAATTTCTTTGATGATACAGGTGGGTTTTAATGCCAAATACACTTATTGCCTTGCTACAGTACTCCACCTGAACTATTCAGGAGCATCTGGTAGGTCACTGTTGATGACCCAGCGGTAAACTTTGGTCTGCTGCAACAAGGCCCTTGTCTTATATTCTTATCACTTCATTGTGGTTTAGAATAGAGACACATGTCTATCTAAGGTACATCCAACCAGCTTCATTCTGCAGTGGTCCTACATAGGTTCAGACTGCAAGAACCAGAATAACCAGGACAATAAGAGTAGACCATGCAGTCTGCACAGTAGGAAGTATGCTACCAGCACTTCAACGATAGGGGAAAGCGCAGTAATGTATTGGGGGGGATGTAACTTTCATGCCACAATAAATGCCTTTCATTCACCACTGGCTAGAAATCTTGTTAGACAGGGATAGGGAACCTGTGTTGCTTTGGGTTTCATTAGACTTCAATTCCCATCAGCCCCAGGTAGCATTGCCAATGGTAAGGGATGATGGGGGTTGTAGTCCAACTAAACATCTTGAGGGCCACAAGTTTCCCAACTCTGTTGTTAGGGTTACATACAATTAGCCACCAGCTAAATTACAAACAAAAAAAGGCATTACCATCAAACAACACAATCTCAATCTAATAAAAGACAGTGGTATTTTGCCATTGAGCCCAATAGGATGTGCAGCTAGGTATTGCTAGAGGCAGTACTATAATATACAATACATAACAATGTTATACAACCCCATATCTGTTACCTTTGTGGTGTCTGAGAAGCCTATATACTATACAACTGGAGTGACACGGTTGTGAGGAGGACTCTGCATTAGCAGAGGCTCTTCTCATGTTATCCCAGCATTGTAGTAAGGAGCCACAATGCAGCATAACACACACTGTAAAAGTTAGGACTGAGCTGTTGAGTTGATTTGGCAGGAGGGAGTTGTGGGGGCGGTTGTAATTTGTGGGAGGTGGGAACAACTTTCCAAAGACTGGGGATGGGCAAAGATTTGTTTTGGGGTGTGGGACTGCCTCATCTTTACAAGGTCCCCCCCTTTCTGCACTTAAAAACAAACATTGCAAGTGTTTGTTGAAACTACAAGACCCACCCCCCCCTCTTCTGTTTCTGCTTTAACTGAGAAATCCAAGGCTCTCCAGGATCAGGAATCTACAAGGGCCTGCATGGCTCCTTTTTTGAAGCAGAATGGTAGGGTTTGGGTGCCACACTAAGGCTATGAAGAACTTCACAGCTACAGCAAGGAGCCGTAGCACTTATTTGGAGGGAGGGGGGGACCCTTGCCACTTTGTAAAGTTGACTAAAGTAAGGCAGATGATTTCCCCCTCAAAAATGCAAGGAAATGTCTTCCTATAAAGCAATCAAAAATTTCCCCCGTGTGGCAGGGGCAAGAGATGATTAGCCCCCTGAAAACAGAAGGGGATTCCCACCACCACTAGCAAAAGTAGGACAGTATAAGAAAGGTAACTAAACCAAATCAGTAGCAGAGTCCAGGTCATGTTTTTAACACCTGTCCCCCACAGCTTAGGATTTTGCAAGTGCCGACAATCAGCTGAACACACAAGGCTTTCGGCACAGCTGCACCTTTACCTGCCCTTTACTTGATGGTGATATACGGTGTAAGGTATATGTGGGTGAGCCATGGCTTGACCTAAGTTTCACAGGTCATAGGAGGAGGTCAAATCAGGCCCATGAGCTAGAGGTTCCACACAACTGCTCTAGATGATGTGCTCTTCTGTCCTGGAGGCCACATTTATGAAGAGAAACCAGTATTTGCTTGTAAGTTGCTTTGGGTTGCCTGGGACAAGATAAAACAACTTAACATAATTAATTAATTAATTAATTAATAGCTATTATAATAATAAGTGACCCAGGTCCTTGACATGTCCCTCAGAACTAATTTTTTAAAAATACAGCAGCATGACACAACCACATAAATTGCTCCTAGGAGGCACTGTTGTATCTGAGGAGTCATAAGTTCTTTGCAACAACGGGTTGAGATGTATTGCAGGGACAAAACGTTAAGTGTCTGAACTGGATCAGGGGATACAAGTATAAGTAAAGCACATTTATCTCCACAGGCAAACACTGCAGCTTTTGTTCTTTCACAGGGGGATAAATGGATCTCATTTAACAATACTAATTGCCGGTATCCCTTTTTGTGAGGAAAATAACTTGCGCTCGAGGCTCAACAAGGAAGGAAGAATCAAAACTGTTGTGGCCAAAGCAAACACCAAACAAAGAAATACCCAAGTTAACAGTTTATCAATATCTTATGATAACCAAATGAAGAAACAGGCTTCCCGCATCCCCGGAGAAAAGAGGAGCATGAAAACAGGTTGTGATCGCAGTTGTTACATCTGTCTTCGTTGCTTTAGGAAGGCTTTCCCCCTTGGATGTCAGTGCTGTATATAGTGCGCTTGTATGTGAGGCATTTGTATGTGAAGGAAGAGGGATTCTTTGGTTAAATGGGTCACTGTAGGACAGCTAGCTCCATGTGTAGGACAAACAGGACTGACAAGGCAGTTAGCGTTGATAGCACCTTTCTAGCCAAAAACACTGATAAGAAATAATATTAAAATGACTGGTTTAGCACTTTGTTTTGAGACATCTGAGATATATATGTATTTCTGTGGCTTCTTCAGAGCCACTCGAGCCAGTACCCTCATACAGTCAGATCATCTGACCTGGCACGACTACTGGCTTTGCTTAACCTGCTGAGGGGTCTTGTGTCAGCTGTAAGATCAGCGGATGGTAAAGGCAAGTCGTCTCCCGGCGGCTCTGGCTCTTGTTCTTCCTCCATATGCTTGTCATCTTCTCCTTTCTCTGGGGCTTCCTCAGTCACCAATTCCACCCTCTGTTCCTGGGCCGCTGCCTCAGCCACTTCCTGTTCCGGCTCCTCTCCTGCTTCAACTTTCTCCTCCTCCTGTTCATCCACATGAGCGTAGGAAGGCAGGTGCTCCCCCAAGGCCCTGGAAAGGTCTTTCAGGCGTTCCATGCTGATCTTCTCCTCAAAGTCGTTGAATGAGGGGGGAACTGGGGTGGTTTCTACTCCCACTTCAGTCAAAGGGAAATAGTGGAAGGTCGGCTTCTCCTCTTCCTCCAGCAACTTGTAGCCTTTGACCTTCTGGATAGATGAAACTGCGATAGAATGAAGGGGTTTCTCTGGGGTCTCCTGAGGCTCTTGTTCCACTGGCCTCCTGAAAGCACCCAGGATCTTCTTAAAGCCTAAATGGCTGATCTCTACAAGATTGAGGAAGAGAGAGACTGATGCCACAGCCAGCATAAACACAATGAAAACAGTCTTTTCGGTAGGCCTCGACACAAAACAGTCCACGAGGTTGGGGCAAGGCCATCTGCCACAGCGGTAAAGTGGAAGAATTCGGAAGCCATATAAGAAGTACTGGCCCACTATGAACCCCACCTCAAAAAGGGTTTTGAAAAAGATGTGGCAAATATAGGTTCTCAGAAGCGTTCCCTCGAGGTGGAACTTCTTGGTCCCCTTGGAGCTTGCTTCTCTCGTGGTTATAGGGCTCTTCCGGTCTGGATCAAGGGGTGAGTTTTCTTCGTGTGCCGCAGCTTGCTGAGCCCTCTCTGCTTCTTCCCGCTCTTTCCTTTTCTCTTCCATCCTTACATGATGTGCAGCATGGCCCAAATAAACCAGCGAGGGAGTGGAGACAAAGATGATCTGCAGGACCCACAGTCGGATGTGGGAGATGGGGAAAGCCTCATCATAGCACACATTTTCACAACCTGGCTGCTGGGTGTTGCACACAAAATCTGACTGTTCATCTCCCCATACAAATTCTGCAGCAGTCCCAAGGATTAGGATCCGAAAAATGAAGAGGACAGTCAGCCAGACTCTCCCAATGACCGTGGATTGTTCATTCACCTCTTCTAAAATGTTCCCCAAGAAACTCCAGTCACCCATTTCTGGCTGTTTAAGAGGAAGACAATGATTAAGTTGCATTATATAAAGAAGGGTTTTAATATATTCAGCAAATGTCGCATTTCAAAAGAAGTCAGGATATCTCAGTCAATAAAAACCCGAAACTCTTAACCTCAGGGTCGTGGTTTCAAGCCCGATGTTGGGCAAAAAGATTCTGAATTGCAAGGGGTTGCCTTAGATGACCCTTGTAGTGCCTTCCAACTCAACAATTCTATGATTCTATTATTCCTGCTGACTTTTAAAACATTCCATGATCTCCCCAATGATCTGCATGAAGAGGAGGTAACAACAATTCCAGATTTAGTTGTTTGAGGTTTGCTGATTTAGGGCACGGGCCATATCCCACTGAAGTCAACAGCATTTGTTTTATTGACTTTGGTGGTTCTGGGTTATACACACTGGGTGATGGCCAACTTAGTCTTGTTCAGAGTAAAGCCACTGAGATCAGTGGACTCAAGCGCATTGCTTTGAATGGGTCTACTCTAAGTACGATTAACATTTGATACTGCCTTTAAAATCCCTATTAGGCTTATACCAGTGAACAGAACAGGTCACCAGAGCAGCTGGTACAAAATCATGCATTGCCATTGAAAAATGCTCTGAAATTCCCTAACTTCCCTAAAAGTTGGTTACAAAATTGTTCCTGCTTATGGGTTACTTTACAATGGTATGCCACAAGTTACAGACAGTCTACATTTTTCATGCTGTATCTGTAGGGTGTTGGGATCTTGTTGAAAGCATTGACATGGCAGTGATAATGGGGCACATGATCAAGGGGAAACTTTGCTCCAGGATTGGAAGCCACTGTCACCTGGCCCTAAGAGCTTCTTATTGATCACCACTGGGATTTATGAACCTATGTGAATCATAGCTGTGTGTTGCTGTGTATCAGTTTGCAATGACAGCACAGTGTGCAGCTACAGTGCTTCACAGGATAAGAATACTAACACACACTTAAACCTACTATCAGATTCATTGCATTGTATCCAATAGTCAGAGCAGACCCATTGAAATTGATGGGCATGACTATTTTAGTTTCATTAAATTATACAGATCTGCTCAGAGCAAAATTAAGTTGGATTACATCCCGCTAACTGAAAGAGCAGCTCTATTTCTCACAATATATATAGATGATTATTCAAAGAGATAATCATATGACTTTTTGTAGACATCTGAAGGCAGCCTGGTTTCAGGAAGCTTGTAATGTTTGATGTTTTATTGTCTTCCTTTATATTTTGTTGGAAGCCATCCAGAGTAGTTGGGGCAACCCAGTCAGATGGCCGGGGTACAATACTGTAACATTATTATTATTGTTGTTGTTGTTGTTGTTGTTGTTGTTGTTATTACCACTACTACTAGTACCACTTCTAAAATTGTGGTGAACTTTCCCATGTCAAATGGGTAGCATATAAACCATCATTTAATAGCAGATAAGATCTGAATAGCCAGGGAGATTTTATTTTCTATTTGGCAATCAGTATTCTGTCTTTTTGATATGCATTATGACTATGGCTTTAGACATATTGTTTAGCATTTCTCTATAATAGCTGCTTCCACCTCACAAGACTCATTCACAATGCAAGTTAATTTTTCATTTCAGAATCATTTAAACTTAGCATAAATCAACTGATATTGTGCATAATTTTTGGGATAATCTGTTATCATTCCACCTGGCATCAAAGTGTCTCATCTTAGCTAACCAACATATCCACACACCATAACTCATACATCTGTAGCACAGAGAAATAAAGGCACACTAAATTTTCTATAAAATAATTTAGATAAAACCTCAAAAAGTATTCTGTAACAGGATCACAGCATTCAGAAATATTCCTTCTTCCTCCTCCTCTTCTAAGAGCTTCCGCAACAATGAATAGGATGCAATTTCTGAACACATTTTCTGCCTCCTGTGTTCTGTTAAAAAACTTTAAATACCTTGAGCAAAACACTGTGAAGTATTTTTGTTGCGAAAAATCTTATGCTGACAAGATTAGCTCTAACTTCTAGGGCTTATCCAGTCTCCAGGAATGCAAACTGGTCACTCAAGAGCCAAAGCAGTTTACATCGTTCTTCAGTAACATCCTTTTAGTAACAGTGAATATAAAAAATGGAGACTGAGTTTGAAAAGGCCTACTGAGAGTTAATGGGATTTGTAAATACAAAGTTAATGGGATTTGTAAATACAACTTGTGTCTGTCCAAATTGCCTGTTCCAAGTCAGGACATCTTTGCATCTGCAGTTTTCTGTGCCCTCCCCAGCCAATGTGGTACCCATACAGAGGGATGCACATGTGAAACAGGATGCTATGGCTATTTTTACCAATAAAAAAACCACTCGATATAGATAGATGCATGTTGGTAAAATGGCCATGACATCAGGGTTCCTATAGGCATCTCTCTTGAGCACCATACAGTGGGAGAAAGACACCCCTTAAAAGACATGGAAGCTGACCCATGGGTGCTGACTGCCTCACATTCCAACTGCTGCGATATCAGCTACCTAGAAGTCAAAAGAAAATCCATATAAATCAATGCCATCAAGAAGGCAACTTGCCACAGTGAAAGGTTCCGCCGAAGAACTGGGCTCCTCTTGTTGCTTGGCGTTCAGCAGCAAAAAAGGTGAACTTTAGCTTCTCCCTGCTCTAAAAGCCCCAACCTTGTCGCACGACTGAGCAGATGTGACTGGATCAGCACTGATGGGTGGGCTTTAGCTGCCCTGCAGTCTGTAAGCTCCAAGCCAGACATCTTTAGAAAGTGAATGACATTTGGTGACATGGAGAACAAAAGAGGGGAAAGACCAAAAAGGGAGAGGGAGGGCACATCATTAAAAAAACAAAAAAAAGTTTGTGAGTGCTGAATAGGAGCAAAGTGAACTAGGGATGGGCCAAAAGCACTGATAGCATAGCGCAGGCCAAGGTGCAGTTTGCAGAGCTCAACATTAGCCTGCAGTGAAATATCCATTTGAGTGCTGGGGAAGTTATCCCCATCTTAAACCTCATCTGCTCAATGTGGTTACTATGGGTCAAAGCTGATGGACTAGACTGCAGCTATGATCGCAGAAATAGCTACAGGATTTCCATGTTCATACTCATTTTCCCCCTTCCTTTTTTTCACATACATGATTAGGTGGAGGGATTTGATAGTACAGTATGACCCAGCTAGGAGGCAGCTGCATTGTTTTGTAGTATTAGGGGCTATTGCCCCTGCTTGTTCCCCTTGCCAACCCCGCCTGCACCTTTCCCCACCACCTTTCACCCACACCTAACCAACCGCCCTTTAAAGCTTAGCTCCCCACTCCCCTCACAAATTGCCCCAAGCTCCACCCCCTTTCACACAGCAGCTTGCTAAGCCGCTATGTGAAGCATCTCACCCGCTTGATGAAACCTCACTGCAGGTGCATTTAATGGAGCCCCATGTTCCCCCCCCCCCCATGTTAAGCAGCTCACCTAGGCCACCAGCCACCAGCACTGCTTCCTTCTTTGCCTAGCTGCCATCCCTCACACTACAGTTGGCATGGCCATCTGATGGAAGCCACAGAAACGGCAGAGTGTGATGACAATCTTACATTTTTATGTCTATAGGAAGATAGTGTTCATGCATGTGTGCTGAAAACACTGTGTGTTAGTGACTGTGCATTATCCACTCAACAGGAAGGGCACAGAAGTAGCTGTTACCCTTTTGCAGGGTGCATTCAGCAAGACTGCATGCCCACGCCTGTGAGTGTTGATCTTCTAGCTGCCATGCAATGAAGACAGCCCAATGCATAGGCTCCCTCTCACGTTCAAGTGATTTTCTGCTTTCCTAAGCTATGGCTACCTCTGTGGCTATGTAACTGCCCCATCACTGCCCCAGGCAGGCAAGCTAAGAGTAAGTCAAAGGACAGCAGACAGGAAAGTCAAAGCTGCATTTCTTTCACAAGTGAAATACCCTTTTCCCATGTTCAGGGGAAAAAAATGGTTGTCCTAGGGGGGATTTCTGCAGATACCCAGAGGCACACAGCCTGAAGTGCTCTGTGTGTGTGTGTGTGTGTGTGTGTGAGAGAGAGAGAGAGAGAGAGAGAGAGAGAGAGAGAGAGAAAGAGAGAGAGAGCGCGCTAGCTTTTTTCTGGGGGGATGCAGGGGTACCCATACCCCTAAACATTTTGTGTCTTTTGTCCATTTACTGTATTTATTTTTCCCGATTTGAACTATAAAATGGTGATGTTCTTAAGTCAAAATGAGAGTACCCCTAAACATTTTTTATAAAAAAAACCACTGTGTGTGTGTACATACCATAGCTGTCAACCTTCCCTTTTTTTGCAGGAAATTCCCTTATTCCAGTGCCGTTTCCCACTGCTATCCCAGATTGTTAGATATCCCGTAGACTGTCCCCAGGACAGGTGAGGCTGCTGATCCCTTATTTTCAAATCTGAAAGTTGAAAGCTATGTATGTATGTATGTATGTATGTATGTATGTATGTATGTAAAAGAAGACAAATCTAGTAACCTATGGAAGCTGTTCCAAGTCAACTTGAACCTTGGCCACCATTCATTTTGGAAATAAAGCATCACACTTTTCCTTGCAGCAACACAGAGAAATGAAGCTGCCTTTGTGACCCAGACCTTTCCTTGGAGTCCAGTGCATGGAACGGCAGAGAGGAGAACGAGTGGCAGTTTTTTGTTTCAAGAGGATTTCCTACACAATGATGTCAGGGTAAGGCAGGGCCTTTTTGTTGAGCAGAGCAGTTCATGCATGAGGGCGCGTTCCTGTCAGATAGATAGGACACAGCTGCAGATTGTGGGACTGAACGACCCCTGCAACAAAGTTATCATCTCTTGATCTGCTTAGCTCAAAATCAGCTTTCATGTTTCCTGCTAATGTGCTGAACATAGCAAACCTACAGGCCATCCGCTAAACGCTAAGGCTAGACACTGAGGAGTCCCCTGCAAGAAAAACTGTGCTACATTACTAGATAACCCCAGTTGGCTCATATGGTTGGAAATCCTGAGTTTCTAAGTCACTTTAACAAAGTTAGTGTAAGGACTACAGCACACGAATATCGAATGTTACCCGTACTTCTTGTTTTCAGAGGACCTTCCAACACTGAGTGTTGTAGGTGTGTGTGGCTGCGAACTGAACTGGTTAGTTCAAATGAATCAATGAAATTCAGCTGTACCCACACACCCCACCATCTCTGCTCCTTGGTCCTTGCTGCAGCTACCAGATCACAATGGCTCTCGAAGCCACAACTAAGATTACCCCCCTATTGGGGTCCAGATGAGGGACCCTACAGGTGTTGTTGGATGATAACTACCATCATCTCTGACCAGTGGCTGTGTTGTTTGGTGCTGATGGGAGTTGGAGTCCACATCTGGAGGGCCAGATGTTCCTTACAGATCGAGACCAAACAAAACATTTTGTAAAAAGCCGGCTGATCTTTAGTATAATGGAAGTAAAATGCAAGGCACAATGACATGGCAACCTACTGCAGGGGGCGGAGCCTCCTCTTGTACTCAAATGAAGTAGCACAAATTGTGCTTAACTTTTTAAGGGTTCGCCTGACTCAGTGTGGTTTTGTAGTTTGTTTTCAAAAACGCTCAACAGCTTAAGCCTTGCGCCATCGCCTGAACAATTCGGCTAAGGTTTCCTCTTATCGAGATATCGGCTTTTTCTTGACGCTTTTTATAACTGAGTTTATATTAGTTTATATTAGCTATCCATCTAATGTTATTTTAACCATGGACACACGTTCCTGAAGGAGAACTTCATAAGATTTACGCACTTTTAAAGTTCCTTTAAAACTAGTCACACCAATAAAATATTTTTCTTTGTATATACTGTGTATCTGTGTTTCTCCCTTTGGATCCTGGCTAAGGATAGAGAGTATCATTTTTATTTTATTTTATTTTGCAAATTATCTGTATTGTAAATCGCTAAAGGGTTCTGTGGTGAAGGTAATGGTGATTCATTCTGTGGCAGCCATTGGCTCAGCTGCTCTTATCCTCACAAACGATTTGTGGTTCCCATTGCCTGAACTGCCCTGATCTCTAGGGCTTCCTGCATACCTACCATGCAGTATATTCAACTAACTTTCCCCAGAGTAGATCCATTGAAAGGAATAGCCATAACTTAGGTCCATTAATTTCAATGGGTATACCCATGAGTAAAAGTGAGTTAATGTCAGCCCCATACATTTTAGGCACATACACACGCCCAAGAATCCTGGGAACTGAAGGTTTTTAAGGGTGCTGGGAATGTGAGAGGTAAATTATAATTCTCAGGATTTGCCAAGAGAGTGGGTGAACATTTGTTTTAAATGTATGGTGTGTATGCAGTCTAGGATTAGGGCAGGCCATATCAGAAGGCCTAGGGAAGGCGTTTGGGATAGGAAGAAAGGGGAATGGGTCTGAAAGGGCTGCTGGCCAGAGGGAGCAACCAGGGACACTTAGGAAAGGAGGGTTGGCACTTGAGCATTGTCCACCAAAATGAGGAGGAGAGAAGAACACTAAAGGGATGAGTTTGACCATGAAAAGGAACCTTAGGAAGAGAAAGTAGAGATAACGGACTGCATAGTGCTTTGAAGTCGCTAGCTGTTTGACTGCAGGCCTTTGGTTAATCCCACAAGGGGGTGCTGTATTCTCACATGAATATGGTTTATTTAGGATTGATATACCATAGTAACTTTATGATGTAACCTGAGCTTATTCCCTTAGTCCTAGTTTAGGTGGTTATTTTTTAAAAATATTTTTATTAACAATTTCAACATACAAACTATCAAAACATATCATATTCATTATTCCCCCCCCCCCTTTTTCTCATCTCCCCTTCAAACCCTCTTTCCTCTCCCCAGAGACTTACCTCAGCCCCTCTCTCTGATTTCTCAGCACATATTGTTCTCTGCATGTTATGAAATTATACATTTCCTTACATTATCTATCTACCCTGTTATCGACTAATAAATTTGTGTATGTTTACTCAAAACCTGCCAAGAAATCCTGTTCATTTTGTTGTCTTTTTAGATAATTTGTAAAAAGCTCCCATTCTTCCTTAAAGTCACAGTTGTCCTTGTCCCACAATTTATATGTCAATTTAGCCAGTTCTGCATAGCTCATCAATTTTTCTTGCCACTGTTCTTTCATTGGGATTTCCTCGTTCTTCCATCCTTGTGCTATTTCCTAGTTTAGGTGGTTATTAAACTACCTTCTTCTTTCCTATGAGGAGTATCCTAAGGACTCATGCAGTGGTGGTGATGAAGATTTAGATTTCTATACTGCCCTTCATCCAAGATTACAGGGTGGTTTACAATATAAAAGCACAAAATGCATACCATAATAACAAGCAATAATCCCCACATACACAGTATTATTGGTGCTTTCCCCCACCATTTACTGTGGACTGAATTCCGTTGTGTGATAGTAGCTTTTTAGTGAGCTGAATGACGAACTTTCTTGAGCGGTCCCCCCCCCCCCCCCGTTACAAAGCAAACATAAACACTTACATGCATTGCAATGCACTGTTTTATGATCTCTCTCCTCTAGAGCTGTGATCTCACAAGTACATTCTTGTGAACACAGAACAGTGTGATGTAGTGGTTAGAGGGCAAGACTAAGACCTGGGAAACCAGGGTTCAAGTGCTTACTGTGTGACCTTGGGCCAGTCACTGTTACTCAGCCTAATGTCCCTCACAGGGTTGTAGTGAGGATAAAATGAGGATAGGGAGAACCGTATATGCCACCTTAGAGCAATGCAAAAAATACTTAATGAAATAAATTGGACACAGTAAATTAACAGTTAAACTGACCCTAAACTTTCTACTCAGTAGATTTTAATGAATGCTTTATTTTTGTTTTTTACTGGTATCCTCAGCATTTAATAAAGTAGCTCACCTGGGGAATTAGGGCATAACTCTGCAGAAGGATGTGGCTGTCACTGCAAAAGGTCTGGATGGACCAATGGTCTGAGCTGGTAACAGACAGACCCTTCTTGTGGTTCCTCCACTGGATGGAGCCCATTTTGCAGGGACATGAGATTGTCGCTTTCTGCAACTCCCAGCTGTAGCCCTAGAGATGTGGTTGCCACCCCTGTTGCTGAGCTTCCAAGCATCAATTCAAGATGCAACTTTCCACCCAGGTAATATTGATGTATTCCAGGTCATGTCTTCTCATTATGCCTGCTGCTGTAAGGATGTAATGATTGGATGATAAGAATATTGCTGGTTTGAATGACTGTTTAGAGTTTTGATGACGTCCATTTGTGGTTTGCTTCAAGTGCACCCTGGGATCTTCACTCACGACGGGTGGTTTGAAAACGGAATGAATGAATTGATCAGGAATTTAAATTATAGCATTAAAAATGTAAAATGTACTTCCAGTGGTAGATCCCAAGTGAACCAAATGGCCTGCAGCATAGGAAAGGCTATGTCCCAACAACAACAACAACAACAACAACAACAACAACAACAACAACAACAATGCTATAGTGCCCAAGATCCATGCTTTTTCTTCCATAGTGTAAAGCTGGGCAAATATTCTGGATACATTTTTGAAGATAGCATTTTGACTGAGTTCGCATTTGTTTCTGCCACCTCCATTAGCATTACACCCTTCAATTCACCCAGATAGCATTGGAATGAAAGAAGCCAAAGAAGGCCCACTTGGCTAGCAGTTGTGAGCTAAACACATATTGTTTCCACCTAGTCAAAGGTGATATGCATTTAAAGCACATTTAACACCCATGACTTGCCCCTAAGAATCCTAGACACTGTAGTTTGTGAAGATGCTGAGAACTAGCTCTGTGAGGGCTAAACTACAGTTCTGAGGATTCTCTGAAGAAAACAATTTGCTTTAAATTTATGGGATGTACACCTCAGTCTTATTCTTCCTCAGATTCTGGGGTTTGCAATATAGCCTTATGACAGTTGCCTGAACTCCCTGCCACAGCCAGGACTCCACATGTGAGATCCTAGCTCGGCTCCCAAGAGAAAGCTTTGGAGCTGTCTCTGTTTTCCTGGTCCTGACAGAATGAAGTAGGTACCTTGCTGTGAACCTTGAGCTGAAACTGGCGTCCACTTTTTTTTCACCACGATGTTTTGTTCCCAGAAAAGTGGCTGACTCCCTCCAGGGAGGACATCCGTGGGGGCAGTTCCTGTTTCCCTGCCCTTCCAGGCACTAGCCTTCCTGAGCCTGATATGATTGTTTCTCTGGGCACGGTGCAAAATATGCCAGCAAAGAACGGAAGCCTCTCATGCTCCAGCAATTTATTTAAAAAAATAAGAATAAAAGGTTGTCGGGCTTGGAAGCAGTTGAGCCTGTAAGTTCTGTTCTCCTAACATGGGATCCAGGCCATTTGCAAGGAATTAATTTCCTAGAACAACTGGCCAGACATTCTCTGAATCATGGAAGGAGGCCTTTCCATGGGAATGTTGCTGGCTGTGTGGTGGGTCAAAAAGGTGCGAGCAGCACAGCCCTTTACTGCTACAGTGGTAATCTTGTGTTGCCCATACTTGGAGATGCAGGCTACAATGACTGCAACCCCATTAACTGGAAAAGTAAAGGAATCTAACATATTGGATTTCACAATTGCATTTCGTGACTCAGCTCCCATGTCTTCAAATTCATACTACAACTCCCATCATTGGACCAGGTTGGCTGTGGCTGATGGGAGTTGGAATCCAACAAGACTTGGATGTTTGCAAGATACATCTCTGCTAAATGTGCTGGTCCCAGGGGGAGGTTACCGTGGGGGTGAGGTCCAGGACCTGAGTCGAGGGTCGGCAGACAGTCCTCCACGGGCGAAGCGGGGTCCAGAGCGAGGAGCCGGGCAAGGACAGGAACTCTGGAGGAACAGGACTGGGTGCTGGCCGAAACAGCTCTTCAACGACGTTGCTCCTGCAACCTGGGACCGGCCTGACTGGCCTTTATCTTCTCTGAGGCCAGGGGCGGTCCTGGCCCCCAGGAGACTCGCCTCTCCTGGCCTTAAGGCAAGCACTCCTCCTGGGAGAAACCAGTTCCCTCCGCCTCTCTGCCCTGAGCCTCTGCAGCTCAGGAGAGGCTGGAGGGTTACTGGACCCAGGGGAAGACTCACCTTCCCCTGACAGGGCTAGGAGAGGTGCACCTGTAGGCACTGTGTCCTCAACCACCTCCGGAGCCAGAGTGGATTCACTTGGTGCCTGCTCCTGAGGATCCGGCACAGGTGCAGGCGCTTCAGAATCAAGGCCATGCCCCAGTTCAGCCGGCCCTGGAGGCGGGGACTCCTGTGCAGGCTGGGATTCCTCCGGTTCAGCCTCTGAATCGGATTCCCAGGCCATCACACTAAAGCAGATGTACTAACTGAAAAAAAATAAGCAGCAAAGGGACTAGGTGATGCACTGAAAAGTACGGAATGAACAAATGATCAATGGAATTAACAGAAAACCCCACAAGCAAATCAGGAGGCGTGTTGATTGTTGTATAACCTCCCTGCCAAGAGATCAGAATGAATATGCAATAAAGACCGGATATAATCTAACCTCCCTATAAGCTTTGTACAAGCAAATCTACGCACATATTTAAAAAAATGCTGTGAAAATGCTTTTTTTAAAAAAAAAAAGTTTTGAAAAATACATTGAATTTTGCATCTAATGTCACATTTGCATATTGCACTTTGCAATACATTTAAAACGTTTTATAGCTGAGCTGCAATGACAAACCTAGACAGCATCTTAAAAGCAGAGACATCACCAACAAAGGTCCGTATAGTTAAAGCTATGGTTTTCCCAGTAGTGATGTATGGAAGTGAGAGCTGGACCATAAAGAAGGCTGATCGCCGAAGAATTGATGCTTTTGAATTATGGTGCTGGAGGAAACTCTTGAGAGTCCCATGGACTGCAAGAAGATCCAGCCTATCCATTCTGAAGGAAAACAGCCCTGAGTGCTCACGGGAAGGACAGATCCTGAAGCTGAGGCTCCAATACTTTGGCCACCTCATGAGAAGAGAAGACTCCCTGGAAAAGACCCTGATGTTGGGAAAGATTGAGGGCACAAGGAGAAGGGGACAACAGAGGACGAGATGGTTAGACAGTGTTCTCGAAGCTACGAACATGAGTTTGACCAAACTGCGGGAGGCAATGGAAGACAGGAATGCCTGGCGTGCTTTGGTCCATGGGGTCACGAAGAGTCGGACACGACTAAACGACTAAACAACAACAACAACAAGTCCCAGCTGAGTCCCAGGATGAATGTTCAATAAAATAAGTCATCTGGAGGCACTCAGAGTCTCTTTATCATTGTGCTGTATGAGGGTCACTTCTGTGCTGAAAACTAGTAACACCAGGGATGCTCAGAAAAGACTTCATTGGTACCGGATCCTTAACCGACAAGATGACACAACATAGCATCTCTGTGCTATTTTTAAAAAGGAAGGCTAGGTGGACTCTGGAGGTGTTGGTGTGATACAAAAAAACTTTGGTGCCATTTTTGCATGCCTTTCTCTTGCATTGGTATCAAATCCTGGATAATGCTTGTCTTCACATCCTCAGAAGGGTGCTGAATACTTTGTCCATGCCCTCAGGATATAGACAGAAGCGTGACAGCACTTGGGTCCTTATGTGGAAAGTCTCCATCAGCAACTAATCCCCAAAGATTAACACTTTGCAGTTCAGTTGTTATCATTTCTTTTTTAGAAAGAAAAATCTACATTCCAGTTCTCAAAGGTGGTGGACTAAAGAAGAGATGAACACACTATAAATAACTCCTACCTACCTCTTATCAAAAAGAAAGGGCTGAACTAGAAGGTGTATTAGCTCTATAGCTGTGCTCTTGGTGGTTTTTAAAAAACCTACTACTGCTGGTGCAAATTGAGGAAGGGCTGTAGCTCACTGATCAATTCTCTGCTTGGATGCAGAAAGCCATCCTCCAGGGAGGGATGGGAATGATTCCCTGCTTGAAATCCCAGAGAGCTGCTGCCTGCCAGTGTAGGCAATACCAAGCTAGATGGGCCAATGGTTTAACTCAGCTTCCTTTGTTACTATGTCAGGGTGAAACACCTGATCTGTATCAGGGCCCAAGCTCAAGGAGGCAGTGGGTCTTTAACATAATAGACCAGCGAAACAGAAAAAGAAGGGCAAACTTTAAAACAAACAGTATTTAAAATGCTGTATTGCTTATTTATTAATTTGTGTCCTTCATATGCCATCTCATAACATAAAGGTTTTTGGGCAGCTTATAATAAATAAATTTTAAGAAACTGAATCACAGGAATAAAACAATAAATAGGTAAGGGAAATCTCAGGAAAAGGGCAAATTTCTCTTTAAGACTCTTGAGGCCAATGGGCTGAGAATGCCACCTGAACAGATACAAGCAACTAAATGACTAACTGAACCAATGTGACCAATAATAATAATAATTTATTATTTATACCCCGCCCATCGGACTGCGTCTCCCATGATCATGAAAAGAGCATAGGCATTCAAAGAGTGGGAGATGGGCACTCAGTTTCAGATTCTAGTGATAAAAAGCAGTCAAGAGGCAAGAAAAGATAAGGGCAAATCAGAAAGAAATCAGGAACCAAGAGTCAAAAAGATGAATTTTAATATAAGCCTAATTTTACAGATTACCGGTAATTAAAAAGAATCATGCCTGGCGTGCTTCCGAAATTCAAAGCAATTTAAGAGAAAAAGCAGATCATATTTGAATTCACCTAAAATATCTAAGTATTGTTCCATGTTCCCCACTTCTCTCAGCGATGAGAAGTTTTCATGGTAGTTCTACAGGTTTTGCTTCCTTTGTTGAAAAAGCACTGGTGGTGTTTTTCTAATATTAATTTCATAAAAGCAGAACATGGTGGAAACAAATCAGCACTCCAACAGAGTCCAAAGAGCACCCAATATGTTTCATCTTTAGCCCAGTGACAGTTCTATACATTATCTGCATTTCTGCATCTGTTTTTCCCTAAATTCAATCTACAAACAGGTGTCTTAACTGTTTCTGTGCCACCTTCCACTAGCTGGGGGATGTCCTCTCCTCCAAACTCAAGGCTGGAGAGAGATTCCCAGCAATCAGATGAACATCTGTTGTTTACTCCCATTGCTAACTGTCTGATGAGATTCTAAGAAGGAGGTAAATATATAAGTTCCTGCATAAACAGTGCTTTTTTTCTGGGGGGACGTAGGAGTACGCATACCCCTAAACATTTTGTGAATCTTTGTACTTTTGTCCATTTGCTGTATTTATTTTTCCCAATTTGAACTATAAAATAGTGATTTTCTTGAGTCAAAATGAGAGTACCCCTAAACATTTTTAAAGAAAAAAGCACTATGTATAACCATACATTTGTATTCAAGAAGACTTTAGTGGAATGATAAACATTTCTTTGGTGGAGAGTGCGGATTTGATTCTGCATGATGTTTAATTTTTGATGATATCCCAGCAAGGAGTTCTATCATCACAACAATCTTGTGAAGTGGATTAGGGTTCATCCACACTTTCACTTGACTAGCTTTGATTGTACTGTGTACCTATTAGTGGCCCTGGCTCCAAGAGCTTTTCTTGTTGTTCTGTAGCTGTGCCTTGTTAAATTTTGACCTTTCTCACAGAATTGGATCTTATCGGATGCTTTGCTTAACCAATCAATTCAGTGGGTAAGATCGGATTTTCACAAGGCACAGTTGCAGAGCAACAAGAAAAGTTCTTGGACCCCCGGGGGAATTAAATAGTAAACAATACAATCAAAATATGAGGGAAAGTTAAGTGTGGATGAGCCCTCAGGCTCAGCAAAATGGTCTTGCCCCAGGATCTTAGATACAAGTTTGTTTGTCTGCTGGCAGATTTTTAAAAAATTATTATTATTTATTAAGGGTGGCCTGCCTTGGAGCAGGATGGGGGTGGGGGAAGCAAAACACAATGATCCAATAAACACTTTGGGTGTGGCGCAAAATTGTCAGGGACACAGGGCACTTGAGTCCTTTGGCTGATAGAGAACCGGAGCAGTGGCTTGTAAGCAGCAGGTCTCTGCGAAACGGTTCCCAAAGACTTCGTGCCAATTTCAGCACACAATGTTATCACTACGAGCCAGCACACGGCCAGGCCTGCTGTGTTCACACAGTTTGGCCACCCAGGATTCAGCAGGTCCTTACAGATCTCAGCTGTTCATACTCCGGCTTCCTGGTTCTTGATGGCAAAGGACAAAGGAAAACCCTTTCTTCTCTGGTAACCCTGAGGGGCTTATCATTCCTGGCACAAAAGCTGCAATTACCACTCTTACATCCATTGCTATTTTTTTAGAAAAGGAGGTTCCAGAACTCACCATGAACACCACCTTGTTCTCTTAGAATGACAGTGGCTCCCACCTGAGAGGCTCCAGAACTCACCTGAGAGATGCTGGAACCAAGTTCCTGTGAGTTCCCCCTGAAAAAGCCCTTTTAACATCTGTCTTATGTTTGCTGTGATTTGTATTACTTTTGCTTCCTTTATTTCTTCGTTCTGCTGACAGTTGTCTCTCTCCTTCCTGCTTCCTTCATTCTCTTGTCCATTTCCATCTTCTTCTTGACCCTTCCACCCAGTGGCACCATTCCCCTAAATCTATGCAGACAAGAGAACATTCCTGTAATTTCTCCCAGATGCTTGGTGCTCAGTAAAGCCTCCTGCAAAGCATTAGCGACAAAAGACTCCAGGAATTTGAAATGCTTTGGGCTTTCCATTTTCAAGCCAAGCAGCTGAAGAGACCAGGAATTCCCCCCCCCCTCTCTCTCTCTCTCTCACACACACACAGTGTTCTGTTCTCCTTTTACAAATATCTTAAAATCAGCTTTGCCTTCATAGTTCCAGCAAATGTGCTATCATATATTCTACTGGGTCAATGCAACCTGATATGCCACCTATATCTGGGAGGATGATTAATAACTAAGCATATTGGGAGCCATCCCTTTTTACAGCCCTCGTACATTTTTGGAATGACAGGCAATGTACAAAGGCTTACAAAGTCCTTTGATCAGTTTACTGAATGTTCATTGGAATCCATGTGCTCCCTTACATAAATCCAGCCATGTATTTAGATCTACATGTCTAGCCTAAATTAACTTTGGCTGCAATCCTATACACAACTACCTGAAAGTAAGTTCCAGTGAATTTACTTCAGAGTAGGCCTTATGTAAGAGCACAGGATTGTACTGTTAGGACTTTTTCCCCCTGCAAGCCCATTCTTCCAAGATTTAGACTACTGGCTGTGTTGCAAATTTGATATGATTTAAGAGGTGATATTTGCAATAGGATTTGTGTATGTTTAATAAGAGTTTGCCCCTGGGTTTTAATGGCATTGGAACCATAAAAGTTGTGTTTTGATTTTTTTTTAGAGAGAAAAAACTTGGTTTGGAAAAAACAGAAGGCCATTGCCCACAGAGCAAATATTCAGTGGGGCAACTTGCTCCCAGAAAAGTGTGTAAAGCATTGCAGTTTAAGTGCATTATGAGGAACAGTTGAGGGAACTGGGTATGTTTAGTCTGGGAAAGAGGAGACTGAGAGGAGATATGATAGCCATCTTCAAATATCTCTAACAGGGGCTGTCACATGGAAGATGAAGCAAGCTTATTTTCTCTTGCTCTGGAGGGTAGGAACCAAACCAATGGATTCAAGTTACAAGAAAGGAGATTCCAATGAAACATCAGAAAGAACTTCCTGACAGGAAGAGCTATTTGACAGTGAACAGTCTCCCTTGGGAGGTTGTGTACGCTCCTTCCTTGGGAGGTTTTAAGCAGAGGTTGGAAGGCCATCTGTCATGGTTGCTTTAGTTGAGATACCTACCTTGCAGGGGGTTAGACTAGATGACCCTCAGGGTCCCTTCCAACTCTACAAGCCTATGATTCTATGAGGGGGCAATTATTTTATGCCAAAGAGTATGAAGAGATTTACAATAGTAGAGCATGAAGGGTGAAATAGGAGGATGTGAAAGTAACAAAGCCAAACCCTCCCGGTTGATGTGAATACAGTTAGTGGGAGACAAGAAATATAGCTGTACGATGAAACAAAATGCCTAGGGAAGTTGTCTGTGTCCATCACTGGAAGTTAAAAAGTGGATATAAAGACAATGATACAGTACTTTAAGTACCCTGTGGTACAGGAAGATGGATCAGATTGCTCCCAACCACCCACATGGATCATTCCCTTTCCAGGCTTGGAAGCTTCAGTTCCACCTCTAAAGCTGTTGCATTCTCAAGAGGCTGGGTCAGGAGATTCCACTGGGGATGGCATTTTATCAGAACCTCTGGGAGGTGAACCAGCAAGTGATAAGGAAGTGTTAAAAGTCAACGAGGAGGTGTTGTTGATGAGGACTAAGCTGGGCACATGCTCCCTGCCAGCTGGGGATATTCTGCAGCTCAGTGATACAGTGGTACCTCGAGTTACAGACGCTTCAGGTTACAGACGCTTCAGGTTACAGACTCCGCTAACCCAGAAAGAGTACCTCGGGTTAAGAACTTTGCTTCAAGATGAGAACAGAAATCGTGCGGTGGCAGCACGGCAGCAGCGGGAGGCCCCATTAGCTAAAGTGGTACCTCAGGTTAAGAACAGTTTCAGGTTAAGAATGGACCTGCAGAACAAATTAAGTTCTTAACCCAAGGTACCACTGTATTTTGCAAGAGACTTCTCCAGGGAGCAGTTCCAACCTCTCCTTTCTATGGTCTCAGTCCCATTATTATCGTAGGAGAGATGATGGCAGGATGAAGATTTCATGGTAGTTGTTTTCTAGAAGTCAAGCAAACAGGATGTTTTGAGGATTTCTCTGCAGAAGCTTCCTGCCCTGGTGGGGAGAACATAGCTCTTTGGTAGTACAGAGGTACCTCAGGTTACAGACGCTTCAGGTTACAGACTCCGCTAACCCAGAAATAGTACCTTGGGTTAAGAACTTTGCTTCAGGATAAGAACAGAAATCGTGCGGCAGTGGCGGGAGGCCCCATTAGCTAAAGTGGTGCTTCAAGTTAAGAACAGTTTCAGGTTAAGCATGGACCTCCAGAATGAATTAAGTTCTTAACCCAAGGTACCACTGTAGTGGACACATGCTGTGCATGCAGAAGATTCCACAGTCAATCCTTAGCACTAGTTAGGGACATGTTTGTTTGTTTTTATTCTTTCCAGCTCCAGCCCAAGAAAATCTACTTTTTCAGTTTCTATGTAACAGTTTCCACACGCAAGAAGCCCCATTAGGCCTTCCCATGGATACGAGGGGCTCACAGAAATCTCTTTTGAGGTACTTGCACATTTTGCCCCAGAACTTTCCTTCTAGGAGGGCAAGAGTTGTAGGGTTGGTTTGTTTTTTAATGAAAGCTCAGAGTCCAGGGCACTTGCCATGGCACTCACAGAAATATCCATGCTAGGAAGCAATGGTTGACTGAAATCCAAGGTTTTGCTCCAACTTCCTGGCATAAGAGGGAGTCAGCTAGCTCCAGCTGAAGACTGGAAGCAGAAGACTACTCTTTTCAGCCAAAAGAATAGAGCTGTTTAGAGCAGCTGTGGGGGAACCTTTGGCCCACCAGATATTGCTGAACTTTAATTCTCATCATCCCTGGCCATTGGCCATGCTTGTTGGGGCTGGTCGGAGTTACAGTTCAGCAGCATCTGCAGGGCCAGAGGTTCCCCACACCTGTTCCATTCAAGCATTCGTATTCAACTATTCTTAAATTGTATCCATGGAGGGGCAACAGACCGACCTTTCTGCACTGAGCGGGAAGGACTTGCACAGGATTGCAAGCAGTGGAGGCTGTTCCTTTAAGGTGAATGGATCACAGTCTCCCCAACCCCAGTCTGCCCTTAGCCAGCCACTCCCCGCTTGCCTTCTTGCTTGCATCCAGACTATAAGAGTGGCACTGCCTCAGTGTTGCCCTCCTTCTTCAGCAGGAAGGATGGGGACAATGCTAGAATTACTTGGCTCAGCCAGTCACTGGCTGTGGCTCCACCTACCGCTGGTCTCCCTGCCTTCTGCTCTACCTGCTTGAGTTGGCACAGGCCCCTGCGATGGTTAAGTGTTTTAAACTGTTTCAATCCTCCCTGTGGTCAAAGACCTTGCCCAATCAGGATTCCTGACTGTGAAGAGGACTCTTAAATTCCTCCAACCAACCACACTTTCAAGCACCCTTCAGACCTTCCTTCTCAACCTGGAGACAGCTGCCCCTCAACTCATACATTGACACAAGGGCAAGCATAACTCAGGATGTTTGGTGGGATGAATAAAAGCTCAACACGTCTTGCTGTCTCCTCAAGAAGGAAAGCAGAAAGAAACATCAAGGTCTGGATGTAACAGGAAGTCAAACTTACAAAAAACGGTGCATTTTCCATGATTCAACCCCTGACATCCTAATTCTGTGGGGCATCCTTTTATTGTGTATTTGGAAGTGATTGACATGCTGCAGCTTTGGGTTATAGATCAATGAGAGCAGAAGATCACCGTGCCAATGTTACAATCCATTGAGCATGAAACAATACTGCAGACAGAAAGTGCTTTGCACAAGCTGCCTAATTTGTGCAGATTTCCTGCAGCTTGAAAAGAAGCTGGTCTAGACCGAGTTGCCAAAAACCACTTGGCACAGCTGCTCCCTCCCACCCCCATCAAAAATGACATATGGTCATTTTTGTCCTCAATCCTTTAGGCAGGGTGATGAGAGCAGGATCTGACCAAACAGAAACGCAGCATTTTGTCAAGTCATTTAAATGAATGTTGTTTTTCTTAGCTTTCTACTGGAAACCAAGTAGTTCGCAATGCCCTCTGTAACGGGCTTCTGCGGTCTCATGGAAACATTTTGCTCAGGATAAAATTCATTAGATTTTTCATGTCTGCGTTCTTGCCTTTTTTAGCAGCAGATAATTTCAGCGTGGCAGTGGCATGTATCAAAGCAGTGGCCTGTAGGGCTCAAACATCAACCTTCGCAGGGCGAGGAGAGCAGGGGCCTGTTCTCATGACCCCCACAGCCCTTGAAATCCACATTTCTCAGACAGTGCATGATGCTATCAAAGTGCATCAGCTCAGAGTGAGTGGGGTAGCGGAAGGAAGACCACAGTCCCACCTAGGATTAAGCCTGGCTCAAGATTTGACATATAATCACAAACTAAAAAGGAATGTTTACACCAATGGCTAGCCTAGGCAGAATTTCACTTGCACCATCAAGCTGCGGTTGATCTCAAAATTGGTGCAGCCAGAAGCCATCTTCACATAACTGAGAAGCACAACTGTTGTAAGCTGCTTTGGGAGCCAGGTGGTGAAAAGTGGGTTATAACTTTTTATATTATTATTAATAATAATAATTTTAAAGTTCAGCAGGCTCAGATAATCATGGTGATAGATAGGTACTTCGGGGCAATCTTACTCAGACTGGTTCTAATTGTGTAACCAAATTCCAAGTCAGATGTTACTACTAGAAGTTATGAAAACACTTGGGGATGGGGCAGTGGGGGTGACAAAGCTATTGCCCACCTCATTGTCATTCCCATCACCCTCAGCTTGTGGAGGGCAACTATGCAAAGTGGGGGACCTTTTTTGCTCATAGAACTTCCTTGCATGTTTTAGAACCCTGGTTTCCCAGAAATCCAAATGCATGCATGAATGAACACACAAGGCTCCTTGCTTTTCCTCCAGGAATTGAGAGCAGTGGGAGTGATGATGGAGCAGGCAGCAGGGGATGGCAGAGTGGAACGACATTCCTCGCTTGATATTCAGTCCGTCGCATTGCTACTGCTTACTAGGAGGTAGACAAGTGAGACAGTGGGAATATTGACCCAGCACAAACAGATAATAATAATAATAAAATTTTATTTATATCCCGCCCACCCTGGCCAGAGCCGGGCTCAGGACAGCTAACACCAATAAAATTACAATAAAACATTATTGGGGGGGGGACAAAACAAAACAAAAACCAGTTTATTAAAATACAGGTTAAAACACAATTTAAAATGCAGCCTCATTTTAATGGTAGCCCATAAATCAAAACCATAAGGGGAGGGAAACATAAAGGTCAGACTGAGTCCAAACCAAAGGCCAGGCAGAACAGTTCTGTCTTGCAGGCCCTGCAGAAAGATGTCAAGTCCAGCAGGGCCCTAGTGTCTTGTGACAGAGTTCCACCAAGTCGGGGCCAGTACTGAAAAGGCCCTGGCCCTAGTTGAGACCAGTCTAACCACCTTACGGCTTGGGACCTCCAAAGTGTTGTTATTTGTGGACCTTAAGGTCTTTTGTGGGGCATACCAGGAGAGGAGGTCCCATAGGTACGAGGGTCCGAGGCCGCAGGAGCACCAGGCCATGTTTGCACCAGGCCAACCTCACTACTTCCCCTCTGCCTCCCCATAAGGACAGTGATGTAGCCAGCCAGCTGGAGGTCAGGTGAGTGACAGGATGCCACCACACCATCAGCTACTGGGTGGCAGAGCTAGTACATTCCTTTCTACCACTTCACCTGACCCGCTTTGGTAAATGTCTGAAGATAGCCAATATTGTAAATCGCATCACATTCAGCTCAAAATGTCGGAGAGCAAACTACTGTGATCTCTCAGTAGAAGCTGGGACAGAATCAGCTGAAAAAAAATGTAGAGAGAAAAACACGCAGAGGTGATAGTCCCTGAGTTTTATTGCCTCAGGAAAGTGAACGTTATCACTAAACAAATGAAAAGCTAACAAACGCTACAGATGTTTTAGATAGGCCAGGACTGCCACTTGACTCAGTGTCTGGGCAGGATATTGATTAGAAGGACCATTCTTTATTGCACTCCTATTGTTCAGCAATCACCACCTCCTGCCGTGGGAACCCTGCAACTTGTTATACATTATGCTGTCAACAATGCAAGCATAACATGTCCGTCTTCCATATGGGAACCAAAGATATGCAGAGCTTACAGAAGAGAACTTTTCTGAGATGCCCTTGAAGGTGCCCTTTTCTGAGATGGCTTGAAGGTCAATATATGCACTACTAACTGACCACCCAGCCCATTTTGCAAGCCCAATATCTCAGCTGAAATATGGTTTAGAATTTAATTATTTGCCTGCATCATTGATTGTCTTTTTAGAAAATAAAATAATAAAATAATTATGTTAAATGTAAAGTTTGACGTCACCACTGTGCCTTGCTTCTTTTCAAACCAGCAGAAAATAACATTGGTAAGAATGCGTGTTTGATATCACTCCCATATATGTCTAGAACACATGACTAATGAATTTCCTTTTCTGAAAGCAGCAAAAACAGGCAAGGTTCATTTCTCTTTTCTATTTATTTCTACTTTTTTTTTTAGCCAAGGGTATGATGACTTTCAAGAAGATATACAGAATTCTCGCTTGTGAACTTCTGAATGAATGTGAATTCCAGCTCCATTCCTCAAGCGCAAAGTAGCATTCATGAGTTTTTAATGGAAGAAGAGACATGCTAAAAAGCTTTGCAAGTTACATAGTTAATGAAGAGCCAACATTTAGCAAACAACTTCAAGATCAGCACGCTATTCCAAGACATACCCACAACCACACACAAGACACTCAGCACTGTTTACTATGAAAGTGCTCAGCAGTTTTACCAATTTGGGGACAAGTCAACAGGGCACATTGAGAGCTCTCCCCCAGCTGATAGGCCCAATAAAATAATCAAGAAATATGCATGAGATGTTCATTAGTGCCAAAGAATGGAACCATTTCCAAGATGTGCACGCACACACGCACACACGCACACACACACACAGTATGGTTGACTTAACAACTTTTTATTCCTATTTATTTAAATCAGAGGTATAAGTGGTAGTGTAGTGGCAAAATCAGATGTGCAGGGGCCCTTCACATTAACCATTGCCATGCCCCATCGCAGCCACACACCCCTACTGCCTTGTCTCCTTCTAAGATTACACAATAATCCTGTAATTATACAATAATAATAACTAGGGATGCATTGCAGCCATCAAAGCAGTTCTCCATGAGTGGCTTTTCAGCTAGATCTACTATTTCCTGTGCACATAAACAGGCCAATTAATCGGAGTGCCACAATATTTTATTTTGGAGTGACTTAAGCTGTGTTTCCCCTCAAAGCTCCATGGCATATAACGGACCTTGCACACCCTTCTCCTGAAGCACCCCGTGTTTCCAGTGTTCCTAAATGCTTAGCTTAGGATCCTTACAGGACAATTACTTCTTGGTATTCTTCCCACACACCTTTTGCAGAGTGAACCTAGGAGCCAATCCTCCGTGGCTGACTCATCTGCTTCCGCTCTGATTGGCTCCAGTCAGCACAAGGGGTGAGAGGGCTTCCTTCTCAGTTGCTGAAAAGTCTACATTTCATGCTGATTGGATGGATCTGGAAGAGGCTGCAGAAATAGTAAGAGGTCAGCAAACCCCAACCCATTGACCATTGGGTGTAAGTATATGCTCTCATAGAAATTGTTGTTGTTGTTTAGTCGTTTAGTCATGTCCAACTCTTCGTGACCCCATGGACCAGAGCACGCCAGGCACTTCTGTCTTCCACTGCCTCCCGCAGATTGGTCAGACTCATGCTGGTAGCTTCGAGAACACTATCCAACCATCTCGTCCTCTGTTGTCCCCTTCTCCTTGTGCCCTCCATCTTTCCCAACATCAGGGTCTTTTCCAGGGAGTCTTCTCTTCTCATGAGGTGGCCAAAGTATTGGAGCCTCAGCTTCACAATCTGTCCTTACAGTGAGCACTCAGGGCTGATTTCCTTCAGAATGGATAGGTTTGATCTTCTTGCAGTCCATGGGACTCTCAAGAGTCTCCTCCAGCACCATAATTCAAAATCATGGAAATTAGTCGGATTTAAAAGTGCTCATGGCCATCATATATCAATATACTCCTAGGTCCTTCATCTGAAAGCTCAAGGAACAATTGCCAAATGCTAGTCAAATTATAATTTGTCATTTTTATTTTTTATTTTAAAAACAACAACCCACATTTTAGAATCAATTTTCCTCCATGCCTGCCCTCTTTCCTTTTTGGATGTAGGGGGAAAACAAATACAGGCCTTTGAAAACAGTTTGAGGCATCACTTTTCAAGCTCCTCTAAAAATCTTCCGCCTGCCTCTTAAACCATGTCTAATTTATGTTAACTGCCATTTCTGTTGTAACATCCCGTGGTATACTTGGCATTATAACAAAGCTTGCAAATACTGGGTGCATTGTGCTAACCAGTCTTTGGTTCCCTTTGATTTTGGAAAAACCGTTTAATTTCTTTTTGCTTTACAATTATTTTGCTTTACAAAATAATTTTCCGAAAAGCTTTGCTTAGCCCATATGAGGATCACATGCAGGACTGATGCATCACTCTCAAATAGGCAGATACCCCAAATCATGCCTCAAGGCAGGCTCTGGGCTTTTCCTCACCCTCCTAATCTGTGAAAGTCACAATTTTATCCACCCTACCCATTCTGTTAACACTTCTTTTTGTTTACTAGTTTCTAACAGGCAAATCCCACTTTTCCCACAATCTCCCCTGTTGTTGATACTGGGGAGAGTGTGATACTGATTGATACTGTTGATACCGATACTGTACACAGGAGTTGGATTGGGGGTGGGTGGGCTCAGATAGTGGCACAAATCCAACACCAAGTTATGCACTTGCCTAGGCACCTTAAGGATGCTTCCAGGCCATTTTCAGGTATGATTCAGTCATCCCCAGCAAATTCAAATTGTACAATTAAAGTTGATTCAGAACAACAAACACACTTCCCAAAATCCGGTCGTTTTACAATAAGGTAAGTGACAGGAAAATGCACTGGGCAGTATGGGTAGCATTTGCTTGACAAAATGCCATTTACTCTCTCTGCGGACAATTCAGAACAAATGCTCAATCACAAAAAGCCAACATTGTTGAACCTCCTGCAAACTTTTTGCAAACAAATCAGGATGAGTGCACCATAAGTAGGTTGACTGAAGGCAACCTAAGTTGCATAGACTTTAAGAATGCCTAACTCTCGCTTGGATTAAGGCCAGAATGAATGAATGGATTGTGTTGTGTTGTTCTGTGCTTTTGATGTGAGTGGTTTGGGGACATTTGAACACTGAAATGTGGCATTCAAATTCTAATAACAAATAAAAGAATATAGATGGATAATTACTACATTATTATATCAATACAGATAGATGTACAAGTAGACATCACAAAATAATTGTAAATATTTGTATATTTCTGTAAATATATTTAAAGTTTTATAAATATAAATAATAAATATAAAGAAATCCTCCTCTAAGTTGTAACCCAGAGAGGAACTGGATTGCTAACAGCCTCCCTTAAGTATTGTGTGATAATGGCACACACACACACACACACACACACACACCACCCATTTTACATGAGCACATTTATGAGAACCATTAAATATATATATTTATGTCCCAAGTAGGAAAATTACTTACACTTTCCCTGGAACACCGATCCAGTTACAGCACGTGTACATGGCAAGCTCATTGGTCCCATTTTCCCCCCAGAAATATTTTTGTCCTGGCTCTGCTGAAACCTCTTCAGGACATGTCAAGGCCTGTGGTGAAAAGTAAATAGAGATACTTTTCATCACATGAGGTAAAGTATTAACATGATGCAAGCTCCAAGGAGCTGAGTTTAAAGGGCTGAAGGGGGTGAGAAGGAATGGCAGGATTCTGATGTGTCAATTACATATATCATATCTAATTCTGCACATTACCCAATCAGCTGTTACATGACATTTGGTTTTCACTTGGTTCATTTTCCTCTGCACCTTTTGTGTGGGAGGAAAATAGGATCTGTGACCCACATGTGAGTAATTAACCCAAAAAAATGGCAGGATGCCTGGATTCAAAACACAGGGCTTAACACACTCTCCAGCAGCAGAGAGTCCCCAGCAAAGTTTTAAATGGTCACAGAGTTAAGCAGTAGCGTAACGTGAGAATATAGATTGTTAGACCCCTTTTCATATCCCATTTAGTGTGCTTGCAGCACTTGCCCCCCTCTCTACTCCTCTGACAATGAACAGACCACACACTGTTAAGTAAGTTTAAAAACTTTACTTACTCAATCCAAAGGTCTGATTCATGCCTTATTCCTTGCAGCAGCAAGGAGAACACAGCTAGAATACTCTTGGGTACAAAATACAGTAGTTTCAAACATGCAGTCTGAGCTCGGAGCAAGCTGGATCAGGCCAGTAGCCCATTGAGCCCAGCATTCTGTTCTCACAGTGGCCAGCCAGGTACCTGCAGGAGACCAGCAACAAGAGCACAGCACAAAAGTACTCTCTCCTCCTGGGGTTTCCAGCAGCCTCCAACTGTAGAGGCAGGGCACAGCCATCATCCTCTTCTAAAGCCTTCCAAGTTGGTGGCCATCACTGCTTCCTGTGGGAGTGTGCTCCGGAGTTTTAATTATGTGTTGCATGAAGAAGTCCTGAATCTTCCAACATTCAGCATTCCAACGTTCAGTCAAAGGCACAAAGAAGGGTCTGGGGGCAATAATAATAATAATAATAATAATAATAATAATAATAATTTATTATTTGTACCCCGCCCATCTGGCTGGGTTTCCCCAGCCACTCTGGGCGGCTTCCATAGAAACCAAAAATACAGTAAAATATCACAGATTAAAAACTTCCCTGAACAGGGCTGCTTTAAGATGTCTTCTGAATGTCAGGTAGTTATTTATCGCTTTGACATCTGATGGGAGGGCGTTCCACAGGGCGGGCGTCACTACCGAGAAGGCCCTCTGCCTGGTTCCCTGTAGCTTTGCTTCTCACAATGAGGGAACCGCCAGAAGGCCCTCGGCACTGGACCTCAGCATCCGGGCAGAACGATGGGGGTGGAGAAATGGAGAAGTGAGAAATGGAGCCGTCGAGTCACCAGGGGCTTCAAGGATGGCTAGCAAAATAAGCAGGTCAACCAACCAAGCCATTCAAGAACACTGAAACAAAGCGCCCATCCCATCCTGAGGGAAAGTGTGAGTTTGCATAGCAGCCAGTGTGGTGTAGTGGTTAAGAGTGGTAGACTTGTAATCTGGGGAACCGGGTTTGCGCCTCCACTCCTCCACATGCAGCTGCTGGGTGACCTTGGGCTAGTCACACTTCTTTGAAGTCTCTCAGCCCCACTCACCTCACAGAGTGTTTGTTGTGGGGGCGGAAGGCAAAGGAGAATGTTAGCCACTTTGAGAATCCTTAAAGGGAGTGAAAGGCGGGATGTCAAATCCAAAATACTACTACTACTACTCTTCTTCTTCTTCTTCTTGAACTTTCGTATCACAACTTTGCATCTTTGCTGTGCTTGATTGGAAGCCCCAGGGACACATTACTCATTTGAGGGCACTCGGAGTGTGGCGATCTTTCTCATCAGTAGTGGGGCTTGTGCCCATTGGGACTGGCAGGGTCAAAGCATGTGCAGGTGGAGGGAATCCTTGCTGACAACCATGCTCAACATGTAGTTATTGGATGGCAAAGCTAGCTGGACAATGTGGTGTCAAGGGCAGGTTGAATGCCCTATGTGTGAGCAACACAAGAAAAGAGAGAGACATCAAGAATGTGAAACTAACATTTCCAAAATCCATTCACTGCAAGGAGTGGGCAGATACCAGATCACATGGGTGGGAAGGGGTTGGTGCCTCCATTCTATTCAATACGACACTTAGGGACATCTAGTGGGCCCAAAATCGAGAGAGTTTGCTGATGATGATGACAGAGATGCAAAGTGAATGCCAATGATGCCAGGAACTGCTTTATGGCAGCAAAGGCCTGTATTTTTCTTATGCGTACAGACAATTCCATTCACTTCCAATTGTCCCTCATCATCTAAACTGAATAATATTAATCTAGTGGAAACTCTTGTTGCTCCTGGCACTCCTGGCTCTGGAGGCGATGTTCATTTAGGTAGCAAATGGGCAGGCTGGCAGGTAGTCTCAAAAAAGACTCCTGCACCAGATGTTCCAGAAGCAAGCCCGGTAAGGTTTAGCATTCCAAAGTGCCGATGGCTTCTCAGCTGGCAGCTTTGTGGAAACAGCCATTTCCAGGACTCCCGTGATATACTCTGACTGGTAACAATTTCTTGAGGGCACAGCACTTTGGAGCAGTCTACTCGCTGTCACAATAGACAGAACGCTTGTTTACAAACAGGAGGTTCCCTTTTACACAAATCTGTCAACTTGCCAATGCAAAACTATTCCCAATCACAAATGGACATTTCAGAAGTTCACTTGAGGAAGTTTTTGTTCAGTAATTTTTTTATTTAAAAAAATGTAATGGGGGATCATCTACAAATGAGGCATTTCCATAAACAGGGTTTAGGCACAATAAAAACATATACATCTTATTCATGTGTTCCACATCTAAACCCGTGAATATCTTCTCTGGGTACCTTTATGCAACACACCATTGCAAGTTGCGCAAGACATATCTAGCAATAAAATCTGCTCTTGTCTAGGGTATCCCAGAACAATCATATAGCAAACAAACGGATGGGCAGAAGGTAGATTGGGATCAACTAGTAGATCTCCAAGTGATGTGCAATAGATCAGCAAGCATTCCGACTCCCAATTGTTTAGCAGGACTGTGGGCTCCCTTCTGATAGAGAAAACAAATTCCTGGGCTCAGCACATTCTCAACACATCCTGTTCCTTAATTCTAGGAAAGTGTATCTGGCTATGGTTGGTACATCTTGAGGTTTGAGTAAAAATCACCCTAAATCCAAGATGCCTAAAGTTTGCCACCCCCCTGCTCTGAAGGTACTCCTTAGAGCCTCTTCTAAAGAACTTAAAATGGCCTTGGCCAAACTGGTGCCCTCCAGATGTTCTTGACTGCAACTCCTGCCAGCACCAGCTAGCCAGCACAGTTGGACTGGCTGGGGGTGATAAGAATCATAGTCCAAAACATCTGGAGGTCATCAGGCTGTCCAAGTTTGTCTTAAGATGTGGGAAGGCTGGCAAAGCTGGTGGCATCAGGTATTTGGGTTCCAAGCCTAGACTTAACATGGAATGACTCAAGTGGGGAAACATTGCAGGGACAGTAAGTATTAGGGAGAGTTGGACACTTAGGTCTAGAGGCAACAGGTTGGCTCCAATGAAGTCATCCCATTGGCACAAGGACTTCTGCCTGCACAACAGGACTCCTTCTTCTTTTTCTCCTCTCCCTTTGCTCTCTAACATACCCCCAACCTTTTTGGGGGTGGTTCCCCCAACCCCCTGGAGCAGGAGAGGGAGAAGAAGTCTAGTTCCACAGGCAGAAGTCCTTGTGCTAATGGAACAACTTTGTTGGATACAAGCCAATCCTTTCATAACCATAAACTCTAAAAAGCATAGCTTAACGATCAAATCTTACTTGCACTTTTAAGCTGCTGCTTCACTTCCATATCAGTCTATGATCTCGCTCTTTAAAATAAAAAAATGACAAAAGCTAGATTGATTTAGTCCAGTGAATTAAGTCTTTTAAACAAACAGTACATCCATCTTTTCAGTCCAATTGACAACTCCATCACAGACACCAAGGGAGGAAACCAATAAACGTTTAGTTACTTTGCTATTGTTTTCCTAAAACAATTTGACTTCCTTTGCGATAGCCCCAGATTCCTTCATTAAAAATAGAGAGGCTGGGAGGCAGAGGAAGTGCTCGGCTAGAGCCAAGTCACTGCTTACAATAAAGCCTTCTTGGGACCACATTTATAACCCAAGCCACCACGATGACTCTATAGGAGCCCGACAGCTGCTGGGGCATGTCACACGGCACTCAGAAGCTAGGAGACCCTACAGCCTGCTTCCTTCAGGTTTTTTGGGAACCTCCTGGCAGCTGCCTGATAAGAAGACGTGCTGCTCTGACACTCTTCTGAGATTTGTTTATCCAATCTGAAGAGTCCTCCATCAGACAAGGATCCCTCCTGGATATACAAGCAGAGAAGGTATGTTCCTGCAAGTCCAAAGATCAACCCCAAAGCTAAATTATTAGTAGAAACCTCTTCATCCGTTTATTTTTGTGCCCCTACCTCTGTCTATCGAAAATCTGATAAAATGAATGGGGGGGAGTATATTTTGTAGGTTCTTTTTGGGGTCTTACACTGAAATTCTTTTGTTTAATGAGGTTTGAGCAGATTTTATTGATTCAAGATGATGGGCTGCACACATCATCCCAAATCACACTTTCTGCTCTGGGATGGCGGGGAGAAAGGAATTCCTCTCTGACTTGGTAATAAGTCACAATGCATTTAGTGAAGTTTACATTCAACTGTGCACAGAATAGCAGCTTTAACTGAATGAATGTTGGCGGATAACAAGGGAAAAAAGCATAAAGAATGGGCAAAATAGCTACAAGTACTGAATTTTTTTGCAGTAGCTAATACAAAGTTCACATCGGGGAAGTCCTTACTTTAAGGAAAGATAATTTCCTTTGGTTTGCCACTTTGCAAACTAGAATTTTTGTTTCTTACCCATTATGCAAACAGGATGGTCTTATTTCCCCTTTTACCAGTTGTACCTCTGAGTGGACTGATTGCCTTGATTTATTGTGGCTGTGGGAGAGGAAGGCTGTTAAGGTATATAAGTGGAGAATAATATGAAGATAATGACAACAAATCTAAAGTTATAGGATTTAATCTCCAGAAGTGATCTATGCAAAGGAATGCTTCTATTATGTCTATTTAAAATCAAATGCCTCAAATAGTTACTGGAGTATAAGCATAAAATTAAATTAAAATGCTGCATAAGGTTCAATGCACATAAGTGGACAATCTGTGACAGTTGACATGAAGTAGTTAGCATTTTTTCAAGTTTTGATGGCTGATGTGCAGAAGCTGTCATCACTTGACAGCATCTGAAATGCAGCAGCCGACATGAAATCAGCGTTAAATATGACACTGGACAGGCTGTAGCAATCAATAGTTGATAGCATAGGTCACATGGAACAGAATATAGAAACTTTATTTACATCATATTCGTTAATGAAATCGACCATACTCCTGAAAATTGAATGATGATCTCAGATTTCATTTCTGAATTTCAGATATCACCATTTGAGGTAAAATTTAAATTTTGAGTATTTCCCAGATTTTGACATTTTTTAAGTCACAGTGGAGAGCTATGAAGGAAAGACAATCAAAATTCACATTTTTAAAAAGAAAAATCTCTGTACAGTTGCATAATTTAATTTCAATGCTTTCAGCCTTGTAGTCTTTGTGTTTACATCTGTCTTACAGAGCTTGTCCTTAAACTAATCATTTCGTGCTAAAATACATTTTCGAGTGGGTTTGTTTTCTTTGAAAAAAATAAAAATCTGTAATTCTTCCTGGCTTCTAACTTCGGCTGAATGGGTGAAGAAACAGGAAGGGCTTGCATGCAAGCACATGGAAGGGCAAGCCCTTCATGCACAATATTCTCACCTTAATTTGTTCATTTTAGCAAGACTCCCACTTCTCAGTTCTCTCAGCTGTTCAGGTCAGCTGAGCTGTCCAGTAGGAAATCCTTTGCAGAAGTTCAGGCTGATCCTGAACTACCCAGTCTGAGGGGTATAGAAGGCCAGAGACTGTTTGTGTTTTCCAAATGTGGATAGCCCCATAGCTGCTGCAGTCCTCAGCAATGAATAAAGTTCATTTTCAGTAGATACAAACAGATGTCTTATTCCCACAGGTTAACGGGCCTCTCCAAACAGAGTTAATGTGGAGTAAAATGACCACAAAGTGATGCATGTCAGGGCAAAAAATATAAATCTCTCTCTCTTTCTCTGATTTACACAATTTTCACATAAAATTTCATCACATACCGTAATGGCCCATATATAACCCGCACTTTCCCCCCAAATTCCAATTGTGAAAAGTTTAAGTGTGGCTTATATTTGGGACTTTATTCCACCAGCAAAGCAGCGTGGCTCCCCACCTCCCCCCCCCCCCGCGAGCAACCCAGGAGCACGGGGCAACGGCGTGCTGCCTGCCCACCACTCACAAGCCTCCCCCAAGCCGCCAAATTTTAAAGGTGCAGCTTATTTGCGGGTGCAGCTTATATTCAGGCCAATACAGTAATATTTTTTCTTTTGTTTTATCAACTTCCCATCCCATTTTTTTAAACTTCTACCCTTTTGCTGCACCTTATCCTCCCTCTTTATATCATAACCATAATACAGTGGTACCTCTGGTTACATACTTAATTCATTCTGGAGGTCCATTCTTAACCTGAAACTGTTCTTAACCTGGAGCAAACGGGGCCTCCCGCTGCTGGCACGCCGCCGCCACGCGATTTCTGTTCTCATCCTGAAGCAAAGATCTTAACCCAAGGTACTACTTCTGGGTTAGTGGAGTCTGTAACCTGAAGCATATGTAACCTGATGAGCCTATAACCCAACGTACCACTGTACAATAATCTCTCATTCTTTCTGTTGCTCATAGTTCAAATCCTGCTCACAAATTCACCCTATTTTAATATTTCTTTAAATAGTCTGGAAAAGGTTTCCATTCTTCCATAAAGCAGTTCTCTTATTTTAGCTGTTAACTTTTCCGATTCAGCATAGCCCATCACTTTGCTTATTCCATTCTTCTGTGGTGGGAACTTCTTCATCTTTCCATTTTTGTTCATAGGGAAATAAATCTAGCTGGAAATAAATCTTAATTTTAAGTAGGTGCTCATGGGTTCTGAGCTGGCGGTGACTGACTAGGAACGAGACCTTGAAGTCATAGAGGAAAGCTCAATGGCAATGCCGACTCCGTGTGCACGAACTGTGAAAAATGCAAATTCCATATATTGGAAAATAGATATTGCAGAGTGGGAAAAGGAACAGAAAATGGAAACCTGAATGGTCAAGGGAATGAAGTAACTCTCCTATGGGGAAAGGCTATGGCATTGGGGGCTTTTCAGCTTAGAGACAAGGCAAATAAGAGACATGGGAAAAGCTCAGCTTGGAGAAAACGGATAGAGAATTTCCCCCCTCCATCTCAAGGCTAGAGCTCATCATTATCCAATGAAGCTGAATGTTAGAAGATCCAGACAAATATAATCAAGTACTGCTTCATACAGTGCATAGTTAACTGTGGAACTCACTGCCATAAGGAGGCAGTGATGGCCACCAATTTGGATGAGACAAAGGGAGTAGCTTAAGCTGCAAACTCAGAAGCAAGCTAGATAGGACAATCTGGCAGACACAGCTTTATTTCTATGTGTCTGCACTGTTCACACAAATAGCACGAAGAGGGCCAGGAGAGGTCTTCCTTTAACAGTAGAATATAAGAAGTTGCCTTACACTAAGACTGATCATTTGGCCCATCTAGCTCAGTTAGGTAAAAAGGAAAGGGAAAGGACCCCCAAGATGGTTAAGTCCAGTCAAAGGCGACTATGGGGTTGTGGCACTTATCTCACTTTCAGGATGAGGGAGCCAGCATTTGTCCACAGACAGCTTTCTAGGTCATGTGGTCAGCATGACTAAACCACTTCTGGTGCAACGGAATACCATAAGGGAATCCAGAGTGCACAGAAACGCCATGTACCTTCCCGCTGCAGCGGTACCTATTTAGCTACTCCATGGGCAGGCAGACTAAGGCCACGTGGATCACCGTGTGGATTGGCGTGGAGCTGATTGTTCAGGCTGTGCCAACACGCATGTTCAGCAGCGCCTCCTTCCTCCCTCCTCCTGGCTTCTCCCCGCCCTACCTAGAGCCAAGAGGAAGGGGACTAGGCTTTGTTGGTGCCAGCAACAGCAGCGTTAGCGCTCGAGCGGCTGCCATTGTAAGCAGGCTCAATTTGGGCAGAGTCCTTTCGTGCACTGCTCATCATCCCCCTGCCACCAGCCCCTGCCGCTCGCAAGACACAGGTAAGCAGCCACCGGGGCTTATTTGGTGCTGTGGAGAAGGGAGGGGAGAGTCATGGGGGGGATGGCTTACCTGAGTAGAATGTGTCCTTTTATTTAAAATGCATCTCTGGGTTATTTGTGGGAATTTGTTCATTCCCCCCCCATATATATATATATATATATATAGTCCAGCCCCCCCACAATGTCTGAGGAACAGTGGACCGGCCCCCTGCTGAAAAAGTTTGCCGACCCCTGATGTACTTGCACTGGTATGCTTTCGAACTGCTAGGTTGACAGAAGCTGGGACAGAGCAACGGAAGCTCATCCTGTCGCAGGGATTTGAACCGCCGACCTTCCGATCAGCAAGCCCAAGAGGCTCAGTGGTTTAGACCACAGCACCACCCGCTTCCCTTCTAGCTCAATACTGTCTATAGACCAATTAGCGATGGCTTTCCATGGTTTCAGCCTTTCCTGGAGATGCCAGGGACTCAACCTTGAACCTTACACATGCAAAACATGTGACCCACCACTGAGCTCTGGCTCTTCCCCAAAGGAGATGGGTGGTGAATACCCTTTCTTCACACTTTCCCTTCCCTTAGTTCACTGTGCCAGCCACTTTCTTCCATTCATAGCTTACTCTTCAGAAAGGTAGAAAGTGCAATGTATTTATTGTTGTGCAGTATTATCAGTCTGTCATAAAGGTCTGCTACTATTCCTGCAATCTGCTCAGGGCAGCACGTAAGGGAAGTTCCTATTTTGTCTTTGCAACAATCTTGACAGCTCTCTATGAATAATAATCCTGTCTTCAGAGGTTCCAGAGACCTCCCATTTGAACAAATGGTAAGAAACAGTATAAAGTTTCTTGGTCAATCTACGCTAAACCTGATTGAACCTGATGCTTTCTGCATGTAAGATGCTCTACCACTGCCATTCTCCAAGATATATATGAGGAGATTTCACCCCTCCCATACCCAAGAATCTCCTGAGGTCTCTGCTGACTCTACAGAGAGGAGGAGCAATGTACTGCTCTCTACTTAATTAGTCAAGTGAGTGAGTCAGTCTGTGTGTGAGAGAGAGAGTCAGTCAGTGTGTCGGAGAGAGAGTGAGTGCTAGAGATTGTGTTTAGTGATAAGATTGCTGCTAAGAGCAGCTGCAGGCACTCAGAGTATAGCATTGATTTATGCTCAGAATATTTAGCTCTGTATATAGTTTTGTATTATAGCTGTAGCAATAGAATAAAAGGAAGATATTCTACAGAGCTGCTCTCCGAGTGGTTTATACTCTGCAAGACTCTGCAAAACGCTGCTGCGCAACGACTGTATAATTGAGACAGTGAATCCGGTGCTCTCAGCTCCAAGCTGTGAGTCCACAGCACTGTGACCTGTTCCTGTGGGAAAGGAGGTCTCTGGCAGTGCTACCCAGCTCGCCTAGCCCAGTCGGGGCTGTAGTGCATGAGTCCAGTTGGTACACTGGCTCAAGGGCGATGCTGACAATATATGTGTTCTTTACATTATAGAGCCTGGCCAGCAGATTCATCTCTCCCTTCCCTCCATCTCCCCCTGCCCTCCCCATAGCTCTTTCTATATTTAGGCCTTGGAATGTTTTTCTACAGTTGCTTCCCCAGTTCCCTGACTTTTTTGCAGGCTTCATCTTCTTCCACCTACTCTCTTCTGAGGTTCTTGTTTTTTCAGTTCAGTTCCTTCCCTTCTTCAGCTCAGCCCCATCTGCCTCCTGAAAACTCCTTAGCCCATCTGCCTCCTGAAAACTCTCCACATTCAGCTTTCTAGACTGCATTATCCCTGCCTAGGCCCTCCTGTCCAGCCCTAGGATCGACGAGAGCTTTCTCCAGCCAAACTGAAGCTGCAAGCTATTACTGTGAACTTTCCTCAAGACAGTTGGAATGTTTGTACATATTACATGACATCACCACGGTTTAGGCAATCTGCACCTAATGTGTCTCCTCCTTGCTGTCATCACATCATCATGAAATCCATTACAGTTTGGGGCTTTCTCTCTCCCTCTAGCAATGACTGAATGGTCTGGGCCAGTCTATCAAACTAAATGTGTAGAATAATGCAATGAATGTTCATGCTTTGCTTTGCTGCTCTGTCTTTTATCTGCAAGTCAAAGAGAGCTCATACTCTTGCATTATACATGGGCTTTTGAATAAGCATGTGTCATGACTCCACAGGTTCTTCTCTGAGCCTAAAAATCAAATGCATATTTAAGTATTATTTGCATTTGTAAAAGACATCCTCCTTGAGACAATGCATTTCTTTCCTTGCTGCAAAGGGACAAACTGCACGTTCCATATAAATGTTTATTAACAATAGATATGGAGTAGGGGAGAGCTTCACAAGAAAGTTAGCTTTCTCTGGCCAAATTGAAGCTGATCACAAAGTGGAGAGAGTGCTTAACTCTTTTATCACCCACGGTTTTCCCCACTCCAAACTTTTCCCCATTAGCCTCTGCAATGGGGTCTCCAAGCATAAACACAGACTTGGAGTTTGGGGACTAAAGATGCTAGGGGGGAGATCTGGAGCAAGAAACTGGCAGGTAGGGAAAGGGTAAAGTACCGCACCATATTCCCCATTCCAAATCACACAAACAAACCACAGCAAGAAAAAGATATTCCAGTCTTTTTCTGCATATTGGCTAAAGATACTTTTTCACCATTCTATGACACAGACACCCTTTACACACACACACACACACACACACACACACACACACACACACCTTTTAAGCACATAGCATCACATTGACTGATTTGTGTAGAGGTGTGTAAGAACCTGAGTGCAATTTCATAATGTCAGACATAGTTGAAGTGAAGATCATTTTTAAAATTCAGTGTTGCAATTCCAAGAGAAGGCGGCGTACAGGTTCACAGTTGAGGGGTGCCAGTTGAGATGCATGGCTAATGTAGCTACAACTGGCCGTTTCACACAGCAACAATATTGCTTTCTTCCCCCAACCTCCCCCTTTCAGTGTTTGCATTAAATAATACACCAATTTATTATGTTGTGAGCCACTTTATGCATATCTCACTGTTGGAAGCTGCCATATAAATACCTCCTTTATCCATGATTGTGGAGGCCAATCTGGCTTGTATCACCAAGACCTGGGTGGATGAAGAGGGTGGAGTTGGTCCCATCCAGCTGTGCCCACCTGGGTATATGGTACGGCATCAGGCCAGACTTGAGGGTCAGAGAGGGGAAGTTGCTGTGGTCTATAGAAATTCTCTCTGTCTCTCCAGGCCCTCTATCCAGTCAGGTGGGGGAGGGATCTAGTGTGTGTGTTTCTGGTGTTGTGAAATCGGGACAGATTAGGAATTCTGCTGGTTTACCGCCCACCTCACTGTGGTCTCAGAGGCAGTGTTGAGGACTCGCAGACTGCTGGTTCTAGGGGACTTCAACATCCACACTGAGGCAACTGGCTCTGGGGTGGCTCAGGACTTCATGGCTGCTGTGACGATCTCCTCTGACTGCCTTCTCATTTTAGGCAGAGAACATAACACTCATAATAGCAGAACAATGTATGTTTTATTAGAAGCCACACACATGAGAATAACTTCAGACATACCCCTCACATTTCCCACACTGTGGGAAATATCTCACCATTTGAAAGTTTGACGGACAGAAGTGAAAAAGAGGACGGGGTGGGAGTCTCAAAGTCAACAAAGGACAATATTTCATCCAAAATGGATGGCATGCCACACACTGAAGTGTGGTTCACTCTTCCTAGCACACACCAAGCCTAAGTAAAACCTGTTTACTACAGGTAACATCCCTCAGTTGGCACTATCATCTGTAGCAAAGTTCTTGCTCTCCTCTGAAGCTTTGATATTGATGCTGGGTCACTCTCTACGTTCTTCTCAATAGGCTGTTCGTGTTGCAAACACGGTCCAGAACCCGCTCCTTCTATTTTTAACTTTTGACCCATGCACAAATGTTGATTTATGTACATGCGTATTTCCTTCCCCCCCCCCCCCGCCAACCAGGCTTGCTGGAAAGTATTCTTGTCAGAATAAGGGAATCTCAGAACATTAGGAATTATGCTTTGATTGGTTGCGCTTTCCAGAATCAACAAGGGACAGCCTGCCTCCGCCCCTCAACCCTAACCCTTTCCCTTCTTGAGTGGGTAAAACTGCCTTCAGAGAGCTCTGGTTACAGAAGGGGCATCACTGTTCCTGACTTTCAAGGAAAGCTTGATAGTGACCTGTTATTTGAAGAGCGCTTGGTGTGCAGCGCTTGTCTCTCCTGACAAGTGAGAAGAGCAACAGTCAGCATCGCAGGCCTGCAGAAACAAGGGGAAGACCTCTGAGGAAAGCGGACAAGGGGTGGAGGAAACCTATAAAATGACTCCTTTTTCTAGAACAGTGACTAGGGGAGGGGTGAGAAAGACAAAGGGTGAGGAGGGAAGTGGGTATACATAGAGGAAGGAGATACAAAGGGGGTGTGAGAAACCACAGGTGAAGGAAAGGAGGAAAAAGAAAGCAGTGGGAAGATGGTTAAAAAGTCCAAAGACTCCATGGTAAGACTCTACACGAAGTAACAGAACGAGTCGTTTAAAGACAAGAGACCATTCAGGTGAGTAAAATGGTCAATGTGACAAACTGCGGGAAGCTCAGGGAGTAAGAATTTGGAACTGGTTTTCTTTAAATTTAAAACAAGCAATAGTAAGAACCATCAGAAATCTGGAAGCATAATGAAGTGAGGTAGCCACCTTCTCTCTGTTTACAGAAAAAGGACGACATGTGCTGGGTTATTTATATACTTTTGGAGTATTTTTCCTTGTTTAATAGTGTCCATCTAATGTGAGAAAGTTCACGTCCTTATGAATGTTGTCCTTGTTAGTTTTTATTATCTCCTAAACAGTAAGCCGTTTATGCTTTCCTGTTAGTTCAGCTTTTTCATTTGACACTGATATCTGATAACCAAAGAAAGCTCTAATGCCTAGAGAGAGTTTGATGCTATTTAATTTAAACGGATTCTTGTCGCTGAGAAGGCTATCTGATAACTGCAGAAACCTATAACCACTAGAGATGAAATTTGCTGTCATATGGCTGGATTCTTCTTGCTAGATATAGTTGGAAGCTTTACATTGTTTCTTTTTTGTATGTGCGCATTTTGTAGAATATTTTCTCTTCATTACATGCATAGTAAAATTGACAGCACTATCTTATACATACTCTACTCTGAAGTAGTTCCATTGCATTCCTTGGAGCTTACTCCCAGGTAAGTGTGCTGCTAAACAGCCTGATCTAAATAAGAATATTTTAGGGGTGGCTTCCAGGTCTGTTCTGACTTAACGGGGGCAGCCTCCAAGACAGCGGGAGATTGTTGTCGAAGGAAAAACGAGGATGATTGAGGGTAATTATCCTTGCAAATTCCCCCCCCCCTCCAGAAAAGGAATGGGCTTCACTCGCAGTTCGTCTTGGTACCTGGCTCTTGCTTCGGCATGGAATGTGGGGGGCAGGGAGGCACTGAGTGTAAAAGCACTTTGCCTGGCAAAAACCCTCCAACACCACCATTAAGAAGCAGAGGTTCTCCTGTTAATTAGAGCTTAATTGGACTAAAGTACAGGCGCATATAAAAGAGATGAGATCACAAACTGTGGAACAAACCAAATGCAAGGACTTTAAGGTGTGAACTTGAGATAAGACTTCATTTGGTGCAAAAGACGGTGGGGGAGGGGAATGTCTTCTCTACATTTATGATTCGGCAACCGTCCTCTGAATGTTAATTCAAATTATATTTATACAAGCAAGTATGGAATAAATTTGATTATAAATATGGACTATAGCATCAAACAGAATTGTGTGTGCCGAAAAAGGAAAAAGAAAGGGAAGCTCTATTTTGCAAAAGATTTATTATGGAGACTTAGAGCTGACTCATCCTTTATTATTTATGAAGTGAATAAAATGATTATGAATGTAATTGAAATTAATAAGATTTTGGAACACAGAAATAAAGAAAATAATCAAACCATCAAATCTAGCTTGCGGGGGGGGGGGCTCTTTAGCTAAATTATATAATTCGGTATTTGAATGATTGGTATTAACAATTGCATTATAAATTGGTTTTTTAAAAAAATAATGAGGCTATTATTGGACTGCAATTGAAAACTAAGAAAAAATATTATATAAAAAGAATATTTTAGTGGTGGCGATGAAGTCTGACAATAGACTAATTTTAGGGAGGGGAACAAAAAAAAAAGTCACATGATTAGGAAGTAGAAGACAGGACAAGAGCTTTCTTCTAATTGCCATAACCTCTAGAAACCAACAGACTGTTCCGAGGCATTTTGACTTGAGACTATGTCCTACTTTACTTAATGGGACTTAGAAGAACATGTGCATAGAATTAGAGATCAAGGGCTACCTATGGTTAGAGACAGATGAGTGGTCTTGCTAACAGAAGTTTCTTCTTTACTTAAGTTATAAGAATGCTGGAGCTGGCCTCATCACAGTCAGGGTGTTATGTGAAGATGAACAGACCAGAGAAACCAAATGCTCTTGGACCAAGCTGATGGGGCAGGGGCATTGTTAGACCACCAAGTACAATTGCATTGTTATCCTTTTGAAGTGGTTATTACTAGAGGCAAGCTGTGCAAAACCAGCCAACTTGCCCATGATCTGAATTCAACTGAAACAGTTCTTTTGATTTCCCACTTTTTAATTTCTTTTTTGTTTGGAATTCCTCAATATCTCTGCCAATAAATTCCCATATGATGATTATGTAGTGCATGTCCCATGTGAAACTAGATATCTGGTTTGTGTGTGATATATTATCCCACACCTATTTAATGTATCTATGTGTAGATATTTGCATGTCAGTCCTTGTATGTTAGGTCTCTCAAAAAATCGAGACCCTCTTTACCCTCAGAAGTTCAGTCAGCGAAAATAAAAAGTACCATTCCATCGGGACTGATCCCCAAATACTATCATCACGAACTTGTGCTTTCACTTGGAATGTGTCCAATTTCATTCCAGTTAACAGACCACAAGTACTAGACTTGTTCTGTGAGGTACATTAGGTATAGTTAGTGGTAGGCTCACGACTGCTGTATGGCATTGCGTATTTGAACTCTTTCCCCTCAGCCTTTGTACAAAACCCTAACCAGCACATGGGAGGTGTTTGTTTGCATGTTTGTTTATTATTACATTTATTCTCCACCTTCCCTCCATGGAGCTCAAGGGGGCCTGCATACTTCTCCTCCTCATTTTCTCCTCACAACAACCCTGTGAGGTAGGTTAGGCTGAGATTGAGCGGCTGGCCCAAGGTCACCCAGTGAGTTTCATGGCTGAGTTGGGATTCGAACCCTGGTCTCCCGGGTCCTAGTCCAGCACTCTAAACACTACACCACACTGGCTCTCAACTGCACATACTTGATCAGGCTATTTCATGCTTGGTACTCAACATTTTACATTGCACCAGAGGCTGCAGCAGCAGAGGAGTATGTTTGCCTGTCCAGATATGGTGGTGGTGGTGATGATGCAGCCCATCTGGCAGGGTTGCCCCAGTCACTCGAGGCAGCTTCCAACAAACTAAAACACAGTAAGACATCAAACAACTTCCCTATACAGGGCTGCTCTCAGATGTCTTTGAAAAATCAGATAGCTGTTTCTTTCCCTGGTTATGGTTCTAGCACAAATAATATTACATGGCTCCTCTTTCTAGCAGTTCCTATATTAGCAAATTCTGGGTGATGCACTATATATAAAACCAATCAGACACCAAACTGAACAGTCTCAGCTGCCCCAGTGTCTTCTCTCTGGATTTTCCTATGGTGAGACAATTCCTAAGGGTTCAGAGTTCAGAATGGTGAGATTCTGAATCCACAGTCTCTTGGGAACTATGCAAAGTATTCTCACTGTTGCAAGCAAGTTATGCATTATTTTTATCACATACATTTTATTTTATCCCTGTACTTTGCCCTTGGGAATGTCAGTACTCGGTTGGAAGGAATCTGAAGCATACCAGCATAGGCAATCATTCCTCTTCCAGCTCCTTTCTCTTTGGCCTGTAGGCTGATTTCACATACTCTCCTCCGCTGTCCTTGTCTCCTTTGTGTCATCACGGCACTTGAAAGAAAGAGAACGGATGAGCAGTTACGTGAGCAGTGGGGATCAAGAACAGACCAAAATATCTCATCAGAGAACCAAAAAGAAAAAGTAGTAAATTGATTTTCCCTCCTTTTCAAAGGAGACTTTAAAAAATAAAAAGCTCTGATATTTAAATATTGGGTGAATATCTACTGAAAAACAAAACTGCTCAAAAATGTGTTTGATTAATTTGCTCCCATAAAAATTAAAAGCCCAGCCCCCTCTGGATTATGTTATGTTTCCCCTTTCTAGCTAATTTGTATGTAGGTTAGAATGTGGACATATTGTCCCATGTCAGTAAGAAACATCTGTCCATTTGTCTACTAGAACAGGTATGGGAGAAAGGAAGGTCAGGATCTATTGGTAGATTGCTGGATAATTTGCAATGTAAGGATTTCCTGTCTCCCAGTACAAGTTACAATACCTTACCTACCCCACCCTAAATTAGGTAGTTAGAATCCCTGATCTGTAGTGAACTAGATTTGTACTTACGTATATACAGGCCATTGCACTCATAGGTAATTTACTTGAGCCACTGTTTTGCACCCAAACCACGAGCTCCAATTGATGAATCTTGAGGTTCTAGTAAAAAAGATAAACTAAACACCATTGATTCAGCAAGCCAGAGAACACATGGTGCCTTAAAACTCACACAGAAGTCATGGCAGAAGCTTTTGTGAACTAAAGCCCACTGTGATGCATGGAGTGTTACCCGCAGTTAGATATTCTCTCTCACACACACATACACATGAAAAGAGACTGGAAGGGGGTAGAGTAAACAGTGGAGCCAAGCACCATGGAATTCAAGAAATACAGCTTGTGATGCATTTGTGCAAAATTCAGATGTTCCATATAATGTTGAGAAAGCTGTATGATGTCCTTCTTTAGACCAGTATCATGCTAAGTTTTTGCTACGAGGCATTTATCCATGTTGTTCCCTGCGTCTACTTAAATAAGCAAATAAAAGCAATCTCCCTTTTACTGACTGCACCACAATACAGCCTGAAAAATGAAGCTGTAGTCTTCTCTTTCCACCACACTCAAGACTATGTCAATACAGTATTTCTTAATCTTCCTAGGTTCATCCGTATTATTTGGCTGTCCTCGCTGGCGTATCCAACACCTCCCAATTTAGTACCAGACATAAGATTTACATGCTTTGCTACATGCCAGTTCAGTCAGCTTTGAACTCGCTGATAAAGATACGAAGTAAAACGCCCATCTGTGCAGCAGCATTCAGCACACTCACACCCAAGGTATGATAACGCCACTTAGCATTATCCTTTGCTTGCAGTCCTTCAACTCAGTATATTCACAGCATTCAAAAACATGGAGGGAAGCTTTTGGAGTATACTTTCCAATTCAATTGTTTTACAATAAACTCTGTGGTTTCAGAGGGCAATGTGTAGCAAAACAACAGAGACTCTTACAGCACTTTAATGATGAGTCAGAAGACTCTCTGAAATTTCAGAGCATCTCAAAGACAACTAGCGTCTTTTTCCCCTCTCCCTTTACCTTTGTAGGGTGAGTTCTAGATTGATTATTGTTAAGTATGTCGTTTTTTTGGTACAGTTTTAAAATGCAGCAACATAATGTTGAATGCTGCATTGATTTTTGATTGCCCTGTAAGTCATCCCTGGGATTCACTTTTTATTTCAATTAAAATGTATGTGTCTATTTGAGAGATTTATGTCCCACTTTGGGGCAGAAGCAATCAAGGCACTTACAAAAACCATTTCACACTTTCACACTGGAAAAACCTTTTCTTGATACTTCAAAGTTTAAAGGCACTAGGCAAAGTTGCCTTGGGAGAAATTTCTAGCATGGGTGCCAACACAGTAAAAGTCCTTTCAGTAGTTAACTTCCAGATATGAAGTTATTCTTCCATGAGGTTCATCCTACAGTGTGGCCATAATACAGCCTTTTTCAGCCTTGGGTCCCCATATGTGGTTGGACTACAAGTCCCATCACTGCTAGCTAGGGATGATGGGAGTTGTAGTCCAACAACATATGGGGACCAAAGTGTGAGAAAGATTGTCATAATGTTTAAAAGCTCAGCACTGCATAGGTGGGGCCATTTGTGCAAATCCTTCATATATGATCGTAGCTGAACCAGAATCAGGAACTAACACAATTGGCCCCGATTGCACGGTGCCATACCGTTAAATGTTACAACCACACCATGGGATGAAGCTATGGAAAAACTATTCCAAAGCCACTGCTATAACATCTAAAAGGCACCAAAAGCAAACAGCATCAATGTTTTCCTTTTGAACAGACATCCTTGTTAAAGAATATCCATACTAGATGGGCTTAGCTTCAAGCATTCCTTTTGTGCAGTGAATATTGTAATATCTTAATTTCACCCATCACAACTTCAGCACCCTTCACAAGAAGCATTTGACAGAGAAAGTACTGAAGGCAGACTCATATAGGCCTTTTTCCCCATTGCAAGGGGATTCCATTTCCTAATGGAGATCTATATGGAAAGGGTCCAACGTATACTGAGATCAAACCTCAAAAGTCAAGTTTCCCAATTTATATTGGCCATACAGATTTTCATTCAAATTTGCACCAGCCAACAGATTTCCATGTACCATATGGAAGGGACATGGCCATGCATTAAAAAAATACATTTAATCACTAACCCTCTTCTGTAGGGCTAACAGTCTTTGGTCACCTTTCTTGTGGGAAAACATTGTGCTGGCTGTTGAGGTCTGCTATTTATATCCCTGCAGATCCAATTTTAGCTAGGCCTCCAAGGTTTCTGTGTGTGTGTGTGTTTTAAGTGAATGATTCTTGGCTTCCCCACAGCAAATAACAGAAGTTCATACAAAGAGAGTTCTCTGAAGCAGAAGCTCACATGGGTGGAATGGCCTGCCCACCTCGTAACAGGGAGTTCTTTAAACTGCTTCGCTATTCTTTGCTTGTCAAGGACACTGCTTTGTCTGGAGTAAAGAGTAATGGAGTACGGTGTCTCTGTCTTCCCTCTCATTCAGTGCATGTGATACCACAAGCGAAAGGAAGTTATGGCCATGAAAACAAGGAAGGGAAAACTTCCCTCCTCTTAAAGAAGGTAACAAAAGGTTTTTATAGCTGGGTGATCTCAAAGAAACAGTGCCATAGGGATGTCAACTGCAACATCCAGATGTGTAGGCACCCACTCTCAAATGAACAGCATTCGCTCACTCAAAGTTGCGTTCTGCTGCCCAACTTACAATGGGACTGTTTTGAGGAAGGGAAATAGATACTTAAGTAGAGGTGTGGTGAATGGAAACACTGGAGAGTTTGGCTACTAGGTTAAATGAGGTCATCGCACAGTGAGTTCATGGTAGACAGGCATGGGTGTATGACCAAAGACTTAGGAACGAGTGGTCCCATGCAAGGTGGCTGAGAGTACTTGTGATATGCTTACAGAGGTGCTTTGATGTATTAAAAAAGCAGAACTGCAAGCTTTAGGCTGCAATCCACTGCCTACTTTTTGGGGGAGTACTCCCCCCTGGATTCAATGTGACTTGTTTCTAAGTAGACATGCTTAGGATTATTATATTGTTCATCAATTTCTTTGCTAGATTAAACAACTAAAATAACACAGCGGGGCAAAATATGAATTGGTGGTGCTGAGACCAAGTGATACATTTTTCAATTTTCCAGAAGTACTTTGACTTAGTTATCCTACTTCAGTATACTATAATGAAGTGGTATAATGCTTTATCTACACACACAAAAGTTGCCTTTATCTGCTTCCACAGTTGCTTTTGTGGCAGTTTTGGAGCCTTTTATATGCCACTCTATCTACAAAGGAAGAACTATTTATTGGCAATTATTTGCATTTTTAATTTTTTTTAAAAAACGGTTTTATATGTTGTAACATTGTACACCGCCCTGATATGAGATGATATGGAAGTACAGTGGTACCTCAGGTTAAGTACTTAATTCGTTCCGGAGGTCCGTACTTAACCTAAAACTGTTCTTAACCTGAGGTACCACTTTAGCTAATGGGGCCTCCTGCTGCCGCCGCGCCGCCAAAGCATAATTTCTGTTCTCATCCTGAAGCAAAGTTCTTAACCTGAAGCACTATTTCTGGGTTAGCGGAGTCTGTAACCAGAAGCGTATGTAACCTGAAGCATATGTAACCCGAGGTACCACTGTACAGAAATACTTTTATGCATAAATAAGATTATACCAGTAAGACACACACACTCTCTCTCTCTCTCTCTTTCTCTCTTTCTCTCTTTCTCTTTCTCTCTCTCCCTCAGAGGCAAGTCTCTCTGCTGAGCCAAAATGGGTGACTGGAGCTTCCTAGGAGAATTCCTGGAGGAAGTCCACAAGCATTCCACAGTGGTGGGGAAAGTCTGGCTGACCGTGCTCTTTATCTTCCGGATGCTTGTCCTGGGCACAGCCGCAGAGTCTTCGTGGGGAGATGAACAGTCCGACTTCATGTGTGACACCCGGCAACCAGGTTGCGAGAACGTCTGCTACGACAAAGCTTTCCCCATCTCCCACATCAGGTACTGGGTCCTCCAGATCATCTTTGTCTCCACCCCTTCCCTGCTGTACATGGGACATGCAATGCACACAGTGCGCATGGAGGAGAAGAGGAAGCTAAAGGAGGCCAAAGAAGCGTCGACAGCAATGCAGAGTAAGGGAGATTCTTTCCACCAGCAGGAGTACCAAGCGCCCGAGAAGGCGGAGCTGTCCTGCTGGGATGAGCCAAGTGGGAGGATCATTCTTCAAGGCACTTTGTTGAATACCTACGTCTGTAGCATTTTAATCCGTACCACCATGGAGGTAGCATTCATCATTGGGCAATACATGCTGTATGGAATCTTCCTTGAGACGCTCTATATCTGTCAACGGAAGCCTTGCCCCCATCCAGTCAACTGCTACGTCTCTCGGCCAACTGAGAAGAACATCTTTATCATTTTCATGCTGGCCGTAGCAGCACTCTCCCTGTTCTTAAGCTTGGCTGAACTATATCACTTGGGATGGAAGAAAGCCAAGCAGAAGTTCTCCCCTTCTTACAAACGCAGCCCCAGCCCAGTCGCCAGCAAACTGGAAACAGACCCTCAAGCGAAGATGACCCAAAGCTGTACCCCTCCTCCAGATTTTAATCAGTGTTTAGCCAACCCTGGTGGAAAATTTATCAGTCCCTTCAGCAACAAAATGGCCTCTCAGCAGAACACTGCCAATTTTGCAACGGAGAGGGTTCACAACCAAGACGACGTAGACAGGGAAGCTCCATTTATCCAAGTTAACTATTCTCAGACTTCAGAGGCCGCCAATAGCTCCACACCCACCCTGGTTCCCAATGGCTACTTCCACGACAAACGTAGGCTCAGCAAAACCAGCCGCGCCAGCAGTAAGGCTCGCTCTGATGACCTGTCGGTGTGAATTGTGTTCTGTGGGGGCAGCAGGAAGAGAAGACTCTCTGATGTGACAAAAACTTGCAGTGTAGATTTTGAAAACCTGGCAGTCTGGGGTCCATTCAGCCAGTTCAACTCATTAAGTAAATGGCCTGGCATATTGCAAAAAGTTTATGTCAAAGCTTATTTCATTATTTGAGTTTGTTAACATACAGTCAGAAAGGAGAGTGATCTATTTCAAAACAAATACTAAAATAAGCTTTGGTTACTAGAGAGAGGACTGAAGCTGATGTATAGTTTGAGTGGATATCTCTCTACACTTAAACCAGTATATTCATTCTGATTTTTCCAAAGAATGCAGGAGTGATAATAATAAAAATAATCATTTTATTATTTATACCCTGCCCATCTGGCTGGGCCTCCACAGCCACACTGGGCAGCTCCCAACAGAACACTAAAAATGGAATAAAACTTCAAACATTAAAAACTTCCCTAAACAGGGCTGCCTTCAGATGTCTTCTAAAAGTCAGATAGTTGTTTATTTCCTCTACATCTGAGGGGAGGGCGTTCCACAGGGCAGGTGCCACTACCAAGACGGTGGCATCTTTAGTGGAAGTCTCAAGCCCTTTCATAAATCCCTATATCACTATAAATCCCTGGATTTCTTGATTGGATTTATGATGGTTTCAATTTGCAGTGGCTTCAGTTGCTATTTTGGACAAATCCCTAAACTATCAGACTCTAACACACTGCTATTTAATAGGGAGGTGCAATTGATTGTGACATCCACTATTTCTCTCCTCTCAAATAAAGCAGAGACACTGACTTGCTGAGCTAAAAATTTACTTCCCAGATGAGACTGGTTTCTTATATGCAGCACTGACCTGATGACTATGAGCCTCTGCTCTTCCACTTCTCCACTTCCCTTCTAGAATCATTTTCAGACATTTTGCAAGCACACCATGGGGCAGCTTCCCTTTTCCTGGAAAAGTGAAAAATAAAGTGGTCTTTCATTCTCATCTTTCCACTGGACCCCACATACTATTCCAGCTTGCCCAACTTATGCCAAGTAAATGTGCAATGAATTCTACTTGAATTTTTGATATGTCTGTATATAACTACTTTAGAATTTGAATAGCCTCCTAGATAAAGACTAGCTCTGTATGACAGTAACTGAATAGACTTATTAGAGTTGTTTCAACAGAAATATTTACTCAATGGAAACAATATTTCCCATGGAAAATGATACTTCAATGAGAAACATGAAGAAACAATGCTTTATTTCTAATAATGAGAAATAATACTTTAATGAGAAGCAACCCAGTGTGGGGAAGCACATTCATATTTTGTAGTTTTTAAAATTTTGTACTCTTTTTAATCCATTCTTACTTTTAAATTTAGCGGTGATGTGTGTGTTTGTTTGTTTTTTTAAAAAATGATCAGGCAAGAATACACTCAGGATCAAAAGTAGAGAATGCAAGGGCTAAGAGGACCATTCCAACTAGAATGGCCTCTTGTATGCACAAAGGAGAGGAAATGTTTCACCAAGAAACAGGAGCCAAGAGGATGTGAATTCGCATAAACTTTGTGTATGTTAATTTATAGAGAGATGCAAATTTAGAACTGATTCCTTTAATTGGTAGTAGTACACTTTGGGATCATCCACACGTCTGCTTGTCCCGTGCCTAGGAAGCACAGGTCCAAGAGGTTTTCTCATGCTCTCTAGACACTGGTCCGAGCAATTTTCCGTTTGCTCCAAGAAAACCCACTCTTCACCACTGAATTGGAGCAAACATCAATCTGCAGAAAACCCAATTGATGTTTGCTCTAATTCAGCAGTAAAGAGCAGGACAAACACAAGTGTGGACCAGAGCTACATCTCACTTTAGTGGGGAAGTCTGTGTGCCTGCTCGGTTTTCTGTTCAAATGTTAACTATCACAGCCACCTTCAAGGCACCTGCTCTCCCTTCTTTTGGTTTTTTAGCTTTAAACTGGACTTGGATCCAGTGGTGGTGGTGGGTCAACATTGAAAATGGTAGGGTGAAGGCAGGGAGCCCCTCAGTAGGTGGAGCCACAGCCAATGACAGGCAGAGTCAACTAATTCTAGTCTTGTCCCCATGCTCCTCCCTGCTGAGTTCTACAAGGGCAACACTGAGCCTAAGAAGAACGAAGCTGACAGGAAGGGCCGCCCCCTGGACTGGATATAAGTAAGAAGGCGAGCCCCATTTGCCCTAATGAACCAACCTCCACTGCTTGGACCAGACAGGCCTTCAAACAGAAGGTTGGCAGACCTTCATACAGATGACTATTCTCAGTGAAGTAGGGTACATGGCCACCAGAATTTCAACATCATTTCTAGAGAGCTCTAAACCATTTCTGTACTCAATTAGCTGAGCAGGAAGCACTGGCAGAATAAGTTGAGAACTAGAAAAGCCAAATAGTTTTGGCAGCTGGAGGAGGAGGGCAAGGGAATCATGAGGCACCCACCTTATAGGTGCAGCCGTCAGGAATCAGGCCCAAGCAATTTCTACAGCCTCTAGCACTGATGCAAGTCTAATCAGAGCTACAGGAAATTAACTTCTCATGAGTTAATTAGAACGATACGTTTCCCTATAGCGTCTCCTTCTGGAGTGGTTGTGTCTGGTCTTCATGCTCCATGAGTGACCAGGACTAGTTTCATACACTTGGGACGCCAAAGGCCCCTGAGGAGCCTCACAAGACCTATAAACATGATTCAGTCATGCAAAGCCTTCACTGTCTTGCAAGTTCACTTCAACTTTGCCCTCACGTGACCTCTTAAGAGTGGGAATATTATCTACTGATAGAGTGTCAAGCATGGCTGACACTTATTCTTAAAGAAACTAGAAAAATACTCAGTTCCATCCCACACCAACACCTTACAGCTTAGACTAGATGCTCAAGATAGCAAACACCACTAACCTTGTAGACTGCTCAGACGACACCCAGGAATAAGGGGGATCAGTTTATTTATCACAAAACTCAGATAAGGGAATTTTTGTCATCCTCTTTCAGGAGGATCTAGTTTCCAAATAGTAATGTGTTCTGCTACCCTTTCAAAAACATGTGTTTACTGAATTAATGTTGCATCCCACCACCTTATATTGAGCAGAGAGAACAAGCGCAAGGATGTATTTGTGATAGAAGGGTGGATGAGAAACAAAATCCTGTGCTTAATTAACATTTGCTTCCTTTATGGTCCCTGATTTCTCCATATTTCAAGAAGGAGGGTGGGAAGATGCATGTTCTCTTTTAAAGAAGTTTCAAAACTATGCTTAGTTTTGTCCTAATAAAGTTTGGACTACAACTTCTCTTATTTGTGTCTGCTCTCAACAAAGCCAGTATGGGAAAAATGCTACATAATAAAGCTTCACAGAGTGGATGAATTGTGGCCCCATATTCTGACCTTCAAAAATTGTAACTAATTGTATTTGGTAGGAGGAAATTCCAGCAAGTTAGCCTGGTTAGTTTTCTGCATTAACACAGCAGTTTATTATAGTAAAAATCCCTATGTCCAGAGACCATGTCGTCAAACCTTTCTTCCATTTTGCTAAACAGCTCTAGCATTTCATAGCATGCAAGCAGAAATGAATTGGAAAACATATCAGTATAATTATAAGGTATATCCCAAGCACAGGCTCATTGACATATCATTATATTCAGGGTAGACCCAAAGACAGAGAGCAGAAGACAACTATGGGTCTTTCCTGTCCTTTATTAAATCCACCCAAAAGTCTCACCATAGGGTTGGGGAACCATCCTGAATAGCATGGGCTGTGGTGGAAGTGACTGCTATGGAAGGGTGACTTTTTCCACTCATGCGAGACTTTTAACCATTCTCTCCTCTCCTCTCCTCTCCTCTCCCTGAAGTCCTATCAGGAAGGTCCCCCATTTGTCCAATGAGGCTTCTTGCAAGGTGAAAGGTTGAGGAAGTGACAGAAAAGAGCCATTGCTTGAGTGGTCTGCTCACCCAACTGTGGATTCAACACAAGATATTGAAAGATATGCAGATTCCACACTGGAAGTGTTTGTGTTCCTGCATGAGTCGTACTCCTGTTTGTAACACTCAGGAAGACACTCCCCAAAACATGTGTGTCTTCCCCACTGGAACACCCTAGCATGGACATCAGAAAGTTGTGGTGCAGCCCATGCTAGCCCTATAGCATCTTTGACTGCAGCCCCTGTGCACGGGGATTTTGTGAAGATCAGGTGTGCTGCACAAACACATCTTATATCAACCACAATTTTTAAAAAGGTATAGGCAGAGCCAGACCTTACCCAGATGCTTGGAATATGCTAGTTCTGTAAAGTTTACACCCTGTTGCTTTGATCAGTGGCCTGTCTTCACAAGGGACAAAGGATCTTCAGTTGCCTTAGTTCAAGACACCACTGAACACAACATAGTAAAACCCTTTGCCCGCAAGCAACATCACTGGTTTTATTTTATTTTTTAAAAAGCACAATGTTTCTTTCAAGAATCCGACTGCAGTCTGATTCTTCCCTTTCTCATTCTCCACTCTGCACTTTTGTTAGTGCTGTTCCATTTCTCCCTTTCCCAAGCTAAGTACTGTGAATCCTACATAAGTCCAAAATGTCTCCAGGGGTGCAATGCTAACATAGGGAGGAAGCTCTGCTGAGCACAGGGAGATTTATAGAATTGCACTATAAACTGAGACAATCTGGGGACTCTGTTTTCAGCTCACCAACAAAGTGCCTATAAACTCAGTGCCTAAAAATCCTAATGGGGAATCTGTGGTCCTCTAGGTATCTGCCCCCATCATCCCTGACCATTGGCCACACTTACTGTTGTTGATGGGAATTGCAGTCCAGCAACAACTTGTGGGCCACAGGTACCTCACCTTTGGCCTAGAATTGGTTGCAATACCCTAGGCCTTTATGAGACTTGTACAGCTACTCCTTCTCAAAAATGAAAATGATGCAGAGGAAATGCATATCACCACTCTGGGATGTGACTTGGAAAGGACCTGGTACACAGAGGTGGAGCCAATCCAGTACACCCAATAGGGCAACCACACAGTGATGCACAACACTGGGAACCAAGGTGAGCCCCAACACCTCAACTGCTGTGCTGACCGTTTTGCTTCACATGAAGAATTCAAGGACGGACACAGACTTTTGGGAGCTGGTACTCCCAGCTCTGTAACTCCTTCCAGAGAGGCTCTTCCTCAATCAAGCCCCAGCGTCCAGTCCAACTCCAGATTATTCCAGACGGTTGGCTAGGGATGGAAGGCTCTGTAAATGTTGGCTCTCTCAGTTTCTCATTTTCCCCATTATTTCTGCACCAGTTTGTGGATTTTCTTTTTTTAAAATCCTCTTGAAAATTCTTCAAATCCTTAGTGCATATATATTTTTTATAATAAGCACATTTTTGTATGCATTTTGACTAGTGAACTCCTTTTTGCAAGCCTTTTCTCATGATGCATTTTAGGCACAATTTGACCCAATATAAGGCATATTTTAAAACATTAGTTGGTTGGAGAACTGCATTGCAAAATTCAGATAAGTGTGAATTTTGAAGAATGGCTCTGTTTCAGTTCTCATATTATTTCAAAAAGCAAAGCAAAATTCAAACCAAATCCATTGCTACCGGGCTGCATTCTCTTCATTTAAGGTGGCAGCAGAGAGATCTATGAGATTGGAGGGAAGGGGGGAATCCAGGGTTTGTGTTCACTCTCACGGAGCGAAAGAAAGAGCTGGACCTTCTTTCTGCTTCCCTACTTCCAGCCACTTACTGAAGACTGGATAAGGAACCCACATAATAATATTACTGGGGAAAGAGCATAGTATGGCTTTGTTTTTGATGGAGAATGAAGATTTGTTTGTGGGGCCACCTTAAACCATCTTAAATCTTTTATTAGGAGCAACTTGGAGTTGGCCGTTTGGTTTGTGGGCTGAACTGGGGATCCTGCCTGTGTGTGGACCTACTTTGCCATGGATTTTCCTATGCTCCTTCTAATGTGGAACACCACCCCACTCTGAACTATTGTAGCACTGATTCTAAAGCTGTCTGATGATCAGCTGTTGAGACCCAAATGCCATTGCTGAGCCTGAGCTACGCAAGTATGGAATTCTGAATTAAGCCAAGAACTTCAAAGAGAAACAGAAATGATTCGAGAGAGAGGAGGGGGATACACACTCCTCATAAACCCATGAAATCAATGGTAACTACACAGGTGCAGGGACTCAGGCAGATTCTGGCAAACTGCAATGTTGCTCCCACAACCTGGGGCGGGATCCGACAGCCTTTTATCTTTGACGGGGTAACGGCCAGTCCTGATCCCCCTGTGACTCACCTCCCTGTCTCGCCCAAAGGCGAGCACTCCTCCTGTGAGTACTCAGGTCTCTCCTTCACTCAGACCTTAGTCTCTGCAGCTTGGGAGATGTCGGTGGGTTACTAGACCCAGAGGCCGCCTCAGCCTCTCCTGACCCAACTGGTAGTGGAGCAGCTGCAAGTGATTGCCCAGCTGAAGGCAACAAGGTAATCCCCGCATCTGGAGCCAGAACAGGCTCAGGCCCATGACTTGGCCCAGCTGGTGCTTGTTGCAGGGAGACCTGTGCAGACTGGGCCTCTTCAGAATCAGGCCCCAGACTTGGTCCAGATGCCACCTGAGGCAAAGGATCCAGTGGGGACTGAGACTCCTCTGGTTCCGAGTCCGAGCCCAAGTCCCAGGCCATCACACCAGCATCCTGTTCTCACAGTGGTCAATGAGATGCCCATGGGACACCTGCCATCAGAACCTGAGCACCACAATACTTTCCACACCACCAATTCTCAGCAAGTGGTATTCAGAAGCGCACTGCCTCTGACAGCAAGACATAAGCAGTTATGGCTAGTAGCTGTGGATATTCTTATGAATTTGTCTAATCCTCTTCTAAAGCCATCCTATCTGGTGGTTATCACTGCCTCTTGTGGCAATGAGCTCCATAGTTCAACTGTGTGATTTAGTTCAAATTTGTATAGGTACCTGGAAAGTACTAAATAGATCAGAGGGGAGAGAAGAAATTGATTAGAACTGAAGAAGGTGGGTTGGACTGGGGAGAGAAAGGGGGGAAAGGGGACTTTCTGGAACTCAGAAGCTGGACATTTAAAAGTCTCCTTCCTGTGTGGGGGGCCTGGGGGCACCCCCTTCTTTGTGCAACTTCCTCCTGAAGAAGGAAGACGTCTGTCTCTCTGAGGAAGAGACACCTTCAGGAAAATGAAGCTCATAATACCTTCTACTGCTAGTTCTGGGGTGGTTGCCTAACCAAGCCTTTACCTCCCTCCTGACCAGGGTGCTTCCAGGGTTACCTAAGAACAGTGTCATTTCGGCACATTTCATTTCATCATTTGAGGCAAAATGGGAAGTGCCACCTTGCCCTGCTGCTGCATCACTGATTTCCAGTAAGATCTTGCAAGATCTTGCCAAGATCTTGTCAAGATCTTGTGAGTTCCACTTCTCCACCCCATGGAGGGCAGGAGTGCCTTGGGACTTCTGCCGCCTGAGGCATGGGCTTCACCTCACCTAATGGCTGGGCCGGCCCTGCCCAAGAACATTGTCAGGAGGGAGACCAACCTGCTGCCAATCACAGTCTGCTTGGCAGGAAAGCACAGCTGACATTGTCTGATGATCATGTATTGTAAAGGTGATGACATCCAAACATTCAACAATTCCTGATAACTTCAGAAAGCCCCATTTCAAGCCTAACTGATAACCATCAGTGGGCAGGAACGCAGAAAGAGAGACAGAGAGAGGGAAAGAAGTTAAGAGGGTATTTTGTGAGCTACAAATAGAACGAGAAGTTATAAACCTTTCAAAAAAGGAGATTTATAATGGAAACTTTGACAAACATAACTATTCTGGCTGTCTTGGCCAGGCACCGTTGTAATCTGCAGCATCTTTCAGATCAGTTTGAGCCATATCTGCTAAAAATATGTTCAGAAGTGGAGAAATAGATATTGTTAAGAGACAGGTGCTGTTGGGAAACAAAACACGAAATGGGTCACACCCTTGGTTTAATTTAAGGCATTCTCATGGCCATTCATAAATCCAGTGTATTCTTACAGCCCTTTGGAAGGAACCTATGCATTCCAGTGGTGATTTGCACTGTCTATATTCAGAAGTCTCACTGAGTTGAATGGGACATTCTCCCAGGCAAGTATTATAGGATTGCAACCTCTTTTTTCTCCTTCAGTATCTTGCCTTCAAAAAGTCATGCCTACTCTTACCCAATCTTTTGCTCTTTTCTTCAAGATTCTGCCAGGCTGCAAATTGATATCATCTCTTTGAAATGCTCTTGCCTTAGGGACTCCCAGAGCCTCTGCACTTCAGCTACCCGGCATATTCACACAATTCCACCCATGACCCCCACCCCCCAGGGATTACTGAGCTTCTGAAAATAACACTCATGCAACAGCTGGGAAGACCAGCAATGTCTTGAATGTGCATACTCTGATCCCTAAGACAAGGCTAAAGCCCTCTCTATCCATTGCTGGATCCCCACTCATGTCCAGTAGTGGGATGGCAATGGAAACAGAAAGCAGTGCAGAAGGGGATAAGAAACATGGTCCACATAGGAGTACCAATCTTTATTTACATCAATTGCTTCTTGGGTATTAGCAGCAGCGGGAGTCTACTACCTTTCAAACCTTTAAAATGACTGAAGGCTTTTCAACACCATTACACATTGGAACAAACTTAGGACAGCAAATAAGTGCTTAAGATTGAACATACAGGCATGGGGGTTACATTCTTGGGTACTGGGCATATATGTGAAATCGCATATAGTGGGGAACACCACACAAAAAGCCTGTAAAACCTTGAAACCCCCTTTTAAAAAACCAGCAGCATTCACCAGACTATCAAGAATGGTGGCTCTCAGTCTTCCTCATCACTGAAGGACAATGTGAAAGCAACAACAAATGGGGTAGATCGGTACCTCAAAGTACATGGCTGTGATTCAGAATTAGACAAGTAGACTGGTACCCCAAAATGTTTTGGATTACTAGACGTTTTCCCGCTCTTTTCAGGCCATTTTTTTCAGTTTTCTCACTCTTTTCAAGCCATTTCCCCACAGTCCTCAACTTTTTGCAGTTTAAATTGATTTAATTATTTCCAAGTGCCACATGTATACGGCGACATGCGCAAGTCACACGAGTGTAAGTGGGGAGACGCCTATAATGTTATGTAATCTTTCCCAGCTACCTGAGAAATGGATGAGAAACAATGGAATTTTGAGGTGTCTTTGTAATAGTTCCTTCACTTACAAATTTCCCAGGTCTGAAGGTACATGAGGCCAACACTCTTGCTGAAGCTAAGCAGGCTTGGCTCTGGTCAGTGTCTGGATGGCTGACCAAGGACCCCTTCTGGGCACCCTTTTTATTGTGCATTCATGATTATTTGTGATCCCACTTTCAATACTGTCTGAATCTGCCAAAGTTTTAAGGTGGTCACACTGCTACGTTTCTGATCAGTCCATATTCATTAACTTCCTGCTAAAATCCCGTAAGTTTTTATATCACAACTACCCCATTTCATTTTTGTCTCACTTTTGCTGCACTATAGGTAGAAATAATGTGGCAGCATTGGGGAAGCATTGCAGAACAACCTAAAGCAGAATAAATCCACCAATAATACAGTATTATTGTGTCAAGAACTTGTTGCAGAAACATCTGCGATAAAAGACCGGTCTGGAGGGCTCCCCAGTTACTTTCCCTTTGGCATAATACCTTCGGCAGCCACCTGAAGGCAACTGCCTATAGAACAGCTTCTTAATGGAGCTGAGCAGGTGAAAATGCTCAGCCTTTACTGAAGTCACAATAAAACAGTTCACAATTAAAGTGCCATAGGGCTTATAAATGTTTTTTATCAATTATACTGACCCATTCAAGGCAATATTTGTGAAACTGTGCACCTCTTCCTATTAAATGCTGGATGTTCTCCACATACACACATTATCTGAGAAACTTGCCTAGTTCAGAATTTACGCACACACACTCTGCACTGCTTTCCCATCATCAACCAGATCAATCTCTCTCTCTCTCACTCACTCACACACACACACTTTTCATACTTGGTCCCCATATGCACCTCTGACTGCTTATAGGTCTATTGCCACTACAATGTGTCAAATTATTAGCACCCTCCCACTGCCTAGTAGCTATCTACCATCACTCATTTTCCCTCATTCTCATGTACAGGTTTTGAAGGGTACCCGGGAGTGGAACTGCTTTGCATTGATAAAATATTATTTACAAGGAACTGTCAGCTGCTAAATATTTTTTATGATTGCTTGTTGACAAGAAGGAAGATTACTTTCCTTATCTACTTCTTTCCCCATGACACCCTCTTCCCCCACCCCTGTGTCTGGGGCATTCGGTTTAAACCCAGGAACATTTTGTTACACCGCAGAGTTTGCCTACTGCTTAAATGCATAGATCATGAAATAGCCAGCTTGGCTGGATGGGAAATCTTGCTTTGTTTTCTACCACTTAAAAGAAGGAGGAACTGTTTTCCACTCTTGATTTCTACCCAACAGAAGAGTTTTTACTGAGCAGTACATTCCATTTCCAAATCCCACTATTGCTCTCTAGTGGACAAAAAAGATTTTGAACACTTTATGCAAACCCACATTATAATTTCCTGTTAGATACTACTACTTCTCTTACCTCCTCCTTTCCTTGACACCAGCAGCAGGGATTTGGGGGGAAGGCGAGAGAATGGATAAAGGCACAAAAAGCATAAAGTGAAAATACATCCCAGAAGCCTCTGGTTTGTGGGGAATGTCCTCTGCACAGTGACAGGACCAGCTAAGTTAAAAGCTTTCTGCAGTGTGGTTTAGTGGTTAGAGTGTTGGATTGGGATCTGGGATATCGGAGTTCAAATCCCCACTTGGCCATGAAGCTTACTGGGTGGCCTTGGGCCAACCACTCACTCTCAACCAAACCTACTGAACAGGAATTTTGTGAGGGTAAAACAGGGAAGAGAACTATGAACATGACCTTGAGCTCCTTGGAGGAAAACTGAGATATATAAATGCGATAAATAAATAAAGCCAGGCAGCAGCTTTCAACTTGGGTTAGTGTGCTGGGCCCGGGGGTGACCCGAGCAACGTGGTCCAGGTCCGGTCCCGTATCCAAGGGTTCTGTGAGGAGTCAGTCCGACAGGGCCAAGGCAGGAAGGACACAAGGCAGGAAACCAGGCAAGGTCAGGCAGGTTCTGGCAAACAGCTATGTTGCTTCAGCAACCTGGGGCGGGATCCGACAGCCTTTTATCTTTGTCAGGGTAACGGCTGGTCCTGATCCCCCAGTGACTCACCTCCCTGTCTCGCCCGAAGGCAAGCACTCCTCCTGCAAGTACTCAGGTCTCTCCTTCACTCAGACCTTAGTCTCTGGACCTTGGGAGATGTCAGTGGGTTACTAGACCCAGAGGCCACCTCAGCCTCTCCTGACCCAACTGGTAGTGGAGCAGCTGTAAGTGATGGCCCAGCTGAAGGCAACGAGGCTCAGGCCCATGACTCGGCCCAGCTGGTGCTTGTTGCAGGGAGACCTGTGCAGACTGGGGCTCTTCAGAATCAGGCCCCAGACTTGGTTCAGATGCCACCTGAGGCAAAGGATCTGGTGCGGACTGAGACTCCTCTGGTTCCAAGTCCGAGCCCGAGTCCCAGGCCATCACAGTTAGTTCCTATCCTCCGTCCCTTCCAAGAAGGGCTGAGAGGAGAGCAGTAGTCTGGTTTGGTAAGTCGCCACTCAGAGCCTTGCCCACCCATGAGGCATCCCTCAAAGCATGGCACCCCAGTTCCGTGACACAGATTTACCACTGGTCTCCCTGGCCTCTAAGAACAGAGAGGAACCAGCAATGAAGCTCTGTGGAACACTTCCGCTCCTGCTAAGATTACTTTCTTCTTGACAATCCTTACTGAGTTTGCTGACTCCATTGCAGGGGAGTGGAGCATTTTTGCCCCAGGTGGCAAATGCCTTGGGCCACCCTGCCCACACCCATGCCATGCCACTCACCCAGTGATTCGTGAAAAGCCCTTGGCAAGTCAGAGTGTCATGGAGCAATATACATGGTGTGTGCGCATGAATGGTTGCACCGACACATTCCTCTGACTTGACAAGAGCTTAGATCATGCAGAATGCATGCAGAAGAACAGAAGAGGCCTTCTGGATCAGGCCAACCAGATGCCTATGGGAAGCCCACAATAAGGATCTGAGCACAGCAGCACTCTCACCTCCTGTGGTTTCCAGCAACTGGTATTCAGAAGTATACTGTATCTGCCAGGTGTGTGTGCCTATGCCAGTATAATCAAATGAGAAGCCAGCATTATTACTTTCTGGGTGAAATGCTCATATTATGATAGGCAGGCATGTATATTGCAGAAACTCTTGCCTCTGGTGAGCCCAACATCTGGAATAGGTCCTATGACTCACCACCCTCTCAGTGGCATCCCATACAGGTTGACCCATACATCTCAGTTGGAGCCACTGAGAACAAGTCAGTTTCGATAACCTTAAGAATGGAAAGCAGGGACTTTGGAAGTTGCTCATCAACAGTTAGCACCTGCACAGCTGGTTGATCATAGTCTTCCACACTGCGGTGAAATGGCCTGTCTTCCTATTTAAAGAAATCCTTTCTAAATCTACATTTATAAAAAGCGCGTACAAATGTTTTGCGAATCCAGTATGCATTTCCTCCCCATCATGGGGGAAAGGTTTATGCAAGTAAATTCCACTGAACAAATTTGGACTTACATACATGGGATTCGGCTGAAAGTGTTCAGAACTTCCCAGAGGCAAGGAATGGCAGCTAACTGGACAAAGCAGAATAAAGTGCCCTACGCATTCACTAATAATTTGAAAACTGGACACACTACAAAACCCAGCAAGATGGGAGAGCATAAATAAGACGAATACAACAAGATCGCCCATATGGGTTCAGTGAATGGCCCTGGGGAGAGACGCGAGACATCGCTCAGATCCCACTGCCTCTCCTGTTTGCTGCAGAGACCAAGCAGAGGGCGGATTAAGCCCGAAGGCAAAGCTGTCCTCCCACTTCGCCGGCAGCAACACGCTCACAAGCTCGGCCGTGGGAACTCCCACGCCATACACGTGACCGGCTGGGAAAGAGCGCCCCGACGCCCGCTGGGAGATGTAGTCTTCTGGTGGCTCCTGGCCGGGGCAGGCGCCCTGCTGAAGAAACCGCATTTCCCAGGGTCCTCCTGGGGGGGGGGGGCGCCGAGTCTCCTGCCGGCGAGCAGCTGCGCCCGGGCGGCGTGGCTGAAAAGGGGGAGGAGGCAGGAGGTCTCTCTTGCGCGAGCCTCGGCGTTTCCTCGCGCCAGCGGTGGAAGAGGAAGGCGGGCTTCCCGTGAGGCAACAGCAGCAGCAGCAACTTTTGCTTTCGCAACTCTGCCGGCAGCTGCGCAAGCGGCGAGCTGCCCCGCTCTCGGACTCGCTACGAGGGTCCCGCTCCACCTGCCTCGCCCCGTCAGCATGAGTTTGTGGGCTCGCGTGGGCATCTTGGGCACCCTGGCGTACTGCGTAGCGAGCAAGAGGAGAGCCCTGGCCGAGCCCAGGAGGAGCAAAGCGCCGCGCGGAAGCGGCGGCGGCGACGACGACCCGCTGGAGCTGAAGCTGGTGCAGGTTCTTTTCCGGCACGGCGCCCGCACTCCGCTGAGACCCATCCCCGATGTGGAGCAGGTGAGGGGGGCTCCCGCCCGGGGTTGGAAGGAGAGGGGCGCAGCTGGCAGAGCAGGGCTGGCCCTCCCACTCGGCCACCAGCGGGTCACCTTGGGCCAGGCAGTGCCTACCGTCCAGCCGAACCTGCCTCCCAGGGTCGTCGTCGGGATGGAATGGGGAGAGGGGAAACCATCTATGCCGCCTTGAACCCCAGGCAGAAATAATGCAGTCAATGCATACATGCCTCTTCCCTTTCCCTCTGGCCCTTCCCAATAACAAGGGCCATGGGGGAAGCATCAGCTTTGGGTGGGGGGACGACATTCAGCAATATACCCCCTCCCTGGGTTGGCTCGACCCCTCTTGGCTTCTTGCCCCTGCCATAGGTGCCAACTCCTAGGTCCCCCCAATAAAATATTATATAAGTATTTGAGGTGCCTGCCCCCCCCAAGTTGATGGGCATTGTGATTCAAATAGTATGTGTGTCTGCAGTGCCTTGTGATCAGTTATATGGGCGTGGGGCTCACCTGCCCCCCCCGTATTTTATTCAAGTCAGCACCCCAGCACACACACAACCGATGTCTATTTACTTGCATGCGTGCGCGCACACACACACCCACCCATCCACACAACCACCCAAGTGGGAAGCACAAGGTGGGGATCCCTTTTGCTCTCCTGTTTGATGGCTAGGAAGATCTACAGAGTCAGACCACTGATGCGTTGTCCACACTGGCTATGCTTCAGGCAGGAGCTTTCCCCAGTCCTACCAGGAAATGCCCAGGGTTGAACTGCGGACTTCCTCCATCCACAACTGATGCTTTGAAACTTTCCTGTTCCTAAGAGGGCAGGTGGGCAATGACAAAAGGAGGTCCAGCAGGGCCAGGAGGCTCTGCAAGTGGGGGCTTTGAGTGTAGCCCCCTGGTACCTCCCCCTCTGATGCTGCCCCTGGATCTGGGCAACACAGGCAAGTCTCAGCCAAGATCACACTGGGGGGGGGGACACAGCTAGTTGGGGGTGCCTGGTTGTGATAGTGGTAAAAGGGGGGGTGGGTTTAAAAGAACATGTTAATATTGTGTCCTTAAGTGTTTAAAGCATCTCTGCTACATTGTTTCACTAATCTTTGTAACAACCCAACCAGGTATTATGCCCCTGTGATTTTAAAAAATGCATTTATAACCCAGTGCTGTAAATTGGCATGAAAAGCAGCAGCTTGTCAAATAATTATCAGGCATGTTCATGCAGAAATACTAGTGGGGCCGATGATGCCCTGGGCTTGGAAATTCCTGGTGTTAACAGCAATCAATTCCTAAAGAAGGTGCTGCACTTTTTTTCCCAGCTGAGCTAAAAAGCCATTTGGCACACCAGGAGCAGGTTGGAGGAAGCAGAAGTGGTCCGAGGAGCAGCAGAGATTGCTGAGCTTACTAGCTCAGGGCTATCAGTGTGGGCATTTTCACGAGGCAGCAGGTGAAGGAAGCATAGGTGGAAATTTTGGCTTTGCTCAGTGCCAGTAGCCACCAAGCGGAACGCAGGCCAAAGTACAGAAGGTACAGCAATAATACACCTGCATACCGCCAACCCACAATCTGATAAAGTGGATATTTGCCCCAGAATGCCTTGGCATTCTATAAAATTTAGAGAACATGGAAACAAACGTGGGAATTATGTTAAAATGTGGGCTGCTGCAGAGCTAAGGGAGTGAGCTCCATGTGAGGTCAACTCTATTGTGGTCACTTGCTTAATGCCTGCCATTCATACTGGTGGGGTGTGCTAGCTTGGGCTGCTCTGCTGCCTGTCAACAATGAGATGCTTCCTTCATTACCAGCTGGGTGCTGCAGCCCCAAATAGTGAGTGCTGGAAGGTGTAAATACAACTGTATGCCAGAGATGGGGAGTGTGCAGTCCTGCAGACATTGCTGGACAACAATTCCCATCATCATCCCTGACCACTGGCCATGCTGAAGGAAGTTGGAATACAACCCCTGCGATATTCAAAATTGTATGTTATGTGCCTATTGATGAGTGAGAATAGTCACTCATTTATAGTGCTAATTCTCTATAGCCTTGTTTTGTGCATCTCCTCCTATCTTGAATGTTACCAACCCATAGGCTAACTAACCAAGTACTATAAATAATTTGATTGGGGTGCTTGCCTCTTGCCCTTTTAACTTCAGGAGATGCATGCATAAACATGCATTTGCATCAGTGCAGGATAGCAGTGAACATCAACCAGCCTGTAATTATTATTATTATTATTATTATTATTATTATTATTATTAATTTATATCCCGCCCGCCCGCCCGCCCGCCCTCCCCAGCCAAAGCTGGGCTCCGAGCGGCTGTATAGTCAGATTTGGAAATTTTTCACTCTGCTTCAACCAGATTAAAGTTTGTGTCACTGTCTTTCATAAACAGGTGATGAGAGAAGGCATTGCAACTTCTACTTACCCAGTTTATGAACTACTTACCCAACACCTGCATTTCCTCTTGATTTTGTAGCTGGAATAGAATTAATGGTTGTGTTTATTTTTCCTTATACACCATGTTCCTCTTTTGGCTCTACCTAGCAACTTGTGATAACTTCTGGTGAGGAACAGATTTGGCAGATTTACCACCTAGATCAGTAGGAAGTGCAGTTGTGAAGAAATTGAGATTGCTCTTTTTAAAGTTCCTAAACTCATACACTTTAAAGTGGAATTTCTGGGGAAGTGGCCAAGAACTATTGATGGCAAGATATGCTTCTTAGGATGAATACAGAGAAACCCTGATATTTTAAACATTCCAGATATGTGCAAGCCTCATATGTATTTTCTGTGTTGCAGAGTTTCCAAAGGCAAGTGCTTGGAATAGGGCCAGGATTGGGAGCCCCCCACCCAGCTTACCAGCTTTTCCTCTAAGGACCAGCTGTTTAATAACTTAAGAGCCCTGCTGGATGAAGCCCATCTAGTCTAGCACTCTGTTCTCACAGTGGCCATCAGATGCCCATGGGAGTACCATAAGCAGAACCCGAGTGCAATAGTGCTCTCACCACACATAACTGGTCTTCAGAGGTATTTTGTTTCGGACAGTGGAGGTAGAACGTAGCCCCCATAGCTGGTGGCCATTGATAGCCTTGTCCTCCACAAATCAGCTGAGCAGGGTGGGAACACCTGCCGTAGGTAATGCTATAATTGAGGCACTGAGCAAGGACCATGACTTGGTTCTCTGTATTTGTAACCCTGACTAAAAGAATTGCAAGCAATCCTCTGTTGACTTTTTAACCAGCAAAAGAGTTGAATATAGTATTTTAGCCCTGACAGTTCTGCAGAGATCCATTTTCGCAAGACTTCCTGATGTTGGTGTCCATAAGGCATGTGCAGCACATTTCATTAGAGGTGTGCTTACCCAGTAAATTAAATTGAAACACAGTTCTTATGAAGCCGAACAAAGGGAGAGCGAGCACAAGGCAGGAGAACAACAGACAAAGACACACAAAGTGGGAGGGGGTAAAAAGAAGGGATGGAGACACAGGTGAGGACACGGAGACTCCAGTTCACAAGCCCATCTGCGCCCCCACCCCCAATGCCATACTTTGCATTATGGCTTCTGAGTCATCCCCAAAGCAAACCCAAAACTCCTCACAGGCTGACCCCACTCCTGCTCCTCCACAAAGTCTAAGTCTAAGAATGACACACAGGAACAAGCTATTTGCTGCTAGTGCTGCTGCTGCTGCTCCTCCTCCTCCTCTTATCACACACACAAAACAGAGTCAGCCAAGAAGGCCTTGCCATGCTCTGACTGCTTCTCCAAACACGGGAGTAGGAGCGCTCCCTACTGCCATTGTAAAAACATTGCTGAGGCTGCAGCCACTTTTTCTTTTTCAAGACATTAGAGCATTCATGGGCACACCCAGAAAGTATGCCTACATTGATGTTTTTGTATATTTCAAAATCCTGGAGTAAGAAGATTGTGAAATGTGTCACTGCCCGCTCCTCTTGCAGCAGCACAGCCTGAGCGTTGAATGAGATGTTTTAGCACCAAGCTTGCAGAGTTTGCCATGCCTCTAAGCCCACTGAAATAAATTTGATTTTCCACAGTAGTGGGTTGTCAACCTCTTCTAGCTACTTGAAGGTCCCAGTTGCCTACTCAAATGCTTTTTCTTTTCCTTCATCCTTGTTTTTGGAACAGGTGGCATGGGACCCAGCTCTTTTGGAGACGCCTGCCGAAACAAAGTTTGACTACACAGTAACGAACCTGGCTGGTGGGCCAAGACCTTATTCTCCTTTCGAAGAAAGCTACAAAAAAACAGTGCTGAAGGTGACCCAACATGTATTCCTTTGGAAATGTTGCATCTCCGTTTATTTTTTCAGCCATTCAACAGAGCTTTTCTCTTCCCAGGGCGGAGTGAATGCAGGCCAGCTGACCAAAGTAGGAATGCAGCAGACGTTTGCACTGGGGAAACGGCTAAGGAGACGTTACATTGAGGAGACCCATTTCCTCTCGCCAGCATTCAAACCTTCTGAGGTCTTGTGAGTCTCTGAACACTCCAGTTTCCTTCCTAACAGCTTTCTTGCTCTTCCTGCTGACTGTTCCGCTCCCTCCCAGCCCACACAGCATCATAAGCCTTAGCAAAGTTTCATCCAAAGTCCTTGCTTGCTTTCTCCCTCACACCACTGTGTTCAGTTTGATGTTAAGAATCTCCAGCTAGAACAGATAGCAGTGCTTGGTACTGCCATATTGGTGGCTCGGAGTGCTGAAACCCCTCAAGTCCCACCCCGTGTCAGTTTGTACAGGGAGCAGCCCACTGTGCTCCCATTTCATTGGCTGCCTTCTGTCTTTCAGTGTCCGTTCCACTAACATTGTTCGGAATCTGGAGTCCACGCGGTGTTTGCTGGCTGGGCTGTTCCAACAGCAGAAAGAAGGTCAGCAATGAAGGGGAGCTCCTTGCTCCTCTGTTCGCAGTCCTGCCTTGGAGTCTTCTCTCCTAACAGAGATCATTGCCCTTTACACCACTGTTCTCATTCTGGCTCTTCTGTTTATCACTGTCTATTATGCCATACCCTAGTGCAGTGTTTCTCAGACTTGGGTCCACAGCTGTTGTTGGACTACAACTCCCATCATCCCTATCTAGCAGGACCAGTGGCCAGGAATGATGGGAGTTGTAGTCTAACAACAGCTGGGGACCTGAGCCTGAGAAACACTGCCCTAGTGGATTCTGATAGGCTACATTTGCACTCTAAATGAGGAATTTCACGGTTAGAAGGAACTGGTGACTACTCAGAAAAGGAGTGCTATGTTGGCTCCCTTGCTACAACTCCTAGGGTAGAGGATGTAGTTTGCAAGGTTTGTGGTGTTGGTGGGCTTTTATTTATAGAGTCATGCAATTGGGTGCAGCTCATGCACTGCATCATTTTGGGAATGTTTTCAGTAGGTGAGCTCACCGTGGCAACTGCATCTGGCCCAGGAGCTAGTAGCATGTTGCAGAGCTGGCCTCAGAAGGGCCCAGACCCCTGCTGCTCCCACAAGTATACCTCTTGCTGCATGCCTGCTTCACAGACCTTTGTTAATGCATGCAGGTATTCTCTACATGCCTTCCTTTACCCAGGCAGGGCAAACATCCATCATAAGTTTCTGATACAGCAGAGAGCTTGACCCCCGTAGTCAGCACAACTTGCATCATGCCCATTGCCCATTGCACCCTACTACCCTTGAAAACTGAAGATGGAAAATTCAGCAGCCAGGTAGATCACTGGAGCAAGACGGTCTGAGCATATTACACCGATCCTAGTCTGACTGCACTGGCCTACCAATTAGTTTCTGGCCCCAATACAAAGTCCTGGTTTTGACCTATAAAGCCTTAAAACAGTTCAGGACCACAATACCTCAAGGACCGCCTCTTTCCATATGAACCTACCTAGTCTCTCAGACCATCTTCTGAGACTCTCCTTCATGTGCCTCCTCCTCAAGAGGTCCGGAGGGTGGCAACACGAGAATGGGCCTTCTCTGCAGTGGCCCCCTGTCTGTGGAATGCTCTCCCCAGGGAAGTTCATCTGGCGCCTTCATTATACACCAGGCAAAAACGTTCCTTTTTAACCAGGCCTTTGATTGGCATTCTATGCCCTTTTAAAATGTGTTCTTTGGGGGGGGGTATTGGGTTGTTGTTCTTTATTTTGATTATGTATTTTGTGGTTTTATACTTTGACTTTATTCTGTAAACCACCCTGAGACCTCTGGGCATGGGGTGGTATATTATTAATATTATTGAAATAAATAAATGCAAAATTTACAGAACAAAAAAAGAGACAAAGCAGGGAGAAAAAATGAGAAGGAATAGGGGGGCAGAAAAGGAAATTTGCTAGTTCCATCTTCTTCCCAACTGCCATGATCAGAGTTGTGGTTCAAAACATGGGGGGGGCACATTGGGGAAGGCAGACCCAGCTATTAGTCCCATTTGCTTGGAATCGCAGGTGGTCAGAGCACTGTTGCACTCAGGTCCTGCCTGAGGGTTTCCCATAGGCAACTGGTCAGCCATTGTGGACTAGGTGGGCCCTTAGCTAATCCAGCAGGCTCTTCTTATGTTCCTAAGGAGAAGGTTCGAAATGATACTACAAACTGGCAGCCAGAACAAAACTTAAATGGGAAGGCAATGGCCATACTGCTTGTGCCATGCACCTTGAGGGTTGGGAATGAGCCTCTATTCAAAACCTTTAGTTGCCCAGCTTTAGAGAAAGATGGGTAACTTGGGTCCTCTTGATGTTGCTGGACTAAAACTCCCACCATCCCTGGCCATTGCCCATGCTGGCTGGAGCGGATGGGAGCTAGAGTTCCCAACCACATCCAGAGAGCCACAGATAACCGACCCGGCTCTCAAACGCTGCTCTGAGCAGGCACCAAACTTATATGTGGAGCTGCACAGAGACCAGGAAGAAGAATGGAACAAACAAGTTAAATCTCAAAAGTTTTGATACTAGGATTAAGAAAATTGCAAAGTTCTGCTACCAAAACATTTGTGCATAAACCACTATTTCTTGCAGAAACTCTTATTGTGTTAAACCTGATTATTGGGAAATGATTAGGAAGGGAAGAGCGCTGCGCTTACTTCTGGTTTTGTAAACCCCAATGTTTACAACGGTGGCTGTTACAAACTGCTTTGATTAAGATAATGGCATGCTGTGGTGTAAATTAATTTACAAGTAAGAGAATCATGTGGTGTAAGTCGTTCTGTGTAAGAGCAGAATATATCACCAACAAGTATCTGAAGGCATGTGTTAATAAGTGTGCTTTGCTGAGCATTTAGCACAGTGGGCTCTTGCCTTATTAGTTTGCAGGCATGATTTAATGTTTGCTTGAAGCACAAATGTAATTGGGAGCATAGACTTGTATGCTCCCAAGTGCAGGGGAAGTTCCCTAATGAGCTTTGCACAAATGAGGGTCGAGATGGGTAAGAGATTGTCCTAGGATTATAAACTATTTTAAATCAGTACAAGATGTGTTTGAATTAATTCTTAACAGCCCGAAACTTTAAACCATGAATTGCAAGTGCATTCAATGTTTTTTTGTCTTGTACAGGACCCATTACCATAGTTACAGATGAAGCAGACTCTGAAATCCTTTATCCCAACCCAGTGAACTGCCATGGACTGAAAGTCATGAACAGGTATCTTGCCACAAACATTCTGTCTGGTGCCACTGTGCAGACAGAAGGTGCAATAGTTATTACAGCAAGGCCTTTCAGAAGACCTTGACCTAAATTATATGCATGACATCAGTTGATTGCCAAAAGCAATGTGCTCCCCTAAACCCTGTGAACGGTTCTGGACCTGTTCAAGCATTTAAAAGAACATGTGAGAAGTGTTCAAACTGGGCAGAGGAGCATAGCTTAGCCACCCCTGCTCCTCCTTTTGCAAGAAGGATTGAGCTGCATTCAGAATCATCTTTATCAGGAACTTGTGCAGTCAACATGCAAAGGTTTGCTGGGCTGGGGAGCTGCACATTTTCACATGCTTCAGTTTGAGACTTCATACATGCTTGAACCTGAAAGACACCTTCTGACTTCCTGGGGGCGGTTGGCTTCTTGCATCCCTCACAGAACAGTTCCAGTGTTCCTCTGTGAAGCAAGCCCAGGCTTGCCATTCTTACCTTGCCTCTTTCCCTGCACATTTTATGCCATTGCAAAAGTCTCCTTAGGGAATGACTGTGTGAGATCTAGCCATAGCCTAAAAGCTGCTGACGTGTAAGACTGCGAGACGAGAACAAAATAGCCAAAGCAAATCATGCTCTTATTGTATGTTAGAGCAGTTGTCCAACTATGTTGTGAATAAACTATTTTCAAACAATTTTTAAAAAGCAAGCAGTTGGAATGAAAACTTACGAAGTAGCCTACCATACTTCTGTGTCTCACAGCTTGACTATTTAAACGGCTCAGATGATAGCATTTGTTTCCCCAAACATATACTGTAGCGTCCGGTTGCATTTTGTGGAGCGGCTAATGTGCTTGCTGTAGGCTCCTCTGGGATTATGATGGGAAAGGGCTCTCTAATATGCTGCTTGACACTTCTAGTGATTCGGTGAACTGCGTAACTGGTGCCCAGTCAGCTCAAATAAAAGCAAGTATGATCATGCTTGTGTCAAAAGCCCGTGGGACAGAGAGTGAACGCCAATTCCCTAACTCCTGGCAGAGCCAATACAATGCTATTATAATCACTATATTCTAAAACAACCCCATATGCAATTCTGCTTCTCTTTTAAGAACTGCATCGGTAACAGTTTCCTTTTCAGGGAAGCTGTGGCAAAACTAGGAATTTTCAAAGGTGGCTGTAGGCAAGCATGCCACCTTGTCCCTGCAATTCAAGGGGCCTGGGACCGTGCAACATCAGTGTGGCATGCACACATGATGCAAGCATGCCCCATGGCCCTGGCCCATGGCCGGCACCCCACACACACACACACACACCTTGGTGCCCCTGTCCATAGGCTACTCTTGTACAATGGTGCAGCTAACCTGTGGTCCCTTCCAGATATTGCTGGGCTCTCAAATTCCATCACTCCTGGCCATGCTGGCTGATGGGAGGTGGGATCCAGCAACATCTGGGGTGCCATTGGTCATTAACATCTTCCCTAGTGAGGCAAGAGCTATTTAGTTATTTGCCCTGAAAAAGATCCGAGTCAACTAAGGAAAAATTATTTTCACGTGCTTAAGACCTCTTGCTTTTTTGTAACTAATTCTGATGCATTTAGTTGTCTATTGCTCAAGCAATCATTTCAAGCCAAACAGCCCTGCACTCCTTTTCCCCTTCTAACAAGCAGAGGGATCCAAGCACAGTAGCTTGTGCAGATTACCATTTATGCATTATTCTGAAGCTTTCGTTTTTCCCCGACAGAGAGAGGCTGGCCAATGTGCTTCTTCTGCAGCCAGGAATTGCGGAGGATCTGAAGACCATTAAAGAGAAGATGGGCCTTGACAGCAAGAACGGGGCGGACTTCTTTCTCCTTTTTGACAACATTTTTGCAGAACAGGTACGCTGTGCCTTTGTAGGAACAAGCCTGTTTTCTTTAGCCATCCAAGTTGATTCATGCAGATCTGTGAGAGAAGCTGTGCTGAAGTAGAGCAGTGTGGCAGCCCAGGTGCTGATGGGCTCCAGCTCCCATTAGCCCAAGCCCGAATACCCCATGCCCAGGGATGATGGGAGTTGTAGTCAAGCAATGTATGGAAGGCCACGTGTTCACTATTTCTGTGCTAGCAACTATTCAGCAGAGTAGCTCTTGTTGCAAATCGGAAAATGGCCAAGACAGCTCTGGCAGGAGAGGAAACTATGTGTCTTCCTTCAACTCCCTCCTCAAATGTCACATTTTTTGTCTTTTGGCTTAATTGTTTAACATTTCCTTTTTATCTTTCTCTCCATCCCCCCAAAAATTGTTGCCTATTACACTGGCAAAATAGATAAGCTCTTTCTTGCTGTTGTTGCTTATGAAAATCTCCAAAGTAGCTTGTATAATTATTTAATCGACTGAATTTCTCTTAATAGATCTTACATGATGACACAGAAGTAGGTTACATGAAGCAGTTAGCATATCAGGGGTTGGGCCCAATTCTGTAATTCCCTCCTTAGGATGTATCTGTGCTCCCAATATTAGATTGATCCCCAGTGCATCATATGAACAGATAACACATACCGAGTTAGACCTAGCCAGACTAAGTGGTCCAAGGTGGGATATTGGCAAAGGCCTGCTACTCCACTTTATCTCAGGTTTGGCACTAAAGATTAAACTGGATGTGGGAAAAGCTTGCATGCAAAGACATTTTAAGGGGTTACATCAGTTACAGCAGAGGGAATACTGAATACTGTATGTTGAACATGACTATTACAGTTGCTTAGGCTTTTAAGTGGCCAAGGATTGTTTTGTTGTTATATCTTATCCTGAGATCAATAGATATAGAGTAGGCTAGAAATGTTGTAATAGGAAAAATAATGCTCTAGCTGCATAAACCAGTATAATTATCAATCAGTAAAAGCAAAGCATTTAACAGCAATAAAAATGTGTGCAACGTTCAGGGCTCCCTTTCTTTATGGATTTGTCTGAAAAAGCTGTGCAACGTCATTATGGAGCTTCTTTCTCCGAGATGCTTCTAACCACCCCAGGGTTTCCTGCAGCCGAATTTGAAAGCCATTTTTGTACAACTGAACTGAACTGAACTCACTGAACTGAATACTTAAAACTTGTAGGAAATGAAATGTAATGAAACCCAGGTTCCTCATTGTAAACTTTCCCCTATCCTGCTGTTGTCCTTCTGATCCTGTCTCATATGGTTGGAAAGGGGTCCTGGGATTCATCAAGTCCAACCCCTGCAATGCAGGAATCCTGCCCACCGCTGTCCCAGGGTGGGCTCGAACCACCAACCTTCTGGTTAACAGCCAGATGCACTGACCCATTATGCAATTGTTTTAAAATTACTGGTTTTATATTTTAATTTTTTAATGTACCGTATATACTTGAGTATAAGCTGACCCGAATATAAGCCGAGGCACCTAATTTTACCACAAAAAAACTGGGAAAATTTATTGGCTCGAGTATAAGCCAGTTCACCACACCACAAACCTCCTGATGGGCCGGAGTGTGTGTGCGTGTAGATGGCGACTAACAGGCAAATAAGCAGAAAACTGACAGTGGCAAAGGCGGCGGAGGAAGGAGCAGCCAGAAAGGGCTGCTTTCGGGCTGCTTGTTCCTCCGCCGCCTCCGACAGTGGCAAAGGGGACCCTCACTCGAGTATAAGCCAAGGAGAGCTTTTTCAGCATAAAAAATGTGCTGAAAAGGTCGGCTTATACACGAGTATATACGGTAACTTGCTGTTTGGTTTTTATATTGCTTTTGTAAACTGCTTGGGTCTTTCTTTTTGAAGTAAGCAGTATATAAATTTGTTAAATAAACAAACAAAATGAAGATTGTGCCATTTCAGGTAATTACGTTGCCTGACTGTGGCAGCCAGTATTGTAGTAGGTAACATAAGACATGGGAGGAAATGGTAATCAAGACATATGAATGGGACCATTCATATGTCTTGAACTGAAATCTGTCCACTACATGAAGATGTTTTCAGGTTGTTCAAGTTAAAACTAAAGGCTTGTTGTCGTTTTTAAAGGGAATCACTCACTTGCTTATTGTAATATTGTTCTTCGTCTTTAGACTTAGAGGAATGGCCTAGTTCCTTGTCTAACACAACTTGTTCAAGTGCATGTCCATGTTAAGATATCTAACGATAAGCACATGTATGTCCATGCCTGATCTAAAGTAGTGGTGCCATTTGTCACTGCAGCCTTAGAGTTGTTCTTTTAATTCACACTATGCTGTCTTTTAGGCACACGATTTGCCTAGTTGCCCTATTCTGAAGAGTTTCATGGAACTGATCGAGCAGAGGGCTATAGACTCACTCCTTTATGTCACAAAATCGAATTTAAGGTGAGCAGTCCCAGGGATGGTATGGGTGGTAAGCCTGGGGATATCTGCAAGACAAAACACAGAATCACTCTTCTGTTTTAAAACATGGACTTCTTGTACAGACTAGTCATGTGTGTCCCTGCTAGCCAGGGACCTTTACTTTTAAACCTGCTCCTGTTCCGATTAAGTTCTGCCAGTTATCTAGAACTGTTAAAAAGATGTTGCAACTCTTGTTAGAAACATTTTTTTAAAAAAATGGATCTCTGTTTTGTTATATTTCTGACTAGAGAGACTCTCAAGATGTCAGTTGGTCCTCTACTCAATATAATAGAGAAGAACATTAAGGCGGCAATGAACCCTTCCTCTCCTGAAATCAAGGCCAGGTATGTAGATTATTGGTATTTACGGTTTTGGCAGAACATCCCATTGAGCAGCATCTACAAGCTAAAAACATTGAAAGGGGAAATGGGACAAATCAAGGGGAGCAGGAGTTGATGGAACAGTGACAATTGCACCATTTAAGATTTGTGTATATATTTTTAACTGGGTAAAGGTGACTTGTAAATATCCTAACTTTAAACGGGAGTTATGTAGAACTTGGCTCACAAAAGCAGTTTCATATGAACAAATACAAACTAGGTGCTCGCATGTGGAAGACAGAACAAAAAGGAGAGGAAGGAATGCTATTACCCTGATAATTCTCAATTTAGCTTATTACATCTACCAACTGACTTGAGATTCAGTGTAAATGGAAAATGCAGCTGCAATGGCTGCTATACACAATGTATGTCATCAGTAAGACTGAATTATTGGTCGCTTCTTCTTTTATTTTAGAAAGCTTGCTCTGTATGCTATTCACGATGTTACCCTCTTCCCACTGCTACTGGCTCTGGGGGTCTTTGATTCCAAGTGGCCTCCATACGCAGCAGACATGACAATAGAACTCTACCAGCGTTCCAAGGACTGGTTTATACGGCTGCTCTACAATGGAGAGGTAGGAGGCTCCATGGTGATGATGTTACACATATAAACGGGACCTCAAGTGAGATTTGGGCAGGAGGCAAATTCCATACTCTAGCTTGCACCACATCTAAATACAAAGGCTGTTAACAGATAAATCACTGAATCTGGAATGCAGGGATCTCATACCTGTTTCAAGCTACCTTTTGGTAACTTTTAAAGCAACTCTCTTCTCTTTGCAAGGCAGTAGTGATGCTGTATATCAGGATATCAGGACTCTGGCCCTCTAGTTGTTACTAGACTACAAATTCCATCATCTCTGACCACTGACTGATACTATTAGGAGTCTAATAGAATCTGGAGGACCACAAAGTGTACGAGATATTATTTTTTTTGCCCAATGGCCTCTTGTAATGGCAGTTTTTTGGTGACGTAAATGTTGATTTGTCTTGTCTTTCCGCAGGAGCTGGTTCCAAGAGGATGCAGAGCTGGTCTCTGTCCGCTGGAGGATTTTCTAAATGCCCTTTCAATTTACAGTGCTAATCCAGAGGAATATAAAATGCTTTGCTCTCAGTGATAAGAGATGTAGAACAGATAAATGATTAGTAATACTAAAACATTATTCACAACATTTGTCTTTTCAAACGCCATAAAGAAAAGTGTCATTCACTTGTGGTTTAACTTTGCTAACAGGACAGTTCAAGTAATGTAAAGTATAACAGGGATGAATGCTGCTGCTACATTTTGGAAATTGGGTCCCTGGCTGCGGTAAGAGTTGGTGGTGGCTTAATATCCAAAAAGTTGTTACTGTAACCCAGTTTTTCAAATTAATGGAATCTTGCAGATGGCAGCCAAGTGATGGCCCTCTGCTGACAGATGGCATACACCAGTGAAAAGGGAAGGTAAGGCAATTTTAAATAATCCCTGCCCCTAGCCAAAGCTGCTCCAAAAGATCCCAACCTGGAAACAGAGGGGTTCCTGAAAATTGCCTGTCAGTAAGAGAACATTAATTGGACACCAAGCACTCTGTACCTACTGCTACATTTGCTTTTGAGCTCCACTAAGACATTCAGTGTTCTGAAGCTAGTGCTACTCTTTGTTTTAAGTTCCCTGTGGTCCTTTAGCAGCTAAACTGAACCACTAAACTAGTCTTTCAAAATTCTCAATTAAAGTGTTTTACTGGAGCTTAACTTTCATTCCAGTACACCTATATATAGCCTTGCTGCTGTCAGAAGCTACAGCCATTAGCAGGGCAAAGTCTCTTTCCTTGGAATCTTCAACCAGCTGCTTTATTATAATTATTGCCATATTCACTTTATAACCGTAGTGTTGCTTGATACGGCTAGGTAGGCCAGAGGTGAACTGTTGTGGAAATGCTACAGTTAGCTAAAATGCAAAAACATGGAAGCGGGCCGATAGAAGCCTGGAAAGATGTAATTGGATACAAGCACTTTGTCAGACTGAATGCTAAAAGCAGGCAGCAATGTTAATATAACCAACCCAAAGACAAGACAGGTGGATAGTCCCTGGGTATTCAAAATGGCTGTTACTTGTTGTAACAGAAGCATGTTGAATCAGATTGGTGTTGTGCCCTGTGGGTTATAGGGAATACAAATTGACGACCCGAATCAGTGCGAATGCTATAGCAACCTCTGTACCTGAAACATAGGGTTGGTAATAGTTTGCTCCCTGTAGTAAAAGGGAAATGCAACCTGGAAGAACCTGTTTTGTGTAGCTGGAGAAAACTTGACACATCACAAATATGGATCTTCCAAAGGAATACTGGGGTAGGTGAGGTTAGTTGTTGAAACAGACTTGAAAATAAAGAGGTAAGAAGTCTCAAGGGTTCTTATATACAAAGGTGCTAGTTCCTGCTCTCTGGCCCTTTCCTAAGGAATGTAAACAGATACCAAACTCATGGCTGTTCAAATATTCAGTTGATACTATGATTGTATTACAACTGATTCCGAGGAAATGGGAGTTAGTACCTACAGCTTGATCAGTACTCAGGCTTTGGAGTTGGAGATCTTCATCTGAAACTTATTTTGGATTACTGAAGGTAAACATTTTATAACTTTCTAGTTGCCTGACTAGAGTGGGTATCTCTGTTCCTGAGCAGCTGCTCACCGCTAGGGGATCTCCACCTGTGCACCCATGTTAAGGCTAACCTGCCCCCATGACAAAGGTGAGACCGGTAGCACAGCCATGCCCTTCTACACCAAGATAGAGGGTGAAAGGGGTTTAAGAAGCAGCCTACCTGGTGTGCAACATAAAAACCTTATCAGAAGGATGCGATCTGAAACGCACATATAGACAAGCACTTTCAACCCGATACAAACAGGCATATTTAGAAGCAAGCTAGACTGTAGCAAAGGAGGAAAGAAATGGCTTTTGTAAGAAACAATATATTTTATTTTTCTGACACCACAGCCCTGGCAAGTGGTTTTGTACCAAATTTAATGGAGGTTACACAGAGAACGTTTTACGCTGGGGAACAAAAAAAAAAGATAGCCACAAAAAAAGGTCAGGATAACTTTTAGTGTCTGTTCCACTCCCACATTAATAAAGTCACCGGGGGGGGGGGGGGTTCCTAAGAAAAGGAGAACGAACAGTAAGACTACTGTAGAATGTAACAGTGTCAAAGTCCAGCCTCCTCCTGAAAGTAGCAACACTCTCAGAATGAGAAGGGGCTCTCCTACATATACTCCCCAAAAATAATACAATGTATTGCAGCTGCCAGAGGAGGAGACAGTAAAGGGGGGGGGGGCAAGATGCCTTTTTTTTTTTTAAGAGTGGGAGGGAGAGACAAAGGTGCTCGACAGCACTCCATAATTTGAAAAATATGTCCTTAACTTATTTTTTTTTAAGATTCCCCCTCACTGAACTTAAGTTCCATTTGTGCTTTTCATTAATACTCTGCTCTGAGGTCGTAGTTTGGTTTTTCTATACATTGGAGTTGAAGGAAAATAGTCCAAAGTTCTGAAGATGGATTTTCCACCTAAAAGTAAACAGCCTCTCACCCCAAAGACTAAAGTCTCTGCTAAAATCCCTTTTACAATATAGTACAGTACACAAAAATAACCCCCCCCCCAAAATAACCAAGAGTCCTGGGAGAAGCCAGTCCAAAGGACGTAAACATACAGAGAGAATGGTGCAACTTGTGACAAATGGCAATTCTCAAAATACAGCTACAGATTCTCAAAGCAGGTGCCATCACAGGATATCCAAGTACACAAAAATAATTTTTAAAAAATAAATTTTAAAAAAACAACCTGTTAAAATGAATTCATTTGTTTTCAGGTAATTCCATACATTCGAGATTTCCCAAAGCATCCTCTAGTCTGTTTTTTTTACCTATTGCATGGCCAAACTGTGCTCCTGGAGCTCTCAGGCAGCCCTCAGGACCTGGAATCTCATCTCAACAAGGATCGAACCATCCAGTCTTATGTAGCAGCTTAAAACATCATGTTCCCTGGATTTCCAGGGCCTTGGCTAAATCCTCCCATTCCTACATCAGCAGCCATTCCCCGGGGTCTCATCTGTGGAGGAATCATGATGTTCTGTTGGGGTCCTATCATGCCCTGCATTGACATCATCATACCAGGTGAACCCACAGGTCCCGGATGGCTGTAGAGCCCAGTAGGAGCGCGGTCCTTGCCTGGAATCATGCCTACTGGGTTGCTCATTAGAGTGGGCTGGCCAGGCATGGTTGGTTGTGCTGGTGACATCATCCGATGGTGAGGTCCCATCATGCCTTGTTGCAGGAAGGCAGGAGGTCTCATTGGGTTGTGACCTGGCATGGATGATGCTCCTCCAAGAGAAATATCAGGTGCGCCCACCGGCCCCCCCATGCCAGCTAACGCCAGCCCCATTCTTGGATTCTGTTCTGCCATCATTCCCTGCATGTGAGAAAACCCAGGCCCAACACCCTGTGGCTGCTTGCGGCCCGGTACTTCCCCACGAGGGAAATACTGTAGTGTCTGGCTAGGCTTCTCTGATGGAATAATCCTGGACAGGTCGAATTCTGGTATTCCAGTAGCTCCAGGGCGAATCACTTCCTGCAGCTCCGGATCGGTAAAAACTGAAGGCATGTTGTTTCCTAGGACAGTGAAAGAATCGGGTCCTCCGGGACCTCCAGACTTGCAAAGTGCGGGATCCGTTGAACTTTGGGGCATGCTGGTGGGACGTCCCAGAGGTCCCTCACCGTGGAAGCTCATTCCAGCTGGGAAGTTGCCTTGTCCTCCACTCGGTCCATTATGTGGAAATGGCACCTGCTGGGGAGGGGACTGTACTGGAGGAAACCCCTGTGGGAAGCCCAGGCGTCCTTGAGGTACCATTGGTGGATCCTGGGAACCATGACCCATCATTGGATTGTGTGACATCAGGCCAGGGACCCCATGAGGAGGTATACTGGGTCCCATAGCATTTGGAGAGGGCATCTGGTTACTGTGAGTTAGAGGCTGCGTCATTCCCATTGGGCTAAGAGTTGGCATCGGGCCCACCTGGTTGGGACCTGAACTGCGAGGATTCTGGGGATTAATGCCCATTCCTAGAGAGAATGGGAGGGGGGAAAGGTTAAGATTAGAGCAAGTAGGTGATAATACAAAAAGCTTTCAGGAATGGCAAGTACTGCATACGTGACTTCTAATGTGGAAATGAGTAATCTATGGATAGCTAAATATCTCCTTGCTATACTACAGCCTCGCATAAAATAAGGACCACGTCGAAAGCACACCAACACAAAGAGGTTGTCCCAAATGCTGATATATTTTCCATCAGAGACCGTTGCACATACTGGAATCTCTCAATACAAAGACAAATGTCAAAGGGGAGGTTTCATGCTGGTGAAGGTAACAACAATTGCTGAAATGAGGGAACCTTTTCCACTGTTGACTTCTCTGCCAAGGCAACCCGGTCACACTGTAATAAGGCATGATCAAGGGTTCACAGAGGACAAGGGAAGCCCCAAGTATGCCCTAGAAAACATCCTCCATTTTCACCAGGGTGAATCAGAAGTATTACGCAAGCTTAAAAAGAATGGGGGTAACAATTTGGTCTTTTCCTTGAAGTATTCCATAGGTGACTGATACAACAGCAGAACAATGGAATTTAACCCTTCTCTAGAAGGGAAAACGATGCAAGTTTACTCCAAATCCTTCTACAAGAAGCCACTAAAGGAGAAGGCGGTTATAGGAAAGGTCTCCAGGAATAACATTACCTACAAAAAGAGGGGGTCCAGAACAGAGGCAGAGGGTGTAATTCTGGAATTGCTTGGCACAGCTAAGCTCCAAATCTTCCACAACCATCTCACTACATTTCACTGTTGTAGGATTCTAGTCACTTGAAGCGATTTATCTCACTATTTCCATCAGGTTGGTTAAAAGAGCAAAGGTGTGCTTTTTCAAAATAGAAGTACTACCACCTAAAGTTTAACCATCCTGGAACCTGAATCAAGAACCTGGACACACTTAATCTAAGCCTCAACACCTTACTGGGAAGAAGAGAAGTTGTCACTCTTCTAAGTCATCTTGACATAAACTCAACAGCTTTTAAAACTCCTCTTAATCCAATTGGAGTCAAACAAAATCTGACATCATTTCTCACTTCCTTGGGTAGAACTTGTTTCTGGGTTCTAAGAAAGACCCAACTGAAACAGCCACAAGCAAGTCACAGAACACACTACATCAATATCAGAATGATTCTTAGACTGGCAAGTGACTCATGTAAGCTATGATAAAACGTGATCACTAGAGACACACAGAGACATAATCCCTAGTCTTTTTTCACAAATTATACTTGATGTAATAGTTTGCGCTATACTTGCAAGTCACAATGCTCCATTTTCAATGTGGATAACTACTGTTGGAAAGTTAAAATTGTGAAAAAAGAGAGAAGGGTATGATAATTTATGTAACTGCCTACATCAGCAGCCTCCTGCCAAACACTTGGGTTAAGTTACACAGGCTGTTTGCTGCCCACACCTTATGCTGTCCATCCTAGGTGAGTAGTTCCTGACAACTCAATTTCAGTGAGGCTATTTCAGTGTGTCACTGTTTTTCCACATGCAAGTTGCAATTTCATTAGCTTCTCCCTATGATATTCTCCAAACCACATGCTACCAGCCACAGCACACCTATACAGAATTGTTTCTTACCCGAAAGATTGTTCATAGGTGGCAGGTTTGGGGAACGTGCTGGAGGAGAGTCATCATCTGAGGAAGCTACAGTCTTGATAGCGTCATGGTAGAGTGGAGTAGAACTGGGCATTGCAAACTTGGACATCCGGGACATCATGATGGAGAGAGGATTTTGAGAGAGAGTAGGCTCTGGGGGCATTGTGTATGGACTGCTAGAAGGAAGATTTCCAGGAAGAGTCACAGGAGCAGCCTGGCTAACCGTTGAAGGGGGTGCACCACCTAAATAAATAAATACAAGTTAGCCTTTAACAACTAGTTCTCTTGCCTAGAATACTTTGGAAGTTTCACTCAACAGCTTCCTGTTGGGTCTGGGTTAAATGCCAATTTGACCATATGAAACTTATTTATATCAAATAATATCACTGGTTAATCTGGCCCTGTATTACTGTCTACTCTGATTGGCAGCAGCTGTCCTCAGGCAGAGCGCTTTTCCCCCAGCCCTGAAAAAGGGAACTGTGCCCCTCCTTCGCTCCCTCACCCCTCTCTCAAGCACACCACAGTACATCAATATACCACAAGGCAACTGCTCCATAATCAGGCTGTCTGCAGTTTATTTAGTGCTTCATTCTCGATGGCACACACGTTACCCTACACTATACACAACAGGAAATTCATTTTCAGCCACACACAAGGACAACACTTGTGTACCACAAAGTCCAGGTATCTGAGTACAACCAAGCCTTCAAGATGCTGTGACACTCTTACATTGGACGAAGAGGGTTCTGACTTAAGAGGCATCAATCATAATCCCACAAGTTCACCCCCACTGGCTTCTCTGCCAATATACCAAATGCTCAGAGAAAAGCACACATCCCTAGAAGGAGTGGACTCTGGTCCCCTCTTGAATCCACTAAGACAACTGTATTGCAATGAAGTTGCTGTGAGCTGTCCCGTGTGGTAGGCACTAAAAGCGTAGGATATAAAATTTTAAATAAATAAATCGCTGGGACAATAGCAAGCCATAACAGCAATAGCAACTACACAGCCCAGTCCATCAATGGTCTTTCTGCATAAATGAAGCTTGAGTGTGTGTACATCAGGGACTAGATCTACTTTCTCCTAGTAACACTAGTCCCATAAGTACTTACAAGGATGGTACTATAATCTGCAGTTATGCACGAAATACACACTGTATTACCATAAACTGAATTTCAGACCTTGTTACAAAATAATTATATGAATCAGGGTATTCAGACAAATCAACGAAGAGGAAGAACTAATAAAAAAAACTGCAGGAAAGGGAAGAGGAGAGGTTATTTTCATACTGGATCCTTCAAGCCATTTGCTTTTTGAGAGCCCAGGTGTCAGAATCTCAACAAAATGCTACTTTCCCTGCTAAATCCCAGTTTCTCAGCAATCTGGACAGCTCATTATCATCACAACTACTAGAAAAACTATTTTACGCCCAGGAAATGCAACTACTATGCCTGGTTTTTTGTGTGCAGAACACCAGAATCTCTCAAGAATAGAATGACAGGCACTAACTGGATAATGCCCCTTGACATCCCTACCAGCCATAGTAGCTCCAAACATCCATGCATGTTTCATGCCATTCAGCAATGCCTCCTGCTGAGACAAAGGAGGGAGGACCTGGCTCACAGAGAGACCAGGAAGAGAGCAAGTGCCTTTAAAAAAAAAAGGCTCAATTTCATAAATACAACAAATAGTAGAGAGAACAAACTTGCCTGTGCAAAAATGTACACCCTCCAGCTACCTAATGGTTGGAATCCCAACAAATAGAACAGTTACCCTGTGATGCATATATGAAGCAAAGCTGAACAGCTTGGGAGAGTTCAGAAGTTTAAACGCTATTATTAAATGTGCTGTTTCACATAAGAGCACTAACCAGCTTACTAAAAGTTCCATTTCTTATTCAACAATGCACCATGAGCTATCACTGCGTATTTTTAACACATGTCAGACAAGGTCAATGTTTTCCACTGTCAACCCAAGTCTCTCAAGCAAGATTTCATTCCAATTGTGATGGAATGAAATCAGGAGTGTCTGGATTTGTCTGCAGACAGAAGAAATGGCAGTGACTATGCATTGGCTTCAAATCCAGCTACCATCAACCAAAGCATCAAGATGAGAGAGGGGAGACGGAGAGAAACTTGTTCCAAATCTAGTGTTTTTCAATGCGGTCTCAAATGCTATTCTATAGTTTCAGAGTTATTTCTAATTCTTACTGAGTTTTATCAAAATGTAACTTAGATAATGTGTACTATTTGTCTAGAATAAAGTGTATGTAGGTCCTAATAAACCTAAAAATGTTTTATCACAATAAAACCCATTGGAGAGCTGGGCCTCAGAGCTACAAGAGAACTCCAAAAAGAGGGGTGGGGGAAAGCATGCCATTGCAGTGATTACTCTGAAACAGTAGAGGGCAATGCAGTCAAAGTGTTGTCTTGGTTGCCTTCCTAATTCCTGGAATAATGTGATTTCACAGACTGAAGAGCTCCCAAGGCTGGCTCCATCAAACAACTGCATGCAAACATTGTGCACCTGGGGACTTCCTTTATTAGAACCTTGCAGGATGAGAACAGCCAGTTGACTTTAAGCTATAAATCTGAAAGATTCAATGAGACTTGCAATTCTGTAGGGCAAACAGGACCATGTGAACCAAGAAAGGGGCTTATATTTTGTGTAAAGGCAAAAACCATTGCAGAAATCAGCTGGCATCTGCCTAAAAACCATTCACAGCCAAATCTGTGATCTAATGTTAAACCAACTTCCTCCCAGGAGGGATCTGTGAAGCCAAGCAAGACACAAAGTTTACCAAATGCTGTTTACCATCTGAATTGTTCAGTGAGGACAACCCTTCACAAAATGTCATGGTTTCAGGAATTTATATGCAATAATCCTTACAGTACAAAAATACTACAGGAACCAGCTTGTGATATGCAAGAGAGCTGGTTCTAAGTTTCCATGGGAGGAACTCTCAAATCCGCAACAAATTTGCTTCAGAACAAGGCAAAGGAGTTTACTCCCCCGCCCCACTTCTCACATCTATTCCACTTTGGCATATGAGGTTGGATCCAGACATGCATGCCCTTCTGAGAAACATCTCAGATCCAGCAGAGGTTCCTGCTGGAGGAAAGGAGAGCAATTTTTGAAGTCCCCCCCCCCCCCGAGGCCTCCAACAACACTTCCCATGGTGTTCCAGAAGGTCCCTCAACTCCCTAGTAGCTACAGGAGGAACTGCCTCTAGCAGAGTGTTCTGCAAATAGAACTCAATTTACCCAAAACACGATAAACTAGTAATCGCTCCAAGTCTACCCTGTTTCAACCTAGCCTGTATACAAAAGACTATGTTTCTAAGCTAGTGAGAGTAATCAGTTTGTGCATCCATCTCTTCACAGTTCAATTATGTCCATACATCAACTAGTACTATGACAATAACTTTACAGGGTTGTGCCCAACCCTTTACAGTCTTGTGCCCAACACAAAGCAGTTTAGGAGCGGAAAGGTAACAAGCTAGCCTGCCAAGTCTGGTGCATCAGGTTGTCAAGAAAAGGAATCAGAACAGAGTTTGTTTAAAGGAAAGGTAGCACCTTACTGACTATAAAGATAGTGAAGAAAAAGGATGGTAGAGAAAGCGAGCACAACTGACCTGATTCAACATTTCCCATCATGGCTGGTGAAGACATGGCAAGAGACGCTTTGTGGTTGGGGGGTATTCCAGGACTCTGCAGTGGGGGCTTTGGAGATGAAGTCCATCCAGGAGAAGGTGCAGGGAGGGACGGAGACTTGAGATGGACAGGAGAAGCGGCAGCAGAGCCCATAACAGGAGGAGATTTGATTGAAGCAGCAGCTGCTGCAGTCGGCCCTGCGAGTATCCCTGCCAGCTGGGATGGAGTCTGGGGGGACTTGAGGTTCCCGGAGGGCGAACCCAGCATGGGAGACTGGACCTGGCGCATGGTGGGGGACTTCAGTGGATTTATGCCTGGAGAATGAACCTGGCTGGCACCAACGGAAACATCCAAGGGCTTGCGTCCGAGGTTGCGTTGAACAGGAGGAGCTGTGTTGAGGCTGTTTGGGTTGCTGGAGGGATTCAGAGGTAGTGGTGGCATGTGGCTAAGCCGGTTGTTAGTCCTTTGGTCGGGCCCCATTTGTTCTCTGTGATTCCGGAGACCAACACCTGGGCCCTGAGACATAGGATGGAAAGGTCTCGGGCCCATTCCATAGTCCTGCTGGGGATGCTCACCAAATGGCATGGGCACCATTTTCTGCTGCGAGGGGAGTATCTCCGAGACACCTGGGCGCATTTTCATCATTTCCTCCGGGCCCACTCCAGCTTCCCTCATCTTCTGAGGTAACATTGGTGGATTGGAACTCATGTTGACATTCAGATTCACATCCCCCTTCATGCTACCAGGGCCCATCCCAAATTCCAAGTCCCTACCAGCTGCCATCTGAGGTGGCATCCCTTTGGGGAAGTCTCCCCTGGAGGGGCTCATGGACCCTTCAACCGGCATACGTGGGAAGATGGGGTTATTGCCGGGCTCCATGTGTCTTTGAGAGGGAATCATCCGGTTCATTTCCATGCCAGGCCTGATGCCTTCAATGCTCATGCCAGGGGGAAGTCCTAGCTGTTTTTCTGCCAGCTGCTGTTGAAAGATCTCCTCAGGCAGGCCCTGAGGATTGGGGAACCTCTCCCCTCGCCCAGGCCCACTGAACACACCTTGCCCAGGAGGAAAGTTTCGGCCATCTGGCATTTTTGGCACATCTTCCGGCCAAGGGACACCTGAAAGCCCAGGTCTAGAAGTGGCGTTTGGGACATTGGGACCCTCTATGTCAGGGTTTATCATTCCAGCAAACCCAGGCAGCCGCATCTGACCACCAGGCACATTGGGATGGGGGGCCATGCCCCTTGGGGGCAGTGAATGGGACATAGTCATACTTTCAGGAAAGGGCTCTGGGCCCCCAGGACCCCAGCCCTCACCTGGGGTCATCTGGTATGGAGGTGGGGGGCCTCTGACCAATCCTCGAGGCCCATGCTGGTGAACCATCATGTCTTGTAAAGAACACTGCTGTACAACCTGCTCCTGCTTCCTCCTCTTTTCTTCGTAGAACTCCTGTTGCAACTTCAGCCAGGCCACCTGCTCGGGGGTCATATGATCCAGGTGCTCTGGTCCTATAGGACCAGACTGAGAGTTTAAGGATGGTGGCCCAACTTCATCTGGTGAGAAGGGCATGTCTCGGTGCCCTGGAGGGCCAAAGGGAGCCCCTCCTTCTGTCCGGGGTCCTGGCCCTTTACCTAAACTTTGGGATTGAGCCATCAAGGCCTGTATTGGCCCTTCAGGCTTCTTTTGGGGACCATCCAGCACTCCAGAATTGGGCGGGGGAGGCCCAGCTTGGCCTCCAGTGAACTCCTTCTCATCTGGGAAAAGCATACGCTGAATATCTCGCAGAGTCTGCAGGGAACGTTCTCTATGCTCCAGCTGCTCCTGGGACAGTCCATCTGGATTTTCACCCATATTTGGTGGGTCCCCACCAGATACCTGCTGGTTGGGACCTTTAGGGTCCGCAGTGGAACTGTTACTTCCTTGGGAAACTGGACTAACGGCTCTATTACTGGGGGTTGAAGTTTGCCCAAATCCTTCAGTTTGTAGAGGGGTGGAGTTTGCAGGACTTCCTGCTGACATCACTTTACTTTCTAATCCAGGATTGTCCTGCTCAATAGGACATGGAGGGCCAGTAGGTTTGGGTGCTGGTGCCGGCACTGGAATGGGTGGAGTCTGCTGCATTTTGGCATTCTGGGGAGGAGTCTGCTCTTGAGAAGCAGGCAGCTGCGATGGAGCTTGGGGCTTTGTATCATTTCGAAGTGGTGGAATCTGAGTGTTCTGAAGAAAAAGGAAGACAAGTTAGTAATTTCACATGGCTCAAATGAAGCCTAGTTCTAGGGCAATAAGGAAGGCCAAGCTCTGAGTTCACCTTTCGCCAATCATGCTTTAACCACTCTGTCAAGCCACTGGCAGCCTCACCCCTCCTGCCCACACTGTCTTCTCCATCTGTGAAGTTACTTACCAAAGGTGCAGTGTTTCGTTCCACCTTGTTAGAGATGTTCTGAATGTGAAAAGATACAATGGTTTCCACTTGTCCTTTCAGCACAGCTTCTGCAGCCCTGAAGACAAACACAAGCAGCTGAAACATCACAGGGCATGTCAGTCCCTGTCAACAAAAGTCTACACCCCTTTCTGTAATTGATAACATACTAGCGGTCTTTTTTCTTAATCGCTCTTCATAGAAAGATTCCAGGACAGTGTACGAAACTAAGTGAAATTCGCACAATCAAACAAGATACAAAACAATATAAAATCTTAAGAACTAACATCAGGATAAAGTACAATTAAAAAGAAAATAATCTAAAATCTATAAAACCTTGGCAAATGGGAAGGTCTTCCCCTGGCGCAAAAAGCTTGCTGGTGCCAGGCACACCCCATTAAAAATGGCATTCCAAAGTCCGTCGGTTACCATTCAGTAGGCCCTCTTCCTGTAAACGTAATATACCTCTACTAAAGAGGGCAACATCTAACGAAGATGTTATTTTATGATTTGATTGGTTTCTATACCACCCTCTATCAGGGTGCTTTACAAATGCACAATTAAGTGCCAAATTGTCCACAAGGCAAAACACAGTTTTTCATTTTCCTAGAAGGTTTCTCTTTCAATGTAGAACATACATTCATGCCCTTCCTCGTGTGATGTGATGGAGATACAGGTACCTATTTAAGCAGATATGGTTGCAAGTGGAAGCCATGAATGGATATAACTTGTCATCGTGCATAAGCAGCAAACAGAACTAAACCGGAGGCTATGACTACTACATTCAATGTAAACTAAAGTGTCACTTACTTATTAGCCATCTCTGTTGAAAAGACATAGACCACTTTGGATGGAGTCTTCTGCATACTACCTGGCTCTGAAGGGGCCGCCTGACCATGAGAAGGCGTGGAAGATCTTGGGGCTGAGGCATTTGAAGGAGCCAAGGAGTGTGCAGTATGCTGGGACTCTTGCGATTTTGCATGGTCAGCAGAGCCAAGATCTGAAACGGAAGTAGTGGAGAGGTCTCAGTCTCAAAAAAGATATCAAAATTCCATTCCCATCTTTCAGTAGCTCACTTAGTAGCACTTTCATTTTAGATGCAGTACAATCACCCACCATAAGATTCATTTGTTCTGGCATTTATATAAGACAATTATTTCTTATGAATGCCCATCCTAATATTGACAGCTGGCATTTACAACTTCAGGCTTTTTCTCCCATTTCCACCACAACTTCTACTATTACACTTTGTGTGATTTAAAATCCAGTCATTCATAGTATACTCTTGTACATTTGTCAATTTCCACACATCCACAAGGAAAACTCTTAAGAGTATTTTGGCCTGAGGGCCACATTCATCTTTGGCCAATCCTCCAGGGTCTGCATGCCAGCAGCAGGTATAACAAACCTATACACTTTTAATGAAAACTTTCGTATGTGTGCGCACACAAAGGACATGTTTTCACCCCTCCTCAGCTGATCCATGAAGATCCCCCCCCCCAAAAACAGGAAAGGAGTGATTCTCCATCCTCATCAGGGTACCCTGCTTCACCCACCAAAATATTGTGCATGGTTCCTCCCCACCCCCCACCCCTTCACCATTGATGCCAAAAGTCATTGGAATCTCGGGGGCAGAGAACGGATCAGTCACAACTGTTGTAAAAAAAAAATCTGACTGGTTTCAAATCAGGAGTGTGCGTGGAATCCTCCACCGGCAAAGCTACTGAATTGTTCAGCTAGATAAAACACTTTCCCACAGTGTATCTGAAGAAGTGTATCTGAAGAAGTGTGCATGCACACGAAAGCTCATACCAAGAACTGACTTAGTTGGTCTTTAAGGTGCTACTGGAAGGAATTTGTTTTGTTTTTACACTTTCCCACAGTTTGCCTCAAACTGAGATGGCCTGCCCATAGTTGTTTAGATGTTAGAAGACATACTATAAATTCTACCAAGGTAAGGCTAACCTAGGAAAACTGCTCCCACCTTGACACACCAGCAATGACAACAGCACACAGGAGATTGTTCTTAGAAGCTTTACACCACTTCATTGCCTTTCCCAAGAAATACACTGGAGTCAAATCCTAGAGTCTATTCAAAATCAGTATAAAGCTGATGTGTAAGCAACATATGCATAGGCCAGAGCATTTTGGCTGTATAGATTTTCTCACCATATTTAGTGTAATATTTTCACATTTAAATTGCTCTTACCCAACACATGAGACATGGGAGTTGGTTCAGAGACTAAGTGTGATTCAAATGGTTTCCGAAACTTTAAGAAGTCCACACCACACAGTAATCAAGTAATAAAGTTTCAAGATAACAAATAACAGAAGGGAAAGCAAAAAGTAAAATAAAAGAGAAGAAGAGGAATTGGGGGGAGGGGGGCCGCCAGATATAATTGCATGCTTCAGCTCGCTTGAATTCAGCTAGTGGCCCCTGTGAATCTCTTGAGCCCAGCAGCCTCAGGACTGAGTAGAATTCAAGCAAAGCTTGACACATTTGGGCTTATGTGGAGAGCACTGGCCACTATCACACGAATTATGTTAGCCACTGAAGACAGTCCCAAGCACATGTGATTTACATAAATAGCACTTCCAGAAGTGCAACAACACTCGTAACATGAACAGTGCCTATGATATTCCAAGCAGAACAGGACTTCTGAGACTGACAGATTGGAGCTACATTCCTGTAGTCTAAGACACCATACAGTAACAATAGAAAGACTTTCCCTACCCCAATCAAAGCCATATTTCAAGTGAGTGGAAATGATGGTCAACAATTATAAGCTGTGAAAATATCTGACTGCTCAGAGACCAGCCTTACTGAGCTGGGATATACAGGAACAAGCACTACTCTAGAGCAAAAATTCCTCTCTGGGGGCGAAGCTCCCCTGAATACTCCCATCGTATTTTGAAGTGGGCAAGGATACACAGCATTAACCTAGTTCTTCCCAACCTTCCTGTCCTACTCCAAATTTTGTTTCACAAGCTATTCCTTTCCTCATAGGCCTTCTCTGAGACGACTAATGTTCCTCTATTGAGTTTTTAACCCTCTCTATCCCAAGAGGGTCTCAGTGGATTAACATATCTATGAAATTAACACAAAGAAAAAACAAAAATACCCACTTAAATATCCTGCACACAAACAACAGATTGTGTCGTTTTTGAGAACCAAAGCAAAACCCATTATTTTAACACTTACATAAATACAGGCTCAGATTTGATGGCTGCTCCTTATGCGACATTACATAATTCACTAGAGATACCCAAGCACAGAATACACTCAGATTGTGTCAATTACGAATGGCACTTGGGCCTTTTTATAGTGTGGTGCTTGCATTTAAACCTATGGAAAAGACACCCTTTTCCTGAGAAAAGTAGCCCTTTGCCTGCAGTGGAAGAAAGGCCCACCGCTCGGCACATATCAAAACCTATAGAAAAGACACCCTTTTCCTGAGAAAAGTAGCCCTTTGCCTGCAGTGGAAGAAAGGCCCACCGCTAGGCACATATCAAAACCTATGGAAAAGACACCCTTTTCCTGAGAAAATTAGCCCTTTGCCTGCAGTGGAAGAAAGGCCCACCGCTCGGCACGTATCAAAACTGACCACAGTATGCTGTGGGGTTCGTGGGACCTGCCTTCTTATCAAGCATATCAAACGAAACACTCTTGAAAATACAAATTGTTTGCCTCTTTTTACACTTGAGGAACTATTAGTTTAAAAGGGGGTCACTTTGACAAGTTTCAGAACATGTGCTTTGGCAGGAAGCTGCTTTTTCCAAGTCTTCCAATCCAATTGTCAAAAATCTTCCTTCATGCCAATATACAAAACTGACTCATTTTGGCTGGTACAATTTCTAGGGTTCAGAGCAAGTTAAAAAAAATCACAGAGGCTCTCAGTAAAAGCTGGCACCCACTCATATTTCGGCCCCTTCACACGTAGACATACCTTTGATTTCAGATTCATCACTGGGAGTCCCAGCATCTCTTTGTTCAAATGAGTCCGCTGAAATGCTCCTCTCTCTCTTTCCTTTCCCTTTTGAACCATTGCCAGCCCCGTTCTTCAACCCCATGCTTCCTCCTTGTCCTGGGAGCACTTTTGGTGTGTGGCCCCCGCTCTTGGGGTCGCAGGGAGAGGGCTGGGATTGGCCAGTTGAGCCCCCCTGTTTACCCTGGTTGGAGAATTTAGAGTCCAGCTGGGGGTTGCCAGATGGGGACATCACTGTAGGGGGACGGACCATCACCTCCTGCTTTGATTTGGGACTACTGGAAAAGAAAGGTGGGGAAGAAGAGTAATTTGTAATAAAAGGTATAAGAATGCCAATTTACGCAGCAGTAGCCACCAGCTCAGCTTATTTTACAGAGTGTGGCCAGCACCGGTAAGTTAAATTCATCCACATGCATATTGTCCAGCAGTTATCTAAAAAAATGCCTTATTATCCAGCTTGAGGTATTACTACTTAAGCAAACAGAGAAAGGCAGCAACTACCCAGATCCTAGGAACCAGTCAGTCACATGGGGATGTACCTCTGTCACTTCTGTCAATAAAGACAATGGTTTCTATGTACAAAGACATGCCTCACACTAAGACCAGCACAAAGCAAATAAGCAGGGCACCATAAAGTTCACAATGCCACCCATCTGGATTCAAACAACACAGCTCCACTGTCGGGGGGGGGGGGAATGTTTTTCCATGAAAGTTCAACTGAATTTATACACAACTCTGAATTTCTATCCATTACCTGCCAGCGGAATGTAAGTTTTAAAAATGCTCGCTTCAGTTACTTTCAACTGTTAGAGGCAAAAATTGCATCTTTCTGAAAACAAGTGCAAAAGAATATTGTAAAATAGCACTGAACTAGATTTCATCAGCACAGTAGATGTGGGGGAAATATATTGAATAAAAAGAGCTGAACCTCAGAACTGATCCATAATTATAGTCAGCAGCCACAATATATATGCAGCCAACTTGCATGAAGAGGAACACACCAGATCAGGGGTAGACCTCCCTGATAATGGAAGCTGGTCTGTAAGATCACTCAATTTCTTTGAGTCGTAGATTACTTGAAAGAGCTGTAAGATGCACATGAGTGGCAGAAGATATGAATCAGCTCCCAGATACAATGTAATAAAAACCGGCAACAAAGATGAGAAGGAACCCACCTACCCCTTGCCCAATCCAATAATATACACAGGGTACAAATGTGCTTCTGGGCACAATTCTTTTGAAACGGATTAGGTCCAGGATACTTTAAGGATCCCCTCCACTCATACCATTCCTAAGATCATAAAGAGAGATCCTTCTCTGTGTCCCATCAAAGGTAGAAGTGTGGCTGGATGAGATATGAGAGAGGACTTGCTCCATGTCAACAACCAGATTACCATATTCATTTGGCCCATGGTTGGTCACTTCCTACACAGCTTTTTTCCCCAGTTACTGAATAACTATTTTTTCCCCAGAAGGCTTTTACAATATGAGGCAGATAATGCTTTTAATGATTTTTTAAACTGCTAACTCTGCCTCTTTTGAAATTGTTTTCTACCATTTTCATGAAACTTTTTTTTTTTTTTTTTTTGGTAAGTTGTCCTAAGTGGCGTGAAGTTTGGGGTATTAATGCTCTGATAAACTAATAATAATAATTAAGAGATCTGGTTACCCCAAGCAAAATAGCTACAATTTCCATTCAATTTTGTGTTCTAAGGATGCTTCTTTGCACTTCTACTTATTTTTGTGGGGGGAAATGTTTTTGTTCCGTCCATAGGAAGAATATGCTTCCCCCCTGAACACCAAGAAGGAAGTGACATGGGAACACTTCCTCTATGTGCTAATATTTACCTTCCCCGTAAAATGGAAGTGGAAGCACTGTGTGCTGTCAAGTGGAATGGTCAAAACTGTCACCCTCTCAAAGGCTGTTTTGTCAAATTAGAGGATTGAGCCAGAGATCCTCAATGGGGGCAAAAAACAACAAGAAAACATAAGCAACTACAAAATCAAGAACCTCAAAAGAGATTGCAAAAACTTGCAATTTCTTATGAAATATCATATAAAGGCAGATAGAACCAGCACATGAAGAGAATTCTCCGTATCAGAATAAACTTGAATAGCACTCAGCAGATGAAACTCACATGACAGGGGTTCCAATTAAAGTACAGAAGGCAAATAGCGATTCATGTAATAATGCCACCAGAGAGACACACACAGAGAGGGAGAATATGTGTGTGTGTGTGTGTGTGTGTGTGTGTGTGTGTATGATATTTACCTCTGGGCATTTCCTGATGGGGAATTTCTCACTTTGGGGTTACTGGAATGCATTGACAGAAATCCTAAGCACACAGCCACACGCACTGAGGGGGGCTTCTTGTCAAGTTCCTCTGTTGCTGCTGGCAGTTCTGAAGCACTTTCTGTCCCTTGCTTTCCTCAGTGCTGTCGGTCTGCTTGTCTTTTTCCTTTTTGCTTCTCTCTGTTGTTGCACTGGGCCTTTCCCTTTCGCAGCTCCAGCATTCTCCAAATGTGTGACTCCTGCTGTTGTGAGGAAGTCTCGCATCTCCAGGGCAAACTGAACCAAACCCAGTCAAAGAACAAAAAAAGACTATTAAAAAGGGGAGGAATCTAGAACTAAATGAGATCAGTATATGGCCTTTTTTTCTCCACCTTTTTAACTGGAAGGGCAAGATGAGAAAGCTCAACCAGATGGAAGCTGAATGTACATTCCGATTATAAAATAAATGCTTTTCCGGTATTAGCTACGTAAGCAACAACCAGGTGTGCTAGATCTAACAGATGAGAGGGAGGAAGTTTCTCTGTACTCCAATCCAAGATCATGTACAAACACATTTATGTGTAGAGAAGCAAGTTGCTCGTATCAATCAGTTCAAGCTTTCTAAAAGTACTATGCAGGCCACATCACTGCAAAAAGATATAGCAACATTTTTAGAAGATCACACAATTATTAGCACATCTTAAAAACAGGTAACAATTACCCTAGTGAAACACAAGATGGTAATGGGAGGAGGGATCATTTCATGACTTCTGAATAATCAATAGCCACCATGAAAATTACTGCATCGAAGTGCTAAGTATCCTATGTCAAAGTTGCTAGGCCCAATTTTCTAGACTACTGTCCATAAATACTATGTCTCAATCTACATTTAAATGAAAAGTTAGAAACATTGAACATTATGGTGTTTGAGCAGATTTTAACACAGGGCTTATTCATCACTACTATTACTAAAGGAATCTAAAATGTTTTTCTTCTTCATGCTGAAGAGTTTTGGAACAATTTTCTATAAGATTCAATTTATTATCACAGTTTTTATATCAGAACAATTTTTGCATCTGAATGAAAACTAGATTACCAACCTCTAACACTAGATGATAATATTCAAATTAAGTATTTTTTCATAATTCATAAATTTATAAGCTATGAAGAAAGTAAAAGTATAAGAAAGTAGTATTTACTGGTCAGATTTCTTTGAAACACAGCAGTTTATTTTGAAAGCAAAAAAACCCCTTTTGTGCTGCTTAAACATACTGCAAGCTTTTTCATATGACAATGTCGTAATACTAAATTTTGTCATTCTATGACACAGCATCAACATATCTTAATATCAGAAGATAGCATCAGGACATTTAAGTTCTTTTCCTCCTTCTACCATTCCTTCCTCAAATGCTTCCAAGTCTGAAGGAAGGAAGTCCTACAAATTTGGCAAAGGATCCCCATACTCGAAGTATGTAAGGCAACAGAGATTTAAAAAAGATTTATTATTTTTGCTCATTGCAAGAAGAAGAATGTGCCAATTAAATTTCAGATAAGGTCACGGGACAGCTATTACTAATGTTGATGCTTAAGAACCTACAAAAAATACAATCCAATCTGCATTACCGGACTGTATTTTACATAAGCCATATACAGAGTTATTGTGAGATCTTGTTCTCACAAGCACAGGACTCATTCTGCCCGAGAGCATATGCTAATACCCACAAATTAGACTTGGTGGTTTTGAGAAACGAGACTTCTAGAAGCATTAGTAGAAGTGGACAGGCATGCGTATTTAAACATTTTGGATGTGCCACATCTGAATCTGCTGTAAGCCAGGCTGTATTTCTACCCCTTCACCCGTAAAACACTCAAACACAAGATGGTAGGCATGCTTTCAGTGAGGACAAAAGACCATAGCAGACTACACAGAATATGAAGCAGGAGATGAATTCAAACACTCCTGTCTACTACAAATCATCCCAATATAATGGGCACTAATTTCACTTATCAATCCCAAAAGGAAAAAATTTATTATTATTTTCTAAGTTAATGAAGCTAAAATGCAAGTCATCTTTTGGGACATGTTGGACAGGGCACATGTCTTATAGAAAAGCAAGCTTTGCCAGCCTCGTTTCTGTTAATGCCACTGTCTCAGAAGAAACAATCCACGAAAGTTACTTTCAACCCAAAGTGCAGAGTTCACTGCAATCAGGACATCAATGGTCCATTCGTTCTTTTTGTAATATACTTATTATATGCAGCCATTTGACTTCATCCCTGGAGGCACACTCCATTGTCTCTCGAGACAGACAGATGCCAACAATATTATGCTGTCAAATGTTACAGCCAAGCAGACCATTATTAAACCAATTTCAGTAGCTCATTCTTCAATATAATGTAGGGAACCCTGTATTTCTGCAAGCCTTTTGGCCTGTTCCCTTTGCTTCTAAAGGCAGCTTACCAGAACTCCAGTGTCACGACATTGTACTGATCATCCTGAAAATGGGTTCAGAAGCCCTTTGTAGACAAAAAGATCACCTGAAATAAGACAAAGCTTCATCAAGCAAAATCCACAGCAAAATGAGTTTTGCCCAAAGCAAATGAAAATACACCCACCCAGTTTTGGAAATACAGGGCCAAATTAAACTAACCAGTTCCACTACTGGAAGCCTGAACAAAGTCTCCTGTAGCGCAACAGGGGGGCCCCCCACACCCCTGAATGGCTTGAGGTGTGTGTGTTGCGAGACCCCCTCCCACAACAGAGAACAAGGGGAAGAAAGGGGAGATTGTTCCATCATGCAAGCAGATAGCTTGCGCTGACAAAACATTGTTAACAGCATGACATTGTGTTCCTCCCACCGCATCTGGAAGCATACAGTACTTGACAGCTTATCTGCCCTGATGTTTCAGGATTGGTAGACAAGGTGTATTACAAAAGACCTGCTAAGGAGGCAATTGCTCAACAAGTTGCACTGAAACAGAAGAACTGTCTCATCCAAATGATGGAGAGGTGGATGGAAAGAGGGACAAAATCCTCATCCCAAAATTAAAGATGTAGTGGTAAGTAAAGAATGCTTGAGGGGCACAGAAGTCTACTGCCTTGAACAGAATACTTGTTCCAGCAGTTACGATCCTCTTTTAGCCATTTAATATCTATTCTGGGAACAACATTCAACTCTGAATTGTTATGTTCTTTTCATAGATCCATTGAAATACAAACTAGATACTCTGAGCCAGGTCCGAGGTACAAAACACACAGAAAAAAACAGGATAGATCCTTCATGCTGCTGCTATTGAAAGGGTGATCACAAATGTGTCATCCCTGGATCTGTAGCTGATTAAGCAAAAATATTACAGCCTACTGCGCCAGCCAAGTTCCAGTGACTGATACGTAATTTCTGAAGAGATCTAAAACTTGATTATGACCTAGACCTCCTGCTACGGCATTTCCCACCTGGGGTACAATTCTAGAGAAAGGTTGGGTCAATATTATTTTTAAATATTGCATGTATTTTCAGCATTTTCGTATTATGTTCCAATTCCATCACTGTCTTCTTCACCTACTATAAGATACAGAGAGTTGCTGTTATCTATAAGATATGCTATGGAAATGATTCTACAGTGCTAGAAGGCAACTCATAGCCAAGCTGTTGAACAATAGCTGGAATACCCTTTGAAACCAAGAGGCAAAGAAAAATAGAGCTCAACTGATGCAAAAACCCAAATTCTTTCACAAAGTATTGTTAGCTTCCTTGAGTCATGAAAACTGATGGCTCTGCTGCCTATCTTCCTTTTTGTCCTTCCTCTCTCATTTTTTCCCCTTTGTCTTGTTCTCTTTTGTGCGGTGACTGTGTGCATTGGAGTGAGTGTGTCTGTCTACAAAAGAAAACTTTATCAAAACAGATCCTAGACTGAGGAGGAGTCTAGAGATGGCACACTGATGAATCTAAGATGGAAATGCACAGAGTTCACACCTTAGAAGAGGAATAGGAATGCAGTGCATCTGCACAAATATGACAACCCACTTCTATTTCAGCAGCAATACACCAACAGATGGTAGCGCAGCTCATGCTGAAGCTGGAAACCTTACTGGAATCAAAGCAGAATGCAACCCAACAGTATATTCAATCCCAGCAATAAACCATCACACACAATTCAAGTGAGCAAGATCTACATGGCAAAGTGCAATATCTACTGAGGGCTCCTAGAAAAGACCATTAGTAGCAATAGTGGTAGTAGTTAGAAGATTCTGATTTAGAAAATACAAATTGGAGACCTGTGAGCAGTTGTGGATAGAGTAGTAAGCTGAAAAGCACAAAATGGTTAAACTGCCTGTTCGACTAGACCTGAACCTCGGCAAACTAGTAATTGCTAGATTGGGATTAGGCTCATCTAGCGCTGAACCTAAACAAGATGTGTACTTACCTCTCCCACCCTGCTCTGTACAGGAGTGTTTGGGTGGAGAATTGGAGTCAGGGTAAATGTGCGGACACACATGTAAAAGCATCCTGCCAAGTATACAAGGAATAAAAGAAGTGACTAAACTGTAGTCCAGATCCAGCACAGCAAACTGCAGAAGTTGCCCACCAACTCCTTTGACCTTAGCACTGGAGTAATGAGTGACTAGGGAAACCCAGACAGATGGCTGGGGTATGAATAATAAATTATTATATTATTATGAGAGCAGAAGTAGTCAGATAAAGGACTCTGCCTGCTATTTAAGAGACTGATCTCTGAAGCACTTTATCTCCCCCTCTCAGTGCCGTGGAGCTCTGCCTTGGAAATAGGGGAAAGGGCTGTGTGCACGCTAGCATGTCTCAGAGTGTGCTCGGTGCCTGTATGTTGGGTGAGCGTGCACACATGCACACTAAGTATGCACAGGGCATTACCACGGCTGGCATGTGGCCCTCAAGACGGGTGGCTAACCAACAATGCAGCCCTCAGGTGAAAAATATATTGGCCACTGGATGTGCTATTTTCATTCAAAATCTTGGAGAAGATGCAGCTATATTAAGCCACTCTCTCTTATGAATCAAAATCCCTGGTTTGCGACAGGTTAAAATTACATCATGCAAACTTTGGAAGTTGCAGGTTTCCTTTATGGCAGACAAAGAATAAAGGATCTACAGCACACAAAGAGAAGAAATATTCTCTCCCACTCAGTGTACCTCTTTTCTCAGATGATTAAGAGAGTTTGAGTTGGGCAGAAGCAACTGTTAAGAATACTGGATGATGAATGGCCAAGGGTTGATATCTCTGACATACAATGTCCTATGATAAAGATCTATAAGCAGAGACTTCTGTCAATAGTTCAATAAAAAATACATTATGACAGACAGACAGACAGACAGACAGACAGACAGAGACACACACACACACACACACACACACACCCTGGTCTGCAAATGCTCAAAGTCCATGTTACACAGTTCCCATACAGTTCTTTAACATCCACAAAATATACCAATGAGGTACGTAGACTTGGAAGTGTAGTCTATATGATCTGTGGCAGTTTAATTGCTTCTGCAACACAGTCTCCTTCAGAGGACATTAATACACATCTCCAATACTGACTTTTCAAGAATAAAGGGCTTTTAGAAGACCTATAAAAGAAAAATGATAGCAGAGGAATGTAAAGGTGGCAGCACACAGGGAAGAATGCAACAGGTTTCTCTCCATCTTGGCAACTCACTATGCAGTTTCAGTGCAGAAGGTGTACACAACAGGTACTTTAAATCTAAAACTGTAATTTTGCCTGCTCCCACAAGATAGATAATACTACATGCCAGGAAAAGGTATTCCATTAAAAAAAAAAGAATATGCAAGTTTTCAAGTTACAGAATTTGTCACACCATGTAATCATAGCTTGTATGCAGTAGAGATGTTAGCTTGGTGAAAAATGCAAGTAATGTAGGGATCTGTGTGTTTCTTAACCGTGCAACTTTGTGTTCCAGTTGTGTCTGGTTGGCAGGAGGGTGCGGAGAAGAGAAAGCTGGAACCTTAAGATCCTAATGGCACAATGAAACCAAGTCTACACAAAAGTAAGTCTGACTGAATCCAGTAGGGCTTATTCACAGTTAAGTAGGACTAGGATTGCAGCCTAAATCCCCTATGCTGAGAGATATTGAAGAAATGTGCATATCAGGAATGCTTTGATTTCATTTCCTTGCAGTTCCCCCACCAAAAACCAGTCTCTCCCAAGGTTCAGGAATTGTGGGTGGAGGTCTTGAGGAGGAAGGAAAATCCCTGAAAATCAAGAGGAGGCACCTTCTCCAAAGTAGAAAGATACCTCCACTCTTATTATGGGGCATTCCTTCCTCCTCAGCCTCCTCATCCCACAGCTTATTGCATTCAGCAGGGTAGGAAAGCCTGTTTCCTCTAAACCTGTTCCACAGGCTTTTCTCTAGATTCATCCCACCACCCCTTTTCAATTTCTGTGCATTAACATCAATGCTCCCCTTTAACTGGGAAACTGGAAAGAACATCAGATGTGATGCAAGCAATGGCCATTACAGGGACAAGAATCAAGACTACTGGCTTGCACTGCTGTAGCTAGCATGTGATCCGATGCCCGAGAGTTAGAGCAGAGATAAATGAAGACCATGGCCAGGATTAAAATCATTGAGAAGATTCATTCATTTATTTTAGAAATATCTATATTGTGCCTATTACCATAACTTAAGGCTTTTGTTAACCCTTGGCAACGATCTCAACATTGCTCCGATACTTTGCACATATTTTCTTTATGATTTAAAATTTATAGAATTGATTTGTGAAGCACAATTGTCTGTATGTTGATGCAATGTAACTTTAAAAATTGAACAGTAAACAATATGCACAGACAATTCCATCATTCACATTTAAAAATCACTAAAAATAATTAAAGAGTACCTTGAGCTTAAAAAAATAATTCAAGTGAAGATGTTTTTGCCTGTTGAAGGATAAATGCAAACAGGTTTTCAAAGCTAGTGGTTAGAACACCGATATAAATAAGATCAGTTGTCTGAACAGGTGCATAACTTTGACAGTTTCAGCCATGGTCTGCTTCAAACTGCCTGCCCTAGAGATAGATAAAATTTTGATTCTTTGACATACTAGTGGCACTAGCCAACACTTACTGTCCAATAGGCTGAGAATAGATGGGTGGATTCAACATCACCTATAAAAGGAAGCCCTTGGACATTCAACTAATCCCTGTGACTACAGTATTTAAAACAATTGCAATATCAAAAGAGGTAAATTATCTAATTAACAGATGTAGTTTCTTGCCCTAGCTTTAAACATCAGCAGTTTCTTCGAAGTTTCAAGCTGATGGTGAACAGTCTCCCACCCCACTGTTTTCACAGTTGTTTCTGCTGCTTGGATAGCCAGTCACTTATCTTACTGTAATGTACAGATGCTATGGTTGTGTTCAACAGCTTCCCGCAACTGCTACTGATTTAGTGCTAAAGATAAACAAAGGATACAAATTTTCAAGCTGGCTTCTGCAAGCATCCTGGGGGACTCTATGGTTTGGACTTTACTACCTCTGCCAACCCCACCAATTTCGCAGTCTGCCATTTGAACTGACAGGGATCTGCAGTTCCTTCTGTGATTTGTGGGATCTGGGTGCGATGAACCAGCATATCCAACACCCAAAAACCCTCCAACTGGAAGGGAGCCAACTTTTAGCCTGAGGGGTGTGTGATACTACACACCAGTTGGGCCTTGTATCATTGTTCTGCTTGTACATAGTTTAGAGCACCCACGAAAGATGGGGAAAACAAAAGAGCCAAACAAATCTTATCGTGCACATTGTAGGACTGTCAGTCTGAATTCTCATCTACTTCCATATTCAGATGTTACATTCAATGACCAGACTAAGATAATTCTTTTAGTCCAGATGGATAATTTGCTATAAGGCACTTTAACATGGATATTTAAGCAAATAAATTTGTGTGATAAAGGTTCAGAGGCCCCAAACCTCAAAATAACCAAGGAGTTCCTTATGCAAGGATATTTGACTTTCCTAAGAAGATATGGATATGAGACCCATACCAAAGATTAAGCCATATGGTAAGGACATGTACCCTCAAGGTAAATATTAACTAGCCTAACATCTGCTAAAGGAAATACTGTCTTGAGAGCTACTGCTGAAGTTCTTCATCAAATCTTAAAACTCAATGATAAAACATTTTCAAATAACTAGCAGAATAAGCTGTGTTAAGACAACATTTGCACTGTTCCCTTTGTCAAAGGGTTCCAGTTTCTTCAGTAAGGAAACCTAACAGCAGAATGATATCTTTGCAACCAGTAAGTGCACTACAGCTTCTTTAAATGCCATCCTACCCTCAAATACATTTACAATATATTTGGGGAAAAGTAGACTCAATATCCATCCCTTGCTTATTAGTGCTTTAAATGTTGAGAATAGCAGGATCAATTTCATATGGGGGTGGGGGAGAAAAGAGAATGATTTTCTCCCCCCACCCCAAGCTTAGAGTGGCTTACTGAAAGATCCTACAAGGTATTTTGAATAAACACTCTGAATTATACATTAATGAAGAGGTACAAAATTTAGCTGAAGTTCAGTGAAATCACATTCTCCCGAGACTGAAAATTTGTCCATCAACAGTCAACCTCCTAAAATTCTGTATCAAAAGTGTGCTGTGATAACTATTACACATTATGTTGAAGTCTTCTCACTGCTATAGCTGGAAGATGTTGCACACAAGCTCTTGGCCAAGAATAAGCAATTTCAATCCATACAAAACAGATGTGACAATAGCTCCAACTTGGTAACAAGACATATAAATACCTTGTGGTCTAATGTGCCTGTTTAAATTACAGGTGAACAGCAGTAAAAGAGCAGTGTAAGAATGTCTGAAAATCCGTAAGTAGAATTTGAAATCAGAAAGTTCACAATATGCTTCCTTCATACCTATAGCTGATATGTTAATTATAAGCAGTACCATAATAAATATCCTCTTTTGGATTATGTGAGAACTGACTTCTTAAACTGGCCTAATAGTGGGCTTTCCTGTAACCATAAGAACAAGCTATATTCTAAAAGTGGGATGGAGAACCTATTGCTCTTCAGATGCTGCTGGCACGGCCAATGGTCATGGCTGGTCCAACAAAAGCTTTGGAGGGCCACAGGTTGCCCATCCCTGATTAAAATTAAAAGAGCAAGTATGTAACACTGGACTGGTTTGCATGACACTGTAATCTGAAATATGGCTTAGCAGGGACCATGCAAGCATGCAGACTCCCAGAGGGGATCTTGCAGGCACTTTACTGCTCCCCAGTCTCATGGCATGTTGAGCTAAGCCAAAGTTTGGCTTAGTGTGTCACCTGAACCCAGGCTCATGGTTATATTTTCTCCTCATTATCAATGGGCTGGAGCCAGCAGCAGATTTCTGCTTAACTCAGTATGGCACAGGAGCAAAAAGGACCAGGGAACAGCAAATTGGGGTGTGAGCTCCTATACATTCACACAATCCCAGTACACCATAGTTTGGCTTACCGGATTGTTGTGCAAACCAAGCCACTGTCTCACATAAGAAGATACAAAGCTGCTTTATATCAATTCAAACTACTGGTTCACTTGGCAGTGCCATCTATTACAACTGAAAGACACACTAGATCCACAAGGAGAAGGTCTTTCCCTGGTTATTTTAAATCTGGAGATGCTACAGGCAGAACCTGGGGTCTTCTACATGTACCACTGGGTACAATGCAAGCTTTGGTAACAGAAAAAACAGCCAAATGTGCACCCCCCATTTGTGGTACTAACTCCATAGGCACTAGTGAGCGACACATTAGAGCACACCATGTTTCTCAGCAAATATCAATGTTATCCTAAAACACAGCAACTGAAGACAAAACACAGTGCATTTCCAACAGATTAGCATGCAAATGAAGGTTCTTTGGAAACAGAGAACTACAAGTCAAGATATAAAATTCTATAAGGAAGAAAAGTGTATCTTACCATGATCGGAATATTAAACAAAGTACAGCATCAGTTCTGGGTATCTTTGAGCAGTTCGTCTCACAAACACGTCCAGCATTTAGTTGTCTAGGAGAAAAAGATACAGGAATGTAGTAGGTATCTCTACTGAACGTAAAAGCTATGGCTCACTACAGATGTTTAGAGCTGTATAAACAGTGGAGTCAAAGTTTCTTTTCACAGCAGTTGAATCCTGAAGTATCAATATTCTGCTTATGGTTCTGCGATCAAGAAAACCGATTTTGTAACTGGGACTAACTTGTGCACATTAACCAACAAAGCCCAGGTTAACTTTGTCATACTCATGTAGTAAAGATCAAGAAGATAGACTTTTACTTTTATTTTTGGGTAAGGAATTTAAGGGAAGTGATTTTAGATTCCTAGACAACAGCACTAAATTTCAGCTGTCAAGCCCTGGGCTACACTGTTTACAAAGCCCACCTTCAGCTACTAGATGTTCTGCCATTATCATCTCTCATTTCTAAGCTTTTTGTACATAAGTTTTATTCACAACCACAGGAAAACTTGTTTTGGCTAAAATAAAATGCAAGCACTCTCACTGTAAAGGGAAGCAATGTAATCTAAGCAACATTTCATGCTGTAATCTTGGCCACACGGGTATGTAAGCCTCACATATGGCCTGGTTCTGATAGTATAGCTAAACCATGGTTTGGCTCTTAGGGCTCTGCCCTGGGTTCACAGACTCTCCTCTCTCTGGGGCTCCAATTATCTCCTCCACTTTCCAGTTTATGGAAACCACAAAAGAATATTGCTTAAAGTGGGGAGAGAAGAAAACACCCATGTGCAACCCGAAGTCTAGAAATCTTAGCTGGTCTTGCTAGCCAACTTGGTCACCAAGACTTTTCTCCTCTTCTCTATGCAAGGTCAAGAAAAATCCCCTTATCCTCAGACCTGCAAATATAAATGTAGCTCAGGTGTGGGGCTGTTCCTGCACTTTGGCCTTCAGCCCCAGCCCAGATTTGCAGAAATCAGAGATGATTCCTACAGTTATAGAAGCCCAAGGTGCACACAGCACCATCAGTAGTCCGGCCTAACCTCTAGAATGATCCCGCTTGCCCCTGATAGCCACTGTGGAGAAGTTGTTTGATTCAGAGTAGGATTGTGACTCTGTTCAACAACCCACCTCAATCAGCCAATACCCGTTTCTCCACTTAACTATATCTGTGAAACCATGTAGGGTTAGGGAAATAAAGTGGGATATAAATACAAAATAGATATCTAGAGCTTGTTCATGCACTAAGAGCACTTTGGAAGCCAAGGGACAAAGAGACCAACCCAAATAATCCTTTCTAGATATAGAGAAGGGTGCAATAATGTTCCCTTTCCCTTACTCTGCTCCATGTAATTCTATAGTCCAGCATAACTGTGGAGACATATCCATGTTCCACCAGTAGGGCCAAGAGATTTATTATCCTCCGCAGAGGATGATGGACCATTCAACATAAGCAGTGGTGTTATGGCCCCCTATAGGCAGTTTCTTTCAAGAGATCTCAAGATACGGTAGTTTCAATCAGCACCCCCACCCTCCCAAAAAACCAAAAAGACTAGTAACTTCTGCTAGGAAAAAATAATTCAGCTCCTGGAAAGAGCTTTCTCAAAACATTTTCACAAAAGGAACATGCCTTCAAAGGGAGTGATCCTGGAGCTATCATAGAAAAGGTCCTCCCCACCAGTCTCTTAAAACAAGTCAACTATCACCCAGAAAACCTTAAACTACCACAAAATAATTATGAAGGAGGCTTCAACTGTACTTCCTTCAACCAAACAAGCCAACACTCCTCTACATCTTCCAATCCTCTTCACTGAAAGGAATATTTATTTATTTTTAACTTAACTTATAGACCACTTAATAAAAAAATACTTAAGAGGTCCACACAGTGGAAAGTGAATTCCTCTCATGAGGGACACACAAGTAAATGAAAGGGAAACTGGCCTCTCTCACTGACCATCCCTTTAAAATAGATAAAATAATATAAAATAATACCCTCTACTTTTCAAAATCCTGACAGCTTCATACAAGCCCATATCAAAAAATCATGGGTAGACCCACTCTGAGCACCATCACCTCCAGCAGGCAAACATCAGCTCTCACCAAAAGGTCTCTGACACAGACCAGAAAACAAACCCCTTCTCTTCCAACACATAGGTAAGACTGGCACATTACTTAACTAAATAGTCAACAGTCAATTGACTATGTATTATTTGACCATGGTCAAATATTTGCAATATTCCACAAAACGATGATGCTTGAAAATTTGGCCAGCTGCTTATTTAGCACAGCTGTCTTTTTTGGGGGGGGAAAAGTTTTTTGTTTAATAGTTGCTACTATATGGTTTTATTTCTGTCTTCATTTTTTTGAAGTACTGCAACTTCAGGTTGGCTGTTTCAGGATAAAAGCCCAAGAGAACTTTTCCGTGACTTGCATGCAATTGTAAAAACGTTGCCTAATACCATTAAGTTATACTTTACATGAACAGGTCCTTACTAAAGCTGGTATAAAAAGTGGCAGCCAAGATCCATTTCATACAGCAAACCAGAATGACACCTACTCCCACACCAACCGGCCAGTGCCTTGAGAATTCTGCTGAAGCCCTTCTCCAGGTGCCCCCATCAGTGGTGAAGGCATGTTAGGGGTCAGTGGGAAAGGGATTGAAAAGAAAGCTGCCAATACTGTGGTGCCTTTCTGTGGTGTAACCACATTTGGATAACTCTGTACAACTCTCGTTGCTGCATCTGAAGGAAGATATTGTAGAGTTGGGCAAGGTGAAGAAAAGAGCCACAAAAATTACCAGATCGCTACAGCAAGACACCTATAAGGAACAGCTACAACATCTGAACCCAGTTGGTAGTGGAGTGGTGGAAGAGTAAGGTAGGCATGATAAAAGTGTAATAAAATTAAGCACCAAGTAGAGGAAGTGAATAGAGAGAAGTTTTACCTTCTTCTCTCATAATACTAAAAGTAAGGGTCATCCAATGAAGCTGAGAACTGAGAGATTCAGGACAGACAAAAAAAAGGACTTCTTCACAAAGAACAGAGTTAAACTTTGGAATTCACTGCAACAAGATGTATTAATGACTACCAAGTTAGAGTTTTAATTAGTTTTATCTGCCATGAATTTGTCTCCCAAGGGCTACTAATCATGATGGCTACTTATGAGCTCCAGGATCAGAGGCAGCAAGCCACTGAATACCAGTATCAGAAGAGCAGAGAATGCTTTTCTGTTCATATCCTACTTTTGGGACTCTGGGAGGCATTTAGTTGGCCACTGTGAGAAATCAGATGCTGCATTAGACAGGCCTTTGAACTGATGCTAAAGGGCTCTTCTTCTGTTCTTACTCAATCACAAAGGAGTTTGCTTTTTCAGCACTGGCACCCCATTTATGGAATGTCGTCCCTAAAGTGGTTTGGCATGGCACACCTATGCTGCACTCTTTTCAGCACCAGGCAAAAGTTTTACTCAGCCAGGTATTTAAATTGGCTTTATTTCTAGTTCTGCTTTTAGGGGTTCTATTTGATATCATCTTCTAGTTGTTTCTCATACTACAATATAATCTGATTATACACTGCCTTAATATCCAACCAGGATAAAGGATGGTATTTAAATGTGTGCATATGTATGTATGTATGTATGTATACTTCTCTTAAATAATTAGATTAATATTCAGTTATGTATTATCCACATGCTTGTCCTATAGTTCAGACTGCAATACTATGGTCTCTTGGAGGGCATCTGAGGGGCCTTAGGATAGATCAGATCTACCTCTCCAACATGAGAGTGAGAGATCCAATGTTGAGGCCTTCTTATTTAACTGCAATGAGTCTTCCGGCATTCTGGCCCAACCAACATCCAACACTGGATGGTCCAAGAAGGAATACGGAGGGAAGGAGCTGAGTCCTCCCAGTCTCCTGTTACACACCCAAACCAGGTTTATTTATTTAAGTAACACTTCTGAACATGTTTAAATCTCTTCTTCCACTCCCTCTAACAAAAATGGAAAGGGAAATGTCAAAACAGAAAAACACAGCAGGAAATGGACGGAAGAACCCAAAGGCCTTCCACCACTCTCACTTTCATCCTGCTAGCTCAACTCGCAGGATTTTCAATTAAGGCTGTTGAATCTCCTTTGGATTTTGCTCCTCCCCTAACATTAGGGTTGCAGTCTTAATCACTAAAGCAAATCAATGTATCTTCCAGATACAGCAAGTTAAAGGATTCTTCTCTATGTAAATGAAGAAATGATTTGCTCATTTATCAGATATGAATACTTGCACAAAACACAAGCTTATGTTCACCTGGTGAAAATAAGTTTCCCTTGTCTATCCAGTTACTATCAAATCTTGTATTATTATTTTTTGTTGTTTTTAGGAGGGTGGAGCTAGCCCAAGGCAGAATGAAACAGAAAGGAGCAATACTGGAAAAAAGAAGAAAAGAAAAAAATGCCCAGTGTGCAGATTCCCACACTTAGGCTGCAATCCTAGACTCAGCTGCTGGGGAGTAAATGCCTTTGAACACAATGGGATTTACTTCTGAGTAGATATTACAAGACTGCACTGTCTTGTGCAAGACTCAAACTGTTATGGGAGTTGTAAGACACAACCTATATTGAATGGTCTTTGTATAGATAAAAAAAACCTAAAGCATGCAAAATTTACACATTGTGACAACATCAATGAAAGGAGGCCTGGTTGTAATAATAAACCACTGAAGATAATATTCTAGTTGTAAATCAACAAGGTATACTCATCAGATTTAGGAAATATATGAAGTTGTATAGGCCTTGTTCCTTGCTGATTTAAATCAATTCACTATGTTACTATGTCAGGAAATTAACTGGAAGCTATTGTAGCTCACATGGCTTCCAATTAGTAACCTGGCACAATTTAAGGTTGTTAGTAACCTGGCACAATTACCTACAAAGCTCAAAATAGTATGCAGCCAGGTTATTTAATGGAACACATCCACCCACACAAGTCTTCCCAACGTTTAGGATAATCATCAGATCCCCTGCTCCATGTCCTTTCCATTCAGAGCCATGGATGGTAGGATGATTGGTGAGGATAGGACAGGGCCTTTTCAGAAGTGGTGTCACGGCTATGTAATACCTTCCCCAGGAAAACTAGTTGGCTCACACTCTCATAATCTTTAGATAGATGATCGATATCTTCTTTTAACCTGGTTTTGAAATCTTTTAACTTTGCATCCTGCTGCTACAAATGATTTATTGCTGGGTTTTAATACTCTTTTATTACAATACTTTGTTTTTAATATATTTTTAAGCTCCTTGGGGAGGCTCTTTTAACCCAAAACATGAGATATAAATATTCAAAAATAAACAACTTGCACACAAAAATCAAATGCAAAGAACACAAATCCAATTCCAAAGCTTGGAGCTTATGAAGAAGTACAGTGGTGCCCCGCAAGACGAAAAACTCGCTAGACATCTAGCGAGAAGACATCTTAAGGCAGCCCTGTTCAGGGAAGTTTTTAATCTGTGATATTTTAGTGCATTTCTGGTTTTTATGGAAGCCGCCCAGAGTGGCTGGGGAAACCCAGCCAGATGGGCGGGGTACAAATAATAAATTATTATTATTATTATTATTATTATAGACGAAAGGGTTTTCCGTTTTTCGAGGTGCTTCGCAAGACGAATTTCCCTATGGGCTTGCTTTGCAAGACGAAAACGTCTTGCGAGTCTTGCGAGTTTTTTCCCTTTTTTTAAGCTGCTAAGCCGCTAATAGCGCTAATCCGCTAATGGCCGTGCTTCGCAAGACAAAAAAACCGCTAGACGAAGAGACTCGCGGAACGAATTATTTTCGTCTTGCAAGGCACCACTGTAGGAGATTTGTCTCAGCAGCTGCAGAGTGCTTTGGAGATGTTCTCAGGCCCCTTCCACGAATCCTTAAAGCCTCTCCTTAGCTCTAAGCAAGGGTCCCCATCACTTGAAGCAAGGGCATGGTGATAATGTTTGGAAGCCACAACTTTTTGGGTGGCCACACAAAATTCGTATGCCCCTGACAAACTGAACTCCTTTGTTTTTCAAATTAGAAGCCTCAAACTTGTTGATTACTGAAGTATCTTTTTTGTTCTAAAAAGATTAATGCTTACACATACTTGTCAACTATTTAACCAATCGCTTTTTAAAGGTAAAGGGCACAACTACAATAATGAGATAGCCTATAGAATGCTGTCAGATGAAAGCACAGTAGGCTGTGGTAAAGGTAAAGAGACCCCTGACTGTTAGGTCCAGTCATGGCTGACTCTGGGGTTGTGGCGCTCATCTCGCTTTACTGGCCAAGGGAGCCGACGTACAGCTTCCGGGTCATGTGGCCAGCATGACTAAGCAGCTTCTGGCGAACCAGAGCAGCACACAGAAACACCGTTTACCTTCCCACCGGAGCGGTACCTATTTATCTACTTGCCATTCGTGCTTTCGAACTGCTAGGCTGTGGAGCACCCATCAAGGGTAATACCATGCCTCAATTCAGCTGCTCACTGTTACCTGGAGGGATTGGGAAGTGCAGAAGCAGAAAAGTTTTTACTTCCTCTAGTCAAAATGAGATGCTACTGCTCAGCTAAGAAAGCAACATGACTAGTATTAGTTTGGCAACTCCCTCTTATCAGGAACCATTTCACTTCACACACACACACACACACACCCAGATGAGGTCCCAGGTCACTCTTATTTGGCTTAAAACCATAAGTGAGAACAACAAAAATCCTGGGCATCATTATTTAAGAGTGCAACATCTTCCAAGTTCAATAAAGATAGTCCATGTTCACCATATTTTAATACACATGACTCATAAATGCAACAACTAACTTGACACCAAAATAATATGTCAAGTGGCACGCTTTAGATAAATGCAAATCAGTGTAAATTAGCTGCAGCTCTTCTGCTGGATTCCCCCCCCCCCCCCAGCATACATTGACCAGGTTGCTGAGCCCTACCTCAAGCTAAGCAGAATCAAGTAGATAAAGAGGAAATAAATGTACAGTATGTTGAATTAGTTTTACATTCCAAATTTGGTTTATGGACCAAAAATTTACCAGGTAGTTTTGAGCAAAACTAGCTCACATTCATCACACTATTCCAACCAACTGGCTAAATTTCATTTCATCTGTAAGCTGAATGGAAGAGCCATAATAATGAGAACATAAATGCCATTTAAAAGCATTTCTTAACACACCACACTCAGACAACAGTATTCAAAGTGATATATAAATGAAGTTCTTAGCTTCATTTGTGGAAGTGCCCTCAGTTTCCCTCAGATAGAAAGTACTGAGGAACTACCCCTCCAGGAATCGCTGCAATGACTACAGACTGTGTACACTTGAATATATGAATTAAAAATAAAGCTGAATGGAAGCAAGTGGTATTTGTGGATGATATGATGTGCCCACGCTGCTATACTCCAATGTGCTTTTCTTTTAACTACTTTTACACAAATGTTTTCTACCTTGCCACCATTTTACAACACATTAAAATAACTCAAGTTTCAGTGCGAACCAAAATAGACATTTTCCCTCTCATCTTAACACAAGTTGATGGACTGCATTTTAGTCAGCCTACTCTGTTGTTCATTTAAATGGAGCATTAGTTTAGTAAGAAAAAAGTAGCAAACAGGGAGGTAGAATAAACTGAATGCAAAGACTGCCAATCTGAAGTTAAGATAGCACACCAGAGTATTTAGCATTTCAGGAAAAAAACAAGTTCTCTTTGTATACTACCCCTTCAATGCTACATCAACATTCAAGTGACCTAAAGACCAGACTCAAGAAAGGCTAGGGGAAAAAGGCCCTACGGAATTGTGTGGCCTCTCCTACCTAATTCAGCTTTGAAACTATGTACTAACTCTACATATCACAGGTCAAAACTTAGGAGCAAGTCTGTCTCCCCATTTACAAAAATGGTTTTGGAATGTAAGAGCAATTAAAGTAATAGATTAAGACCAATGCATAGTATGATCTAAGCTGCATGTGGTTCTAACTACAGAACTAAAAAATGACTGAACGTGTAAATTTCCAGGGTGGAGATAACCTCAACAGATTTGCACCATCTACCTACGCATGCAATTAAGCAAACAGGGACTGACCAATATTCACAACAATTCAGGAGAAATTATCAAGCCCCTGATTTTTATCCCCCCCCCCCCCCAGGATCTACAGCTCCCTTTAACTAGCAATGTGGAATTGTACTCCTTGCAGACTGGGCACCTAGTTCACAATCCCTCTGACCAGCATTGTTGGAAGGGGGAGCACTATGCTCTCTGGTCATGTACAGAAAGACCTCTTAAACAGCTCTGCACACCTTTCTTAACAGCCTTGCCGGGGGTGGCCTACGGCCACCCCATTTCCACGCACTGGATCCACAAGCCGTTTTCTTACCCCCTTGCACTTTTATTCTTCTGTACTGCCCCCTCAGGCCCATGGCGACTGCCTAGGCAGCCCAGAAGACACAAACACACACTCCGTCCCTCTCCTCTCCCCCCCCCCCACCTCAAAGCCTAAAACAGCTCCTCACCTCCAGAAGCATCTGAAAAATCCTCCCCTCTTTCAGCGGCGACCCACAGTGGCAAATCCCCTTATTTAACTCAAATGGGGAGAAGGAAAACGGGGGTGGGGGAGTGTGCAGCGTTCCTTACCCCCAAATTCCCAGGCTCACTCCGTTCCTTCCACCTTGTTTTCCTAACCCAGGCTGCCTTCCTCCGTTACCCACAGAGACGCACGAGCCCCCCCCCCCCGCCCCAAAAGGGCTGGCATCTCCTGCCCAGACACCCGCCTTGCCACAACACGCACACCATCCACACACATACCCAAGCGCATCCACATACTACTCCGTGTACACAGATAGCCCACCCGCCCCCCTTTTCCCAGACTCAAGGTTTCTCTCCCCCCCCCCGGGCCGTTTGTTCTTCCCCTCATGCGATGGACACGCCTCCTCCCTCCGGCCTCCTCCACGGCTCTCCTTCCAGCCCGCCTCCCCCCCCCCGCCCGCCCGCCCGCCTCGGGCGACTACTCGGAGCCGCCCCCACCCCCGCCTCGCTTTGCCAATCGCCGACCCCTCCCGCCTCTTTCCCTCCCGCCCGCGCCCCCACCTCACGCTCCCCGCGCCCGCCCGCGCCAGGTTTTTCGACCAGCCCCCAAACTCCGAAACTTTCCCCCGAACAGGCAGGCGGGAGGGCGGTTACCCGGCGGCCCCTCGTCCTCTCGCCGCGTCGCCCCCCCCCCCGCCAGCACCACCTCAACACACGCGCGCGCGCAGCCCGCCTCCCCACGGCCCGCAGTTTCCACGGGTGCCGCTGGCACCATGCGGAGGATCCTCCTGCCCGCCTCCCTCCGCCCGCTCACCGCTCTTGCCCACCAAGGGCGGAGGGGCCTGGCCCGGCCGGGGGGCACCTCTCAGCCCCGGGCAGGAGGCGGCGGCGGCGGCGCAGCGTCTCCCCCCGGCGACGGCGAACTCGCTCCTTTCCCGCAGACACACACAGGCTCCATTGTCCGCCAGCCAGCCAGCCTCCCCCCTCCTCCTTCTCCTCCTCCCCCTCTCCCACATGGTACCGCCCATCGCCCCTCGGCCTCCCTCCTTCTCTTGCGCGCGCCCCCCCCCCCGTCCGCTCCCCGCGAATGAAGCAGCCTATCGCGCGCGCGCTTCCCCCAACCCTCCCGGCCCACCCAATCAATGGAACGTCCCCTCCTCACTCACGGGCAGACTTTGACTTCTCCAAGCCATCGGGGCCGCCTCGCCTCCCCAGCAACGGGAATGGTAGTGTCCCGATGGAGGGGAGGGGGGGCTAGATCCCCCCCTTTCCTCTCTCTCGGAATGGTATCAACTGATTCCTTAAAGAGACAGGCCTTGAATGCATGGGTCCTTCCTCCCCTGTAGAGCAGCACCGCCCTCACCTCCCTCCATTCATCCTGGCACCGCCCCCGCAATTAGCATAGGCCAGCCCCATACCTCAAGGTAGTTTTCTTTCCGCCGCCTCTTCCCTCTTAAAGACGCAGCCACCCAATGGCACTTCTTAAAGCGACATGCTGTCCTTTAAAAAAAATATTCTTTTCCACAACCACACACACACCCCGGAAAGCCATCTCCACCAGGAACTCCTCGGAGCCAGCCTGGAATCTCGGCACGTTTATTTCAAGGCATCAGAAGGCATAGAAGTGTCTCTGTGGCAATGCGAGGGGGAGGCACACGTCCCAAGCCTAAGCCACACCCAGGCAGGGCGCGCACACACAAAACACACACACACACGGACGCTCTGCACACTTCCCACACCTCAGGGCCCCTCGTCTCCCAGGTACGGCAGCCGCACCGCACGCTGCAAGAGCACACACGACACCTCGCCGCGCTGAGATGCGTAAGCCTGAAGCAGGCTCTTACCAAAATGAAGAGACCGGGCGAGTGAGGCAGGGAGTCGGGCTGCAGCGCAGCACAGGGCGAACACACGTTCTCCTCCCGCCTCCACTTGCCCCCCCCCCCCCACAAAATAGCAGACACTGATTTAAAGAGCATGTCTGCACCATCCATCTCAATTGCAGGCGCACAAATTGGATTTTGCAGAATTAAAAGCCGAGCTCTCTGGCCGGGAGGTCGGGGTCGTTGTATTAATTCAGGAGATGCATTCCATCTCGGCGATCGGGCGGCCCCCCGAATCTGATCGGCTCCCAGGTTTATTCTCTCCTTCCAACCTCACACGCCCGCTCCCCCGTCTTGTGTGCCCTATTACATAAACCCTGCGGGCTATCAACCAAACCAAACGCATCTCACGCTTTAATGTTGCTAGGTATACTCCAGATCCATTAAAATCTATGGAATTGTGCTCATTGGTTTCGATAGGTATGTGGATTGCACCCGTATGACACTTCGCTGGCAAAACAGACATAAAAAAGCCAAAAGGCGGCGGGGGAACCATGTTCATATTGATTTAATACAGCTCCTCTTGGCCTGTGGATTGTGGCTAGCTACAGATATCCACAAACCACAGTGGTTATAATGAATTTGCAGGGATTAGTTTCCAGCATTTTTAATTTCCACACGTCTTTACAATTAAACGGCAATGAGATGAAATGAAAATTTGTGCCTCCTTTTCTTGTCTCTAGGAGGCAGGAGACTTAACCCTCTCCACCATATACTCTTACTAAAGTTCAATTCTCAAGCCTAACCCCTAACATATTTCCTCCTGTTTCCTTTCCTCACCCTCACATTCGAGTGGGAATTTTGCACCTTACATTTGCCCATCCCCTCTCAAACCCACTCCCACAACAAAGAGATAGAAAACAGAATTGGCACTAACTTTTGTGAATATAGCTTCCCATTTTGAGCATAATGGAATACAGGAGGCAAATCCACATTGTCTCCTTCGTTGTATTTTGAACTGGAGGCACCAACCAATAGTAACAGAAACAGCCAGTTCTTCAGTTCCCTTTGTAGCCGAAATTCACTGGGCCTATCATGGGCACCACAGTGGAGGATGGGGAAAGATGTGTCTGTAAGTCATGTTTCTGAAGTACACAACAAGCACTGAATGTGAACATGGAAAGTGGTAATTTAGCTTCCTAAGAACTTTGGCTTCCACTTACAAAAACACCCACCCACACACACACACACAAAAACCAAGTTACTAGCCCTTATGGTATCAGAAATAAATACACAGTGCCTGGCACACACAGCCAAGAAAAAGGAAGCATGTGGGACATGGGTGAGAGGGAGAGGTAGCTCTGAACTGCTTTTAATGGCTATAATGCGTGAGGATATATATTTAAGCATCAATTCTTTCACATACTTAAAAAAACAGCAAAAAGTGTGTTCTCATTGTGAGCACTTTATCATGTACACACAGAAACCAAGCCCAAACATGCAGATCTATTGCACCAATAAGATTTGGGGGGCCAGTTTCAACTTTCCACAGTACAATTTAAAGCCCTTTGAAAACTTCCCAAACCAATTTGCCCATAGACCACGGTGTATGTGTTTACCACAGGCTATGCCAGCTCTACAGTGCCATTTCCAAGCCTCTGAGAAGTTATCACCTGTACGCATTTTATATTTCATAAGGTCTTAAAGAAGGTTTTTGGTTTTTTTAAGTAACTTGCATGCTGAGCAGATAGAGCTCATCTGCCCATGACCCACCCACTCACCCAAGAACCTGTGCCCATTGGTGGAGAAGGAAATAAATGCACAAATAGGCTGAGTAAATGGTCCTATCATAAACGGATAAAGAGAACAAAGTGATATGCACTAGGACCGAGACTAAAATATCTAATAACAACAAAATACACATCTTTATGGAAGCATTGAGATGTGGTTTTCTAAATATGTTTCGTAAACATCTGAAAGGCCCTGCAAATATTATTGTGCAGAACGTAAATGGGAGGCTGTCTTTCAGAAACCACAGGTTAAGAATCTGTTGTAATAATGATAATATTTAGTACTTATGTTGCACTTTATAGTGTTCCAAGCACTCCATGTACATTGTGATTCTTGTTACACTCCTCGAAAGTAGGTCAGCATTATTACACCCATATTGCAGATACAGTTTCCACATCAGTTGCCTGTATCCACCCACTAAGTTTGCAGCTTGGGCAACCTCTTTGCACAGCTCACACTCAAAGACACTGGATAGCAGATCTCCTAAAATAATTTTATTATTATTAATTTTTATTTAGTTTGCTAGTTGCCTTACAAAGACGGCCTGGAGGCAACATACTAGAAATCTAAAACAAAAAAGTTTTTTTAAAAACACACAGACACACATAAAGAATTGAGATTATAATGTTTAAAAGCATATCAACTTCATTTATTTAAAATGGGATTAGATATTTTCATGGGAGGCAGGTCCTTGAACAGGCACTAGCCACAATTACTAAACGAAGCTTCCCAATTCAGAGACGACATTCCTTTGAATATCAGTTCTTGGAGGGTAGGCAAACAACAAGAGAACTTTTGCCTGAATTCCCAGAACTGTCTGGTTGACTACAGTTGGAAAAAGAATGCTGTACTAGAAAGACCCTTGCGTCTTTCCAGCAGGGCTCCTACATTCTTAAAACCAGCACAACAAGCAAGGTTTATATGCTAGTTTTTAAAGAAGCACTTTTAAAAAATGGTGTTCTCTATCCTCAGGCTAAAGAGGTGCATTCCCCCACCTAGTTCCCAATTCATTTTGCTGCATGTGTAGGGCTTTTTCAGTGCTGGCACCCCAACTCTGGAGTTCACATGATCTCAGAGAGGTTTGCCAGGTTCAAGCACTGCACTTTTTAGTGCCAGATGAAGGCCTTTTTATCTGCCCAGGCTTTTTAGAAGTTTATAATTGCTGTTTGATCTAACAGTTTTAAATCCTTTTTGCCTCTGGTTAATTTTGGTTTTATTGTTCTGCCCTTTACAGTTATTCGGTGGCTTTATGCTATTATTATATTTCCATCTGGTGGCAATGTAATCACTAATTTACCATTAGATATTCGGCCAAACTTATACAGTTATTACACCAGGAGGACACGCATGACCATAATGCCACAAACCAGTTCCTTGTTAGTTCACAACTGTCTTTTCGTTTTCAAAAGCGATTTCAGTGTGGTACTGTTCAATTAGCTGATTTGTCTTTATAAACAATAACAGTGAGAAGTTTTTGTTATTGCAGTTTTGGCACATGTTCAGGTTTCTGATGATGCAAAAGCTAACTTCACAAGAGTGTTCACTCTATGCAGAATAGTTTGCTGACATTGGCAACAAAGTTGTTTTTGAAGTCTAAGTATTCACTGAAGCTACTATTTATCTCTGGGTTCATGGCAGCATCTTTAAATGCCCAAGGACGTATCCTTCCAGTTCAACCCCCAATTGAAGCTGGATTGGACCTACGATTCAGAAACTGTCAGGAGTTTTGTGGCATTGTACAGAGGCTACATATAGTTCCACAGTGCAGAAATGGACAAAATAAAGCACCAAATAACTTGCTCTCATAGAAAAATGCTTCTACCTGTCATTGTAACCTGAGCTCTTCGTTAACAGAGCCCTCATATTATGCCAGGGCCAGAAACACACCTCTGCTACATGGCCAGGAGAAAAAGGGAACATACATACGAAAAAATATTAAACATGCATTAGAATGATAGACACTCCCACAGTGTCCCAGGAAACACCACCACAGCCTTATTATTATTATTATTATTATTATTATTATTATTATTATTATTACCCCACCCATCTGCCTGGGTTTCCCCAGCCACTCTGGGCCACAATTGGGGAATGTACTGCCACCAGTGCCCACATGAGCCCCCCCCCCAATACAAAGAGCTAATGGCAATGTAGAAATCCCACTCCACCCTGGCACACACTCTTACATCACCACGAGAACAAGCACAAAAAAAGCCCACAGCTTGTAACCCTGTTGCAGGCAGTCCCAAGGCAACCTCACAGTCTGGAGTTCAAATCCCGTTATACCATTCACACACACTGTTTTAGCTGCAAAGCACAGAGAAAGGGAAGGAGAAAACATACCCACATAATTCCCTGGGCAGAATGACTGCAGAGAAAAAACACACACACACAGAGAGAGAGAGAGAGAGAGAGAGAGAGAGAGAGAGAGAGAGCGCTCCTGAATCAAAGATTTTGAGAGCTACCCAGAGAAAGGAAAAACTTTTTTTGCCAAGTAGCTAAGGGGAGGAACCAGGACAGGCAACCAAGGCAGCCAAAGACACACACGGAGAGCAGCAGCCTCCACTGGCTCACTGCACAGCACTGAACATAGGGTCATCTAGTCCAACTCCCTGCAATGCAGGAATCTTTTGCCCATCGTGGGGCTTGACCCTGAGATCAACATTCCAGATGGAAGGCAGGAATATAGCCCCCTTCACCATTTATATGACAGCAAGGTGGGCAGACAGTCGTCTCAGGAGTAAAAGAGAGGGAGCTGCAAACTCTGCAAGGCAGCTCCCTAACCAGTTGGTTACAGCAGAGCTCAGTCACTGCATGAGGTCTTTGTCCATCTCCTGCCTGCCCACCCCACCACCCCACCCCCCACAAGCACAGGGGATGCAAGAGGAACTATCTGCACAGAATGGCTCATGTTTTGCATGGTGAAGGACCATGCTTCAAATTAAGACACACCCACCCCACCCTCATGCTAGAAAATAGGAGGGATGTTGGGTCTCCATACAACCAGGAGCAGCACTGCATGAACCAATAGCCTTGTCCCTGAATAGAGCAATTGCCTTTTGGCCCACTCTTTCCCCTGATGTGGCCATCCGCCACCCAATGTTGCCTCATATGCCAACCCTGTCAGGTGGCATCCTAGAAGGCTTCAATGCCCTTCCTGATCTCTTCTGCATTATACACATCATTCGCTTTCCTAACCCAGTAACTGCAAAATACACCCCAGCACCAATCCCACTTGTGCAATCTGACAGACCCCAGGGAAATGGGGTGATGGGGGGGACACCCATATCCACCACCTTCAGCAAAGAAGCAACACATGTGGCAAAACTGAAATCCTTTATGGAACAGTCTCCAGGAGGCAGGAGATTCTGAAAGGGAAGTCAAATGTGTGGAATGCCAGGCAGGCACTCTAGGAAGGCTCCTGTGCCTTGTACAGTGGCGGGACAGGAAGCTATGGCACCAGCTCCACGGTAGAAACAACTCCACCTGTTGCATAACTGTCTGTCGTGCAGTTTTCCAGGATACAGGAGCCTGCCTAGCACAAATATGTTAACAGCTCCATGAAAGAACAGTCAACAATATCTGGGTCATTGCTGCTGATCACCAGGATAGGCTTGTTGAGGTGTGGGGTGGACCTCTCTACCTTTGGGACAGTGGCCTACAGAGAGCCCAGGAAGACAGAAAGAGGACAATGAGCAATGGTCAGCAGCTGGAGCATGTAGTCCTTAAATCTAGTTGCCCAGCAGGTGTTTATGATGCCGAGAGAATGAGTGGTGCTATCTAAGCGCGGACCTGAGAAAAACAATACAGACATATAGCTCCCCCTTGCAGATTGTAGTGAAACTGTGTGCGCAAGGGCGGTTTGTTCTGCTCCGTGCATCTGGGTTGTGATCCTGCAAGGCAAAAGACCTCTTGAGCCTCTGCCCAGTGATGATAATGGTGTTTGCCAACAGAGAGCTTACCTGCATGTGGGAGTGAATCTTTCTCCTTTGTGGAGATTACTGCTCCCCACAGTTAAGGGAGAAGAGTGCTAGAGCAAAGACAGTTTGTGCAACACACAGTATTCACTCATGGCAAAGTGGCTGGGCGAGACAAGGGAAACAGCTGTAGCAGTTACACATGATGACAGGTGTTCCCCTTTCCCTTGCTTACTTGTGTGATGCTCTGTTTTGGCACCCCCGGTTTTGGGAATGGAGTCTGTTTGTGTCTGGAGTCCTATGCTGTAAAGGTTCTATGCAGAGAAGTGCTATCAATGAGCTCAAGTTCATTCGCGTAAATCTGCTTTGTGGAGACAGGCTGCTTTGCACAAGATACTCTGTGTGCAAAGTGCCCTTTTCCCCATAGTTAGCCATCACCAGAGATCTTTCTTGTGAGCCATTAGCAGGCAAGCAGCTGTAGCTATTTGCCCTCTCATCTGAGGGCTTGGATATACTTCCACCTAGAAAGCACAGGTCCAAGCAGTTTTGCCTTTGCCCCACAACTTCCCCCTAGAAAACTCACTCTTAGTGATAAAATTGGAACAAACGGTGGAAAACCCGATTGCCGTTTGCTCCAATTCAGTGCTAAACAATTGGTTTCCCCAAAGGAAAGCAGTGGGCTAAATGGAAGTCTGGATAAGCCCTCTGTTGTGGTCTCCTTCTGTGACAGTGGTGGCTAACCAGTTGGCTATAGTTGTGCCCACCCCCGTAAGTTTTTTGTGGCTTCCCAATAATGTATCTTAAAAAAAATATATTATTATATTAGTTTTGAAAACAAAACAAAAACAAACTATAAGTCCTTCACTATGATGCCAAAAGGTTTTGTTGGCGCCGCACAAGGAGTCTCCAATTTTTGTCCATTTTAATTTTTTTAAAGAAATTTAATTATTACTTTTAAAAGAAATCTCCCAGCTTTCATAGGTGCCCTGATGTGATTCCCCAATTTGTCATAATTTTCATTAAAAAAAAAAAAATTACACTGCACTCCCCTCTGCTGTGATTCCCTGATGCCAAAAGGTATTTTTCACCCCTAGTTCTACTTAGAAAAGAAATAGTCACACCCCTTTTAAAAACTTTGGCCATGTCCACTTTTGTACTTTCATCACTCCCACTCCGGCGTGTGAACCCCTCCAGAGGGTTGGCCATCAGTCAACTTAAACATATTTGTCCTGGGGCATGTGCAAAAGTAGTTATCCAATATGTATCGGAGAGAGGAAACAATTACCCCGTCCAATCACCGAAGGAACACAAGAAGAACCTGCTTGACCAGGCCAGTGACCCATCAAGTCCAGCATCCTGTTCTCACTGTTGCCAACCACATTCCTATGGGAAGCCCATGCACAGAACCTGAGTGCAAGAGCACTCTCATCCCCTGCAGTTCAGAACTCAGCTGGTATTCAGAAGCATACTGCCTCCGAAAGCGGATGTAATAGCCCCCTGGGGTTAATAGCCAGTGGTAGCCTTATCCTCCATGGGCTGTCTAATATGCTTTTAAAGCCGTCCAAGTTGGTGGCCATCATTGCCTCTTGTGGGAGCAAATTCCATACTTTAATTATACACTGTGTGGAAAAACTACTTTTTTGTCTGTCCTGAATATTGCAACATTTAGCTTCATTGGATGTCCACGAGTTCTAGTGTTATGAGGGAGAGAGAGATTTTCTCTAACCACTTTCTCCATGCCATGCATAATTTTATAAATTTCTATCATATCACCTCTTATTTGCCTTTTCTCTAAACAAAAATGTACCCAAAAGCTGAAACCTTTCCTCATTGATCATTTTGATTGCACTTTTCTGAACCTTTTCCAACTTTACAATATCCTTTTTCAGATGAGGTGACCAGAAGTGCACATGGTATTCCAAATGTGGTCCCACCATATATTTGTATACTGGCATTATGATATCAGCAGGTTTATTTTCAATACCTTTCCTAATGATCCCTAGCATGTAATTTGCATTTTTCACAGCTGCTACACACAAGGTTGACATCTTCACTGAGTTACCTGCTACAGCCCCAAGGTCTTCTTCCTGGTCAGTTGCCACCAGTTCAGACCCTCATGAGTGTACAGTAAGACTTTTAACCTCAAAGTGCATCATTCTACACTTGTTTACACTGAATTGCATTTGCCATTTTACTGCTCATTTACTCACTTTGGCTTTGTAAAGCCTTTCTGTTTATTGACCACCTTTTTAAAGCAGGGGTGGGCAACCTGTGGTCCTCGAGTTGTTCTTCGTCTTCCACTCCCATCAGCCCCAGCCAAAATGGACAATGGTTGTCAAGGACTGGTTGGATGCAGAGCGGGAGGAACCAGCTGGGGAACCAGCAAGGGAAGAAGGCTCAGAGCCCAGTGTTGGCGGGACAATGATGAGTGGTCAGAGGGAGAAGACTGGGAAGAGGAGGTGTCAGAAGCTGAAGGGGTAACAGGGCTTAGTGAGCTGGGAGTCTGTTCTAGGGAGAAGTCAACATTCAGCAGCTGAAGCTGGCAAGTGAGAGGAGGAAGGGCAAGAGGCAGAGATGAGTCAGGCTGATGAAGAGTCATGGGGGTCTCCCTTTCCTGCTGGGCAAACTCCACTACCCCCTCCCCGTGTCTTTCATAACCAGGAGAGGCATGAAAAGGGCAGAGGAAAGATTGACTGCATGCAGTGGCGTAGCGTGGGGGGTGCAGGGGGGGCCGGCCGCACCGGGCGCAACATCTGGGGGTTAGGGGGCGCAAATCCATGGGTTAGGGGCGCAAATTACTTGCCTTGCCCCGGGTGCTGACAACCCACGCTACGCCACTGGCTGTATGCAGGCGTAGTCTCTGATTGCTTGGTAAAAGTCCTGGAGAGGAAGAGACAGACAGCTGTGGAGATGTAGGGACCTTTAGTTTTGGCAACTAATTTCATGGAAGAAGACCCACTGGGAATGAGCTGCTGTGTTCATTAGGCCTGACACTCAGCCAAGTCTGTGGAGATCTTGTTTTTGCTAATACAAAGTTAACTCCAACTTTGGACTGTGTGATTACTGACCAGCACATTCTGTGACAGTGGTTAAGGACTGTGGAAATTGCAGCCCAGCACCAGCTGTAGAACCATAGTTTCCCTATCTCTGGATTTAGAGAATCATCAAGACTGGCTCCTGATTAAAAGAAGAAACCAGTTCTTTGCACACACCCACACCCCAATTGATGAATCTAGTGAATGAGAAAACAAGATTGTCAAGGAATGTAGGAGTGCATAATTCTGGTCTTCATGAAACTCCACTGCTTTCAGATGCTGGATGCTCTCTGGCCCACAGTTAGCAACCTGCTGAAAAACGTTTTGAGAAAGGGCATGTTCCAAGTGATGGCTCAGACATCACCCTAGACTTCCCACATCATTAATAAGCGCAAATGAACTTTCAAAGACAAGTCAGAAACCTATTCTGGACAATAGAAACTATGGGAAATCCATCCCTGGATGATGTCCCAGATTTAGTAATACTTGACAGATGGAACTCTGCTGATGATCCAATTGTTGATTCATTTCACAAACTAGAAGATAAAGGCAAAAAGCAGCACCAGGATTTTCAGAAGGATGACGCTGAAAATTGTGCACGTAATATCTATGATACTAACGGAAAGAACTTCCTTGCTCTTTTGAACAGCCCACAACCCAAGGCAAAGACAAAAATACAAGCGCATGATGGTGCCATCATTATTCATTATTTGCTGGCACATGTACATTTTGATAACTATGCATATTTCACATTATCCTCACATTAACTGGTGCCTGTTTCCTTTGGCACGTATGTACACACACACACACACACAAATTCAGGTTTGGCACTTAGGCCACTGAACCAAGCATGAAAGAAACTGTTGCATGGCAAGACTTTATTTACTCTTCATCATTTCTCCTTCTTCAATATGTTTTCCTTTTCTATTTTGGATGCTCCTTGGAGGAAAAAAAAGTCAGCACGCTTTCCTCATTTTCAAAGTTACGTTAGTACTCAGCCTTGTCAACTGTGGAAATCAGCTGCAGCAACTGCCTTGGGGAATGAATTCCCAAAGCAGGGATTCTCATAAGAGAAATCCCTACTGAGGCATTTCACCATGGGAGTAAACAGCAGTGCATCTCGGCTGAAGTAAATTGCTGCTTGACAGGTTGTATGCTGAGAACCAGGCTCAGGTGGAGAGGTCCCAGGCTATTTGGGATTTAACAGTCATTGCCAACAACGTGAATTGGACTGTGAATGGAGGACTTTCCTTTACAAATAACACAACACTCCCATCTCTTTAGCCTATTATAGCAAATCTATTACTATCTAGAATCGCCATTGCCGCTGACACAGCTCCCTGTACCACAGCTGAGACTATATTTCAAACTCTGAGGGGTCAGTATCAGTTTTTTCAGACCTTTCAGGTGCTAGTCTCAAGCCTGGCTAACTAAAGTAAATGCATCCAAGCATTTAACATAACATCACAACTGCTTTGGCCATCAGTGTGTGTAGGAGTGAAGCTTTAAATTGCTACACCAAAAACAAATTCCTATGGACCAGCATTTAACTTAACAATAACAATACTTGCCATTTATATACATTTCTGAGTGTTCAAAACACTTCACATCCATTATCTCAATGCTACAGATACTTCCAGGTACTCAGGCAGCCTAGCACATGGGATTTCCCCAACCGTATTATGTATTGGTTCTGCAAATACCCACTTGGCTTCTGAGCTATTTATTTCAATGTGTCTCTGGGGCGGAAAGCAGAGCTACTTAGATTTCACACTGCCAGAAGACGACAAACTGTATGTTCATGAACTCTACGAATATATATACGAATACCAATATTTGTACCAGCTTGTGTACTGTTTGCCTGATTCAGTGCAAGTCAGAGTTCCCATGACTTTAAAAGTTGCGTAGTATTAGCAATTGCAGATTCTCCTCCCATAATGGAGTGCTAGAAGAAGCCGTATCTTGCAAAATTCTCTACTCCTATGAACTATGATAGATACAGCTCTGCAACGTTTTCTTTTTAAGGAAAAGGAGTTGCAAGTGCCTGTAATACAGCAGAAAGTACTAGTGGAGGAAACTATGCCTGCTCCTGGCTGCCACCCAATCCTTGGGCTATTTTCTTACTCAGCTTCCCCAACTACTTCCTTCCCTTATGGGAAAAGGTGTGTGGACCTAGATCTTTTCACAAGGAAAGGTAAAATAAAGGGCAGGCTAGATCACATCCACAGCATGCATTTAAAGCACAGGGTTTCCCCCAAAGGGTGCTGGGAAGTGGATCTGTGAGGGTGTAAATGACAGTTCCCAAGATTCTTTGGGGGGAAGCCATGTGCTTTCAATGTATGTTGTGGATGTGACCTTAGAGGGGCACTTTGAGCAGGAAAACTGAAGAGAGGGAAAGGGTTAACTACCTTCTTCCCACCACCTGCTTCTCCAGTCCCAATTACCCCCACTGGAAGTGGCTTTTGCTATTTCACATGTCGGTTGGGATATCTAGGGCAGCAACATGTTTAATGCTGAAAAATGTTTTCTGTGCAGTTGAAACAATACAGCAGTTGCTGTAAAAGACATTATCTTTGCATGGAAAGTGCTTTGAGAATGAGTCTGGTAGCGTGGAGAGTTTCCATAGAACTGATACACATGTAGCCATGTGAAGACCTTCCATGTAAAAATATTTTTGGGAGGAATCATGCTGCAGCCATAACACTGATATGAAGCAGCTCTGGAGAAGGAATTGGCACATGTGCTGGTTGGAGCAAGAATAGTTGGTCCAATATCAATGTATTAGGTAAAGGTAAAGAGACCCCTGACCATTAGGTCCAGTCGTGGCCGACTCTGGGGTTACGGCACTCATCTTGCTTTATTGGCCGAGGGAGCCGACGTAAAGCTTCCAGGTCATGTGGCCAGTATGACTAAGCTGCTTCTGGCAAACCAGAGCAGCACACGGAAACACCGTTTACCTTCCCGTCAGAGAACTTTGACGTGCTTTTGAACTGCTAGGTTGGCAGGAGCAGGGACCGAGCAACGGGAGCTCACCCTGTCGTGGGGATTCGAACCACCGACCTTCTGATTGGCAAGCCCTAGGCTCTGTGGTTTAACCCACAGCACCACCCGCGTCCCTATAAAGTACAGTGGTACCTCAGGTTAAATACGCTTCAGATTACATACGCTTCAGGTTACAGACTCTGCTAACCCAGAAATATTACCTCAGGTTAAGAACTTTGCTTCAGGGTGAGAACAGAAATCGTGCTCCGGCGGCGCGGCGGCAGCAGGAGGCCCCATTAGCTAAAGTGGTGCTTCCGGTTAAGAACAGTTTCAGGTTAAGAACGGACCTCCGGAACGAATTAAGTACTTAACCCGAGATACCACTGTATTACAAAATTATAAATAAAACTACAGTACACTGGTGTGCTTAATTTGACCCTTGTGACCTATTCTGAATACAGGGGTTTAGCTTTGCGAACTGCTCTACATAGAAGAAAACCCAATGTTGAAACGAAGAACTCCTTCTGCAATGTATCTTGAGCTGAGTACAAAATGCACGCACCTCATTTCAGCTTTCAACGATACATGTGTTATACGCAGCCTTTCACTTTCAAAATGGTTAAAAACTGTGCCCAGCAATGGGCCAGTGGTTGCAAATGTTTTGAAGAGTAAAGCTGCCAACGTGTTCATGTGCTATTGACTAAATGTCAGAGGACACATGCACTTTGGATGTGCTGGGTTAGAATGCGAGTGCGTGGTATTATCTAAAGGGCTACTTAAAGTCGCATTCGTCCAAGAGCTGCATATAAGCCAAACAATCAAATGCTGCCTCTGAATTAACAGCCAATGTCCCAGCACAACAGAAACCAGAAGACTGAAAAAGATGATGCACTTAGAGAGTTAAATTCCCTTCCAGGAATACGTAGGCGTTGTTGTCTGTTTTGCAGGGCAGAAATCAATATTCCCGCCTCTTCTCCTTCTGTTATTTCACCTTGAGATACTTGCACTCAGACAGATGAGTTTTGAATCTTATTCTCTGTTACTACAACTTATTTCCTTCTAACAATTCGCAGGGTCACAGATGTTCATGCAGCATTAACTTGCCTGTAATTTGCTTCCCAGCTCTCTAAACGGAATGCCATTAGTGCTTCAGCTACACTTACTCTTTCTGCAGATCACAAAGCTACTTCTACTTGGCTGTGTCTGTGCCGTCCCAATCACGGCCATCTACTTAGTGACCCAATATCCAACTTTTCCCTGCCCTAGCATCTTGTCCTCCTTTTATCATCATATGTTGTCCAGCCTTTGTCTTTAAGGAACAATTGCACAGAATGCACACTTAATTAGACCACATGTTCTTTTTTCCTACTGGATTTACTAGTTCCTCTCGTTATGCTCCAAATTCATTTTGTCCAAGAGCATACATGAATGAAAGCTCATTAGGTATTGCTGAGTCTAATTAACTTTATCCCACTCACGACCCTTGATCTCCCAGGTCCCAGTCCAACACTCTAACCACTACACCACACTGGCTTCCTAGAGTACTTCTGCTACTTACCTATTTAAGTAGGTAAATAAATATGAGGAAAGCAAAATGTCACTTAGAGAAGGATCTGAAATATTTTCCTTGAAGCTTGAATTTGTTTTATTCTGTTTTATTAATTTCATGTTTTAATGTGCTGTAAACAGCTTTGAGATTTTTCCCTTTAAAATATAAAGCGGTATAGAAATGAAATTAACAACAACAACTTTATGACGGGCAGAAATTTAGCAGGTATATTTCCTCGTAGCACTGTTTCCTCGTGCTGAGAAACATGGTACCTATACCATCAATCGCTGCTGTGTACAGTGGTACCTCTAGTTACAAACTTAATTCATTCCGGAGGTCCATTCTTAACCTGAAACTGTTCTTAACTAGAGGCGTGCTTTCACTAATGGGGCCTCTTGCTGACGCTTGCGCTGCCGGCCCACGATTTCCGTTCTCATCCTGGGGCAAAGTTCTCAACTCGAGGTAACTCTTCCAGGTTAGCAGAGTTTGTAACCTGAAGCATTTGTAACCTGAGGCGTTTGTAACTCGAGGTACTATTGTACCTTGCAAGCCTACTCCCATTGTTTGCTATTCTACTATTGAAAACTTACCAGCTCCCCTTGGATCCTCTCTATATTACTATTATTATTTAAATTTAATACCACTCTGCATTCGAAGATTACAGGATGATTTACAGTATAAAAACACAAAAAATACATAACAAAACAACAACAACCAGTACTATTATTCAAGTTATTGTGCTATAATTCAAATTATTTGAAAATATGCACTACTCACTGCAATCATAGGGACCCAATGCACCGTTTTATCACATGGTATGATGTCCACCATGTGGCTGCATAGTTGTGTGTGTTACTAGCATGGTGTATTCCTCCCCCGCCGCATGCTCTAAAGGTTGGTGTGACTTGAGGCTTCTTCACATTTTTCTTGTGAATGAACAGTCATCTGTATTAATAATTCATGGCTGATTATGTTGAATGGGGAAAGTAACCCCACAAGCTATAGTTTAATACCTAGATTATTGTCTTGACTTCCCTGTCCCCGCCTGCTCCCTAATTTTCAGATTACTTTCGTGTTGTTTATGTGCATGAGCTTAAATCATTTATATTTTGATGTGTTTAATCGTTAACGTTTTCCTCCCCTTACTGTGAAAAAGTCTATACTGTAGTTTCTCTGAAGTCATGTTTGTTTGTGTTTTGTATGGCATATATGCAGTTAGTCTTGATTTTTACATCCAAAGTGAAATTTTGCAGGATCCCCCCCCCCCGACGCACATACACCTCCATTTTTTTATATTAATGGCACAGGTTATGCATACGTTACTGAAAGTCCATGAAAAATTACCAGGATATTTCTTTTTTAAAAAAAGAAAAGAAAAGAAAAGAAAATACATATTTGGAAACCAAAGCAAGGAACACTATTATCATTCTGAGTAAACTTTTAAGGCTGTGGGAAGAGATTAAAACATCTTACTTCCACAAAGGAATAAATAGAAAGCAGTGATAAAACACTGCAGAAATGCCTGAAGAGATAGGTAGAACTAATGATTTCACTCCATAGCAACAGAACAAGTCAGTAACTAGGGGTGGTACGACAGCAACCAAAATACTTCAAAACAAAACAAAACACTAGCTATGGTCATTTGTATTTATGTACTTAGCACACATTTAAGAAATGGCCAATTATGCCCACATTTCCTGCATGGCAAGTTGGTGTACAGGAGCGATATACCAGTCTGTGCATCTTCTGTACAATTTCGTGCAGTGATGTGGGCGGCTGGCATTTGCCAAACTCAACTAGTAGCAGCAAAAGACAAGTGAGGTGTCACCGCGCTGTCAGGCAAGGCACGTCCAGAGTCAGGAACCATAGAATCGTAGTGTGCGGAAGGGACCGCAAGGATTAACTCTTTATTGTCAAAAGTACACTTACAAGTTAGGAAATCTGTCAGTCCTACATCCCTCAGGTACTCCTAGTGAGGTATGTAGTGGTTCTAGGGGTTGCTCGTGTGTAAATCGGTGCCACGCTTGGCTGGGTTGCCTGGGTGAACCCTTTCTGTCCGGACAGCCACTCACCCGTGGCTGTCTCAATCGCTGGCAGAATCCGTCAGTGGGCGTTTCTTGAACTCCTTCCAGCAAAGAAGCTCTTTGACGCCTAGTCTCCGCCTACTCTCCCTGCGCGGAAGCCTTCTGCGCAGGGAGGGTGTGGGCAGCGGAGGACCCATGCTCTCCCCGCTAGTCTCCGGCGAGGAGTCATGGAGCCACCTCGCCGATTCCCCCATCTGCCCCCCTTCTCCACTAGTGTTACGCTGATTTCCTTCCCCAGAAGATGGGCTGCTTCTCTCCCTACTGGGACCCTCTCCGGAATCCCTCTGGAGCCCTCCCTCTCCCTCTGGCTCCATGGCAGTTCCCTGACATGGTAGTTGCCCATGGCTTCGGCTTATGCACCTCCCTTATCCAAGCTGCACACAAGCAAGCGAAGACTGCGTCTGCATGTAACCTGATTCTGCTCTTCCCTCTTCAGTTCTCTCCTGGTCCTGGGAAACAGTGGAGCAGGAGAAGTGGGGGAATAAGAAGACAGTGCAAAGCCCTCGACTCTACACCAGCCTTCGGCACCAGTTCTTCACTCTCCAATCCTGCAGCTTCCTCCACATCACTGATCCCTTCTTCCAAGTCAGTCTCCAACCCCCTTCTCCTGGTGCCCACTCCTCAGGATCCAGCCATCACTCCTCAGCATCCAGCCAGCCCCTGACATGTTGTTAGCTGGGAATCAGTACACTGCAAGAAATGGATATTTGCTCCTTTATTTCAAGGTAGCTAGTCACCATTTGAGGTATGGATTCACAAGTTTAGGGCTGCATCTGTCTCTCATAGTCTACCAGAACAACAAGGAACAAGCAGTGTTACCACAAGCCCGAGGCAAGCTTTCTTGATTGAATTTACATTCATCAATGTCTCTGTGAACTCAAGAGTACTATAATGTAAAGGTAAAAGGACCCCTGTCAGTTAAGTCCAGTCGCAGACAACTCGGGGGTTGCGGTGCTCATCTCGCTTTACTGGCCGAGGGAACCAGTGTTTGTCCGCAGTTTTTCCAGGTCATGTGGCACAACAGAACACCAAAACCAGAGCAGCGGACGGAAACACTGTTTACCTTCCCACCAGAGCGGTACCTATTTATCTACTTGCACTGGCATGCTTTCGAACTTCTAGGTTGGCAGGAGCTGGGACAGAGCAACGGGAGCTAACCCCACCATGGGAATTCAAACTGCTGACCTTCTGATCGGCAAGCCCAAGAGGCTCAATGGTTTAGACCACAGCACCACCCGCGTGCCTATAATGTACTCCACCTTAAATGAGTTGCTCTCAGATAGTTTCCTAAGAAAGCCCAGGAACAGGATTTTGCATTTGACTAGGACATTCCCACCTAAGGCCAGTAAATACCCCTCCTAAACCCGCTTTTGAAATGCATTCCTTGGTTAGCAATCAGGAAACCTACCTGGGTAGGGTTTGTATTGCACACTTGTGGGTCCTCCTGATGCACCACTTAGAAATCAATGGCTCAAAATAAAATGGCTCATAAAGGGGGTCAACAAATAGGTTCAACAACCCACTGTTAAACCTGCATGTCATCATGATGAACATGTAATGTGACTCATGCTCCATGTTCTGGACCCACTGCATTACACTCTTCCAGACAAAATGAAAAATGTTGCTTTTCAGTAACAATATCTTAACCAATCTGGAACTTGACAGACTCCCCTTACACTGCATTGCTCAGAGGGAAATGAATGCACATTCCCTTTGATGAACCAATACTTCATTGCTTTGGAATTCAGGAAATTTCTACAGCAGGTTAATTACTCAAATTATCATACGGGTGCTAAAACACCGTATTTCCCCTCCCCACCACCCTACTCAAATGATATTTTAGTAGCTGAGAATATGGTCCTTATAGACTGAAATAAGATAGTATGAAAGTTGAGGACAAGAAGGAATTGTGCAAGGTAAGGACACTTGGGAAGGTGCTTGAGATATGAAGGATCTTCAATTGCTTTCTTGGAATTACAATGGGGAAGGAATTGACTCAGAATCAATCTTAAATTGCATTAGAAAATTCTTAAACGTGTGTCACTGAAATCTATTTGGGATACCATTCAGTGATGATGTATTTATCTGCCAATCTTCCAGCAGAACTTCCATCTCCTTCCCTTCTTTTTGTTAGCCCTCCAGACTTTCTTATCAGGCTCCCCTTCATCTCATTCACTTGCTATTATTGCCTTTCCTCCTCTCATATCTTACAAGTACCTTTTACCACCCTGGTACTTATTTGAATTTCTCTCCCCTTTGTCTTTTGTGGCAATGCAAGCTAAATGGAAGCAGAAGCAAGGAAATAATCCCAGAGACTCTGTTGCTGATAAATAGCACAAAGTACATAACAAAAGCTATTTGAGAAGTCATGCCTTATTTCTGCACATAACCAATACCAATGGTTCATTCGTCAGCTCATCTTCCAAGATAAAACTGTGTATCTGCAAGCAATGCCCTTCTCCATTCTATATAGGGCACAGTGCAAAAGAATCAATGGGCATACATAAATCTGGTATAAAAGGAGGCAATATTCATAAACCAGTGGGAGATCATTGCCGTCTACCAGGCCACTCTGTCACTGAGGTTAAGGTGGCTATACCTGAACAAAGGAATTTCAGAGGGAGGCTCCAGGGTGACACTGTTGAATTAAATGTAATCAAGAAGTCCAACTCTATTCATTTGGGTCTGAATAAAGACAATGGGTTTGTTTCCCAATATAGAAGTTAATTAACTCAGCATTGCCAGGTTGATTGTTTTATCACGTACGATTGTAAAGAGTCGCCATGATTATTTTGCATATAGTCTAGCTCTAATCTAGATTAGATTAAAGCCTGTGTGCTTCATACCTGCCTTACGTACAGAATAATTCAATTTTCCTCATGAGGAGGATGGCAAGCAAAATCATGGAATTTCATCCCAGAGCTTCTTTTCTGTTTTCTAGGAAGGAAAACAATCTACCTTGAGTTCCATGATAGAAGAAAGGCAGGATATACCGTAAATGTATTCAATAAATAGATATAGGTCAAGCAGAATTCAACAGGTGCAGCTTTCAATTTGCAAAGCTCTGCAAATTGAACTTGTCTGTTGTGCAGCTGATGAAGGCATAGCACCTTCATAAGTGTGGGGAGGGGGTACTGCAAGCCTGCTTAAAGTCACACGTAAAGAGAGATGTTTGGGAGCCTTGTCCCCCCGTTAAAAATAATTGATTCATTAGGAGGCCCTGGAAAACATATTATATGTTGCCCCTATTCAATCTGGCTTTTGGTAAGGAAATCTGTAGTTGCAATAGCCAAATGGTGACTGTGCATCAACCATAGCTCATTCGGTAGAACATGAGACTCTTAATCTCAGGTTTGTGGGTTCAAGCCCCATGTTGGGCCAAAAAAAAATCCTGCATTGCAGGTTGGATTAGATGAGCTTTGTGGTCCCTTCCAACTCTACAATTCTATGACTCTGTGAGTCTATAATTCTACTAGAACAAAGTCTTTCCTTCAGTGTCTCAGAAGAGTCAGAGAATTCCCACAATGGCAGGCAAAGACAGGACAGGGAACTGTCAAACCTCAAGAAATGTAGCTGAGGCAAAATGTCCTGTACGTTAACATGTGGACATGTTATGTCACAAAGGGTGTATATGAGACACCAGGTTTAAAAGAAGAATGGATACATCAATTCAAATGATGTAGAGATGTTGGCAATAGGACTGTGTACTTGAGGAAACTAGAAACTCAGTGCATGGAGATCCACTGGCCTTACCCTGTATAAAGGTAAAGGTACCCCTGCCCGTACGGGCCAGTCGTGTCTGACTCTAGGGTTGTGCGCCCATCTCACTTAAGAGGCCAGGGGCCAGCGCAGTCCGGAGACACTTCCGGGTCATGTGGCCAGCGTGACGAAGCTGCTCCGGCGAACCGGCACCAGGGCAGCACACGGAAATGCCGTTTACCTTCCCGCTATAAGCGGTACCTATTTATCTACTTGCACTTAAGGGTGCTTTCGAACTGCTAGGTGGGCAGGAGCTGGGACTGAACGACGGGAGCTCACCCCGCCGCGGGGATTCGAACCGCCGACCATACGATCGGCAAGCCCTAGGCACTGAAGTTTTACCCACAGCACCACCCGCGTCCCTTATATAAAGGGACCTGCGTACCCTGTATAAATTGGGCTTAACCACTGATGAATTCTGCCTTAGATTAGTTCTTTTTTTAAAAAAAATTATTAAAGATTTTCATGTTTAAGAAAAGTACATATAGCACCTCCATTTTCAATTCATAAAGTCTTTTTCACAGTTCAATTACATTCAGTGCGAGACACCGCCGTTGTAGACATTGTGTTCCGCCTTTGATTCTGAGGCTTCATGTTTATTGGAACAGAATTCAAAATTTCAGAATCTGTGGTTCTTACAAAGGTGTATTTTCAGAATTTTGCAAGACATAAACAATAATAATAATAAATCATTTGTTAACATTGTTTTTCAGAACCATAAAGGTGGAGATTTAAAAATAAAACCATGCACAAGAAGAGGAATATGGGTTATGTTTGTTTAATTTTGGGGGGGGGCTTGTGGGTTTTTTGTTTTAAAAAAGCATAAATGGTGGGTGATTTACGCCATTTAAAATTATTATTGTGAGGGCACACACACATAATCCATTACTGACATTCCAAAATCTGCAATTCCTGACGGAATCCAAATAGAGCGGAACCCAAGGGATATCGGAATGTTGGAACAGTAATGGAGTGGAACTGACAGAATCCACTTATCCCTAGTAAAAATGCAGATTGCAGACGCTGCAGAGTGCCAATGGGCACACAGCTTGCATGTGCATAGGTCTCTACAGAAGACATGCTCAGTGCATGAAGGTGGGGGATAGGATGTGTGGGCATAATCCTGATCCCTCCACATTTAATTTTTGATGTTTTCTATATTGCCTGTGCAGAGCTAACAGAGAAAGCCATAATACAGGGTGGTGATTTTTTAAAATTGTGGTTTGTGGAGTGCTTTCAAGTGATTTATTATTCACAATGAAAATGAAAACAAGGCCTTTTAAAAGAACAGGCCCAAACTCTGCATTAAAACTCAACACTTTTTTCATGCTCTGATGCAGCTGCACTGAGCGCAGAGAGTAAAAGGAAAGGTGGAAAACTGCAACTGCTTTAACTCCCCCTGTTTACCAAGGACAGTTTCTTTTTTTCTGGCACCTGCTCCTGGTAAATTGGTTACAAGTCTCAGTATATTATGCCTCTGTGGGAGAGAGATGTTGGGAGTGTCTCTTTTTTAAAAAAGCTAGTTTATACTATAACTCTTGGTGTTTCAGTTGCTTCCCACAGAGAAGTGAAATTTCTGAGCGGAGGGGCAGGATGCACACACATGGGACACAAATGCCAGCACACTTCTTCCCTTCCACACACATCCTGAACTGCCTGTTCAGCAAATGAATGTACCTTGAGTTGCAACTATTTATAATTAGGACAACCAGATTCATTGTAAGATCACATTCCTATTTTTCAAAACAAACAAACAAACAAACAAACAATTATAGTGACAACAAAACAAATTCCTTCCAGTAGCACCTTAAAGACCAACTAAGTCAGTTCTTGGTATGAGCTTTCGTGTGCATGCACACTTCTTCAGATACACACACGAAAGCTCATACCAAGAACTGACTCAGTTGGTCTTTAAGGTGCTACTGGAAGGAATTTGTTTTGTTTTGACTATGGCAGACCAACACGGCTACCTATCTGTAACTGGAATTATAGTGACGTTACTAACACACCCTATTTTGCATGTCATTTGAAGGAGGCAGCTGTATAGTAAATGAATACAGTGGACACTCGGGTTGTGAACGTAATCTGTGCAGGATGCACGTTCGCAACCCGCGTCTGCGCACGCACAGGTTGCAATTCGGCGCTTCTGCACATGCACAAAACACGGTTTAGTGCTTTTGCGCATGCACGACCGCCGAAACATGGAAGTAACCGGTTCTGGTACTTCTGGGTTTCGGCAGTCCGTAACCCGAAAAAAACACAACCTGAAGCGGCTGTAACCTGAGGTATGACTGTACAGCATATACAAGGGCCAGGCGACCTGAGGCCTGCAGGTGACCCTCCGCTTAATTTAATGCACAGGGAAGGTGAGCTCTGAGGGAAGGGAAGGCGACTGGAGAAGGGAGAATTTGCAGGGGGCAGACAAACTCATGGAGCAATGGAAGGAGGAGGGGAAGTTCCGGCCTCTTAGCATCTTAATTAGCTAAGATGTACAAATCAAAGTCTAAAATGTGCTGGAAATGTAAAGAAAAAGAGGGTACTTTTATCATATGTGGTGGTCATGTAAGATGGTAAAAGACTTCTGGGAAATGATATATAATGAACTGAAAAAAATGTTGAAAATAACTTTTCCTAAGAAACCAGAAGCTTCTCTTTTAGGTATTATAGGACCAGAGATCTCGAAGGACCAGATGAAACTATTTATGTACATGATCACGGCTACACGGACTCTCTTAGCCCAGAAATGGAAAGATGGTACAACTCTGACCAAAGAAGAGTGGCAGACAAAATTGATGAACTATGCCGAGATGGAAAAACTTACAGGAAGAATTAGAAACCAGGAAGAGGAGGTCTTTAATAAAGAATGGGGAAAGTTTATAATTTATTTGAAAAGCTATTGTAAACAATTATAATAATTGTAAATATAATTGTAAACAATTATATATAATTTATTTGAAAAGCTATTGGTAGGATTGACAGAAAACTTGTAGCAAAAATTTGAATTATGGATTGACAAAGGATTTATAAAAATACAGTTATGATAGAGATGCAGAGGGGGAAATCATTACATTAAGTCAGAAGGGATTATATGTCTATGTATTTAACTCATTTGTTTATGTAAAATAGAAAATGCAAAATAAAATGTATATATTTTTTAAAAAGGTAAGTTTAGGTCTCTGGTCAGAGAAATCTCTCTTTCCCCTCCTGCCTGCTGGGGGTGGGGGGAAGAAGAGAGAAAGGATGGGGTGTCAGAAAGAGACACACCGCCAATATTTGCCTACAGGAGATACATGGTGCAATGTCACTGCACTCAGTGTTTTCTCATGCGCAGGCGCACACAAGCAGTAGGTCACCATGATGTGGACCAATGGAAGAGAAACACTGACTCTGATGATGTCACATCTTCCATCGTTAACCTAACGTCACTAGGGAAATGCAGCAACACGTTCATCATAAGTTGTGGTTGCACTCAGCATGTTGCAACTGCAGAAATGTCTCCACTTTTCATCACAGAAATGCAGGGGTTTGTCAGTGAAGTAGATGGCAGAAGACTCACGCTGTGGAGCTTCCATTCCAGGTCTTAAACTGGAGGTTGAGGCTATACCTTTCAAAGCTCTGAAGACACGAGAAAGGGCTCTGTTTCTCCCACTCACCTCTTGACGCACCTTCCTTCCTTCCTCTCCCATGCCGCCCACTGTGAGGCAGAACCAGAGTCCTGTTTGCTACAGCAGGCAAGAGAGTTATGGAAGAATGGAACTGGTAGGGCAGTGGGTCCCAGTGCCTTGGAATATTAAAAAGAACATGCACCATGTCCAAGTTAGAACCTGGAAACCCAGAATGGGACCAGGGATAACAAAACACATCCATGGCATGTTGTTGTTGTTTTGTCGTTTAGTTGTGTCCGACTCTTCGTGACCCCATGGACCAGAGCAAGCCAGGCACTCCTGTCTTCCACTGCCTCCCGCAGTTTGGTCAAACTCATGTTCGTAGCTTCGAGAACACTGTCCAACCATCTCGTCCTCTGCCATCCCCTTCTCCTTGTGCCCTCCATCTTTCCCAACATCAGGGTCTTTTCCAGGGAGTCTTCTCTTCTCATGAGGTGGCCAAAGTATTGGAGCCTCAGCTTGGGCTGATTTCCTTAAGAATGGATAGGTTTGATCCCCTTCATGGATCACTGCCTTGCCGTGGCGAAGGGGCTGGAATAACTCAGAGAAGCTATGAGCTATGCCGTGCAGGGCCACCCAAGATGGACAGGTCATAGTGGAGAGTTTTGACCAAATGTGATCCACCTGGAGCAGGACCTGGCAAGCCACTCCAATATCCCTGCCAAGAAAACTCCATGGACAAAGACAACAGGCATCCATGGCATAGACTTCCCCTTATTCAGACAGTGTCACAATGAAACAGAGCAGTACAGAACCGGCAACACTTTCCCTTCACATTCATTTATTTTGTTGCAATAGAAGTATAGCTTCTAGAATAAAGCGGCAGCCACAATGTGGGGTAAAGGGGTGAAGAAAACCAAGGCAGTGGTCCTTTCATACAATGAAGTTAAGAATAATTTAAGCAGCATTCTGCCAAATGCTACAGTCGCTTTCCCAAACTTAAGTATTTACATGTCACATTTTCTTCATTTTTACACATCATTCTCTAGACAAGTCGGGAATTGGGCAAAATGTGATTCATCTGGAGGAAATGATGGGGTATCAGCCCCAACATCCCTAAGCCCTGTTTTGCATGGCACTTGTGCACACAGCCAATTAAAGCACTAGTCACTAACCTGATGAGTCAATCTCTTCCTGTTCAGTGTCTGCTCGGTGATTTTGTGTGGGCCATAGGACATGCTCAGGTAAAGAAGCAAGATGTGGACACAAAAGGCTAGCAGGCACATTCAGTTATCCTATACGCACAAAGAATAAAAAGTTAGACTTGAGTGCTAAACTAGGCATGACATATCTTTTTGTCTCCCTCAGTGGAAATAATCAGGGAGGGGGTTTAAACCATTACGCTATCTGTATGTGTCCACAAGAGATGTAAATGATAACTGAAGGGGGTCAGTATTTTTGGGAAGAGGGTGAATCAATTCCTTCTCCCCTCATACAGTGAACTTCATCCAAATCAATGAAAAAGAGGCCTTGCTGTTGCATTTACCTTTTCACACAACTGCACAGCATCCAGTCATAGATCTTCTGGTGCCATGCCTATTTTTGGACCTAAGTTGGTAAATTCTATATACAGTGGTACCTCGGTTTAAGAACAGCCCCATTTACAAGCTATCCAGTTTATGAACTCCGCATCACCGGAAGTAGTGTCCCGGTGTGCAAACTTTACCTCAGTCTATGAACAGAAGCTGACCAATGGAAGGGCACCGGCAGTGGGAGGACACATTAGGGAAAGCATGCCTTGGTTTAAGAATGGTTTCGGTTTAAGAACGGACTTCCAGAACAGATTAAGTTCATAAACAGAGGTACCAATGCACGGCCATTTTAAACTGCACTTGTTTTTTTTGTTTTTTTTAATGCTACTCCAATACAGACAAAAATCTTACATATAATAAGCCTGCATATCAGAGAGAAAAGTTAGTGTCGCTCTCTCCCTGATGTGCCAATTTGCTACTGCAGCCAGAACATAATAATTTAGATTTTTACTCCCAGGCTACGCCCAGACTGTTGTTTTTAATTTGTTGCTTTTAATTGTAGTTAAATGTGAAACTAATCGCTGTATCTGTTGAATCCTGGCACCCAATATTCCTCTCGGTATCAGCAATGCTGCTCTCTCAAGCAGATGTTTGATGCACTTCTGTGCAACGATACTTTCAGATCTTCTGCCTTGTGAAGACTTTAATCTCTTCCAAATGGCTGGTGCAGTCATGGATAACGTATCTGATACAAAACATATATCGATAGAAAAGCAAACACCCTCTCAACTTTATCTTCATTTTGTCCTCAGCCCTTTCAAATTGGCACTATTTAAACAGCTCTCTTTCAACTGTTAACTGCGTATACGGTCAGAGATTCTGGAGCAGTCCTGGAGGGAACTGAAAATGGAGTGCATAATGACAATTATACACACACACACAAACTATATATATATATATATATATATATATTTGCTTTCGTAGATTTTCACGGGTACAGGAATGCAGGTTTTGGTGTCCTCGGGTGTCTTCCCGTGTAAAAGTTGGGGTGTCTAGGCGACGTTTCGACGAGGTCTCACTCGTCATCTTCAGGCTGGTGCTTTCGGCTTCTTGTTACTGGAACAGAGCAGGATCTCAGTGTTTGAGTTCCTATAAATACTGTAGAGGGGGTGTGGTGTATAGCCTCCAATGTTCTGGGCAGAGAGGAAGTTCCCAGGCTAGTGTGCCTTTTCTTCTTTTGTTCCTTAATTACTTGAGAGATATCTTGAGTGATTTCTTGAGTGATATCCTGAGTACCACTTAGGTGGGTCATTAGGTGTGGATTAGTTGTTAAAGTCTTTGTGTCTTGACCTCTTGAACTTTGTGAAGAGTTTTCCTGAGAAGATGGCTGTACTGTACTTAGTTGTGCTCTGGCTTGGCTTCGTGTATAGGGGCGAGCTGTGGTTTTGTGGCTTGTGTCAGCCAGATCTGTGTAGGGATTGCAGGGGGGTGCAGCATCCGGAGGTGCCACCATGGATTGGCTACTGGATGGTGTCTGTAATTCATCTGTGGAGAGGGTCTGGGTTTGGGTCTGGTGTGGTTGATTGGTGTTGGCGTTCTGTGTGCCTCTGGATCTGGTGTCAGTTTTTGTGGGGAGGGCTAATTTCCAGATGTCTGGCAAGCGGGATGTGTCGTCACGCTTGTTCATGTTGTGAGGGTGTTTCTCTATCTCGATGGCTTCCATGATTATTCTCTTGTGGTGATGTTCCGTGTTAAAGAGCAATTTGGAATCTGCAAAATTAATTTCGTGTCCTGTTTCTTTCATGTGTTGGAAAAGAGAGGAAGTTTTTTCTTCTTTTTTGACGGCATTCTTGTGTTCTGCGATACGTGCATTTATTCGTCTGTTTGTTTGTCCAATGTACGTGGCTGGGCAGACTTTGCAGGGTATTTCATAGATCCCTTGGTTTTCCAACTGGATTTTATCCTTGGGGTTTCTGAGGATATTGGCTATTTTTTGGAAAACCAAGTTGGAAAAACCAGTTGGAAAACCAAGGGATCTATGAAATACACGGGAAGACACCCGAGGACACCAAAACCTGCATATATATATATATATATATATATGCTTTCGTAGATTTTCACGGGTACAGGAATGCAGGTTTTGGTGTCCTCGGGTGTCTTCCCGTGTAAAAGTTGGGGTGTCTAGGCGACGTTTCGACGAGGTCTCACTCGTCATCTTCAGGCTGGTGCTTTCGGCTTCTTGTTACTGGAACAGAGCAGGATCTCAGTGTTTGAGTTCCTATAAATACTGTAGAGGGGGTGTGGTGTATAGCCTCCAATGTTCTGGGCAGAGAGGAAGTTCCCAGGCTAGTGTGCCTTTTCTTCTTTTGTTCCTTAATTACTTAAGAGATATCTTGAGTGATTTCTTGAGTGATATCCTGAGTACCACTTAGGTGGGTCATTAGGTGTGGATTAGTTGTTAAAGTCTTTGGTCAAGACACAAAGACTTTAACAACTAATCCACACCTAATGACCCACCTAAGTGGTACTCAGGATATCACTCAAGAAATCACTCAAGATATCTCTCAAGTAATTAAGGAACAAAAGAAGAAAAGGCACACTAGCCTGGGAACTTCCTCTCTGCCCAGAACATTGGAGGCTATACACCACACCCCCTCTACAGTATTTATAGGAACTCAAACACTGAGATCCTGCTCTGTTCCAGTAACAAGAAGCCGAAAGCACCAGCCTGAAGATGACGAGTGAGACCTCGTCGAAACGTCGCCTAGACACCCCAACTTTTACACGGGAAGACACCCGAGGACACCAAAACCTGCATATATATATATATATATATATAGTGCGTATGTATAATGTATATGTATATAATAATAATAATTTATTATTTATACCCCTTCGGGCTCGGTCTCCCCAGACACCCTGGGCAGCTCCCAACTGAATATTAAAAACACAATGCAGTATTAAACATTAACAACTTCCCTAAAAAGGGCTGCCTTCAGATGTCTTTCAAAAGTCAGACAGTTGCTTATTTCCTTCACATCTGCTAGGAGGGTGTTCCACAGGGCAGGCACCACTACTGAGCAGGCCCTCTGCCTGGTTCCCTGTAACCTCACTTCTCGCAGTGAGGGAACCGCCAGAAGGCCCTCAGCGCTGGACATCAGTGTCCGGGCTGAACAGTGGGGGTCCACAAATGATATATATATATATATATATCATCATCCACAAATGATTATCAATACACCATTAAGCCCTCTCCAAAGCTGGTCCAGGAACTCCTCTGGAACAAAATGGGGTCTGGTATGGTCAGCTGCAGGAGGTAGAGGAACCCAGAAGCAGGGGGCTGATTGCATCATGCCTCAGCTTGCACAGACAGAAGTGCTACCTGCTAAGGCAAAGCCACCACTGGATGCAAACTATACAAAGTATGCTTCTTTCTTCACATGCAACCTTATGCATATTTAATTAAGTAACTATTACACAGTGCAATCATAAGCATGTTTACTCTGAAGTACATTTGTTGAGTTCCCTAACACTTACTCCCTGAGTAAGTGTACTTAGGTTAGCTGCCTAAAACTCACATGATTAACTGATGAAGACAGAGACCAGTGTCAAGAGCCAACATCTCTGGAGAAGCTGCCAAGGTCCACAAGCTACAGGAGGCCCGCAACCGACCCTGGAGCTTTCTGGATCTGATCCTCCTCCTTGCTGTCACTGCCTGGTGAACTGCCCTCTGCAAGCTTGCAAGCAGTAACAAGAGGGCAGTGGCGTAGCGTGGGGGGTGCAGGGGGGGCCGGCCGCACCGGGCGCAACATCTGGGGTTAGGGCAAATCCACGGGTTAGGGGGCGCAAATCCACGGGTTAGGGGGCGCAAATCCACGGGTTAGGGGGCGCAAATTACTTGCCTTGCCCCGGGTGCTGACAACCCACGCTACGCCACTGCAAGAGGGAAGGGATGGAGTTACAGTCCCCGCTTACCTGGTGATCTCTTTCTCTGGGCAATCGTACAGATCAGGTCCAGAGGAAAGGGGCAAAGGAGGAAGAAGTGGGTCCAGTCAGAAGAGGAGACCCACTGAGGGCATCGTGTCCAAGGACCCCCTAAACCTGGAGCCAGCATTGGACCAAGATATCTTTAGCAGGGTGGCAAGCCCTAGATCTCTTATAGTCAGTTACACTACCTGCATTATTGAACATGCACTGTATAGTGCCATTCAGTTTCTGTAAGGTTTCTCCTCTAGACAAATGAATATCTGCTGTAGCTGTATAATAACCTCAGGTCTATTTCCATATTATTTCAAGCCCTGAGGATATAACATCACAACCATATTCATTTATTCTGTTATTTTGGAGACAAGTATTCAATATATTATATTATAAAAGTATTACTCTGAAAGCAATACAATTTAACAATTGATTAGCTCAAATGTTAATATTCTTCAATCCCCCCCCCATTTTATTAGGGAAAGCTATCCTCCCCACCTCCAGTGAAATTAAACATCACAGGTCTGGTAAAATCTGTGACACCTAGGTGGCTGCAGCCTAGAGACAATGTGCTGCAGCCTAGACATTGTAATTGTTTTCCTAACCATGAACAGAATCTTACTTGCTTTTCCAAATTTGAATTATTTTCTCATCCCTGATCACAGCTACTTGCAGCTCAAGCTTAAGAATATTTTTATACAGTATTGTAAACCACCTTGTGATCCTCAGATGAAAGGCAGTATAGTAATAGTAATAGTAATAGTAATAGTAATAGTAATAGTAATAGTAATAGTAATAGTAATAGTAATAGTAATACCTTCTGTGGCAACATGCAGTTGATTTGAATGGGTTCCACACAATGTCAAAAAAGCAGGACACTGTGATAGCGAAGATGTGTTGGAATCACAGACAGATGTATCAGTGGAAATGTTTTTGACAGTGTAGCTATCAGAGATGTAATGTGCAGTGTATTTTCCTGTCCTAAATAGACACCATTAATAATATTGCAGTAGAGCAGCCATGTCAGTGTCTTGCAGAAGCTTTTATGGACTAATGTCAACTTCACCAGATGCATGAAGTTTTACCCTCAGTTGAAAGGTATCCCTATGGGTGAGGTCAAATATCAATGAAATGCAAAAAGTAAAAATCTGAGACAATTCAATTAAGTGACCTTTCACAGCAGCAATCATTGGTGATAGCACCACCATTCTAGCATTGTTAACTTAATTAACTCTTGTAGTTGGAAAGGAACCCATTGTCTGCTCTTGATTAGTATTGCAAGGTTATGGATTAGGGCCAGGTCCAGAGGGCAGAAGTGAGGCTGAGCTTTCGCCAAGGGCCCAAGACTAACACAGGGACCAGACCCAGCTTCCCAACACCACTTCCAACCTCACTATTCAAAGCAGTACTCTTGATTTGCATGCCCAGCCTCTTCCAGGAGGAGAGGGTATCTTGCCTGAATGCCATGAAATCCTGAAGTTGAACTCTATATCATAGCAAAGAGAAAATATCCTGCTGGAAACATATATAAAGAAATTCTTTCAAAAGGAACAGGTTGCCCAAACAAATGCATTCACCGTACATAAATCCTTAATGATATCTTATACTTCCAGGAAAACCTCACCCTCTACCCCTCACACTTCCTTTAAGGGGGGGGGGGATAAGCAACAACAGATAATGCAATACACCTGATAGAGCAATAATCCTCACCTAGCAAAATCTGATTTTCACGCCTAATAAGTGAAATAACTGCTGTGACCCATGGTCAAGGTCAGAGGCTGAGGTGAGTTGTTAATGGAAGGGTTCAGGACTTCACATCACATAATGGCTCTTCAGGGAACACCTTTTTTATTTAGTGTTCTTTTAATGTGCAGTCCTCGCATGGGAAGCCTGACCTGAAAGCACAGTTTGCACATACTGAAGTCACTGTCACACTACCAGGGCTTGTGATCATGCAGAAATCTTCTGATCGTTTGGGTTGAACTGGTTTGCATTCCAGCAGACTGAAAGCGGGGAATGCTCATTGTTTGTTCTCTCATAGGAGCTACCCCACATTCCTCTGCTAGGCTTCTAGCATGACTCCGGCAGCGCACTGGTGTCAATCTTCTGCACGGTTTTTTCTCACAGGCAGAGAAACTGACCATAAGGGACAGAGGAGGCAAAGGTACAGAAAATCCAATGGATCTCCCAATTATGAAGCAAGCAATTCAGGCGCAGGCGGAGAAAGCCTCCTCCAGTTCATTTTAAATAGTGTAAATGAGGAGAAAGCATCAACAAATCAGTGTGCTGGTAGCCATTGCATCAAATTCTGCTCTTAAATCAACAAACAAGGCGCAGGCTCTGCCAGATGCAAAATGTGTCAATCACCTGCAAACAACTGGGGATCTGAAATCCATGCAGAATCTGCAATGAGGATGAAGACCTCAATGTAGGACTGAAACCCAGAATCAAAATACAAACAGAACCCAAACAGAACTTGGCTCGCAAGCAAATCATCACTAAACCCAAAGCAAGACATGACTTTGTAAAAGCTGGGGGGAAGTGGGGATGCACTGAATTACTGAACAGGGAGTAGGGAGTAGGGGGAGGGAAGCTGGGATAGGATTAAATATCAGGAAACAGTACACTTCCTAGTTGTTTCCACATTTGTTCCAAATTATTCATCAGTAACTGATCTCAAAGAAAAACATTCTCTTTTTTTTTTTTTTATAAATATTTATTAAAGTTTTTAAATATAAATGCACAAATAATAAACAATCTTACTTCTATCACAGACATAATTTCATGACTTCTTTGGACTCCCTCGCGTCTCCCGCTCCCATTTACATCGTTAAAAGTTTTTTCCAAACAAATTATCAACTTGTTTACAATCTCATGTCCACACATTCAAATATAATCTAGCACTTCTTCCAAAAAGTTTTATATTTTCTTTAGTCTCACTTATCATCAAATTTCAAATCTAATTTAGTGGTGGCCAATTTTTTATAATCTAGCATCCTTCTTAACATTCAACCAAATTACAATGTTTTTGTAGATACTTCTTGAATTTCTCCCAGTCTTCCTCCATCTTCTCTTCTCCCAGGTCACGGATTCTGCCAGTCATCTCGGCCAGTTGCATATAGTCCATCAGTTGCATCTGCCACTCTTCCAGTGTGGGTAGATCTTGAGTTTTCCATTTTTTTGCGATGAGTATCCTTGCTGCCGTTGTTGCATACATAAAGAATGTTCGGTCCTTCTTTAACACCTTCTGGCCGACAATACCCAGAAGGAAGGCCTCTGGTTTCTTAGTGAAGGTATACTTAAATACCTTTTTCAGCTCATTATATATCATTTCCCAGAATACCTTCACCTTAGGGCATGTCCACCAGAGGTGAAAGAATGTTCCTTCGTTTTCTTTACATTTCCAACATTTATTATCAGACGAATGGTATATTTTGGCAAGTTTAACTGGGGTCATGTACCATCTATATATCATTTTCATTACATTTTCCTTCAGAGCATTACATGCGGTGAAGTTCAGCCCAGTGGTCCACAACCTTTCCCAGTCCTCAAACATGATGTTATGCCCAATGTCCTGTGCCCATTTTATCATAGCCGATTTAACCATTTCGTCTTGTGTATTCCATTTTAACAGCAAGTTATACATTCTAGATAATACCTTAGTCTTTGGTTCTAACAATTCAGTTTCTAACTTCGATTTCTCCACCTGGAACCCTAACTTTTTATCATTTTTAAAAACTTCTTTAATCTGAGCATAATGTAACCAGTCTCGCACCTTATCCTTCATTTTCTCTAAACTCTGCAATTTCCAATTGTCTCCATCTTTTTCTAATATTTCCCAATATTTTGGCCATTTGGCCTCCATATTGGGTCTTTTTAGGGCCTTAGCCTCCAGAGGTGAGAGCCACCTTGGAGTTTTATTTTCCAGTAAGTCTTTGTATTTTGTCCAGACATTAAACACTGCTTTCCTGACAATATGGTTCTTAAAGGCCTTATTGATCTTAACTTTATCATACCATAAGTATGCATGCCAACCAAAAGCATTGTTAAAACCTTCCAAGTCCAACACGTCAGTGTCTTCGAGAAGTAGCCAGTCTTTTAGCCAGCAAAAAGCTGCGGCTTCATAGTACAACTTTAAGTCTGGCAGGGCAAAGCCCCCTCTTTCTTTCGCATCTGTTAATATCTTAAACTTAATTCTGGGCTTTTTGCCCTGCCAGACAAATCTGGATATATCTTTCTGCCACTTCCGGAAGCACTCCGTTTTGTCCACAATCTGTAATGTTTGAAACAAAAACAACATTTTTGGCAATACATTCATCTTGATAGCAGCAATTCGGCCTAACAAAGAAAGCTTCAATTTTGTCCAACTATCCAAGTCTCTCTTAATTTCAGACCAACATTTTTCATAATTATCCTTAAATAGACTCAGGTTTTTTGCTGTTATGTTTACCCCTAGGTATTTTACTTTTTTAACCATAGTTAGTTCTGTTTCTCTCTGAAACCGTTCCGACTCTATATCTGTCAAATTTTTTCCCAACACTTTAGTTTTCTGTTTATTTAATTTAAATCCTGCCACCCGACCAAAATCCTGTATCAGTTGTAATACTCTTTTCGTACTAGATTCTGGCTCCTGCAGAGTCAAAACTAAGTCATCTGCGAAAGCTTTCAATTTGTATTGTTTCGCTCCGACCTGAATCCCTTCCACCAACCGGTCCCCTCTGATTAAGTTCAAGAGCACCTCCAGAACCGAAATAAATAACAAAGGGGAAATCGGGCAGCCTTGTCGTGTTCCTTTTTCAATTTTGAACTCTTCTGTAACCACATTGTTAACTATTAGTTTAGCCTTTTGTTCTGAATATATTGCGTCAATCCCATTCTCAAACCCCCGTCCCACTCCCATTTCATTCAAATTTCCCTTCATAAATTTCCAAGAAATATTGTCAAAGGCCTTCTCCGCGTCTATAAAAATTAACACTGCTTTTGTATTTATATCTGTTTGCAAAAGTTCCAAAACGTCAATAATGTTCCTAGTATTTGCAAACATATGTCTGCCTGGGAGAAAGCCTGCCTGGTCTTTATGAATTACTTCATTAAGAACTCTTTTAAATCTACTTGCCAAAATGTCTGCAAATATTTTGTAATCCACATTCAGAAGGGAGATGGGACGATAGTTTTTAAGTTGTGTCTTTTCAGCTTCAGATTTTGGTATCAATGTGATAAAAGCTTCCTTCCACGATTCCGGCGCCTTCTTCCCTTCCATAATTTCATTACAGACCTCCATCAATGGTTGGATCAGATAGTCTTTTAATGTCTTATAATACTTGGAGGTCAGGCCGTCTGGCCCTGGAGATTTGCCCAATTGCATGTTCTGGATAGCTTGTTCAATCTCTTGCTGTGTTATTTTGTTATTCAGGATTAATCTGTTTTTTTGTGACAACTTTGTTAGTCCATTTCTTTCCAAAAATTGTTTAATCTCAACCTCATCTTGCGGCCCTTGAGTGTATAATTTTTTAAAGTATCTCTGGAAGCACTTTCTAATTTCCATGGGGTTCTGGATATTTCTTCCTTCAATTTCTAGGTTTGTAACTGTATTTAGTTTCTGTCTCTTCTTCAACTGCCAGGCTAGCAGTTTCCCACATTTATTTGCCGATTCAAAAGTTTTTTGTTTCATTAATTTAATCTTCCATTCTATTTCTTGGTTTATCAATTTGGAATATTGAGCTTGATATAGTTTAATTTCTCTCAGAATCGGCTGTGACTTCGGATTTGATCTTAATTTCTTCTCCAATTCTTTGATTTTCTGCAAAATCTTATCTTTCCTTTCATTTTGTGTTCTTTTCTTTACAGTGTTCTGTTGTATCAAGAACCCCCTCATCACAGCTTTGCTTGCGTCCCAGATAGTTCTTTTTTCCACCGTAGTGTTCATATTTATTTCAAAATAGTCCTTCAGAGTTTTTTGGGCCTTCTTAACGATCTCCTGATCTCCAAACAAGCTATCATTCATCTTCCATCTAAAGGAGCCGGTTGGCAAAAGTGTCATATCCATCTTCAGCGCATTATGGTCGGAGCAGGTCTTTGGGCAGATTTCCACTTTTCTGACCTTGGGTGCCAGACCTCTAGATATCCATATTTGGTCGATTCTTGTCCAAGTCAGTTGGGCTTCAGAGAAGAATGTTCCCTCTCTTCCCAGGGGGTTCTTAGTTCTCCAAATGTCAATCCAGTCCATATTGTCAGCCATTTCAAAAAAGGTCTTTGGCAGTCTGCCATCTTTTGTGACATTTTGATTTTGTGACTTATCCATGTTTGTCGATACGACCCCATTCATATCTCCCATCATAATGATGTTGTTGTAGTCCAGATAGTCCAGCATGATCTCATGCAACTTCTTGTAAAATTCCGATTTCCCGTCATTTGGTGCATAAATTCCTAATATCAGAATCTTTTCTCCTTGATGTTGTATCTCAATTCCTAATATTCTTCCATGTTCGTCTTTGAATAAGAATTTAGGTGACAGGCTCTCTTTTGCATATATCACCACTCCTCGCTTCTTTACTCTGTCCGAAGATATAAATTCTTGACCAAGTCTTTTGTTTATTAACACCTTTCTATGGAGCCTAGTCACATGTGTTTCTTGTAAGCAGATAATATCCAATTGTTCTTTTTTTAATATATGAAAAATTTTCCTCCTTTTTTCCGGGATGTTGCAGCCATTAATGTTCCAACTCATAAGTTGCAGAGACATCCTGAATAAATCTGGTTATTTTTCAAGGGGTGGTATCTTATTCAGAAGATCTTCAGGGTCCAAGGGTGCAGGTTCCTCTGGTGTTTCAGGCCCTGGAAGTTGGTCAATTCCTTTGTGAAGGTCCTCTCCGTATACGTTCAGAAATTTATCTCTATCTTCCGATGTTCTGATTTTGATCTTCTTCCCTCTAAAAGTAAAAGATAGTCCTTGAGGAAATTCCCACCTAAAGATGATTGAATTCTTCCTTAGTAGTCTTGTCAACTCCAAATAGTTAGATCTAAGATCTAGCAGTTGTTTAGGAATATCCTTGTAGATCTCAATTCTTTTGTCCAAAATATCCAGTGACTTTCCGTAGTGTAGGCCCAAAATCTTATCCCTTTCCTCCTTTGACCTCAGTATTATCAAACAGTCTCTGGGCTTCTCTTTCTTTAGAAGTCTTCCGAGCCTAAAAGCCGAGACGATTTTAAAGTCCTTTTCCTCTAAACTCCAAAATTTGGAAAATTCTTTAGTCAAAAACTCAGCTAGGTTGCCTTCTTCCACTTCTGGTATTGCTCTTATCCTTAAATTGCTCTCCCTGTTCCGCAGTTCAAGCATGGACAAATAGGTCTGATGTTCACCTACTTGTTTACAGAGTGGTCTTACCTCTTGTTCTAAGTTTTCAAGTTTTTGGCTGGTATCTTCAGCCAATTTCCGATTTTCCCCTGCAGCCTCCTTCAATTCTCCGATTGCTTGAGTATTCTGTGCAACTTGTCCAGATAATTTATTTAAACATTCTATGTTCTGCTCAATTTTATATGTTTGCTCATCGGCTTTCTTGTCCAAAGATTCTACTTTCTTATCCAAAGATTCTAATTTTTCGAAAATTTTCTCTAAGATAGCAGTGCTTGCCCCTGAGGCCATATCTTCCAGTTGTAATTCCTCAGTTTCTCCCTCCCCTGCCCGAGGCAGAGAAACAGCTTCCACCTCAGAAGGCAAAGTAGGCACAGATGATCTACGTGCCTGTGAGGCTGCGGTTAAAGTTGTCAAAGTTGTTTGTTTAGTTCTTCCTCTCCTTCTTGTACCACTCATTCCAAAGTTATCTAAAAGTCAAGGTCAAGCTGAGTTGTTCCCATGAGAAAGCCACGGCCCAGATGGTAACAGTCAACAGAGGGCCGGGAAAAGGAAAGTAAAATAAAAGTCACTGTTATAAGTCCCAAATCCTCTAGGGGGAGTTTAAAATATTTCAGGAAAGAAGTCAATTTCAATTAAAATAAAGTCAGATTTTTAAGTCCAGGAACCTTCAATAAAAAGATTTTTCAGCAGAGTTGAGGTTCAGTACAGCAACAGTGTTTCTAATGGTGCAAGCTGGTAATCCAAATGCCTTAAAGTAACAAGTTCAAACTCTCTCAGATTGTTTCAAAGTTCAGATTCAAAGTATCCAAACTGCAAACTGCAAGCTGACAGCTCAGTTTCTCAGGCAGCTCCAGCGCCTGGGGTTTTTAGTTAGAATGTAGCTCCAAAGGGAGAAAGATATCCCCGTGTAATTAAAATTCATAAGAGTCCAACACATAGAGTAATTGTTCCACTTAAAATAAAGTTCAATGGGTGCTCAGATCAAATAGTTTAAAAGATCTCTCTTTGCCTCCACTCCTCCAGCTCTTTGCGTTCAAGTTCAATGGGAGCGGAAGACGGACTTCCTGTTTTTCGTCACTCCGCTTTCAGCCAAATTCAATATTTTAAAGTCCCAAATTGCATAGAGTCAGATGTTTACTCACGGGTTGTTGTTTTCAAGGCATAAATTTCAGGAAGAAAGGTCAGCGCTCACTGGCAACAGCTACGCGGCTTCACTCCGCCGATTGCGGAACGACCCACAGCGCCGCAGCCTCCTCCGCGATCCGGAGCCCCTTACGGGGTTCCTTCAACGTTTCGGTGGCCGCTACAGGCGCCCGCCGGGTCCCAGGACCGCAGGCTTCTGCTGCCTGCGGTTTTCCGTTTTGGGTCTCCGCTGCGCCGTAGCGGACGACCCTTCTCGTGCGGAGCTTCCCTTCCCCGTTAGGAAAGGGCAGCCATTACCCTTCGCGCCGCCTCCGGAAGTCAAAGAAAAACATTCTCTAGGACTTTAAAATACAGACTATTTTGCTCATCATGGAATCACAGAACCACAGAGCTGGAAGGTTAAAAAAAAAAAAAAAAATAAAGCATCAGCTCAAGTACATAGCAGGGCAGAATCATTCACACACCAGGTCCCACTAATAAAGCCAAAGCATCTAGTCCACAGTGTGCCGCACAAAAACAGAGGAAGTGTACTGCAAGAGAGTTGCCAACTCAGTTAACTAACTAACTAACAACAACAAATCTTTCAAAGGAAATGCTTTGCAGCTAAGAACTGGTGCCTAAGTTTGCTTTTTTCCCTTCTCCCTCGCAATCCCCTTTCCTTTTGTGTCATGTATTGAGGGCAGGGACTGTATTACTACTGACGATTACTAGTGGTATGAGGGATTGATATATGCTGTCTGGGAAGGGCGTGTTATCCTTTGCCTAATTGTCAATTGTGTTATTTTAAAAGGTAGAATAATGCTTTTTAGTTAGTTGGCATGCATATTTTACTTCTTGGTGTTTGGAGGATATTTTGTTTAGTTGTTTAACATGATTTTTTTTATAGCTAATTTCTATGTGTAGTGTTTATTTTGTGGGAGGCTGCAATCATGCATGACTGTTGGTTAGTGTGTGAAGTCGTTTAATATAGATAGATATACTCAATCACATCATGCCCCCTGCTCCTCCAGAGCAGAAGTAAAGCTTCTTTCCTCTCTTTCTGTCTACATTATGTAACAGCAAAGAATAATGTGTGTGACCTTGCTCTCAAGCTTACAACATATGTTTGGAACTATATTCTGTATTTTCCATCCAATATTTTGCCTGTGTTTCTCTTTGCAGCTGCACGGAACAGTACATGAATCAGACCTATCAATATGTAAGTAAAGCATGTTTAACTTACTTAGCAGTGTGTGTTCTGTTCCTTGCAAAAGGGTTAGAAAAGTATTGTAACTGGGATAAGAAAAGTCTAGCAACCTATATTCCTAATGTTTCGCTGTGCTGCTTATTTTTTGTCTGTTTAATACTCTGCTACTGGGGCTCTCTGTGTGCAAGCCCCACGTTTTGAATCCAGGCACCCAGCTATTTCTTTTGTTGTTCATCTACGCCTGCAGGTCCACAGTGTGTAATTAATTTCCCACTTATTTTGAAACTAAGGAGAATGCTCTATTTAGTTCTTAATTCTGTTTCATTGAACACAGAAATTCTGAAATTCTCTAGTTGCTTTATTATTTAAGTTGTTTTAACCTTTGTTGTAAACTTCTCAGAATTTTCTTCAAATTGATTATTAAGTCACAGCTACACAACTTGTGACTGAGCAAGCCAAAAGTAGCATGCCTCCCATTCTGCAGTTTCATTTAGGAAGCAAAAACAGAAGATTTCTCAAAATCCTGGTGGGCCGCCAATAAATGGCTGGTGGGCTGCTCTCGGCTTTACAGGTAGGGGAGTTATGCTGATCTGTATCAGGGGGACATGTCCGTCACACCCAACAATTTCTGACTATAGGAGTATCCAGTGCCCCAGGCAGATGAGATTCCTAATCCTAGAGGAGACAGGATTCTTAATTCTTAATTTGCTCCGCAATAATGAAATAGTAATTCTCCATAAAATCCCTTTTAAAAAAATCTCACAATGAGTATTTTTTTTGCAACCAACTGTCTTAGGATACACACACCCCATTATGCCCCACCCCATCCCCTTTACAACCCTGTTATGCCATCTTTCGGAGAACCATACATCAGCGATCCTGCGTCAATTGGACGCACCTAAAATGGTCACCCCGTTTATTGGTTCTTGATATATTGGAATACTGAATATGTCATTTTAGTACTGGTGTTTCTATATTGTATTTATGTGTTTTTACCGTAAGTCACTTTAAGTATTGTTTAAACTGTAAGATGGACCATAAATGTTAAATAAACTAAACTATATTATACTTCCGGCTGTTTATCAGGGATTAAAACAAAATCTTTCACATACACACACACACACAAACATTTTAACATCTGGTTGCTCAAATGCCAGCCTATCCACCAAGATCTAGTTTTCTATTTGTTTTCTGTCCTGATTTTGTATACATGCATACAGACGCCTACACACCTCAATTTATTTTATTTAGCTCCCTTTGTAGTTCTCTGCTAGTGGTTTTGCACACCCACGCAAATTCAGCAGGTGATAGGTGTTATATCTAGTTGCATCCAAATTTGGTATCATTTTTAAAAGGAAAAAATAAAAGTACAGAAAAGTAACTGCAAGGCATGGTACAATGCTGTGAAGACCACAACAGGGCTTCTTCACTGCAGTTCACAAAGCTAGTGCTGACAATGGATTTCTGCCATGGCAACTGTTATATTTTGTTTTTGTCCTTATCATACTTTTATGATGCCCCTAGTACTCATGTTAGACCCCCATTCCATGTTGATCCCACCATGTGGTGTCTACAACTTAGCAGGAAAACTGCCACGAAGATCTGAATGTATACTGTTAAAGGCTGAAAGGCGATCTTTCACAAAATATACTGGAGAGAGAGAGACTGTGCAGATGATACCACAGCTGGCTAATCCCTAATGTCTGTAAGTAACGTAAAGTCTGCAGCAGGGACATACAGGGAAGACTGCAGTGACGATTTTGTGAATATAAACACTGCAATATGCATTTTTTTCTACTCACAGAAATAGCCGCTACAGTCTTTCATGTGTCCCAAAGCATTTTACATGGAGGAGCATTCAGAATTCAGCCCACCCACATTTGCTGTCTGAAGTAGTACAGCTCAGACGTCAAGTACCTTCCACAGCAATTCCATAGCCGGCTACTCAAATGTTACATCCTGCTGACGCCCCAGTTAAGTGTCTACCGGGTTATAGCCTCATTATGTCTGACATGGCTGTAAAATTACGGCTCTTCAATGCATAATTACTTTTTCCCAACAACAACATTTTGAATTATTAGTGCTATAACCAGGCCTGTACAACTTGGCTTCCGTGTCTATTTGTGGGGAAATACCTAATACGACCTCTGTCTCATTTTTTGGAATATCTAAAGCCCACCTACAGTAAGCCCATCAGAAGTGAGTCTAGGGATGGGGAGATGTTGTTTACATTGCTCCACCTGCGTTGCTCATTCACTCCCTGGATTCAGAGGCCCATAGATTTGAGTTTGTACCACTTCTGAAGCATGTTGCCCCCAGTCAATCATACTACACTGGTCATCTGTGCCTTGGGACCATATTAGCGCCAATGATGTCCACCTCCTACAGAAGCCTGCCATCTGGTTTGAGACAGCAGCAAGCGCAAAGAGTTATAAATCCCCTCCCCCTCCTCAAGGTTGCATAGCCCTCCCCCCAATGCAGTTGCTATTATTATTATTTTTTAATGCCAAGTATGCAAGGGCCAATCATGTGCTCACCATCACATTGTCTACTTTGCTCTTAGATTCCTGAACTGATATACAGTGGTACCTCGGGTTACATACACTTCAGGTTACGTACGCTTCAGGTTACAGACTCCGCTAACCCAGAAATAGTACCTCGGGTTAAGAACTTTGCTTCAGGATGAGAACAGAAGTCGTGCTCTGGCAGCACGGCAGCAGCAGGAGGCCCCAATAGCTAAAGTGGTGCTTCAGGTTAAGAACAGTTTCAGGTTAAGAACGGACCTCTGGAACGAATTAAGTACTTAACCTGAGGTACCACTGTAAATTGTCGGGACACTGAGATCCCTTGTGTGCTGCTGCTATTCAACTCACAAGTAGCAAAGCTATGGCAAGGGTGGGGAATGGGGAATAGATCATACAGAATGAAATCAGGGAGGGAGGGAGACTTAGGGGTGAGTGGGCAGAGAGACTTGTGAGGCAAGGAAATAAATAAAAGGGTACATAAGGAAAGAGGGTGCAACGATACCTGTGGAGTGAGGGAAAATGTGAGCTTAAAGGCTGTAGTGAGAGGTGGGTGCAGGAGAGATCTGTAACTGGAGAAACAGAAAAAGAAAGCAACCAGGATGGAGGAGCAGAGAATCCCATGGTGGTGTAGACAGAAGAGAGTAAGACAGGGTACAGGGAGAGAAAGATATAGTGGGTGAGAAATGAAGCTTCAGAGGCGCCCTGTGGGTGGGGAAGCAGAAAAAGAGAACAGATGAAAGATGGAGCTACAGAGCGTTCAGGGTAGTAGGCAAACAGATATTCGGAGCAGCACAAATAGAGTGAGTGAGAGTGTGTGTGTGTGTGTGTGTGTGTGTGTGTGTGTGTGTGTGTGTGTGTAAAAACAACACCTGTGCTCTTGCAAAGTGAGTGCTTTCACTTGCACAGTGAAAAGGAGGGGGTGACTTAGAGACAGACTGCCTGCCTGAAGTCTTTCAGAAGGGTGAGGAGAGGAGAGATATGGATTAAGAAGAAACAGGAGCTCACAAAGAAACAGGAGCTGCAATCTTAGCCCCACTTACCTGGGAGTAACTCCCATTGAATTCAACAGGACTTACTTCTGAGTAGACATAGTCAAGACTGAGCTATTAGGGAAAAAGCACACTGAGGAAACAAAAATACTTAGCATTGAATGTAGTGGGGTGGCTGTCTTGAGTCTGCAAGAATATATAAAATGTGGCCCCATCAGTATGTTGGGGACCCCTGCTATAAACAGAGCCACACATCTCAATCCAGGAGCATGAGGTTGTAGAGGCAAGAAACCCTGTCTGCTACTTTCAGATGAGTGTATGATATTCCTTGAAGAGGAGGAAGCTGCAGAGCAGCGTTCAGATGAGCAAATGTCAAATCTTCTGGCCACAAAAAGGAAAGTGGTAACCTCTTCATTTCCTTTGTGGCTTTTCATCTAAACCACAGCTTCTGCCTTTGGCTTGCAAGAGTTTTCTATGCATTCAGATAACTGTGAGTACATTTCAGCATGTATGCTGTTATCTCACTGCCCTTTGGAAACTTCCTCTCTTTCCACCCAACAAGTTCTCATCTTCTCATAAAGAGCAGTGGCTTTCAGCAGATGACCCTCACATGTCCATTCCTCCACAAATGTGACTGTTAACAGGTACATTTTTGGAAAGCAGGCCACATCTTCACCATTCCAGGGCCAGAAATCACATTTCTGAAGCTATTTGAACTTCCAAGGAATGCCTCCTCTGAAATGCGAATAGCAGCTTCAGAGATACTATTTTTGTCTGGGAGAGGAAGAGTTAAACTAATTCTCCACCCCACCACCCTTAACTGGTCCTGGGGTTGCCCTTGGGTTTCCCCAGGACTTCTACTTAGTAACAAAAACCATGAACAGTAGTTTCATTTAGTAGTTAACTAGGTCTAGGTAAAGGTAAAGGTACCCCTGCCCGTACGGGCCAGTCGTGTCCAACTCTAGGGTTGTGCGCCCATCTCACTTAAGAGGCCGGGGGCCAGCGCTGTCCGCAGACACTTCCGGGTCACGTGGCCAGCGTGACAAGCTGCATCTGGCGAGCCAGCGCAGCACGCGGAAATGCTGTTTACCTTCCCGCTATAAAGCGGTCCCTATTTATCTACTTGCACTTAGGGGTGCTTTCGAACTGCTAGGTGGGCAGGAGCTGGGACCGAAAGACGGGAGCTCACCCCGCCGCGTCCAACTAGGTCTAGTTTGACAAAATTATAGCCATACTGAAACGGTTATAATATAGACAGAAATACTTAAGTTAGGCTAGAATCCCCTTGGGTTGGAGGGATTTGTAATTTACTACTGACCAGCATGCTCTATGACAATTATTTCACAAGTCTATCACCTAATGAAGCAAGACTAAGTAAGGAGAAAGGCTTTTCTATGGTGGCACCTCATTTGTGGAACACCCTTCCTAGAAAGGTTCCTCTGCTGCCTACATCAGCTTTCGCCAACCTGGTGCCCTCCATGCTGGCTGGGACTCATGAGGGATTTGGTCCAAAATATCTGGATACCAGCTTGGTGAAAATTAGCCTAAAGAATGGCCCTTTATACACCAGGTAAATACCTTTATATTTTCCCAGCACTTTTTGACATACAACTGTCACATATTTTGGGTGGTTTTAAAAAAATTGTTCCACTAGTTTATTTTCTCCTTCCTAGATTTTATGCTGGTTTTAGTTCACTGCATGCTGCTTGTGTTTATTGTGACCTTTTTTGGGTGATGGTAGGTGGGGAGGATTCTGCTGATCTGTACTGTATGTAGTTTGTTGATGCTGCTTTTACATTTTTCAATTGCATTTTGCATTTTGTAAATTGCCCAGAGGACTTAATGAATGGTATAGAGATGTAATAAATAAATAAATAAGCCTCTTTGCTTATTTTTTATTTTTATTTTTTTAAAAATGTGTAAATAAATTATTAATTTTAAAAGTGGGATAAAATATTAAATAAATAAACTATATTCTTATATACGCTCAGCTAATATTCCCACACCCATCAGATACAAAGTGATTGTTATCTGATTGATAGGTCACTCAACTGCTGGGCCCACCAACTATGGATTTCCTATCTGTATATATGTTTGGCCTTCATCAGATCACATTGATAGGGTTCACCTGCCCAATTTGGGAGCCTACATTCAGAATAGGATATGTACTGTGCTGAGTATACCCGATTGGAGGGAGAACAAGCTAGTTGTTGCTGGTAGTCTCTAGACAAGGATAATTGAGCAATTCTTAGAATCAATGCTATTTTTCTAGAAAAAGAGGTCTTGGAACTCATCCTGAACGCCTCCTTTGTTCTCTTATGGTGCCCACCTGAGAGGTGCCAGAACTGAGTTCTGACAAGTTCCAGCTGAAAAAAAGTCCTGCTTAGAATTAAGGGCTTTTTTGGTAGGAAGCCTTTGAGACAAAGTTTACAGCCCACTTTCAGGCAATGGCTGATGCCATCATTCCTGACTTACTCCTCTGACATCAAGGTCTGGAATTTTAAGCCCTTTAGTAAAAGGATTTGAACTGCTAGGTTCAGCCAGTCATCAGGAGATGGAGGTATCTTTTCAGACCTTCAGTTTCAGGTTAGGAAATGGGAAATAAGATTCTACATTTTCTAGCTTCCTGTCCAAATAATGCTATCTCCGTTTTTTCTCCTTGTACTCAGTTTTGCTGGTTGAGTGAGGATCTAGGAACTGTTCCAAACTTGCCAGAGACCTGCAATGTCAGTTTGATCAAGTATCTAACTGGTACAAGTCTTGCTTCCTTCATCCTAATTCTAAAACACTTCCAGTAGTGCAGTAAATTTTGCTCTCGATTTATCAATACATTCATTTGCAGTTCTTGACTGAAGGCTGGTGTTGCAATCTAGCTGTGGAGTTTTTTTGTTTTCTCCCCGCCCCCCCCCTTCAAGTGTGAAGCAGCACAGCTGCCACAAAACCATTAAGTCTGACGGCTAAGTTGCAGGCTGCAATATGACAAGGCAATGGAATGCAGTGGGGCTGTATCATCTGAGAACCACCAGGGCAAGCTGTACTCCACATAGGGCTATTAGAACAAAACAATGTGATGCTTTCTATAACTCACCCTGAAAGGCAGGGCAAGTTGCAATCTGAATATTACATGAACCGAGTCGCTGCCCTCGTCTTGGTTTAACACAAAGGTTACATCTGAAATTGTGCATTCAAAGATTTCTCAAATTGACTTTAAATGTTTTTATCGTTTTGCCAAGAGGGTACTGTACAAATGCTTTTTTAAACCAAAAAATAAAATCCTTTTTTAAATGGAAACAACATCAGCCAGAATATTCCAAAATTTAATTCATTTCAAAAACTGCATGGAAATATCTCATTCAAAAAGTTGCCTTTGAAAATGAGAGGTCAGAATTAACAAATGAGCAAAGAAAACAATTCTGAATAGACAATGGCTTTTGGTATGTTTATTAATTGCTTTCAAATGAAGTCACACTATGCATTATTTAGATTCTCTCCCCCCCAGCTCCAAGAATCTCTGCACGTTAACTGATTCATGACAGTCCATAATTCAACAGGTGATGTTTTCTTTGGAGTTCTAGAACATGGAAAGCATTTCAAGATGAGCAGCTGTTTTGGTCTCTTGTGGCAAAAACAGTAACATTTATTATAACCTAAGCTTTTGTGGACTCAAATCCACGTCACCAAATACAGGAAGTGAAATTTTAATTTGCAGGTACATAAAGGCGGAAATCGTAAGGTGCAAATTGAATGGCAATGAAATGCAAATATTACAGCCAGTGATAATTAAATCTTAACCAGTAGGTTAGATAAACACACCTTTAATCCTTTTACAGGAGCAGACTGGAGATGAGCATTGTGTTAACAGTTGCAGTGGGGCAGGAAAGAATGAGAAAGAAACAGTCACAGATTGCACAGATATACTGGTATTGGTAAGCAAAATAACACGGAATGATAAAAACCCTTTGTCCCACTTTAGCCTGCAAGTGACGCCATTAAACTGTTTTCATACTACATTCTTTCTTTTTTTTAAGTCTTTTGAATAGCCAACTCAAGGTCAATTACAGAGTTTCCTGGGAGGTTTCAATGTTTTCCCACTGATTATGAATACTGCCTAAAACCTGAGCTTATCACATTTGCTTAAACTTAAAAGACAGACAGACAGACAGACAGACAGACAGACAGACAGACAGAGATGTCAATCAGGACTCAATAGATGCAGTTGCCAGGTCGCCACATGCAACTGGAATCTCTTTTTGGTGATGCATATTTGTAGGTGAACATCGCATGAGGTCCCTCCTCTCACCTTTTGTGTCCAGTGAAGAAAACAAACTCTGGAAGAGTCGTAGCTCAGTATTAGAACATCTGCTTTGCGTTTTGAAGGTTCAAACAGCAGCTTCTCCACATAGGGCTGAGACAAGAGTCCCTGTCTGAAACTCTGGAAAGCCACTTATAGTAAGGTTAGCAGACGTCCCCGTTTCCTGGGGACAGTCCCCAGATTTACAAATCAGCCCACATACAAAATCCATCTATTTAGTAGGAAGTCGAAAAGTGTCCCCGGATTCATTGAATTTTTTTTGGTAACCTTAACTTATAGACAATACTGAGCTAGGTGGACATGTAGCTTCCTATGTTCACACTGGGCAAAGAAATGCTCGACAAATAAATATTTTCTTTGCCCACAACGCCTATGGAACTTGGGGAAAGGGCATTCACTCATGTTGTGTTGTGTTTTGGTACACTCGGAAGACAAATTCTTTCTGCTCTGATTGTCTCTCAGCTTGGTGCAAAGTTGGAGGCAGAACCCTTTCCTTTCCCAGAAGTTTTTAATGGATGTCCATGGACAGGGCAAAGGCGGTTTGGAGAGATTACAGATAATGGCTGGAAACCAAAACAAGTCAAATTTACTGTGTCTACCCCACCACCACCACCCAGTAACCTGTTTAGGGAAGCTTTTAATGTTTGATAGACTATTGTATTTTAATATTTTGTTGGAAGCTGCCCAGAGTGGCTAGGGAAACCCAGCCAGATGGGTGGGGTATAAACAACAACTACTACTACTACTACTATTATGATGATGATGATGATGATGATGATGATGCCTAGGATTAACTCAGGAGTTCATCCAAATGAAAACAAAACTGTGTCACAAGTTCACAACAGGTAACTACACTTCCAAATCTATTTGTTAGGAGAACTTGAATAGCATGGATACCTTTGTGGGGGGGGGGATCATAAATGAGAAGAAACAAACACCAGATCATATGGCAGTCAACTACACTTGGTCCTGCATCTGCTGATCACAGATGCAGATGTTAACCTGCAGTCAGCTGAGTATGTAATTGCCAAAGTGCACGTTCAAATGCGTGCATACTTTTAATGTGCATTATATAGAGGTCATACACTCTAGGCGGAATTGGCCCCTACTGCAACTTCATTAATTCTAGAGGAGTTGCAGAACATATTAATTTGGCTTGGACCACTTCTACAGATAGATTTCATCATACACACACATACAACAAGGGATAGCAATCTTCTGAATCAGTTGCTCAATGGTCTCCTTGAGGCTGCTGGACTCCCTGTTTAATCAGACATAAAACAAATCGCTTGCGGAGGCAGAGGCGTATAAGCTGGCTTTAATTACAATATTGTAACACCAATTAGAGATCTATCTAATCGAGGACTCAGTACTTCCTACTTGGGTATTACTCCCATGTTGGGATAATTGCTGCTAATTAAGCTTGGAACTAATTAGGCCAAATGATCTCATTTATACCCACAAATATGACTTCCAGGAGTCCACAAGAAAAACAAGGGTGATTCTTGGACTTTTCAACCTTTTGCTTTTTATATGGGACATTGCTTCCGAAAAGCAGTTATTTCCCTCCATAATTCCCTTCACTTAGTCCCAAAAGAACCTGATTTATTCTTCAGAAGAAATTGTGCTTCCACGTGCTAGAAACTCGACCGCCAATTTTAGGTGGGCAGAAATTTCAAGCCTTGCACATATTAAAAAGTGCAATGATTTAATTTTAAACTGCTCTGCAACCTATCATAAAACCAAAATGGCTTTAATTTGCAGAGCACTTAAAAGCCAAGGTTTGGCTTAGTGTGTCATCTAAACTCAGACTTTGCGGTCAAGCTCCTGCCTTGCTAACCACAAGCTGTAGTCAAGACTTGCTTTTAATCCCTATTTCAGTTGCGGAGAGCCTTCGGCCACCAGATGCTGCTAAACTACAACTCCCATGAGCTCAAGCAAGCACGGATGATGGGAGTTGTAGTTCAGCAACATCAGGAGGGCCAAAGGCTCCAGACACTTGCTCCAGTGATTCCACACTATATTAGCTTTTGAGGCCTCCCCAATACTCTAGCTAACTCTTGCATAGGGCGTTATTCCTTGCTCAGATGGCTCCATCAGTACAGCATGAGACTCAATCTGTTGTGAGTTTGAGCCCCACATTGGGCAAAAGATACCTGAATTGCAGGGGTTGGATTAGATAATCCCTCATGGTCCCTTCCAACTCTACAAGTCTATTATTCTATTATTTGCTTTGTTTACCAGCTGGTTTTTAAGCACTGTGATGAGACAAGTAAAAGCCTGGGAGAACCTAGAAGACACCATCCAGGAACTGTACCAGAGGAAAACAAGGCACCAGGGTATTTGGTTCTGAAATTCACTTACAGTAGTAGCTTTTCTCGCATGACATACTTTTTAAAAGGTATCTCCCAACTCTTAACATTGGCTCATTCTGAACGAGTTAATAGGGACCCAACTGCAGAAAGGAAGTCATTCATCTTTTACATAAATCTCTCTTAGAGTCTGTGGAATGTTCTGCATCATAGATGATTTTGTATAATCTTGTCCTGACCAATGTTGCCCAAAATGGAGTACTCAGTAGCATTCCAGTGATGTCAACACATAAAAAAACATGGTGATTGGCAATTCCCCTCATTCACATCTCAAGGCCACAGACAATAGATTTCACCAAGGTCTGTGGATAAGGACTTCCTTTCGCCAGCAAATCATTTTACATTTCTCCTAAATTTTAAAATGCTGTATTCAACAGCTAAAGCTTCTTGCCCATAAATAAACTTTTCCGGAAGCCTGCATAAAACTCATTCTGCTACCGGGAGGCTTTTGGCCATGTGTATGATCAGTAGAAATCAAACCAGAAACGAAATGTTTTTAGTTTTACTAGACTCAGCCAACTACAGACCTCCTTATCTTAAAACCACAAACTTGTATCCCTGCCTGTGTTTATACAGCAAGATTGTGTGCTTGTCCTCCTGTTTTGGTGCTTCCGGGCTGCCACTCTTTTAAGGTGGGATTCAATCACATACCAGCAAATTCAAGTTGTGCTAGGAAAGTTGATTTAGAACGCTTCTGGAACAAACCCACTTTGCCCACAAAATCAGATTTTTGGCAATAAGGTAAGTGGCAGGAAAATACACTGGAAAAACCAAATGTTTGTTTGATGAAGCATCTAAGCTCCCTAAAAACAAATCAGAATTCTCAATGAATAACTAGCATTGTCTAATCTCACCACCAATAAATCAGGATGAATGTCTGATCAACAGATCGTCTGGAAGCAATCTTGTTCTAGGCTGAGGCCAAACTTTGCTTTATATTAATGGCCATTTCTTGGAAATATATGATGCTGAACAACAATTCTTACTGTTTAGGAGAAAGGCTTACAACTTCTCAAGTCCCCAACCCTTGAAGAACACTTCATGTCCAAATACTGTGATACCTGCCAGGGTGGATTTGATTTAAATCAAATTGATTTAAATCACAATTTAAATCACTAGTCAGTAACACCTGATTTAAATCTCCCCCCGCCCCCCGAAAGACTCATTCTGGCAGGCATAATCTTAATATTTACAACCAGAGGAAGGTTTCATTTTTGGAATAATAATTTTTTCAGAGTAGTTTTTACAGTTATATCAAAAATTACTGAGTTGGTTATACTATTAGAAATACATAGACAGTTACTTATGAAATTATTGTAAGGTTTAATAAGTTAACTGTTTATATTTGGACAACTTTTCTGCTGTAGTTTATTGGAAGGAGAAAAATAATCATTTCCTTAGTAACAATTTAAACAAATTATTTAACTAAAGCAATAACATTATAGCATATGTATCCATGTTTGTTAACTGATGTGGTTAAACGTGTTATTGGTTTTTTTAAAAAAACAACTTAGACTGAGTTTTAGCACACATGCAAAACTTACAACAAATCCTTATTTCCTGATGAATAGCCTTTAGACTATAATGTAACTTAAATAGAAAACTATCTTTAGAAAAAAATTCCTCCAAAAGCATTTTATTTTTAAAATCTGATTTAAATAAAAAAAATCTGATTTAAATAAAAAAAATCCCATTTTTAAAATTATTTTTAAAAAATCATTGATTTTTATCCACCCTGATACCTGCACATCAAAGACATTTCTAGCTGGCAGCACGAAAGCTTCCTTCATTCTCCTGTGGTCCTACGTGTTCAAGAAAGATCCAACCAAAGCAAGCACTTTTAACAATAGTTTAGATTCACTTCCTTTCCGAATTCATCGCTACTTACTTTGTGCTACTTATTTTTCTTAAAATGATTCCTTTGTCCATCAGCACGGCTCAAGGGGTTGTTAGGAAAACCAGCATGGGCTCCTCTGATTTCACAACCAAGGGTAAGATGGTAGCCTGTGGATTGTCCCTCTTAGACACTCTTTGTCAGGAGATTTCTCTCAAGCAAGAATTAGGAGAAGGACCTCTGAAGACATATCCTAATTCTTTCTGGAGAAATGACTCTCTGTCGAAAAGTCAAGCTCTGGTGATCTTTCAAGAGCTGACCTAGAGCTGTGAATCAAGCTTGCACTGGCAAGAATCGTGAAGACTGCAGTCACTTTTCTGAGTTCAAACTTGATTGAGGCAACCACTGCTGTTGTGTATATATCTCAAACTGCCCTTCCGTGAACACAAGTCAGTGCTCAGGCTGGAACATACCAACTTCCTCTTTCTTCCTTTCTGCGTCTGATTCATGTCTGATAGCAATGGTATAAGGCAGCTTTGTACACAGAGCATCTTCTGAAACTCCAGCAATTATCTGCTTTTTTTCTTCAGTTATATTACAGAGAGCAAGCATGAAGAAGAGGGAGCGTAGCAATCATGATCAGCCTGAGCGTCAAGCATGCTTTGTACAATGGCGAAAGCATTGCACTGAGCACAATTCACAGGGATGTTCTTGTAGTGCTACTATTTCATCCAATGTGGGAGAAATTCTGGTGGTCTGAGACTACTGATTCTCCAAGGTACACGGTCACTTTTGGCCTTGGACCAGCTTAAGCAGGTTGCTTGCAGAGCTGGATTACAGTGGTACCTTGGGTTAAGAACTTAATTCATTCTGGAGGTCTGTTCTTAACCTGAGGCACCACTTTACCTAATGGGGCCTCCCGCTGCGTCGCCACTGCGTGATTTCTGTTCTCATCCTGAAGCAAAGTTCTTAACCCGAGGTACTATTTCTGGGTTAGCGGAGTCTGTAACCTCAAGCGTCTGTAACCCGAGGTACCACTGTATTTGACATCTTCTATTTGGTACTAGAAGAGAAGGTGTGGAAGGGGTGGGGCATAACAAGCACGAGAAAGAAAGAAGAAAAGGAAAAGTAGCAGAAGGGAAAAGATGGAAATGATGGCAAGCTTGCAGTGTGGGGAGAGGGAGGAAAAAGGGATGCCAGAGGGAGGACAGATGAGAAAACTGTCACACACAGAAGAATGGAGACATGCAAAGAGAGAAAATGGAAAATGACACGAACAGAAGGGAGGGAGGTACACGAGGAAGGGAAACACACAAAAGGCAGAAACAAAGATAAGGATCTCAACAGCAAGGAAAAGAGGCAGAGGAAAAACAAAGTTCTCTTCCAGGAAGAGAGTCACAATGTACACAGCCGTTCCATTACACCAGGAATTGCAACCTGTCATCCTTACATAATGATGTATTATTAAGTCCCCTAGGCTGGCCTGATTTCACAAACAGTACTTCAGGGAAGCAATATTTTTAAGGGTGCTGATGGGGGGTGATGTGCAATTTGAGGAATACACTTCAGGAATTCATGCAGTGTCACAGAGGATGCTGGGGATCAAATTGCAGAATGATCATATGATCCCAGAGTTGCATCCTAGCATCATCTGTGACACTGCATGAATTCCTGAAGTGTATTCCTCAAATTGCACATCACCCCCCATCTGCAATTTGATCCCCAGCATCCTCTGTGACACTTCAAGGAACCCTGAAATGCATGTCTTGGATTGCTGATCCCATAGCTTCTTGGGGAATCAGGTAAATCTATTGGGACAAATCCCAGGCTAACCCCCTGCCCCATCCAAGAGGGAGAAAAAACAGAGCTTGCACACTTGCTCAGTGTGACAGTTTGAGAGAAATCAAATCTTCTCATTTCTATTATGAATGACTTGTAATTGCAAGCTGTAATATAAGTGCATTCTCTGTGTGTCATTTCCCTTCACAACAACCCCCACCACCCAAAAATAAATGGAAATTCTTATTCCCACTTTCAAGATAAGGAATTGATTCAAAGATCGTGATTTGCCCAGAGTCTTTCAGAGAGTCCACAGCTGAACTAGAACTTGAGTTGAAGTCTTCTAGGGCAAAGTCTTAATGGAAAAGCTGTTTTTCATCTGAACTCCCCAGGTTACTCCAAGTTTCAAGGCAAGAATTTATTCATTTTTAAAATAAGGAAATGAAATTATTGCAAGGGCCACTTCACCCATGGTGTTTGTTTTTAATTTTATCTATTTAACAAAAATTATATACTGCCTTTTTGTAAAGAGAACCTCTAAAAAACAATGATAAAACAGGTTGTTGTTTTTTTAAAAAAAATCAAAACGTAATTAAAATCAAACCAAAAAGCTAAAAACAGACTAAAATGCATGTTAGCTTCTACACACCCAAATAGTCTTACCAGAACAGAAACATTTTTAGCAGGCACTTAAAAGAATACATTCGTACCTTGGATCCCGAATGCCCTGGAACTTGGACATTTCGGCTTCCGAACATCGCAAACCCAGAAGTGATTGTTCCAGTTTGCGAATGTTCTTTTGGAACCCAAACATCTGACAGGGCTTCTGCGGCTTCCTGCAGCCAATCAGAAGCCACGATTTGGTTTTCGAAGGTTTTGGAAATCGAACAGACTTCCAAAACGAATTCTGTTCCACTTCCAAAGGCACTTCCTTGCTATCAACAGGCAAGAAGTTCTAAAGTGTTGGTGCTCCTGAGCTAAAATATCAACCGGAAGAGATATAATATTTGTTTGCTTATTTAACTAAATTTATAAAACATTTTACATGTACACATAACATATAATGGATTAATAGGACCATGTATATTATACATGAACACCTAGCAGGAAACGGTGGGAAGCCACAGATCATCAACAACTGAATCACCACTTAATGTGTAAAGTGATCCCAAGAGCTCCAGAAACAATTCTGCATCTTTAGAAATACCTCTAAGGCTGTAATCATTTGCACACTTAACTGGGAGCAAGCCCCACTGAACACGATAGAGCTTACTTCTGATCACCAGGCATAGACATTTACAGGAGAAATATGCTCTTGTTTCTCTCTGCAAGTTTATAACCTGTTCTCCAAGAAGTTTGCTATGTAAGTGTCTTAAGTCACAAACCTGAGGCCTGCTGTGGCTATGTTCTGGTAGAATCTTGGGAGACGTAATTTTAAAATGGTGTTTTGGGGTTGGGGAGGGTACTGGATTGTTTTTGAATTGATTTTTATTATGTATTTTCTGCTTTTATATTGTGATTTTAATGTTGTAACTGCCCTGAGACCTGCAGGTATAGGGCAGTATACAAATTTAAACAACAACAACACATGGGAAATGGAGGAGGGGCTAGATAAGATCCTAATTCAGGCATAGGCAAACTCCGGCCCTCCAGATGTTTGGGACTACAATTCCCATCATCCCAAGCTAACAGGACCAGTGGTCAGGGATGATGGGGAATTGTAGTCCCAAACACCTGGAGGGCTGGAGTTTGCCTATGCCTGTCCTAATTCCTCTGCAATCAGTGGGAGGAGAAGGGTTGGGGGAGAATGGCACATTTAAGTCAAAGCCAGGGAAGACGTTTGCCCATTTAAAGTAGTGGGCTTTCATAGACAACGTACGCATATCTGGTGCCATTTACAGAACATATTTATATCATTTAAAAGTGGTGGATCTTTCTTTGTCTCCTGTTAAAATGTGTACATTATAGAAGATCATAATAACAATTATAAGCCACTAAGCCATATATATATGTAAAGGTAAAGGGACCCCTGACCATTAGGTCCAGTCGTGGACGACTCTGGGGTTGCAGCGCTCATCTCGCTTTATTGGCCAAGGGAGCCAGCGTACAGCTTCCGGGTGATGTGGCCAGCATGACAGACCCCCCCCCCCAAAAGAGGTCTGACTTTTCTCCCTCCTTTAACTGTCCCCACTGAGAACAAACTGAGAGCCATTGCTGTGGTCTAGTCAGCTTCAGGACTGATACTCCAGGGTTTGTGCTCAATGCTACATTCATCTATAAGTACATTTGCATTCCATTCAGGATTTTCAAAAGCATCATAATCTCTGGAAGTCAGGGGCTTTCAGAATCTTCCTTCTGCTCATTGCATTTAATGTCATTTAATTGCATTTAATGTCAGAGTAGCACCGAGTCCCCGTATCTTTCATTTCTGAAATAATCGCCAATCCACACTCCCCCTCCCCTCCCCAATCAAAATGCACCAGGACAAAGAGCACAAATCCTTAAGCAATATTTAGCGGATTTCTTCCTTCAAAATCTGACTGACCGTAGGCAACACATCTGAATAAATTTTCCTTTGAAAGAGACAGATTGGCAACATGCGCACAGCTCCCCCAGTAATCACTCAGTGCATCAAACCACAGGAATTAGGTGAAATCTCACGTCGGCTTCACCTACACCAAGAGTGTTTCACCTCACTAGCAAAGAATAGCCTAGATGTTCCCTGCACATGAGTGACGAAGGTCTGGCTGCCATAAACTGCTGTCAATAGCAAGGTGTGTGTTTTGTTTGTTTATTCCCAAGGAGGCATGTTTATCATGGCTGTCAGGGATTATAAAAATATTTCCATGCCTTGAGACAGCTTGATATTGTAGCATGCAACTAAACGTGTGGGTAAATGTGCAGGTGGAACACTGAAATAAACAAGAAATCTTCCATAAGAAGCTTAAGTTATGATCCCCATGGATGGCAGCAGAATAAAGCTAAGGGTAGGAAGGGAAACACAAAGCGTTGGGAGGGGAAGCGGCATCAGGCAAAACACAAGGGAAGCTTGTTGTGTACATAGTCTTCCATCCAATGTGCTCAGGAATGCACGCAATGCCATGTGATCATGCAATAGGAGTGAGCAACAGACCCTTTGGTGCAATCAGAAGACTGAACCAAAATCCTGAATATAGATGATATAGATACAGATGTATATAAAGATACCTTTCTAGCCCTCAAGATTGCAGCTGAAATCATAATACCAAAAATAGTGAAGGACCCAGAGATATATATAGCTGCTTTAAAAGGCACCCACATAAATTTGCTTTTTCTTCCAGCTGCTTGGGTTTCCCCCCCAGTAGTCACGATTTCTACATTTACAGAAAAGATTTTACAGGGTCTGACTCAGATTATTCTCTCTTAAAAAACAAAACAAAAAACCATACATTTCAAATGGAGGATATTGTATCTTACTAGGCCTTATGTTAATTGGAAGAAACAATGGCTGCTGTTACGAGAGACAATGTGGGCGGACAGATATAATTAGACTGTGAACTGGTTCAAGCCATCATACCTTTGCAACAAACTCATTGTGTGTTCTCAGGTCTTCCAGCATCCTCCCATGTGTAAACTGGAGATAATGGTGAATGAGAAGTTGTGAGCACAGTGAGAATTATAAGGCACTTTGCAAATTAGAGGGTCTGTTCTTATGGCAATTTTACCTGGGAGTTATGTGATGAGGTCATCATGGGTTGATTTACCACCACCACCCCAGGGGTTTGTGTAGCACTTCCCAACCTTAGGAATGTCAAAAAATGCATTCTCAATAGTGTTGTTCACAACACCTTGGAAAACTTTAATGAAGTGGATTGATACACATAAGGCCAACCTAAGAATAGTGGTCACTTAAGGAAGAAATATTTTGAGGGGTGACCACAATGCAGAATGCAAGCTGGGAGATGAACCCAAAGACTCTCTGCAGCACTTGTGGCGATTCTGGGGTGCCCTTGGTGGACTTTGGGATGGACCCACTCAAGGCAGCAAAATGTCTTGAGAAGGAACTCACCTAGGTATCAAAAGACCTGTGGCTTAAGTTCCCAATGTTACAGCAGAGAAAAAGATGTCAGCTTAAGGCAATGGTGGTCAATTTATGTTACTGAATGAAAACAGGATCAATAAGAAACAGTGATAACTGGATCTGAGGGTGAAGTCAAGACACTTTGCTGTCCTCTTAGGGAACTTAATTTGTGGCAGGGTTGCCAGAGTTTAGCCCTATAACCTGTTTTCAGTGGAGTCTGGAAGAATATGAGTTACTACTGCTGAAGAAGTAGCTCTGAATGTGTACAGAGTGTGTTTCCATCAAGATTAAGTGAACCCACATACAGGATTTAAAAACAGCACTTTCCAAGTCTTCTCTTTTTAGATATGATAGAGGCTCCAATGAGGTTGCATTCACACAGGGTTTTGTTCTGTTTCCCCAGCATTTCCCAAATTTCCATATTATATCTGAGCTTTCACACAACATAAACGCCACTTCTGGAAACCTAGTGGAATACAGTGGAAGTTTAGTGCTCATTTCCATGTTAATTGGTTCCAGAAATAATCTGCTTGCAACACCATTAAACCAGAAAATCGTGGAAGTAAAGTGATGAAATTTGGGGTGGGATACTGGCATACAGTTGTTTCCTGCTGTTTTTATGGTTGACTCACGAGGGATCGACATTCATTGTGCCACACTCTGCGAATGAACTTTAATGCAACATGCCAGTATGTCAGTAAAAAAAGCCACCGACCCATAATGCAACAGGTACTGCAGTGTGAAAGGAATTCTAGAAAACAGGACAGAAGCACTAGCATTATAATCAGGAAAAGTAACAGAATATATCCCATGTCAGAATGCACCCAAAATGAGGTTAAACAATAATAATTGTCTCTCTGAGACAGAATTTTTTTAGTAAGTGACAAATAATACTACTGAAAATAAATAATCATTAGGGATAATTTATGGTGTTGCATTTATATCCCACCTTTCTGTCATCGTGGACCCCAAGGCGGCCTACAAGTGCCTCCCAAGTGGTCTCTCATCCAGACACTATCCCACCTCATAGCTGCTTAGGCTTCAATTCAGCAAGGTAGCGGCTTCATGTGTTTTCAGGCCATACACTGGGACCACAGGTGGTTTCAACAGCTAGAAGAGGCTTCCCACTGTCCAGGTCACCAAGTGCAAATCCACACCATACATTCAGTGCACATTTTAAAGCACATGGCTTCTACATTTCACAGGATACTTTGGGGGAAGCCAGCTGCATTGGATGTTCTTTATATGCATGGTATGGATCTGCCCCATCAAAAGCTGGAATGGAGGCTTTTAAAGTCTCTGAACCTGTGGGTATTCCCTGCTAGCACTGGCTAAAACTGCTACTTCTTTGTTTTTTCCCCATAGGGGCTGAAAGGTATGTATGTATGTACAGTATGTATGTATGTATGTATGTATCTCTGTGTGTGAGTGTGTGTTTAATTGCTTTTTGACTGAAGCTTTCCGTGGCTGTTTAGCCTGATTCTTGGATTTTATTGGCCTTGTTTTTATTTTTATTTCTTCTTACTTGTTTGTAAACTACTTTGAACAATTGGTGGGATGCGGGTGGCGCTGTGGGTAAAACCTCAGCGCCTAGGACTTGCCGATCGCATGGTCGGCGGTTCAAATCCCCGCGGCGGGGTACGCTCCCGTTGCTCGGTCCCAGCACCTGCCAACCTAGCAGTTCGAAAGCACCCCCGGGTGCAAGTAGATAAATAGGGACCGCTTACCAGCGGGAAGGTAAACAGCGTTCCGTGTGCTGCGCTGGCTCGCCAGATGTAGCTTGTCACGCTGGCCACGTGACCCGGAAGTGTCTGTGGACAGTGCTGGCTCCCGGCCTATAGAGTGAGATGAGCGCACAACCCTAGTCTGTCAAGACTGGCCTGTACGGGCAGGGTACCTTTACCTTTACTTTTGAACAATTGGAAAAGTAGTATACAAGTATTTTAATAAAATGAGGCAATAAATACAAGTTTGAAAAGGAGGAGGAACTGAACAAGGAGGCAAAATGTGTCACCCTTAAGATGCTTTTCTGGAAAAAATAATAGTAACCACAGAGCAGGTGGGGTTTTGGGGTTTTTTGCTAAATATCGTTCTTTACTTCTCAGCATTTAGCACAAGAGAAGCCAATTTTTAACAAGATGGTTACACAGGGGAATAATGTGTCTTAAAGGGTGTGATGTTAACATGTTTCCTGAAACACATTACCTAACATGCATTTGAATGTTTGGAGACAGTCTACTGCACGTTAGCAAATTCACTGCAAAAACAATAACACTCTTTGCTATGTGTCAACCCCTTGTGTAGATGTGCCCTTAGAGACTAAATGTTGCTACCACCTGAGTGTTGCTAAGAGGCATATACAAAATGAGATCAGCAGCCTTCAGCCAGACAGCAGAAATCTATGGTGCAACTGGCCCTAGTAGCAATGCTGTGTTAGCAGCAGCAGCAAAAAGAAAAGAAAAGAAGGGGGGGCGTATCCAGGAATGAACAACGAAAGAGGCACACACTCTGAGAGAAAGCTACAGCAAACACATATCTGTGAACAAGTGTTCTCCAATATAGCCTATAAATCTGTCCGTAGATTGGTTCCATTAGAAAAAGCTTAAGGTCCACTGCAGCCTCCGTTCTGCCTTTCACAGTTTAGTGACAATCTATGATTAATACAAGGTTCATATTCGCCCCCCCCAAAAAAAACCCCATCACCATATTTATTTAAATTTTCACGAGATATAATCTATGAAAATCAGGAGCCTGAACCTTCCACCGTTCTCTTTAATTTGTGGCAGAATGATAACTCATCAGGGATAGGTCTTCCTATCTGTCAATTTCAAGACTTCTAAAATAATCTTCAGCTGTTTATACTCCAAATGTGGAACCTGATTCTATGCATGTTTACCCGGAAGTGAAATTCTCTTGTTCAGCAGGGTCTGCTTCCAAGTATGAATAGGATTTCAGCCTTAATATCACAAAGAATAAGGCACACAAATTACCCACTTGGTAGTGAGAGAAAATACCTAATCCTCTTCCATCTTTTCACGTGGAATGTTGTGTCACTAACTCAGTGGAGCTTGTGTGTAAAGCCAAAGCAAGTAACTTGGCTGTAACCAGAACCCAGTTGTGTGATTTAAAGGCTAACCTGCTGCGCCACAGTTTACATCATTTCTATCTTACAGCTCCCACTACAGCATATTTGCATTTTGACCATCTGCTTCTTCCTGCACTCCACTATTAAACATGCTTGCTGTGCCTGTGCAGGTTGAGTCCTTTGGGAGCTAATAGATTGTCCTTAGGGATGCACAGGTGCAATTTAGTTGTTACTTATCCTGAGGTCCTGGCTTCCCTCCTTAAAAAATAAAAATAAAAACCGCCAAACTTTGCTTCTGTGCACTGCAATTGTGGCTGCTTTTTTACTAAGCCTCTTTCACATCTCCCTCGTTTGTTTAAGTCACTTTTGTAAAACACCTACTGTATTCATCTTTCAGAGGCTAACAATTAAGACTTCACTTGGAAAAGTGTGCAGAAAATTAACATTTAACAAGCCAACATGTATCAACAAACAAGGGCGTGGGATCAATCACTATTGAACTGCTCCCCTTCCAAATATCCCAAGTTAGACTACTAAAGAAAGGGTAGTCAATATTAGGAATCAATCTGCATTGTTGTTTTTTTTAGCTGAATTCAAAGTCAGTGTGCTAAAATGTCCGGAATGTTGGACTTAGACTAGGGAAATGCACTAACTCACCTTTGGGACAGTCACCCTATCATACTCTGCCTACCTGCCCCGCAGGGTTGTTGTGAGGGTAAAATGAGAAAACCCCATGCATAAGTTCACTGAAGAACAGTCAGTGTAAAAATGCAATAGATAAGTACCAGAGAGACACAACTGCCACGCTGCCTGAAGCAAAACTGGTCTCCACTGAGTTCTGTACCCATGTAAAATTGTGCATAAGATCTTTATGAATATAATTTTTAAACAGTCACGTAACTGAGGGCTTTTAGCTAGTTAAAACTCTTACTGAGGCTTCAATACATTCATTCGATGTGCGCATACTTCTGATCCCATAACATCAGAACTGGTTGCCTAAGCATTTTTTTTTTTACGTGAACAGGGCCATTGGTCCCTACCAAACCCTAGGACTCTGGTGCTCCTTAAAAGTTGCATGGCTAATGGACTCTGAAAGAACATTTCTGCGTACATGTGCTCAAGGGACCACTTCCATATGATGCTATGAGCCTCAAACTTTGCATCACATAATTATTCTTCAAATGATTAATCAAGGACTGAACTAATACCAAAAACTGAGTAGTCAACCTCAGCATGAACATATTGGAACTCCAGAATTTGCCCATGAAAGTGAGCATGGAGCTCTCATTAACTTAATTATTCATTAATATATTACTTGTTAAATTTGTATACCACCCTTCATCCATAGATCTCAGGGTGCCACTCTCTTCTGGGGAACTAGTTCTGTAGTGATACAGGGAAGAGAAATGGCGAACCCACACGAAACCATTTCCTACAGTCCTCTGGCTTTATACTGGGCTGACCAGATCCTGATCAAACATTAGTTCAGTTGGTTTTGTTTGCATCAGAGATGCTTAATAACTGCTACAGATGTTTTAGCATACATTGAGAGTATGTATAATCGGTGGGTTTATTTACTTGTGAGGGGTTTTGGGTTTATTCATTTCACAAATTTGTTTCGCAAAAAAGGGGGGAAGCCCTTGTCCGCTTACATGCATGATGTTTTGTGCTACTCTATGCCTTTCATAGTGCTAAAACTATTGTGAAATTTAGGCACATTTAATAAACAGGTCAATCAACTAATCAACCTCTATCAATTTAAACTATTCCTTAAAATTGGGTTGAAGCCCTAATAAAAAATGCATACCAGTTCCATCAGCTATCTGGGTTTCTTCTCTTGTCCACTGGCCAGCAGACAAATCCCTTGCCACAGAAGCTATTCATCCACAACTCTCTTTTCCTTCTAAGGCTGACAACTAAGAGAGCTACATGGCAGCACCAGTTAGATTGGGGGCAGGGGTAGGTTTTGTCCAGTGTTAACTGCTTACACATAGTACACAGGCTTAGTGAAGTGTTGTTGTTGTTAATTTTAAACAAAGCAGACCAGACTGCTTGAAAACTATGCAATTTCCATACTTAATTTTTTGAGTTTGTCATTTTCCCTGGTCTGTTAATGATTTCTCATTTCTCCAGTAAATACCAGGAAGAAAGAACATAAGAGCCCTGGTGGATCAGGCTAAACAGACATCTAGTCCTGGTCTCACAGTGCCCAACCTGTGGGAAGCCACAAGAAACTGGTAAAAGCTTATAGTTATGAGTCACCTGTTCAAAACCAGTTCCCACCCACCCCTGGAAATTGCCAATTCTGGTGGTGAATAAATGAGCTCATGAACATGTAGTGTTCTTTTAAAAAGGGGGGGATGCAAGTGGCCCACCTCAAGCACGGAGGAGAAGCAAAAATATCAACTGAACCAGCATTCAATTTGCCAGTTTGCACACTTAGCATTTAAGTTGTGAAGTCAGAAAGAAACCAAGCTCATCCCACACCTGAAGGATGCATTGCAAGTTCTATTTTTATAACACATTGTCTTCAACCTTACATCTATGTTAAAGTACTGAGAAAACATATTTGCACAACATTTGTGGTGGTCTGTGCAAATGTTTGCTGTCCAGCATCCTTGCCCCCATAACTCTGGAGGGACTGCCTTGTAGAGGAAGATGCCGCTGCCTTGCATGACGTGCAAATACTGTGGATGTACATGAAGCAATAGCTGCTGACCACAAATTTAAGAGCCCTGCAACATTAGACAACCGAGTAATGCTTCATAAACAAACAACACACATGACAAATATATTTATCACTTGGATAACAGGATTTGTCTACGTCTTGAAGTAACAGAAGTCGAACAAAAAGAAGGAAAGAGTTAATCCTGGTTTGACGACAGATTTGCCTCAGGCTACATCTCAAATAGTGGCTTCCAGGACCTCTCTGCTCAGTCCACTAGAACATACTGTCTCTCTAGCATGCCCGGTGAAGCAGAAAACAAGAACACTTGTGTTAGCTGAGATGCATATGTACATCTGGCCACACTGTGTGCAGCAAAAGAATTATAATAATAAAAAAATGAACACCTTCCCTGTTCAGGGTGTATGTTTATGCGTATGAGTGCTCATAAGCAAGGAATGTCTAGAGTCAATGGGAAACAAGCAAGAGAACTTGTGGCCTATCCATTTTTGATAAGTTTTGCGGCTTATGAATATTCTAAGCAGGGTCACCATGTTTGTGGCTTGAGTGTCTGCTAGACAGGAACTATGTTGGTGGAGAAAGCTAGTAAAGCAAATACCAACAACCTTGCTGTCTGTTAACTCTAGCCTGCCCAATATCCTGCCTAGGAAAATGAGGCCTGCCAAAGGAGTTCTTGAGAACCACTTGGCAAGTGACCACTGGTATGATTCATGCAAGCTTAACGAAAATTAAATACCCAGTTTAGCCTCTCTCTTTCTCTTTCCTTCCAGTCACAATAGAGCAGAAGCTGTCAAATGGCAGGCGCATCTAGATGCCCTTCCGCTTTCTTTCCAGGGTGGTGGTTGCACCTTAATGCATAAGTGGTACAAAAGGAGTACTTGTTTGTGGCCTTGAGTCAGGCTTGCAAATGAGTGGATTTTTTTTGGCATTTAAAAAACGAATATCTAATTAGATCAACACAGCTCTCAAAGAGGAAAATGGTACAAAAACCTGCACGGGTATTTCCTTTTGTCCCAAGTCTGCCACTTGTAAAGAAGAGATAGCAATAGCAACCTGTTGTCCTTTCTAAAAATGAACTCTCGCCCTTCATATAGTGCCAGTTTTTGACCTTGCTAGCCCCGATTTGCTGCTCAGTGTTTCTTGCAGAGCTGGAGGGCCCGTCACCCCATTTTTCTTTTCCTCTTAACGCTCCTTGGCAGCGTTTATTCTCCGTCTGCTACCAAGGGGCCAATTAGTGCTTCACTGTTGTTGAGCTTTGTGATTTACCTAATAGGAACTAGATTGGAATTAAATAGGGCACCAAACAGCCATGAGCAGGTATCAGCATTATGGGCTGCATTCAAACAGGTGGGGATCCTTGATGCGAAGCAGTAAGCGCAAAGAACAACAGTGTGATGGGTCTTTCATGCCAAAAAGCTTTTCAATGAAACAAAACACATACTGGACATGCTTAACTATGCTACAAAACTGTAAAAAATAAAGCAATGCTGGAAGCAGAGGCTCTCACAACAATGAAATCAGTCCCTATCAACATAATACATGTTACTATGGACCCAATGTGATGACATGCGTATTTAGTAAGAACATGGGAAGATGAAGACGGTGTCTCCAAGTGAGACAGAAATAGGAAAGTCCAGCACCTGTGTGGAGTATGTCATAAAAGGGACGCAGGTGGCGCTGTGATCTAAACCACTAAGCCTCTTGGGCTTGCCTATCAAAAGGTTGGCAGTTCAAATCCACACGACGGCATGAACTCCCGTTGCTTTGTCCCAGTTTCTGCCAACCTAGCAGTTCAAAAGCATACCAGTGCAAGTAAATAAATAGGTACCACTGTAGCGGGAAGATAAACGACGTTTCCGTTTGCTCTGGCTTCCGTCACAGTGTCCTGTTGCACCACAAGCAGTTTAGTCATGTTGGCAGCATGACCGCGAAAGCTGTCTGTGGACAAACGCCAGCTCCCTTGGCCTGAAGCAAGATGAGCGCCGCACCCCATAATTGCCTTTGACTGGACTTAACCATCCAGGGGTCCTTTACGTTTACCATGTAATGAAGTTATACAACTGGGGTGCATCTAGGCTGTCTAGCAACTCCTAGCACTCCTCAAATCATTGCCTTTCTGCTGTAATCCACATGCCAAACTGCAATTGACTTTCTGCACTTCAGGGGTTGCAACGCTCCATACATCCCACTGTTCCGTTTACACTACTACTTGCAAGTTTCAGCCACGTTAATGGTGAGGAAGAGACAATAATTGCCAGCACAGTATTTTAGAAATCAATTATTTAATTTATGTTAAAATGCTTAAAAATAAAAAAGATGCTTTTGCAAAGCACCTTGGTGGCATTTTAAAAGGAAGGCTAAAAAGTGTTAAATGAATTAGGATGGGGAGCCCCAGCCCCAGTGTTAAAACAGTACCGATTGGAAAAGCAGCATGGGTTTTCAAATCAATTTCTAAACTTACCCTAAAACCCTTTTTAAAAACTATATAAACACTATTGTGCAAATATTTCAATTATCTTTTAAAATATATATTAAAATTATGCATTTTAGCATAACTCAGAAGTTTAATTAAAGCAAACTTAACTCACTGACCCCAAAAAATGTAAACAATGAAGTTATGCTGTAGTAGATGCAAGATGAGAGATTCACTCATCCATCACTGCACACATAAAAGCCACACCTCTTTTAAAATGTGAGTGAGTAGTGTTAAAAATAACCCATACTTGTGGTCCTTATGGGGATGGTCTATAGAGAGAGTAGGGTTATAAGGGTAACTAGCCTCTGTCCTATCTTCTTGCTTTGTGGCCTTCTTCTATCTGATGGGGGAAGGCAGACACTTGTGGATCACGATGGCACCTTTTCTATAGTGACAGAGAAATGAAGAGGTAGAGCCCTACCCTCCAATCCCTGACCGCAGCCAACTGCCCTCCCCAGCCTCTGAGATGCTGCTCCTTGCCGCTCCCTGCATATTCAGGTTCTCCATCTTGCCACCCCCCATGAACTCCTTGCTATGGGCATTACTTCAGAAGGTCAGCAGCAGTGGCGTAGCAAGGTCAGGTGGTACCCGGTACAGAAAATCTCTTGTCACCCCCCCCCCATTGAAATTATTTTTTTTTAAAGGAAAAAATAAGATAATTGCAGTTGTAAGTGTTATTTTCTGGTTTATTTACTTAACATTGTGAGCATAAGCACTTAAAAACCTTTCTTTAGCGATGGGAATTTCTTAATTTAAAAACACTTATTTTTGCCATTTTGTCACCCCCCTCAGTGATGACACCCGGGTCGGCCCGCACCCACCACACCTCCCTTCCTATGCCACTGGTCACCAGCACACTTCTAGTAAATCAAATGATGAAATTCTGCACCTTATACCACATTCAAGTTTTACACAACAATTCCAGGGAACACACAAAACTCAGATGGTAACACACAAGAAGAGCAGACACATTCTAATCTCATGTTCTGTTATGAGGTACAGAAGATACGTTTCTGCACCTCGTAAAGGAATACATCTGACATTTTTGCAAAGTATTCGGCATTTGTATTTATTGTATTAACCATTAGAATAGGGTAGAATTTTATGCCTCCTTTGTGCTGCTGTAAATGCCTATTAGACATGGAAAGGAAATAAGCTCGTCTGGCATTAATACAGGTATTATATATTTATGGCATACATATGTTTTGCCTCATGAAAGAAGCGTGCCTTATGTAGACAGAAACTCTTTGCCACATGCATTTTCCGTATTGTGCGACTGCTCATTCTGATATGCATCTGTGAACATTTATAACCATGTATGAAATAAACCAACAAATTTAGTCTTAATATCAATATAAGAAAGTGCACAGATTGACCAGTGGTAGATGCCCAATTCTGCACAATACACACAAATGTAATGAGCAATACCACATTGTTAAGATAAGAGTTAGAGCTTCAGGATCTCTGCTTCTTCACTAGATCACCAACAGAGATCCTTCCTTCTCCACCAAAACCTCACTAAAACTTCAATCCTCACTCACTTATAATCCTTCCTACAAGGCCTATCTACATAATTCTCATAATTTTATAAATATATCTACCTCCCTTTTCACAAACAAACACCAATGCTCAGTTGTATCCCTCTCATTTTCAACAACAACCAAGAGCTCCTCTTTCATGTCAAAATGTACCTTGCAGAAAGAGCTTTCATTGATTATTCTGAACCTCAGTTCTGGAGTCGCCCTGTCACCTTATCTGCATATTTGCATTGTTTCTCTACCCCTTCATACTACCTCGATCCAACTATACACATTTTCGCACTCATAATTTCACCCATACACCTGCACATACGCAATAACACTTTCCCAGTATGCGAATATGCAGCACGCACATATACACACAAAACACATGTAGAATTTTCACCTATAGTGGTGCGCATAGATGTAACCACTCTTTCTCCCGATATCTGTTTGGGTAAAGTGTCGTGTGCAAAGCAGCCCTGCATTAAGAAAAAACCGTGCCCTTTCTCTCTTTTTCTCTCTACAGCCTGTCCCGCACCCAATGGTCTCAAAACTTGGGTTCCTTCTCTTATCCTGACTTACTACACTTTGATCTTCCTTCCTCCTATTTACTCCTATAACTGCATTGTACATTGTGAGCTGCACCTAACATTAAAGATACTATCTCACCCAAATAAAGTTTGGGTGTGGAAGAAGTGCTGGAGTGAGTGTGTGTGTGTGTAGAGGGATGGGACTAGTCACTAGACAGAATTCATGCTTTGCACTTTGCAGAGGCAGAAGAGAGCCTCCATTTTCCTTGCTATACTGAGGAGGGTCTCAGGCCAATTTTGTCTCCCTCCCCCTTTTTCCCATCCTACTCAGTCTTTTAACGCACATGGTAATCTCCTACAGGCCCGGGCTGGGAAAGCATTAGACCTCTTTCTCCCTCTTTTCCTCACCCTCCTCAACCCGCTCCTGTATGGTTCCAGTTGCGTTGGGGGACATTGGGGAGGGGGGTGTTTTTGTGCCAGTCAAGACTTCTACAGATTTCTAGATTCTTGCTATTTGTCCAAAAGTAATGCACTCCAGACTTATGGTGTGTGATAAAAGCTATGAGACCTCAGAGAATCCAGTTTCAGTTAAAATCCCATCAATATTTTAAACATAATGGGAATCCACAGGAACGAAGAGCAACGTTATTATTTTTAAGGAGCAGCAACAGCGAAACAGCTCTTCTCTCCCTTTTTGAGCACTGCCTCAACAGCAGTTAAGGTTATCCCCTCCAAAAGCAGCAGCAGCATTGAGCACACAGCCCCCTTACATTGTTGCCCCTCACACTCGGCCAGCTATTTGCTGAATGATAAATAGCACCGTTCTCTACATAAAATGTTGTTTACTCTCTCAAATCCGTAAGAGATGTTGCCCTAAAAAAACACAACCCGCAAGCTTTATTGCAAACCGTCTAGATTTGGACGTGTCCGCTAGTCTCAGAACAGCACAAGATTCTGGATATAACAATGACAAAAGATTCATGGTCTCATTCTTCCTGGCATCCAGCTTTTTTAAAGGGGGGGGGGGCAAAAGAACACAACATATGTACAATTAGAGAGGCGGGTGAAAAAACCCGATTCCTCCTCCCACCTCATTCTCAGTATCAGTCGCCCAGTAAATCTTGCAAAAAAGACACAACAGAACACGACAAGGAGCCAACAGGTGGGGGTGGGGGGGCCGAGTTAAAACATTTTCCGAAAAGAAAAGAAAAGCTTTTGTGTTCATTTGCAAACGGCCGAGCTCCTTTCCTTCGCCTCTTTGTAAACCGAAGGGGCTCAAGCTTTCTGAAACGCGATTAAAAAGATAAATACATAAAAACCGCGCTAAGTTTGACCTTCTCATTAACCCTTGTGGCCAACGAGAACAATTTTAACGCCACAATGAAACAATTCCCTTGGGTGGGTTAGATGGGTGTGCATCTTTTCTTTTCTTACTACCGGGCGGGGGGGGGGGGGACTGAGGCGCATGGCAAGGAGGCGGAGATCGCCGCCGCCACCCCTAGTGGGAAAAGTTTCGTGATGCCCCTTCCTTCCCTACCCACTCCAGTCTGAGCCCGGCAACCTCGGGGCATCTTTCGCTCAGCAGTAGTGGCGGCGGCAGCCCCAAAGCTGGGCTGGGTCTTGTGCAAAGGCGCGCCCCCCCCTCCGCCCCCCAGCCAAGAGGGCTGTTGCTCGCCAGGCAAGCGGCTGCTTTTAGCCGGGCCAGCAGCAGCAGCAGCAGCAGCCCTTGCGCTCTCCGAAGCTGTGAATGAAGGAGCAAAGGGGAGGTGGGGAAGCTTGGAGCTCCGAGGCCGCCAGCCAGGAGCCTGCTGCTCCGCGCGCGCCCCCCTCCGCTTGCCCAGCAGCGGCAGCCGCCCCCCTTCTCTTGGGCTTAGCGGGGCGAGGAAGGAGACGGAAAGCGGCGGGGGGGGGGCGGGAGAGAAGAGAAGCGCAACTGCAACCAAATAACAGCGCCTACCAGGAGCCACCTCCAATACACGCATGCATAGAGAGAGCGGGAGAGCGAAGAGCACGCATTCCCGGGCTCGCTCTCCCCGGAGCGCCTGCGAGGCGACCAGCCACTCACTGGCCCCCAACCCGGCGAGGGAGGCAGCTCCAGCAATGCGTGGTCCCCCTCCTCCTTGCCAAGCATGGAGCGCTCCCGGCTGGGGAGCAAACAAGCTCCTCTCGGGCTCGTGTTGCTGCTGCTGCTTGTGGTGCCACACAGAAGGGGAAGGGAATGTAGCCTCTCTCTTACCTGTTTTTCTTTCTCTTTCTCTCTCTGTCTCTTTTTTTCCCCCTCTCCCTCTCTCTCCCTCTCTCTTTTCTCTTTTTTAAATTGTGTGTTATGAGGAGAATTTCTGGAGAATCATTTTCCGCCAAGGCGAAAAAAGAAAAAAAAGGGGGGGTGGAAAGTGAAAGGAAACAAAAAAACAAAAACAACACCCGAGCCCCTTCCCTTGCAAGCCCCCCGGCCTCCTGGTACCAAGACACGAGGACAACATCAAAGCAACTTGGGGGGAACACTTGAGGGGCCTATTGTCTGCTCCGGGCGGCTCTGTTTTTCCTTCGGCCTCCCCCCTCTCGCTGCCGGGAGACTTGGTACGGCCCAGGCATTCATGCCAAGTAGCTTTCACACATGGAAGCTTGTCTCAAGCAATTGCTGACAAGCCACAAACAAGACATTCTCCCTCCCTCCTCCCTCCCCCTCCCTCCCCCTCCTCCTTTCTTCAGAATGCAAACTAAAACTCCAGTGACAGGCAGGCGGGTTTGGCTTAGCCCCCCCACTCCTCCCTCTACACACACATACACACACACGCAGAGCTCAGCTCACTGCTGTACTGGTGGAGTTAAGAGACAGGGAAAAAAGCCCAGGCTGAGTTGGGGGCAGGGAAAGAGCTGTCTGCTGTGTCCCAGTAAAATGGCAGAGAGAGAGAGAGAAGCTGTGCACACAACATTGCAAAGCATTTGCCTTCTTCGGGTGCAAGGGGGGGGGGTCAAAGAAGGAACAACTGGGGCGGGGAGAAGGCAGGTGAATCAAACTCTTTTGCATCGTATTTTGGGCATGGGGGTGGGTGAAATTCGCCTTGCAACCTCAGTCAGATGAGATCGATCTCCCTCTCCTTCTCCCTCCACACACACACAATAGATAAATAATAGGGTGTTTTACATAATCCATTCCGGGTTTCATTATTTCACTTTCTCCCCAGCGTTCCTCACATCCACCCATTTCTCCAGCGCACTGCCAGGGCACAGCGTGTTCTACATCCCACAGGGCTGACCTTCTTTCCGTGTCCTCACAACAACCCTGTGAGATGTGGGTGAACGGTTGTTGTGCAACCTTGTGGAGTGACTTCCACAAAGCCTCCCAATGAACTTCAGGGAGGAGGTCAAACCCGAGCCAGAGGCTCTCTCACACATTGATCCTGATGCTGCCCATTGTGCAATAGTAACACTTAAAAACACACACACACACTCCCGAGGGTAACACAGCATTGTTCCAAGGAAAGGGAGTCAGCCGTCCAAGGAGGTTGCTCAAGGTCAATGTAGTGCACTTGTTGCAAACTGGAGCTAAAGCTCATATAGTTAACCGTCCATTTAGGGTATGTTAGGTAGATGAGCTGGTGTGGTGCAATGGTTAGAATGCCAGACTAGGACCTGGGAGACCAGGGTTCAAATCCCTACTCAGCCATGAAGTTCACTGGGTGACCTTGGGTGAAGTCATGAAGTTCACTGTGTGACTGTCTCTCAGCCTAACCACAGGGCTGTGGTAAGGATAAAATGGCAGCAGGAATCATGTGCCCTATTTCTGAGTTCCTTGAGGGTGGGATAAAAGAGTAATGGAATTAATGAAGGGCTTGGGAGGTAGTAGATTCCGCTTAAAATACTGCGCTTCTGACATTGAGTCCAGTGGAACTTAAAAAAGAATAGTGAAAAAGACAAGCATGCTCGTGTGATAAAGAAGTGTGATAAATTGTTAGACTCACATAGGTAACAGTCAATCAGCCCTACCCCCAAAAAAGCAACTACTTGCATCAACGTATAACTCATGCAATAAATGTGTTTATTCAGATTTGTTAGGGTCCCCAGGCTGGGAAGCGTTGCGGTGCAACAATCTTGCTAGAAAGCTAAGCAGGTGCAGATCTGTTCAGGGCTTGAATGGGAGACAAGAGTATCCTATATGTGCCATAGATGGGAGACATGATAATAAAAAGGCAGTCCCATTAAGTTCAATGAGATGCTTTAGGACTGAACTATACATGATCATGGGGGCGTGTCAATATATTCCCTCCCTTTTAAGTTTTGCAAATAGTGGCTACCTGGAGAGCAGGGGATGGCTGATCCAGATTTGGACTACAGCACAGAGGGGGCTTTAACCCCTTCTTATTTATTTTTTGTTTTAACTTCATAAAATGTATATACAGAGGGCCTTCTCGGTAGTGGCGCCCGTCCTGTGGAACGCCCTCCCATCAGATGTCAAAGCGATAAATAACTACCTGACATTCAGAAGACATCTTAAGGCAGCCCTGTTCAGGGAAGTTTTTAATCTGTGATATTTTACTGTATTTTTGGTTTCTATGGAAGCCGCCCAGAGTGGCTGGGGAAACCCAGCCAGATGGGCAGGGTACAAATAATAAATTATTATTATTATTATTATTATTATTATTATTATTATTATTATACTGCTTGGTTGTAGAAAAACCTTCAATGGAAATCAACAGCCACCCCCCTGAAGCTACTTATTGGACCCATTAGAATAAATGTTTATGTGGCAAAATAATGACAGTGGCATCTTGGGGTGGGGGATTTTCATTGGGAAGATGGGGCAAGGGGTGGAGTTAAGACACCTTCTGCCTCCATTATGGTCCCAATGGCTGTTATCTGAAATCCATCCATCTCTGTTAGCTACTTGGTGTGTTTAGGCCTGCAACCTTTGAAAGGAACAGCCCACAGTTCAAGAGTTACAACTTGCTTCTTTCAATTTGGATCTGAACAGAGTCAACTTTCTTGCCCCACTAGGTGTGTTCATTTATTCCACCATGCTTGCTTCTGTAGCAAATGGTCATATATTGTGCATATATTTCTATTTAAGCTCTGTTACGGCAAAAATCTGGGTGCGAGGCTACTCTGCCACCCAGCTCATCGGACTAAGTCCGTGGGTCCCTGCGGAGGAAAATGAGCTCAGCCGGAGACAGGAGCAAACTGCAGAAGATCCAAGTTTATTGCGCAACAGGTTCAAGGCGAGATTGAACAGTGAGAAAGGGGTGACATGAGTTTTTGAAACTCCCTCCATGTCCCAGAATACAGTGCAAAACACGTCATGAATACATCACAGAAAGGTGGGGTTACACAGATCAGCAGTTCAGTAAGGTAGGGGTTGCACAGATTAACATATGGAGGAGGGAGGGGGGAATATGCAGAGCTGGAGATATGCACAGATAAACACTTCCTGGGGATGAAAAGACAATGGTCTCAAATATGCATAGTCTGCCACCTGACATTGTCTGGAGGAAAGGCTGATCAGAACAATTTGAAAGGATTAAGGTCTTGACACTTTGCTTGAGGGATTATGCTGGACAGGGGAGATGTGATGGAGTCCTAGAGTAATTGAGCAAACTGGCACGCTGATTTTCTATGAATTTTATAGATTTTAGTCCCTTTTGACAATTGGAAATAAATTGATATATTGTAGCGAAGAAGAAGGTGAAGAAGACATGCCCCCCCCCTTCCGTAACAGTCCCCCATTCGGAGATAGATTTGCATTAAAGTTCTGTAAGAACTTGCAAATCTTTTCTCCGCACCCTAAATCTCGGTGAAGGTAGGGGTGCCGTGTGAGTGGGAATAGGCCCTAATGGAAAAGGAGGTGGGTTGAGCAGGGCAACAAAGGAGGGAGCAACACGGACCAATACAATGTATGTGTATGTTATATAGATATGCACTAAATAATAGCTTTGTATCTATCGTACTAGATGTGTGGGTTTGTGCAAACCTGAAGGGGACTTGCAAATCATGCCTCTTAAGGCCATTTGCAAGTATAGTAGTGCAGATAGCCGGATATAGGATATCGCATAAAAGGACACCTGTTGTATTTTGTTCAATAGTGGTCTATGCTTTACATTTAGCAGGAAGGTCCACTACTGACTGGAAAAAAATGCAGTTTGCTTTGTCCCCCGCCATTTTTTGTGTTCTCAGGTGTCACGGTAGCTTTTCTGTGGTCTCACAGTAGTGGCAATCCCTGGTGAATCCACTTAGGGCTTTCATATTAACCATGTTGCCTGGCACTCACCACAGCTGCCACAGGTTTGGACACGTCCTGAGGGAAATGTCCTTGCCTTGGCTTCCTATGGGGGTTTTATTACTGTAGGCTCAGGTCTTGCAGTCATGGGAAGTTGCTCACTTGCACTTTAAGGACCAAAAGCTAATTGCAGCCTGGATACACTTGCCCAATTCAAACTGAGTCCAATTTGAATTTATCTTGCCCCATGGTTCTCAACTTTTCAACCAATCTATTAAAGCAAAACCATTCTTAAGGGGCATTTCTCCAAATAAGTCAATTTAACTCTATAAGGGATTATTCCGGCTAAACCAAAGCATATACACCGTCCTGAAGCTTCTCCTTGGTAAAGTGGGTTTTAGCACATTTTTTTAAAATGGGTAGGGAAGTTGGCAGAGTGCCAGGTGAAACAACGAAATATGGTAATAAATTTATCTAAGTCTAAACATTGGACTACATAATAGCCTGATCTGTTAAAAGGTATAAAATGTATGAGGATCCTCCACTGGGGTGTAAGGAATAAGACATTAGACATAAAACACTTACACACAAAAATAGCCACAAAATAGCCCCCCCATTTGTGGAAATGACACACTGTCAGACACATTTCAACATTCCTACGTAATAACACATAATACAAAACAAACTAATTAAATATCAGTTGCATATCTTGAGACAATTGGGATATTTTATGTATCTTGAGGTTTAAAAGTCAGAAAATGTCCTTGTAATTCAACTCCACCCCCCTTTGTCAGCCCCACTCCCCCCCGCAGTCTATATCCTTTGAAAGAGATAGCTGTGGCCACTTTGAAACTTTTGTGTCTTCTGCTGTTGCAGGTGGTGGCGAAGCTTTTTCATCATAGGTCTGTAGTAACACATCTGTAGAAGTGACGTCCTGTAAGGGGCAGGGTGGACTTAAAAGACACAGTTAAAATAATAATAAAACACACACACACACACACACACAATGACCTATGAGGAACCAAAATAAATAAATGCTAAGACACAGAATTTTAAGAAATCTGAAGTAACAATGAAAATAAAAGAGTGTTTCTTGATGTGACCATATCGGCTAGAATGTTAACAGCAAAATACTGGGAAATGACTTAATACCAAGAAAAAATGAATGGCAATTTAAAGTTGTGCAAGTACCTTGAACTAGCCAAAATGACAGAATTAATAAGAAATGCTCAGGCAAAAGGTAAACAAATACCATTCCACAAACAATGTTAGGTTGTGCTTCGCTTAATTTCGTAGACATCATGGAAAAACTGATTAAATAAATGAAAAGAGATTATTTGTAACTTAAAGCGTCAAAGGCACGAAGAGATGGAAGTCACAAATACAGCAGGGATTCAGACATGTTTCACAGAACAGGAAAGAAAGTTGCTGTGGGAGAAAAGAAGGGACAAAAACCTTTGTTATCGGGGTTCACATATCCTGTTAAAAGGGAAAAATTATTTCATGTGAGAAGCCTGTCAGGAAATGCTGTTCCTAAAATGCACACAAAGTCTGTGATTTTAAATCCCTTGGGGGGGGGGTGCTTTGAAATTTACCTGTGAAAAGAATTTGGCATGTTAATCATGTTAAGATTTGAAACTTGGCACACCTTTTGTCTTGCGAAGCCCCTGGAGCAAAGGACACATTAAGGGTGATTTCCCTCAGTGGCTCCAAGTTTTTACATAAGGAAATTAGGATAAATTTCCCCCTTCAGCCCAAGCTCCTCTCACTCCCTACAGTTCCCCCTCCTTCCTCTCTCTCTCTCTCATTTCTTTTCCTATCCTCTTTTTTTTTTTTTCTTGCTGATCTAGTCTCTGTGCATGTGTGGAGTTCATGTCTCAGAAACCTTTTATACTATTGAAATGTTGCATCTTTTGGCAAAATTAGAATTTGAATAAGGGAAGGGTAAGTAGATTTTAAAAGAGGGTTAGATTTAAAACAAAAGAGAGAAACTCAGCAATTGAAGTATTCACCAACAAAAGCTAGCAATTTCAGCCCAAGCAAAGCGACTGCTTCCTTTATGTACAGGAAAGGGCTAATATCCCTCTGGCCATTCGTGGAACAATGCCACGCCCTTATATATGGGGGAAAATGGCCAGAGTCAGAATTCATAAGATTTTTAATATTCCCAATCATTTCAGCCTTACCATTTGCAGACAAATTTTTTTCTGCCCTTTATTTACAGGATAAATGGTCAAGACTCATATGTATTTGATGTGCTTAAACTTTGAATTGACTTTGAAGTCTGATTTTTTTAATAGTAGACAAAATGATAAACACTGTAATCACTCAAATGCTTGATATTACCAGTTGTGCTTCAAAACATCACAGCTTCACCTCTCACCTTTTAAAACTAGAGAGCAAAGCTAGGCTGAATTTCAACTCCATCACCACACCAGAATTTAAGAATTACCCTGCGATGCTTGCGGACACATGTCCTTCCACACAGCCACAAATTGGGAGAGTTGAAAGGGACCCTGGGGTCATCTAGTCCAACCCTCCAAAATATAGGGTTCACAGCAAGATTTCACAGCAAGATTTGTACTACACACACATTCTTATGTATACAGGCACTACTGGGGAAGAGAGCACAATCAGTGCTCCTATCATGTACTAAGGAAGAGGAAAATAAAAATTCCTAACTTTATACAGAACCCTTTAGCAGATCTTGAGATTAGTTTGAGTTTACTTCCTTAGACGTGCAAGTTCCTTAGAGTGCAAGTTCCTAGACAAATGATCTTTAAAGAAAGATTGAAGTGAACATTTTCTTAAGATAGGGAGAGGATCTCTTATAAAGCATAGTTAAAACAGCCATAGATTTGATTTAAAGGGGACACAAAAGTGACAATTTTAAGCCTAATCTATGTCCCCCCCCTTTTGCAGTTTCCTTTAAAGGAAGCTTACTCGGAAGTAAATTTACCTGGCACAGAAGAAGAGAAAAAGGAAAAAAACCTGAAAGAGACAGAATGAAACAAGGGGGGGCATTTTCTAAGAAAAGAGGCCTGATATCAGGAGCCTTACAATAACTCTTCTGTCCAACCAAATCAAAGTTAAAACTGGACTCAGATATTTTCTTAGAAGGAAGACCATACTTTCATAGGCATGTGCTTCATGAAATAAATACACTGCATTTTAGCTTGAGAGAGCAGTTGTGCTCGACTACGCTTTTGCAGCAGAAACATCTAATTCACATTAGAAACATTCACATTCCAAAATAGACTGTAGACTCACGATCTGAAAAGTTGCGGCAAAGCAAGAGGTGGGGTAAACATTTGCACCCTTCATTCTCATTTTGTCTTATTTAGGACTGATAAGGTCCAGCATAGCTTCCTTAAATTTAAAATTTTGAAGCAAGCTTGCAGTTTAAACTATGCGCGCTTAAGAAAGGCAGTCTGTCAGAGACAGAAGGAACAGACAACACACATAACAGACAACATGTAAACACACATATTCTCATATATGTATTAACACACAACACACATAACAGACAACATGTAAACATATATACTCTCATCCTTTAGTTGGTTATTGCAAGGAGTTGGGCTGCTTCCTTTAGCTTCATTAAGTGAAATTAGTAGGAAGGTCCCACATGGTTTTAAGAGCCTCCTTGCCTCTTCAAACACCACCAGTTAACCAGCCGGCCAACGCAATTCGGGCTTGGCGGAGGCGGTGCTGGCAGGCCAGATTTCAGAACAGAGGTTCTCTAATTTTGCTTCGATAATAATTTGTGGCCAGGAATCGTCTTCCAATACGTGATGACAAATTGGAGAGGAGAGTCAGGGTCCTTCTGAGACTGAGATGGCTTTCTAGAAGCCTTCTTCCCAGAGTGAGCCCGCTCGCGTTTGGAAGCCTGGGTACCCATTTTATGTTTTACGCGTGTCTAGACAGAAAGAGGGAAGAGAAAGGGTGGTAAGGATTGGTATATCTAGGAGATTGATATACTTAATACGGGATTTATAGTAAAGAGGGGTCTTTAGTCGCTTGGCAACTTCCTTAGAGGGTTTTTAAAGAGCTCTAGCTATCCGGTATTCCTTCCTATTTCCTTAGTCAATAACCTGGGGTCCTTTTCCACTCTGCCGATCCCGCCCAATTCCTCATGGGCTATCCCTCCTGGCAACCTCCTACCTATCGTCAATCTCAGGAAAAGGGGCCCTACTGAACGCCCGCGCCGTGCGGTGCCAGATCGGGTGATCCCTGGATAGAGTTTCGAACCGAAAATCCCCCTTGCTTTTGGAAGCGGGCTCACGCACGATACACGTGTTACGTGGCACCGACCAGTGCGGCTGGGATTGATACAGAAAGCAAGACCCCTTCCTGCCCCCTCCGTAAGGGCGCTCGGGAAGTTCGGAAGAAGAACTCCAGCCCCTTGCTTTCAACTGAGATGCCCGTTGCGGAGAGTCGGCTATCTTTCAAGTCGGGTCTCTCCGTCTTACTTTCGGACTCCCAATTGGTGCGGCTGGCTGGAGGGTTTTTAGAGAAAGAGATAGAGCTCAGAACCCCCCTTTCGGGTCGAGCAGCAGTCCACGGTCTCTCTCACCAATTGGACCAAGAGACAGGCGAGAAGGAGCGATAGAGAGGAGGGCAGAGAATTCAGTTGCCAGGAGATTTCCACCCCTTTCCCACCAGTGCACTGGATTTTTCCTTTTCCTTATACTCACATGTCTTCTATGATGATCCCGGGATTGATGAATAAGCCGGCTGGATCCCTCTTTGCTCCTCGGCTGAACTCCTGGGGCTTTCGATTACCGCCCGGAAGATGGCCGGGGGTCCAAAGGATCTTCCCAGGCAAAATGGCCTGGTGCCGGCTGAAGATTTCAGGGCCCCCGGTCAGCAACGCGGGAGAACCGCATGCCCCACGTTGGGTGCCAACTGTTACGGCAAAAATCTGGGTGCGAGGCTACTCTGCCACCCAGCTCATCGGACTAAGTCCGTGGGTCCCTGCGGAGGAAAATGAGCTCAGCCGGAGACAGGAGCAAACTGCAGAAGATCCAAGTTTATTGCGCAACAGGTTCAAGGCGAGATTGAACAGTGAGAAAGGGGTGACATGAGTTTTTGAAACTCCCTCCATGTCCCAGAATACAGTGCAAAACACGTCATGAATACATCACAGAAAGGTGGGGTTACACAGATCAGCAGTTCAGTAAGGTAGGGGTTGCACAGATTAACATATGGAGGAGGGAGGGGGGAATATGCAGAGCTGGAGATATGCACAGATAAACACTTCCTGGGGATGAAAAGACAATGGTCTCAAATATGCATAGTCTGCCACCTGACATTGTCTGGAGGAAAGGCTGATCAGAACAATTTGAAAGGATTAAGGTCTTGACACTTTGCTTGAGGGATTATGCTGGACAGGGGAGATGTGATGGAGTCCTAGAGTAATTGAGCAAACTGGCACGCTGATTTTCTATGAATTTTATAGATTTTAGTCCCTTTTGACAATTGGAAATAAATTGATATATTGTAGCGAAGAAGAAGGTGAAGAAGACATGCCCCCCCCCCTTCCGTAACAGCTCTTAAGTGAATTGCCACATTTTACATTTCATTCCTACCAGTAGAACAGCAGTCCTGTCAAGATATGACAGGTGCCCAGTATCTGCACCTTCCAGAAACAATTAAAGATATTTTGTTCCATTGGCTGTCTCAGCTGGATGACTGGGTCTCTGCCATGAATGTCTATTTTGTATTGCTTCTGGTTTTTAAATATATCTGCTGTTCTTTTTTCGTCTGCTCTTTTTCTTGTACAACACCTTGAGACACTTGTACAGAAGGCAGCTAACAAATTCAGAATAATAAGAATAACAAAACCACCTTTTATAATTCTCTTTCCCCTCTGCACCATGAGAGGATGGCAATTCATGGATCTGATTATAGGGATTTTTGTTTCAGGAAACTTACGTCATCATAAATTTGTTAGTCTTTACTATGCTACAAGATTCTTTATTAATTCAAGAGTTGAGAAGCTGAAAACAAGGACTTGTGTACCTACTTCTGTATAAGATTGGGGGTGGAGTATGTGAAATGCTTATGCCTGATCTATTTATTGGTTGTCTGGTTTTTGGATTTGGATTTTTTATTTCTCATATTTTCTTTTCCCCCAGAATCCTTATTTGGAAGTGCAAAGACTAAACAAAAATCTAGGTGGTACAATGCATTATGTTCTGCATACTATGTATGAATTTGTGTTGAAGTGCATGAACGACTGTCGGAAGTTTCATGAGATAAAACTGCAAAGCTCCACCTTGAAAAATATGCACTGTGCCCAGAGACAACAAAAGGGCCGGTTTCTCAGCTTGTCAGAAAAAGGATTGCAAGGCCCTAGGAAATGCCACAAAAACTTCAGCAGGCTTCATGTGTATAACCGTGCCTTTCATCCAAGGATATCAAAGTGATTTTGTAAATAAGAGCAAACGTTATTATCTCAGTTTCGTAGGTGGAGAAACAGACAATGATTAAGCACTTTGCCCAAGGCCACCTAAAGGAGAAGGGGAGAACCCAATTCTTCTGACTCCGTGCTGACTTAAGTGTTGAAGCCACAAAAAATTCTGCCTGCCTTGATACTCATTCACAAAGGTAGTTGGGGGTTTTTTCCAGGTCTCATTTTAACTGGCACCTACTGTGTGGTTTGGGGATTAGATGGAGAAGAAAGAGGAATTGATCAGAGAGAGAGGGGGAAGACAATGGGGGAGGGTATTTTTGCTTTTCAGAAGCATGTGACATATGAAAAATGGAACATAAACAGAATGTTGCAAAAATCCAGATGGCATGAAAATGGAAGGCTCAGATGATAAGGAAAAATGTATCCAAAGCAGCATGAAATGTGCATGGAAAAGATGTCCAGGTTATATAAAGGAAGCTATTAAAATTTGCTATTAGCCAAGTTATTTGCATTTATAATAATATATATTTCACCATTAGCAAAGTATTTAAAATCTACAGAATGCAGCCACTAAAATTAAACATAGTATATATATAGACTTTATACTAAAGATGCTAAGTATATAAAAGTTATACTTCAAACTATAAAAAATATATTTTTTATACTTACTTTCTCCTCTGTTTATATATGCTGATCTGTATTTATTTTTACATTTCCTGGAACATACATTTGTACACATTAAACAGATGCTTCTCATTAAAGCTATTTAAAAGAGCTATTTATGCAACACAATTATTTTATCAACTTTCGATGGCATTATAATATCACACCACTATGTAATCCTAGGCCAACATAATGGTCAGATCCTTAACCGTGGCTATAACTAGCTAATCGGAAGGGGGAGGGCTAAAAGAGACTGCAGAAATATTTAGAGAAACAGCAGGATTAGTCAGCCTCTGGGTTCCAAAATCTGGGGATGTGTTTGTACAAGACCTGGAATGTCAGGAAACCTATCTTGCAAAACAACTTAGAAAAATATTCAAAATGAGCAAATAATATCGCTACGTTTAGTAGCATTACTACGTCCAGAATTTCCAAGGCACCTAGGAAAATAGATCCTAAACCTAAGGTATTAACCATGAATTTTTGTTGAGGGTGATTCTTTGCTTTTGACACAGCCAGAACCAGAGAACCGCTTTGGTCACACAACTTGCAGCTCTGATCCAGCAAAACAATTATTTGCATTGATAAGCCAAAGGCGTGGCCATCCCTTTGAGTGTCATTCCTTCAGGCTTAGCATGAGGCTTAGGGTGCCACTCCATTTGGCCCATTGATTGTGGCACTCTCCTAGTGATAGAAGAAGGAGACAACTGAGGATAATGCCCTCTCTGGGAGCTAGGGGGCTGGGTTGTGTCTGTGAAGAGCAGGGCTATTAGGTATTGTATGTTGAGTGTTTGGAAACTCTCGACATACCCTATTTGGAAGAAGATCTGTGGGCATCTTTCACTGCTCCCATGTTGACAGGGGTTAATGGGATTTTTATGTTTGTATTCCTGCACTGTAATTTATGCATTTTATATTACTTGTGTAGTTTAATTTACTTTTTACCCCTGTGGACGCTTTCTGCAGTTACTTTGCGTTTCTGGCTTACAGTTTAGAGTATGGCATGCTCTTGAAGTAAATTATTATTGAAATGGATTAATTGCTAATTGTTTGTAATGCTTACATTATTATTTTACTCTGTGCTGCTGTTTGTTACTGTTCTCTTTTCATGTGCTGTAAGGTGCTTTGGGCACATTTTTTTGGTAGAAAAGTGGCATACAAATCGACGGATTACAAGTTCTGATCTATGGAATCCTTTCACCACTTGGTAGCTATTTAATTAAGTGGAATGACTTTCATTTTAAATGCTGAGTCCCACCCTATTACAGGGGAAGCCGTCTCCTGAGACAATTCATTGTCATGCTGTCAGGTCGCCCAGGGGCTTGAACCGTGAACTTTATATCCTAGGGTTCCACTGTATCAAGAGGTCAGAGCTATGTAGCAACAGCTCCTAAAATCAGCAGGCAGGATGATGCCATTGCCATAGCCAGGCCTTCTGTAAATGCTTCTAGAAGGTGGCCTTCTGACCTGGATGGCAATTCTGATACCAGTAGTAGTCCCCCCCACCTCCCCCCAAAATTTATGAAATGTTCTCCCTAGCAAGACCTGCCTAACTCCAACCTTGACATTGTTTTGGTGCCAGACAACTATGTTTTGGCTTTCCTGGGTATTTGGGGATCACCAATGATATGTCATTCAACCATTAATTATGTCTGCAATAATGTTGACGTGATATTTATGTGGGTTATTTTACTTTAGTTGGAAATCCTTTTTGGTCTTTTGGCCACCTCATGAGAAGAGAAGACTCCCTGGAAAAGATCCTGATGTTGGGAAAGATTGAGGGCACAAGGAGAAGGGGACGACAGAGGATGAGATGGTTGGACATTGTTCTCGAAGCTACCAACATGAGTTTGAACAAACTGCAGGAGGCAGTGGAAGACAGGAGTGCCTGGTGTGCTCTGGTCCATGGGGTCATGAAGAGTCAGACACGACTAAATGACTAAACAAAAAAACAACAACAGTGGATACAATTCATATACCAAATAATAAACTTCCACACACACCAGACTACCAAAAAGGCTGTCTCCATTTCATTTCACTTTGTGGGGGCACTGAGAGCAGGGACTCACTCTGAAGAGGCTCTTGCAGTTCAAATAAGCACCTGAGGGAGAAGGCAGTGTTTCAGGTGCCAAGCTTTTGCAGACTTTCATAGATTAAAACCAACATTTAAATTGGTCCCAGAAGCAGAATGGGAGCTGCCACAGCTGGCAAACCACGGGCATGATATGGTAAAAATTCCCAGTCCCTGTTAAATGTCTTTTGACCCTGTTTTGAACCAATTGCAGTTTCTGGACCATTTATGTAAACAGGCCAGCATTGCAATAGTTGAAGCAAGAAGTTATCACAGCATGGGTAAACTGTGCCTAAGCTATCTCCATTCAGGTATGCTACATCAGCCAAAGATGATAAAAGACACTTTAGCAGCTGCTTGAACTTCTAATGACAATGTTGGAGCTGATCGAGTACAATCTCTTCCAGAACAGGGGGAATGCCGTTTACCAACCATAAGTCCCTCCATCGTATCACAATTGAGTCTCAGCTTGTTCACCCTGATCGAATCCATTATCACACCAAAGCTTCTCTTCAGGAGGCTCACAGCCTTACAGAATCTCTCTGCTGTGAGGGGTGAGCTAGAGCTGGATGTCAGTTGTATACTGGTGACATCTCAGTCCAAACCTCCCAGCGCTTTCATGTAGATGTTAAACAGCATAGGAGAAAAGCATATCCTTGTGGGACCCTAAAACACACCTTCCAAGAGGTCAAGCAATAATCCTCACGCTGCACCTCCATGAATTCCCTCGCCTTTAAAAAAATAGCAGAATCAATGCCAAGAACTGCCTCCAATATGCCACTCAGGAAGTCGATGCAGAGAAGATGATGGTCGATGTAGTAAAAGAATAAACACGGTCAATCTTGCCTTGTTTCTCTCTCAGCAAAGGTCAAGTGACCAAGCCAGTCTCCATCCCACACCTAGGCCTGAAGCCAGATTGAAATGGACAACACTGATATATCAGCACCAAATTGACTGAACTTCACCTGAATGGCACTGAAAGCTTCTAATTAAATTAGATAGATAGAACAGACACAGGTAAAGTATGAACACCCAAAAGTGCTTTCACTTCAAGAAGTCACATCACTGAAAGAAAAAGATGATTATCAAGAAACAACACATGATTGCAGAAATTAATAATCAATCAGGGATGAACTTTAACGGAGTGTTCCTCAGTCTCAGAACAATCACATAACACAAAACACTAAAGAGCAAATAAAGGATGGAAGTTCCGTTAATTCTGATTACAATAATTATGATGAATCCATAATGGTGCCAATGCTATTTAATATTTTTATTTACTGTACTTATTTATTTCTAAATCTTGACACCCCTTGTCTTTCAGAAAAGCACTCAAGGCTGCTTACCTTTAAATCAATAAGAAAACATGATCAAATAGGCTAGTAAAATCATTGCAAAACATCACAACACATGTTGCATAATCCACGGGTTACCACTCAGGGAAATATGTTGAATACTTGAGCATCATACATGCTTTAGTGATGGATGATTTATCATGTTGCATATATTTGGGAATAAACATCCAAATCATTATTCTAGCTCACTTGTGCTTATCAAGTTAATTTTGATGGATAGGAGCTGGTTTGGTTATTTTCCCCATCCTTTCCCCTGAGTGTTTGCTATGCTCTTACCCTATTCATTTTTAAGGGAGGTGACTAGAACTATCCACAATATTCCAAGTGTGGTTGAACCATAGATGTGTAGAATGGCACTGTGATATTAGTAGTTTTTTTTTCCAATCTGTTTTCTAATGAAACCTAACATCAAATTCATTTTTTTCCCACAGCTGTCACATGCTGGTTGATAACTCCACGGAGCTATCCACCATGAGCCTCCCAGGTCTTGCTCCTTCCCAGCCACCACCAGTTCAGGCACTGTTAATGTATATATGAAATTAATATTCCCCCACAATGTAAATCATTTTACACTTCTTCCTTTACTGTCCATTCACCAATGTTGGAAAGATCTTTATGGAGCTCCTCATAATATCTTCTTTTTTTTAACCACCTTCAACAATTTCCTGCCATCAGAACACCTAGCTATCCCACTTCTCACCTCTGTCTCTAGTTTTATAAACAAGTTAAAAAACACAAGTCCCAATGCCAAGGTTTAAGCAGCTCCACTGGGAGAACTGTCCGTTTATTCCTACTCTCTGCGTCCTGTTCCTTAACCAGTTAGGGATCTAAGTAACCTATGTCTCTTTTCCTATGACTGCTAAGCTTACTCAGAAGCCACATCATCGAAGCTTTTTGAAAGTATATAATATATACCAGACCACCTCTATCCATTTGCTTATTGACACTCTCAAAGAAATCTTCTCCAGACAGGACTTACCTTTTCATAAGCAATGCCATAGCTCACATTGACTTCAATGGCACTTGTTCCCAGGTATTAAGTGTTCCTAGGATTGTCTCCTAAAATGGAAAATGCTGAGTCAAGATAATGAAGTCAAATGGGAAAAGGCAACTGGATAATGTATGAATGTTTGTTTGTGTAGGTAGTTCCACCTCTAGCCAACAGTGCCAACAGACTTGAGCAAATCAATGTCTCTCAGCCTTCATTTCTCATTTTATTAGAGAGGAATTATCATAATATATACACACTGCATTTCATGGGCTGTTGCAAGGATAAACTAAATAAATATTGTGAAGTGCTTTGTACATTAAAAGTGCAATATACGTAAATCAAATTAGGGAGAAAGCTGTTTATTCCTCCTTGTTTCATAAGCCAGTCACATTGCTGCTGATTACTTTCCAGGTTCTAACTTGCTCTTACATTGCTTAACCTTTCAGATAAGCATACCCTGCACTCTGAAAACTAATGGCATATTTATATTTACGTACTTACAAGTCTGCAACTTTGAGCTGAACCTGAGCTGAATTTCAGCAGAACCGAAGGAACCGCAAGTGATGCAGGGGAAATTTTTGGTAATCTTTCATAATATGGTGCCCTGTGTGAAGCCAAAATTTGTTTTCCCCCAAATGGATATTCTCAACTATGGATCTTCTCAATTATGCTCCCCTCGGCTCAGTGTCCTGTGCAGAGGAACTGCCTGCAGAGCCCTAAATAGAAGGTGTGAGGTCAGTGATTGGAGGCATCTTGCTTACCTTTGTGGGAAGGTTCACAATCTAGGAGTTATCCCAGACCTCCAGTGCTGTCCTGCCCACTACTGCTGCACCAGGAGACATGAAAAAGTGACAGTTCCACTCAGCAGCTACTAGCCAATCCTCATACATCACCTATATTGCTTTATTGCTTAGGAAAGCAGAAATGCTTCTGCTGATGGGACAATCTCCTTAGTACAATGCTGAATACAACCCTTAGTTATCCTCTTCGTCTTCTGGGATAGGTTTTGGGAAGGAATTGAGACATGACTGGTAAATACATTGAGAATGAGGTTCTGTTGCATCCAAGTCCTGCCTTTGTACATGGTTCCAAAATACCAAGTTTGGTCTACCTAAAGTCTGCACAACATATGTCCCTCTACCAATTATGCTGCCTCACAGTCTAGGAGGTGGCCAGTGGAACAGGATGTAGCACACAAACAGGGAGATTCACCCTAGAATTTCCTGCTATGCCACAGAGGCTTGTGACAAGTTACACATGTGTACAAGTTCAAGAGCATTTCCAATAATTCTGTGCCACACTGCAAAGGCTAATCTTAGCGGATCATCTGCATGGTCATCTTGCAGTCTAGATTTGGGGGATGTTTGGTCCTCCAGGTGTTGCTGAGCTGCAACTCCCATCATCCCAGGACATTGATTATGCTTGCTAGGGCTGATGGGAGTTGTAGTTCAGCAACATCTGAAGGGCCAAAGGTTCCCCACACCTGTTGTAGTCCAATAATATTAGTGCCAGTGTAAGGTGGTTGAGGGCAGCAGTTGGCATTCTAAATCAAGGTGACCTTCCTCATGTTAAAATCACATTCCAAACCTTGTAATATTCTTCTTTCCCCTTGCTTTATCAGCAAACAGGTAAAATCTAGAGGGAGAGGGGCTGGATATGTCAGCTCAATTGCAACAGATTTTGGACAAAATATTTATGCAGATGTATTTTTGTTGGTGCTCTGATTTCTGGCTCAGACAAGACACAGTAGAAAGAGCTTCCACTCCCATAGCAACTGTCCACACCTCACTTAGAAAGGCCCCCTCCAAGTTGAAGACCAACTGCAGAATTTTCTAGCTGTATTAATTTGCAGGCTTTTAGCACAAAATTCTCATTTTCTTCCCACTTACCCTTATTAAAATGCACATTTATTTATCAGAGGGGAAGCCAGCTATAGATTAATACATTTGCATTATTTTATGGGAGCATTATTTTCTGAGCAACGTGCTAAAATCATGCAATTTCTAGTTGGGTCCAGTAGGTGGACTTGGGCTGAAGGAACAACAGAGCTCTATGCTTAATCACTATGTCAGAGCTCAGTTGCTTTTCTTTCATTCATCTCTTTCCTTTCTTTCTTTTTTTCTCTCCACCTCTCCTAGCAACACAGATCTGCAAGCGGAATAGAGCTATGTCAAACCGGGGGATGAATGGTCGTAGAAGATGCTCTCTTTCCTTTCCAATTATTCCAATCCAGTTTTCTGTAGAAACTGAAGGAGCCAGGCATAATTTGCCTCTGTGATTCATACAACAAGCCACTTGATAGAAACATTGCCTGCCTGTGAAGTGTTCAGCCGAGTCCATTTTATGGAGTTCCGTCCCCTGAATTCCAAGAAAGAATAGGTGACAAGCAGGATGTTTGCAAAGTATGGCATGCCACATATGCAGCTGTCAGTCTCTTGTTCTTGTTGTTGGGAACCCAGTAAGGTCAAGGAAGCTGGTGTTTCCAGGCGTCCACAGCCTTTCCTCCATCCCTGTTTCATATATTATACACAGCGAACATGTGGTCCATGGATCTGCTATGTACCACTCCCTCAGAATCTTCCAGCTTTTGTCAAGTATGTCATTTGAAGTGTTTGCTGCTGCTGCAATTGTCACACAAATGCCTGTATTCCCGCGAAAGTCTTTAACCCTTCCTCATGATTCCCCCCCCCCCCCGCCCTGCCATAGCAATGCTTGAAAATGTTACTGCTACATGTGACCAAAAACACAGTCATTTTCACAGACTGGCTCTTTTGCATTGGACACAGTATGGCTGCCTCTATGATCATTTTCAATATTCGTGACCTGCTCTTCGAACTTCTTCCTAGTAGCTGATTGTGCTCACCCCACCTGGTATCGGGAAAGTGTGCAAAACGACAATAGGCTTTTCCTGTGTGGACCTTTCTTCCTCTAGATAAGCCTCCCACAACCTGGCACCATCCAGAGGCTTTGGGTTTCAACTCCCATCAACTGCAGCCGGCACAGCATAGCTCCAAACCTCCAGAGAGCGCCAGGTATACAGTACTGTCTTGTGAAAAAAGCTCCTTTAGACTGTGCATGTATTTGTGACGACAACAATTTCCAAGGGCTTTTAGCGAATTCACTGGACCAAGAATAATACCAATAGCCAACGTTAATTGGAGTTGAATCCAGAGTCCTCGTGTAATCGGCATAAGACATCTAGAGTGAGCATGAGCCAATTTCAACTAACCTGGTGTGCTAGCAGAAGTCAGTGCAAGGGCGACTGCTAGTGCAATGGGGCTTTCCCCCTCTCCTCCTCCCATACATCCCTTTGTTGTTGTTGTTGTTGTTGTTGTTGTTGTTGTTGTTGTTCTTGTTGTTGTTGTTGTTTAGTCGTTAATTGTGTCTGACTCTTCGTGACCCCATGGACCAGAGCACGCCAGGCACTCCTGTCTTCCACTGCCTCCCGCAGTTTGGTCAAACTCATGCTGGTAGCTTCGAGAACACTATCCAACCATCTCGTCCTCTGTCGTCCCCTTCTCCTTGTGCCCTCAGTCTTTCCCTACATCTCCCCAAATCCACAGACATCCCACAGACATCTGGATGGCCACTGTGAGAACAGGATGTTGGACTTGACGGGCCTCTTCTTATGTGCAGGACTAGCCTAGAAGAAAAGGCTTCATAAGACCTAGTGCCTCTCCATTGGTCAGTGGACCACCTCAGTCTGTGAGGTTCAGCTGAAGGCATTGAGGCCTAGAGATCTCCCTTCAGTGATGAATCCTACTCTGACTGGATAAAGGCCCAGAACACCAGTAGCACCAGTGCTGAAGGCTGGCCAACTTCAGGCCCCAGCTCAACACTTTCTCAGTGCTTCGCATCATTTCATTATGGTGGCATTTGTTAGCAAGGGCAGGAGCAAGGACTTTTTGCCACCAACCCTTCAGCAGTCACCAGCAAACCCAACAGTGCAGCAAAGCTTCTCCTACTGGCTACCTGCTCTAACTGCAGGCATCTCCAAACCAAAAAAGAACAAGCGAGTCGTCGTTGACAAAGGCACTTGTTGTGCCAAAATGCTTGGCCAAAGCCCAAATAGTTCTTTTGGATTCAGACAGACAATAAAGACACCCAAGTTGATGTTTAACAGATTTTATTCAGAGGATAAATCAAGAACGAAGCAAACAGAGCAGAGATATTCTTACGACCCTTCTCAGTCTGCCAAGAACCCCCTCCTTTCCGGGAGGCTGTGGTTTTAAGCATCTTACAAGCAAATGGTGTTGGGCTTTCGTTGACAGCAAGATCTGTGGTGTTTTGGTTTTGGTTTATCACCTGTTATTCTGGCATTTTCTTGAAATGGCTTATGTCTACCCTGCCAGAGCAATTCTTTAACAGGAGATGGCAAGGTGGCTAGCAGGAGACTCCCATCCCATCCTGAAACACACTTATGGGTTTGGCAAGCATAGTGTACCTACAGCTCACCTGCGGACCCTATTCTGGTTTGTCTCTATACGACAGAGAACCCCACTTCAGCTGCATTTCTACCAATTGCATACATTTCACTAATTCCCACAAAATAAATGCTGAACTTGCAACTTCAAATAACTGCTGCCTATACAGATTCATATTAGCTGATACATGCATAGGCTATAGTTATTAAAGCAGTGCTAGGTCCAGGCCTGTTAGGCTCAGTTCCAAGGCATCAAGGGGAAACTTGATGATAGTGCACTATCGCCTTGTGATGCAGTTCTCTTCTACATACAGTATTCCAATATGGCCATGACTCCATTATGCTTAATGTAAGAACCCACTCCATAGGATCTGACTGCCTGCTCTGTAAATGTCCTAAGAAGGATGGGGTGTAGGCCTAGAAAAACAGTAGCTTTTGAAAGAACCGAAGGTAACGGCTGATGTAAACGCACACAATATATTGCTGTCAGTGAGATATTTAATTATTGGAAGCTGGTGAGAGCCTAAGGTCACTTTCAGACTGTCAGCACTATTCTGCAGATCTCTCACTCATTGAATAGATGTTAGTATATATGTCCTTAGAGCAATAATGTGCGCTTGTGTAGCCAACCCAAGAAAGCATCTACATTGTGATAAACAGCAACACAGCTATAGCACTCTTGCTCAACATTAGAACATAAGACGAACCTCTTGCACTGGACCAATGGCCTGTCTAGTTCAGCATCCTGTTCCACAGTGGCCAACCAGATGCCTGTGGGAAGCCTGCAAGCTAGACATGAGCGCAACAGCTCTGAACATCTGCAATTCCTAGCAGCTGGCATTCAGACACATTATCCTTCTGATAGCCAACATACCTAGTTGTCAGGCAACAGAGGAACCAACCCCCACGGCAGATCGCCAGGAATGGACAAGACGAGGGGAAGTCCTTACCATCTGCTTTTATTCAATATTCACAGAGAGAGGCTTAGAAATGCATCCACTTGGAGTAATGGCGTTGCTCCGAGTGAGTGTCGACCCCCTCCCTTTCTCCCATTATGCATCATCACAACAGGTGCTGAGATGTGCCCTCTGTCTCTGAGCTCTCTGCTCTCCTACTTTCAATGACTGCCAGGTTCTGGGAGAGGGGGGTCTGGAATGCTTTCTAAAGACACTGTGTCCGTCAGCTGTTCCCCCCCCCGGTGCTTCTTCTCCCTCCTCTCCCATTATTTCCCAGCTTTCCCCCTCATCTTCCTCTGAGCTGTGATATCCCTCAAACCCCTGTTGTAATTCTGAACTGTCTTCTTCTTCTCTGGAAAGGTCAGGGTGGGGAGGCAGTCTCCACCATTCCTCCTCTGCCCAGTCCCTGACATTAGTGGCCATTGATAGCCTTCTCCTTTGTGAATTGGTCTAATCCTCTTTTAAAGCCATCCAAATTCACTTTTAAAAATTACAGACTTTTTGCCGTAATAAAAGTGATGGAGAAAAGGATTGGAAAGCGTGAGATAGCTACCACTTGATGGTGACATCTTTTAACCTCCACAAACAAATCAGGACTAAAGCTCATGAGCAGGTTGTCTGGAGGTGGCCGGAATTTTTGTTGTCGTTCTAATACAGCTAATGCTTTAAAGGTGATTGTCCATTATTTGACAATAAATGACCAATATTGGAGTCAACTGGCCATTTCTTTCTTGCCCATTGGCTAGGGGTTGCTATCAAGCATCTGGTGGTGTGCCCCAAAGAGCAGCAAGTCTGGCACTTGCTTGACTGAGATGATGGATGAGACTCACTCAGTGTTAATGGCCTGGTTCCTGTTCCACATGTCAATCTTTCAGGAACAAAAGATGTCTCTTAACCAGATGTCAATATGTATCAGTTTAGCATTACTCAAAAGAAGTTGTGAGTTGGGTTTAAGCCAGACAGGCAGATCAGATGCTGGAGACTAGCCACCTTCCTTTGTAGCAAAGCTCTCCAGCAGTGGCCAGGCCATGGTGAGAAGGCAAGGTCTGAGCAGAGAATAGCAGCTCCACAGAGGTGCCACTGTCCTGTTGTTAATGAAAGCACTGCATGGTCTGACCTGTGCCCTGCCTGCCTGCAGCCACAGCTCTGAAAAAGAACATGCTTAGCCAATCCTCTTCACCCCTACACACACACACACACACACACACACACACACACACACACACACACTGGTGTTAGTTTATGTCACCTTACAAACCTACCTCTTAGCCTTTCACCTGTCAGAGTGTTATCCCCAAAAGTGAAATGTGTGACAACAAGCTCAAAAATGGGACCTACACACGCATACATAGTTGGGCTTATTTTACAGTTGAGAGATCATGTTTGCTATTTTGCTTTCATGTTTAAAGTTCTCCACTCTCTCACTCTCTCTCTGTGCAAATGTAATAATGCAATTTTACAACAAACAATCCTGGGAAAATCCATTCATGTGGAGGGTGAATTCAAGTCCCAGAGCTACCTCAGGCTTCTAAAATAGCTGTTACTCTCTTTGTCAACCAGCTACAGCAGGGAAACTTGACACTCAATTTGTCAATGTGTTACAAACTTTTACTAGACAGCAATAGAACTCTGGAGAATAAGGGCACAATCCACCGGGAACATCCTCTCATGCAAGCCCAATTGATTTCAAGATAACTTCCTGCTAGATTTTCACCCTTAATCTCCATCATCTATTACTGTCTAGTAAACAGTTTAATTTCACCAGGGCTTACACAAAGAAAATTCCTGGTGAGCACATTTGCACAAGAGATACTGAGGGCAGTTTTTAATCTCTAGGGTGGCACTTTGGAATGTTGGCAACTTTTATAAATCCAGCGGATTAAGAAGTGTGGTTCTCTTGTATGATTTATAAACCAAACAATCAGTTATCCCACTGGGCTTGTCCAGAATAGAGTTGTCAACCTTCCGAGACAGAAATGCAATACCAAACAGCCACAGCTAATCTGTATTAGTAAACTGTGAGGTGCTTCAGTGGGGTATGGTAGCAATTTTAAAATATAGATGATTTGAGGCTGATCAGAAGCTCCCAGGATCCTACACAAGTATCCACCAAAGTTATCATTCCTTCTGTTAGCAAGACCCTTGCACTGGGTTTGTTTCATAAAGTAAGTAAAAAACCACAGGTTCAACTATATGGATGGTTGCTGGGAGAGGCATTGAAATCACAAAAAGCGGCAACATTGTCCCTTTACGTGAGAACTGGTGGCTCAATGATGGATGCTATCAGATTCCGTCACACCGCAGGAGCTCAATGGATTAGCAGCTGTGTGTTACTTCCAAGCTGTCATTGCCACTGAATGGTGGACACAAATTGGTGTTATCTAATTTCCAGTGTGCAGTTCTTCAGGCTTAACTGTGATCTTCAGCTCTTCTATGCAGCCTAAAGGCCTGCACTCTTTGATTTAGCACAAGCCGATGACCTAACCTCCTTTGTCTTTCCTTGCCAAAATGAAAACACCCATAGGCCTTCCTCAACTGGTGTTTTTTTTCCCCCTAATCTGTACTTAATTTTGCTGTGTTTACTTCAAGAAAAGCAACCTGCTACCAGCGGGGGAGGTACCTATTGCTTTGAACTTCTGAAATAATATATTTGCAGTTGGCAATTTCTGCTCTTCCTCTGCCAGCTGGCATGAGATAGCGGGGTTATGTCTTCTCAGTACTGAGCAGTGTCATCTATCAGGAGCTGGATTTCAACATCTGGGACCAGTTTATGGAAACCTGCTACCTGGGCCTGCCAATAGCTAAACAATGTTGGCTGGTTAATGGGGCAGATTGGAGTGGCCACCCCCAACTTTGTGTGTCTGTGCCTTCCTTCTGTGAGACACCCTGCAGAATAGGGATTTGAACCTAGATCTTCCTGGTTCACCTCTTATGTTCTAAACTTGGTATTTTTAAGCCTTTTGCCTCCAGATTTTGTTGGACTACAACTTGCATATTCCTCAACCAGCTTAACCAATAGTCAGGGATGATGGGTGTTGAAGAAGACTGTTGCTTCTGTTTTCAGTAAATTTATTACCCATTATTCACCTACAAGTCCCAGGGTGGGTCACAACAATTTCAAACCCCACCGCCTCTATATAATCTTGCCCAGTGACCGGAAAATATTTGTGGCACATTTTTATACCTGATCAGAAACCTGAAGAAGCAAAGGATGGTAGACTCTCCCAATCATTCTGTTGTTGTTGTTGTTAATTCAACATAACAGCTGACCATCTACCAAGTAGTTACATTTATATAACACACTCTTGAAGGTTAAAAGGTAAAGGTAAAGGTATCCCTGCCCGTATGGGCCAATCTTGACAGACTCTAGGGTTGTGCGCTCATCTCACTCTATAGGCCGGGAGCCAGCGCTGTCCGCAGACACTTCCGGGTCACGTGGCCAGCGTGACAAGCTGCATCTGGCGAGCCAGCGCAGCACACGGAACGCCGTTTACCTTCCCGCTGGTAAGCGGTCCCTATTTATCTACTTGCACCCAGGGGTGCTTTCGAACTGCTAGCTTGCCAGGTGCTTGAAGGTTAACCTCTTGAAGGTTACCAGGTAATAAATGGTTGCCTGAATTCACCCAGTGGATGGGAGATATGAATGAGCAGAGAACTCCTTTGAAGAAGAAAATGGGTGAGATAAAAAAAGATAAGGAAAAGAAAGGAATTTTTGAGTAGGAGAAGATTTTTCTGAAAGGAAAGAAATGATGAAATCTAAATAGCAGACCATGTGAAAAAGAATCTCTGTGTGTGCTCACACATCTGTGTTTGGGGTGGATCTACCCGTGTTCTAGAATAAAATATGAAGAAGGCAAAATAAAGCGAACAAGAGAAACAAAGGTTTTTCACTGAACTGAAGTTTAACAGGAGAATGTCACAACAGAGTGAATAGAAATCATGTACACATTATGTAACTGTCACCCACTGAACAGCTCACAAATATCCAGCCCCAGCAACTCAACATACAGGAAAAGCTGCTCATCACCATAGACTCAACAGTCCTAGGAAATGTAAGAGGGTGAAAGAACAAAAGTCTTGCTGCTGTAAATTTGGAGAACAGCTGTTCCATCTACTTCTGGACCCCAGAAGTAGAGAGACCATGGGATGCCCGTTTACAGGGTAAAGACTTTTATTATTATTATTATTATTATTATTAGCATAATTCTGTTGAAAAGTGGTCTCCAATAAATAAGAGCATAAAACCAGAAGCTGAGTCCCGTTAGATCAGACCAGAAGTTAAAAAGGTAAAGGACCCCTGGACAGTTAAGTCCAGTCAAAGGCAACTATGGGGTTGCGGAACTCATCTCACTTCAGGCCAATAGAGCCGGCGTTTGTCAGTTTTCTGGGTCATGTGGCCAGCAGGACTAAACCACTTCTGGCACAACAGGACACCGTGACAGAAGCCAGAGTGCACGGAAACACTGTTTACCTTCCCGACGTAGCAGTACCTATTTATCTACTTGCACTGGCATGCTTTCAAACTGCTAGGTTAGCAGGAGCTGGGACAGAGCAACGTGAGCTCACCCCTTGGCAGAGATTTGAACCACAGACCTTCTGATTGGCAACCCCAAGAGGCTCAGTGGTTTAGACCACAGCGCCACCCGCACCCCAGAAGATCCATCTAGCTCAGCACCAGCACCCAAAGCACTCTGTCCATCCTGGGGGAGGGATGTTAGCAGGGCTTTCACTGCTTGCATCGGTGAGGGCTTAACACTTCACATTTTCCATTCTTATGGAAAGAAGAGTTAGGAGAGCATTGGTGCTCTTTCCTATTATTATTATTATTATTATTATTATTATTATTATTAAAATTTCTACACTACTCTTCATCTGAAGATCACAGGCTGGTTTACAATATAAAACCACAAAAATACATACTATAACAACACCCTCCCTCCACATTTTAAAGTCCATAGGTTGCTTAATTCGCCAAAGACCTTGGAGAAGAGGAATGTTTTTGCCTGGCACCTAAATATATAGGCAACAAAGGCGCCAGGTGAGCCTTTTGGGGGAGAGCATTCCACAAAGGGGGAGTCACCACAGAAAAGGCCTAAACTCACGTTGCCACTCTCCAGACCTTTCATAGAGGAGGCACATGAATAAGAGTCTCAGATGATGCTTGCAGGGTCAGGTCTGGTTCATGTGGAGAGAGGCTGTTCTTGGTATTGTGGTCCTGAGCAGTTTAAGGCTTTTTAGTTCAAAACCGGCACATTTAATTGGTTCCGGAAACATCTATTTTCTGGTCAGATTGTACCCAAGTCAAATGGTTAAGCAGGTTGAGATATTTTAGCCACTTCAAATCACTCACTTCATCCTGTATATAAGTGGATGAAGAATTTATATGGTGGTATTGGGCTATTTTCAGTGCTTAATTTCTTAAAGGTTTGTAACATTTGACTTCTATAACCAACACCAGCTATTCATTGAACATGGGTATGGTTAATTTTGATGTGGTGTGATCCCTTCACCATAGGATCAGGGCCCTGAAGAAGGGGCTTAAATAGCATATTTACTCTCGTTTCCGTAGGCAAAGGAATCAAGAAGCCACTTTCTTTCTTCAAGTGGCTAGGTAGTCTTACCTATAGCGAACCTTGTAAGCAGATAATGGCCTGGCTCACACATAACACTAAGCCATGGTTAATGTTAACCATAGCTAATAAACCATAGTCAAAGCTGAGGTGTTTGGCAGCAAAAGGACTCTTCACATGTGTTTCTGTAGCTTTAGGTCTAACCTGTAGTCCCAGCACAAGGGATTTAAAATTCTGGCCAGTTCCTAATTAATTTAGGGTCCCATTGATTTAAGTGAGTCTACTCTAAGCATGGCTAAGTCTAAATCCAACCCAATGCTTTAAGACCCTTTAAAACTTAGCACAGGTCCCAGTTACTAAACAAATGTCTGGCATGAATTTAAATTTTTGGCTAGGCGGAAAGATAATTAGGAGTCCTGGATAATTGTGGTGGTTCGACTGCATTTGGCTTGATGACCCAAGTATGAATCAGCAGAAAACGCCGCAATCCAGCCATTGCTATGATATTTTTGGAGCACATGGCGGTGCTCCAAACAACGCAAGCGAGGTAGTGTCTCAGCGTATGTGCAATTATTCTGTTCCCTTTCAAAAGGGTGATTCAGAGAGAGGGGGAGCTGTGTGGCTGAGAAAGAGACAGAAAAATATATGCGGGTACATGCTTGCATGTGCCAAAAAGCAAGGGGGGGAACTGACAGGCGAGAAGGGAGAAAACGGAATGCAAAAGAATGAAGACAAAAAGCTAAATTGAAAAGGAACCCACCTCACAGGGGTGTGTGTGTGTGTGTGTGTGTGTGTGTTAGAGAGAGAGAGAGAGAGAGAGAGAGAGAGAGAGAGAGAGAGAGAGAGAGAGAGAGAGAAGGTATTTAGAGACCATGAAGGGATCAAAATGCAAACATGATAATCTCAGCCTCCTGCGCTCATAATGCTTACAACAACAACAAAATGTAGATTTTGATTTAGCTGTGTAACTCACAATTCTTTCACACACACATACACATACAAAAACACACCTGTTTTCTCACTACCAGGCTTTGCTGCCCTCTTGTGGGAAGCAGAAGAATATCTAAACAAATGATGTGATTTATTTCATTGTGGTGGTCTTCATCCATTTTAAAGGAAAAAAAACCTTTTATTAGGAAGGGAAACCACCAGTGCAACTGTATATTTCCATAGGTTAGCATACAGGAAGAAAACTGAAATCTCAAGGGTTTAATATTCAGAATTGCTGGGTTGTCATCTCACCTCTGGTATTGACCTTGGCCAATATATTCTCTTTGCCTGATTTCTAGTTGTATGAAATAGAGATTGGGTCCATTTATTCACAAGGTTATTATGAGGGTTGGAGCAAGGGGTGAGGAAGAAGGATCTGTGATTCAGGAGCGGAACTATCGCACAGGCTCTGATGAGGATAAGCATGTTGTTGTTGTTCAGTCATTTAGTCGTGTCCGACTCTTCGTGACCCCATGGACCAGAGCACGCCAGGCACTCCTGTCTTCCACTGCCTCCTGCAGTTTGGTCAGACTCATGCTGGTAGCTTCAAGAACACTGTCCAACCATCTCGTCCTCTGTCGTCCCCTTCTCCTTGTGCCCTCAGTCTTTCCCTACACCTCCCCAAATCCACAGACATCCCACAGACATCTGGATGGCCACTGTGAGAACAGGATGTTGGACCTGACGGGCCTCTTCTTATGTGCAGGACTAGCCTAGAAGAAAAGGCTTCATAAGACCTAGTGCCTCTCCATTGGTCAGTGGACCACCTCAGTCTGTGAGGTTCAGCTGAAGGCATTGAGGCCTAGAGATCTCCCTTCAGTGATGAATCCTACTCTGACTGGATAAAGGCCCAGAACACCAGTAGCACCAGTGCTGAAGGCTGGCCAACTTCAGGCCCCAGCTCAACACTTTCTCAGTGCTTCGCATCATTTCATTATGGTGGCATTTGTTAGCAAGGGCAGGAGCAAGGACTTTTTGACTGCTAGTGCAATGGGGCTTTCCCCCTCTCCTCCTCCCATACATCCCTTTGTTGTTGTTGTTGTTGTTGTTTAGTCGTTAATTGTGTCCGACTCTTCGTGACCCCATGGACCAGAGCACGCCAGGCACTCCTGTCTTCCACTGCCGCCTGCAGTTTGGTCAAACTCATGCTGTTAGCTTCGCGAACACTATCCAACCATCTCGTCCTCTGTCGTCCCCTTCTCCTTGTGCCCTCCATCTTTCCCAACATCAGGGTCTTTTCCAGGGAGTCTTCTCTTCTCATGAGGTGGCCAAAGTATTGGAGCCTCAGCTTCACTATCTGTCCTTCCAGTGAGCACTCAGGGCTGATTTCCTTAAGAATGGAGAGGTTTGATCTTCTTGCAGTCCATGGGACTCTCAAGAGTCTCCTCCAGCACCATAATTCAAAAGCATCAATTCTTCGGCGATCAGCCTTCTTTATGGTCCAGCTCTCACTTCCGTACATCACTACTGGGAAAACCATAGCTTTAACTATACGGACCTTTGTTGACAAGGTGATGTCTCTGCTTTTCTTTCTTTTTTGAATAAGCATAGACAAGCACTTTTTCAGCCTCTGTTGATGGGTAAGTTTAGGGGTAGAGTGTGTACCAAAAGGCTGTCATCTCTCAGTCCAGCCTATGTCTCATAGGTATTGGAATAGATAAAAACAAAGCATCCTGGCCAAGGTCTTCTGTTGGTCATGAGAAGAGAAGAACCCTCCTTTGCACAGCCTCACGCTCTGCTCTCCTTTCTTGAACTGCTGAAGCTGATCCTATCCTCACTTGGGAGTAAGCCCAATTTAATTAACTGGGGCTTATTTCCAAGTAGGAGATACTGTTGTTGCTGCTGCTGCTGCTGCTGCTGCTAATAAATTTATACTCTGCTTTCCTCCTTCACTTTGAGTTGCTCAAAGTGTCTTATAAATAAAAAGCAAATGTGAAAGCAAAAAGAGCAGGCAAGCAGCAGCTGCACAGGATTGCAGTGTAAAGACCAGTAACCCCTTCAGTAGTTAGTTACTTACACACCCACACCCACCTAATATATGTGAAAGAGAGCAGGGAAGAGCTCCTGAAATTGGTAAGCACTTGCAAAAATACAACAGGCCCTGCAGGTTTGCAATCTAAGGGATTGTGCATGTGGTTCATTGTGTTTGGAGGAGAGGGAGTATTTTGTAGGAGAATTCAGGATGTAGAAGGAGTTGGGGAAGGACTGGGGTGTAAAAAGTCACATCCTCCAGTGCTGCCGTTTCCCACCACCACCTTTTGCACTGCTTTACAGATGCTGCCATACAAAATTCTCCATTTCATACAGCAACTGGGGAGCAGTAAGAACTATTTAGCAGAACATTTTGGAAGGTTTAATTTTTCACATTTTAAATAGTTTCTGGAGTCGGTTTTGTTTTTACCAATCCAAGGATAAGGGTGGATTACAAGTTACAGATAATTTACAGACAAGTTACAGATAAGGGTGGATTACAAGGTAAAAGAAAGGTGACCTTAGTAAGTGAAAAGAGCTATAATGAAATGGAAAATTGTAAACTCCCCTTAAATAAAAATGCCAGCTCCCACAACAAAAAAGGAAGGAAGGAAGAAGTTTGGTTTTCACCAAGATCATCAAATTTTTTAGATTCATTGTAGCAGTGTTCAGGTGATTGCTTTCGCTGCAGACGCTACCGAGACAGTAAGAAAAGGCAACAAATTTTCCCAAATCATGAACAATACATTGTGTCTGTGTGTCTCCAAACTCTACACCATTAGCTACTTCTGCTGCAATTATTCCTGTTTAGCATTTAGGGCTTTCGTTCCCTCTTAAGGATGATGTTCTACTACTGCAGTAATACGTTTTCCAGTTCTCAAGCAGCTGCAGCTCGAGAGATAGAAAACCTCTTACTTTTACACTAACGTCAAGGCCTTTTAATGTTACTCTGGCAGAATAAAACCATAATATACAAGACAATCTGGCCCTTAACTCAGGTAAAGCCTCCAAGGATATTGCAAGGGAAGTCTGTAATTGACCCTCCTAGGTGGCACTCAAGCACTGCACTTATAATTGAACCACTGGTATTTAGGAATCAACTCACAGTGGCATTCCGCTCCCTCTCTATACTTGACACAGGTGGAGCCCAGCGGAGTACACTCAACCACTTCCATTCATCCAGTTGCAGAGGTTCAGCCTCTCCTAAGATAGATGGGAATTTGGTGTTCAAAATGCCCAGGAGGCAAAATGTGCAGGAAGGAGGCTGAGATGGAGAGAAATACGTTGCTGCTTTGAACAACGAGGTGCCCTAAAAGATCTGAACTGAGTGTTTTGAGGAAATGCCCTTATTTTCTGGCCACAGAGGGGATTAAGCACGGCCTGAGATACATGGACATGAAGGGGAAATATGCCATTGGTAAGCATAACATAAGCAGATTTAGCTGGCTACTGGTCCATCTAGCTAATAAGTGTCTGCACAGACTGGAAGTGGCTCTCCAGGATTTCTGGCAGGATCTTTCCCCAGTCCTGCTTGGAGATACTAGGGACTGAACTGGGACCTTCTGCATTCAAGGCAGGTCCTCTGCTAAGGCCTTCCCATAACCAGTAAATCTCAAGTAATAGCTTGTCTGCACATGACAATGAGACATGCTCAAAGCACTTCACTTATGTCAGCTTGCAATCCTTTCAACAACCTTGCAAGGTCAGCCTGCATTACCTCCCCCAGAATACAGATGGGGAGGTAAGCTTAAGGACAGAGAAGAGAGCCTAGAAGAGCTGAGACCTGAACCAAGGAGTTCCTGATTTTTAGCTCAGTTGCTTAGCCACTATACTAAATACATCAGATTGAGGAGGAGGAGCCTTGAGACAATATTGTGGGTTACAGGCAGAAAATGGTGAGGGTTTCCCCTCACCACAGTTTTGAATATGCTTCCACATTAAAAAAAACATTTCCCCACAAACAGAAAATGAGTGCAATAGGTGGGATGCTCCCTGCTGTGCTAATTCTCTGCTTGCAGGGAGGGATTTTTGTATATGTGTGGGATTCAAAAAAAGGTGAGTGTGAGGAAAATGTTGCCCCTCTAACCAGTTTCCAAACCTAGAGCAAAATGTTAATCAAGAGACCTACCAAGGCCATACCTAAAATGTTAACTGGAAATAATTGGTAGAGCACCTGCTTTGATGCAAAAGGACTTGGGTTCAATCCCTGTCATCTTCAAGTCATCATCCCTGAGAAAATATTAGTGTTTGAAACCCTTGAGAAATGTTGCCAGCCAGTATAGACCATATGGAGCTAGTATAGAATAAGGTACCTTCCTCTGTTTGCTAATGGCAAAACAGCTGCTAACCTGTTTCTAGAAGAGTAAACTTGTTAGCAATAATCCTTTCATTCATTAAATGTTTATATTTTGCTAGGAACTAATAATGTTGGATTAATATAGATTTTGTATATGTTCAGCAGAGCTTCCACAACTCAGATTATACCTATGCAAAAGTTCTAGTAATCTGAATCTGAATGTGTTTCCTTCGTATAAATAGCTCTCACACAAATGCTTGGCTAACTAACAGCTCAGATACAATGGTTGTAGTTAGTTAAAGTCATCTCAGGCTCACCTACCTGGGAGTGACTCTAACTGAACTCCGTGGAAATTGCTTCTGAGTGGACATGCATATGCAGTGCTTTTTTGGGGGGGGGTACGCAGGGGTACGCATACCCCTAAACATTTTGTGAATCTAATGGGAGAATAAACTAAATTATTTTTAAAAAGTTTCTTCTCTAGCACGGTGAATCGTCAGTTCCGTTGAATAACACGGTGAATCATCAGTTCTGTTGAATAGTACAGTGAATCGTCAGTGCCATTGCTACCCCCAATGGTGGGCTCATTTCCTTTCCTGGTGTTTCCTGAAGTGAGCGTTTAATGTGTGAAGCAGTGTGGAATGTGGATGTGTGGAATCAGGAAGATGTTAGTGCACACAACCTCATGCCAATGTGGAAGTTACTATGAGCTGTCAGCTGTGTAATATGAGGTAATGCTTGTTCTTTGTACTTTTGTCCATTTACTGTATTTATTTTTCCCAATTCGAATTATAAAATGGTGAGTTTCTTGAGTCAAAATGAGAGTACCCTTAAACATTTTTATTATTATTATTTCTTTTTTAAAAGCATTGTGCATATGATTGTGCACTGGAGTTCTCTTTTTGCTCTCCTCAGGTCCTAGCTGAGAAAGAGAAATATTTCTTGCCCATTCTCATCAAGCCAGCCTTTACCTCTTTATTCCTCAGACAGTAAATGATTGGATTCAACATGGGTGTTACAATGCAATACAGCGAGGAAACCAAAGTATCTACATCCAGGGAGTACCCTGAACTTGGCCTGTCGTAGTTGAAGTTGGATGTGCCATAGAATATCACGACCACCATCAGGTGCGAAGCGCAGGTGGAGAAAGCCTTCACTCTGCCCTCAGAGGAATTGATCTTCAGGATGGCACAGATGATGCGGATGTAGGAGACCAGAATAAAGAGGCAGGGGCTGAGCCCTATCAACGCACTGGCCAGGTGGAGCACAGCTTCATTCACGGAAGTGTCTGAGCAAGAGAGCTTCAGAAGCAAGGGGACATCGCAGAAGAAGTGGCTGAGCTCGTTGGACTTGCAGATGGTTAAGGACGATGTCAGGAGGGTGTGCACCAGTGAGTTTGTCAAGCCGCACATCCAGGAGAACCCAGCCATCTTGGTGCAAGCTCCCTTGCTCATGATGCTGGAATAATGCAAGGGGCTGCAGATAGCCACGAATCGGTCGTACGCCATGACAGCCAACAGCACACATTCTGTCCCTGCACAGGTAATGAGGGAGAACAGCTGCACAATGCATCCCGCATACGTTATGGTTTTCTTTGCTCGGAAGAAGTTAGCCAGCATAACGGGGACTGTGGCAGAGATATAGCAAATGTCTAGGAACGACAGGTTGCTCAGGAAGTAATACATAGGGCTATGAAGGGTCGGATCTGTTCTGATCAGGGCAAGTATCAGAGCATTTCCCGCTAGAGTTACCGTGTAGATGACTAGGAATACTAAAAAGAACAGAACATAGAGGCTGGGGTGGTTTGTAAAGCCCAGGAAAATAAATTCGTCTACAAAGGTTTGGTTTTCCATTTGCTCAGGGGCCATCTGTAGAAAAGAAATGGAGCAGCCTTTTGAGATGGGAGAATGATTGACGTGTGTGAATGCTCAGAATGTGGAGTCAATCCGCTGTAAGCAATTTAGCAAAGGTTGGCATCTGTGCCTTCATATCATGTGGGTCCCAAGTAGTGTTTTGCTACAGAATTAACCCCACAATTATTAAATCACCAAGAGAAGGAGCAGGTTATACAGAAGAACGTATAACCCAATCCCTAGTAGCTGGTTACCTGTATGGAGGAGGGAAAAGAAACGAATGATGCCAACGCAAATGTGAGGATTGCTAGGAGCTAAAGGAATTGCGATCAAGAATAAGGACCTGTATGAATATAATTTACAGTAAAACTCTGCTATTCAATTATCAGCTAACACTTCCCATTGTCAAAATTCTCTTAGTCCCTCATGTAGCCTTCATATTCATGTAATTTATTTTTTTAAAAAAATTCCTGTTTACTTCTTTCACCGCGTTCTACGGTGTTTCTATGGAAAAAAAGCTGTAGCTGACTGGCAGAGCATCTGCTTTGCATGCAGAAGGTCGCAGGTTCAATCCCCAGCATCTCCAGGTAGGGCCGGGAGAGACCCTGTTCTGAAATCCTGGAGAGCTGCTGCCCATCAGTGTGGACCAAGGTTAGCCAACATGGTGCATACCAGATGCTTGGGCCAGAATTGCCAGTGGTCAGGGATTATGGGAGTTTTAGGACTGGAAGACACCATCTTGGCTACATTTGGCATAGGCAATACTGAGCTACTACTGTTCTGGCCCAGGTCTGACCCACTACGAAGCAGCATTCCTAAATTCTTATGTTTTGCGGTTATTCCACGCACACACATGCATACCCTCTGACCTGCAGACTCATGATCTCTGCAGCTCGTTTTGGAACACCGGTGATCACATTTTGCCAGTGTTCCATAATAAATTCCAATGAGTTCATATATTGATCCTGTGTATACGGAAGAGTGAGCAATTCTCACAGTTGCAAACAAAACATAACCCTGCTAAGCTTGAATGTAAAGGACAAATCAGATTTAAGTTCCTTTCCTTGCATATCATGCCAATTTCTACTACCTAGTTACTCCTTGCATCACAAAAAAATTAAATTTTTAAGCTGTGTTCCCTTATTTTGATCTTTTCTAATTAAATGGCATTGTGGTTCTCAATAGTATTCATTATTTGTTTTGTTTTTTAAATAAAATTTCTGCTTGCTAATGCTCATTTGAAAATTGAATGTATGAAATGTTTCAGACTTTTATATGAGAGGTTCTCTTCAGCCTCGGTTCTTTCTACTGCTCACTTCCACCCCAGATTTTTAAAATGCTTTTAAATAACTAAAACAACTGCAGTGCTGATGGTCAGCTCCAAGCTGCAGTTTTCCTTCTGATGGCTTATTATCTTGAAACCAGTCACAGAGCAGACAGCCCTCAGAGTAGAGGTCACCTTCAGAGAACTGGCCTTGGTAAAGGATGTTGTATGACACCCAGACTCAGGGGCCAAAATAACTTTGCTGGCCTTGGGTGGCCAACAGTGAGACTTGACTGTAGGGGTAAAGCCATTTGCTGCTCTGAGACAGGCTACAAATTGTCCTGAGCCAGCTCTGGCAGCACCTCACAAACCTCCATTTTAAAATATGGCCTCCTCAAGGAGACCATTTTAAATAATTCCTGAGGTACTCATTTTCAAGCAATAAGCTGGACAATTTTCTCTTTAGATGCAAGACAACAAAATTATGGTCTTCTTTTCCCAACTTATTTTTTTCCCTGTCACCCATATAGCAAGATAATTTATTTAGCTTCCACATCCTTGAAGCAAGATTAATTTTTAAAAATATCTTCTACCTCATAAATAATTTCCATGCACCACAGTTGTGCTAAATCTTTGTCTTTCCTTCTTTACCCTTAACACAGCATAGAAGTTGATCTTATTTCCTGAGTTTTTCCTTGTGTCCTACAGGGTGCATATTTTCTCATAAAAACGTAATTTCTACTAAATCAAAGATAAGGTTTCATGGCTGAAACTTATATTTATTGCCATTCTTTAGACATAACATCTATTTGGACATTTTCATGAGAAATTATTTTGTTTATCCCAAATAAAACATTAATGCAGCTTCTTACAGTTTGTGTGGGTGGGTGTTAACCCTGCATTTTCTCACAAAGGAGCAAATCAGGTCCGTAAGATGAACAATCCCAAATCCAGAACCTATTAAGCTAGTCCTGTGAGCTCAAGGACACCTCAGACCTGTTTACAGTAATAAGTAGCCTCACTACTACCACTGCTCTGTCCTTTATGGCAAACTCTGTTTGAAATGAAGCGGTGTTTCAAAAGCAGCTGATAATAAGAGATAGCAGCCAATTGTTGGGAGGGTGGGGGGAGTAAGTCCAAAATTCTCTTGGCTGACAGTCTCCCCAAGCAACTGTTTGGATCCATTGAAATATCTTTTAAACATAAAACCCATGGAGACGAAAGGAGTGTTTAAGCATCTTCAACCTGATCCAGGAGGATCTATATTTTAATTGTTTTAATTTATATTTGTTGTTTGTTTATTGAGCTAATAGTTTTTATTAAGAATAAAAGAGCCACATACATTCATGCCAAAGCCCTGTTTAGGGAAATTTTTAATGTTTGATGTTTTATCTCATTTTTAACATTCTGTTGGGAGCCGCCCAGAGTGGCTGGGGAAACCCAGCCAGATGGGCGGGGTATAAATAAATTGTTGCTGTTGTTACACCAGTATTCTGTTCTGATGGTAGCCAGATGCCTATGGGAAACCCATAAACAGGACTCAAACATGAGAGCCCTCTCCCCTCCAGCAGTTTCCAGCAACATTGCATATTATATACAGTGTTACTGTACATCTTATATATTGTGTTTTTATTGTTATTGTTTGGCAGGGGGTTCTTTAATTTCCATTGTAAGCACATAACGTTGGTATGTAAATGTCTCAGATGATCACACAAACTTATATGTTTGCTGGACTGGGACCTGGGGGCATAAACTGGATTTCCATTCAGAGTCACACTTGAACTGGCAGTGGGATGCACATTCTGACATGCATTCATATGAACATCCCAATTCACACGTTACATGTTGCGCATTAACATCTGGTTTGTTTGCATGAACAGAGCTGGGTTGGAGCCCTTCTGGTTTCAGAAGACTGGTACTTGCCTTATCATGATGTACCAGGTCCAACACTATTCTACACTGACTGTCCATAGCTCTCCAAATCTCTCAACAAGTCCCCACAGGCATAACCTAGTCCAGCCTTCCCCAACTTGGTGTCATGCAGAACCTTTGGAGCCTAGCCCCTGAAGGCAGATCTATTGTCACTGGAAGTCAGAGATGGTTTGTGAGGCATTTATGGTTATTCTTACAGAAGTCAAAGACATGCAGAAAAGAGTAAAAAAAGAAATAAACCTGATGTGTACGTGCAGAGGTGGTGTGCACCTGATACTTCACCGTTCTTTTGTCTCACAACACTGGGAGATATGCATGACCAGCCAAGACAAAGATTCATGGTTCCTCATGGTTAACTCAAGGCTATTTCTCACATAGACAAAGCCAAGCACAATGTATACAATATTCATTTCAAGTAGGATTCTTTATTGAGCTGAATCAATGGATTGGATGCTTAAGTTGGTGAGCCACTCTTGTAGTCAGAAAAAAAGAACCTATGCATCTTTTCATGTATTTGTAAAAGCAAGCAAAAAGCAAAAGCAAAAAAGACCACATACCTAACCGAATAGAATTATGTGATGCATTTAGGGTGCTTCCAGACTGCCAGCATTTTGTGGGAGGGAGTGAAACAAGCAGTGGAACTTTCCACTTGTGCAATTAAAGTGGACCAAAGGAAGGGAAATGTCTAAAGCACTGAGAGGGGAAACTGGGAGCTACAGGAAGATGTCCAATTTGAGAAGGCAAAAATGTCCACCGAGGAGAAAGAAACAGTGTTGTGGTGGGATGTGTTGCATGGATTGAATTCATTTAAACTGTCTTTAATATTGTGTAATATTGTGTTTTAATATTAATGTGGTGATTAAATTGTTGCAATCCACCCCAGGACCATAGGGTAAAGGGCAGGTAATGAATGAAATGTAACAACAACAACAACAACAACAACAACAACAACAACAACAACAACAACGTGTTTCACCTGTAGTCTTAGGAGGATCAGTCAAATAAGCTTCCATGAATGAAATGTTTAACTAGATTGCAAGATTGTGATCTAAACCTTGAGCCCCTTGGCATTCAAGAGTAAGTTCAAGGATGGTCAATAGCTCCATTCCTTAACCATCCCTACTTGTGGGTGAATCACCTGAGTTCAAAGATCCTTGCATGCAGCAGCAGGTTGCACGTATATGGCTGTTCACACAGATTTCATTTTGGGATAGATGGTTAGTACTGTTAACTCTTTTTACTCTGATTACTGTTGCAAGAGGGGAGGAAAAGGGACACATCCCTCTTCCCCAAACAGGTAATATCCGCTGCTGTCAGAGCCAACCATATTTCCCTGCTGTGTTCCTGGTCTTGTTCTTGAATGGGGAATTAGGTGTATAGAGTATGTGCATATAATTGTATAGGGTGGTTTGACAAAGGAACCAATGACATAGAGGGGTCGTGGGCTTTCTTTCACTTTTCAAGGAGATGCTGGGCAGTCATCTGTTGGGGAATGCTCCATTTCTGCATTTCCTGCATAGAAGTTGGACTATGTGGCTTGCAAGACCCCTTCCACTCTATATGATTCTATAGACCTTGGATGAAGAGGTGCTGCAGAGGGACCCAAGTGAACAGCATTCATTTGCAAGCAAGGAACCTGATTTGGATGAGGAATCATTAATGTTTCTCAGTTTCTGCTTATGAATGGCCCTTGACGGATTGGGAAAGTAGGCTTGAATTGCAGCACCAAGATGCAATCCTCATAGGAACCTAGGAAGCTGCCTTAACAGTCCACTAGCTCAGCACTGTGCACATCAGCTGCTAGTGGTTCTCTGAGATGAGCAGGCTGGGATCACTCCCTACCCTACCAAGAGATGTTGGGACCTTCTTTATGCACAGCAGATGCTTTACCACTGAACAATGGCCCTTCAAAATTGAACCTGGAGGTAAAACTCATGACTTCCAGTAGCTTAGATTGCAAACTCCACCTCCACAATGGCCATTCCGTTATAGAAATACTATTACAGATAGATCAAGCATAATTCATACATTTCATTCCTGACAGTCTGGTCCTAGCAAGAATGAGCCTAGAGTTCTATTGGCAGGATAATGTGACTTATCAATGTGAGAACCCAAAACGCTGTTAAGAAAGCATACAGGTACCTACCTGAAATTGCTGTACTGTATTTACCAATGAACATCAGCATCGCTTCCTCTCAGGCTCCTATATATTAATTCAGGAAGCACTATTTAACCGTCAGTCTAAGACCTGGGGGACATATTGTATTCGGAGAAGTATCTCAGGGACATATGCAAATAACAGGTAATTTAACTGTTTATTGCTTTTAAGGAAAACAGCAAAAATGTTTTTTTAAAAAAACATAAAATTTACCCATCTAGAGAATATACATATATATGTGATGAAAGCCTGACTGCATTTAAAGTCAGCTGGCATTTTGCCATTGTTGCACTTGAATGAGAATTTCATTTACAGTGAATAATGATAAAGATGCTATTTAGGGTACAAAATGGATTTTATTTGAAGAACAGGTTTAGGGTATAATTTTCTAAGAAATAGCTTTTGCAATACTGTAAACTTCAGCTAAGGATACTACCAAAGCTTACATATTATTCTCCCATCAGCAATCTTCCACTTGCTCAGTTAATACTGATGCCCTGGAAATCCAAGTGTGTGTGTGATTGTGGTGGGTTTGGCATTCTGAGCTTGAGCAGTAATGAAAATATGACTAAGATTTGGTTTTCCCATAGCTGTTTGAACTTCAGCATGACTACCGAACTGCATTTGAAGATTTGGGAGGTTTTCATAGAATCATAGAATCATAGAATCATAGAATCATAGAGTTGGAAGAGACCACAAGGGTCATCGAGTCCAACCCCCTGCCAAGCAGGAAACACCATCAGAGCACTCCTGACATATGGTTGTCAAGCCTCTGCTTAAAGACCTCCAAAGAAGGAGACTCCACCACACTCCTTTGCAGCAAATTCCAATGTCGAACAGCTCTTACTGTCAGGAAGTTCTTCCTAATGTTTAGGTGGAATCTTTTTTCTTGTAGTTTGGAACCATTGCTCCGTGTCCGCTTCTCTGGAGCAGCAGAAAACAACCTTTCTCCCTCCTCTATGTGACATCCTTTTATATATTTGAACATGGCTATCATATCACCCCTTAACCTCCTCTTCTCTAGGCTAAACATGCCCAGCTCCCTTAGCCGTTCTTCATAAAGCATCGTTTCCAGGCCTTTGACCATTTTGGTTGCCCTCCTCTGGACACATTCCAGTTTGTCAGTGTCCTTCTTGAACTGTGGTGCCCAGAACTGGACACAGTACTCTAGGTGAGGTCTGACCAGAGCAGAATACAGTGGCACTATTACTTCCCTTGATCTAGATGCAATACTCCTATTGATGCAGCCCAGAATTGCATTGGCTTTTTTAGGTGCCACGTCACACTGTTGGCTCATGTCAAGTTTGTGGTCAACCAAGACTCCTAGATCCTTTTCACATGTACTGCTCTCAAGCCAGGTGTCACCCATCTTGTATTTGTGCCTCTCATTTTTTTTGCCCAAGTGCAATACTTTACATTTCTCCCTATTAAAATTCATCTTGTTTGTTTTGGCCCAGTTCTCTAATCTGTCAAGGTCATTTTGAAGTGTGATCCTGTCCTCTGGGGTGTTAGCCACCCCTCCCAGTTTGGTGTCATCTGCAAATTTGATCAGGATGCCCTTGAGTCCATCATCCAAGTCGTTGATAAAGATGTTGAATAAGACCGGGCCTAAGACAGAACCCTGTGGCACCCCACTAGTCACTCTTCTCCAGGATGAAGAGGAACCATTGATGAGCACCCTTTGGGTTCGGTCAGTCAGCCAGTTACAAATCCACTGAGTGGTAGCATAGTCAAGACCGCATTTTACCAGCTTCTTTACAAGAATATCATGGGGCACCTTGTCAAATGCCTTGCTGAAATCAAGGTAGGCTACATCCACTGCGTTCCCTTCATCTACCAGGCTTGTAATTATGTCAAAAAACGAAATCAGGTTAGTCTGACATGACTTATTTTTCAGAAATCCATGCTGACTATTGGTGATCACAGCATTCCTTTCTAGGTGCTCACAGACTGTTTTAATATGTGGCAAGTTAATCTGTTTTTCACACTTCCCCCAGAAGCTGCCCAGAGTGGCTGGGATAATAATAATATAACAACAACAACAACAATAATCTTTTTCATATCATTTAAGCCCAAACATGCATTTAGGGTCTTAAATTTTAATTTTGTTCCACATATTTTCATAGTGGAAGTGCTACTGTTGCAACCCACCTTAGTTTGAATGATGTGGATCCTGATGCACCAGCTGAAGACCAATTATCTATTTGATTGAAAATGACACTCTTCTATTTTCTGTAGCACATTAACAACACTCAAACATCTGAATTAAAGGATGTCACTTGAGAAGAGCTGTCATTTTCTCATGTAACATAAAAAAAAGTTCAAAGCTCAAATCCAAAACATTCAGTTTGTTTAGACCAGGCTTCCTCAACCTCAGCCCTCCAGATGTTTTTGGCCTACAACTCCCATGATCCCTAGCTAGCAGGACCAGTAGTCAGGGATGATGGGAACTGTAGTCTCAAAACATCTGGAGGGCTGAGTTTGGGGAAGCCTGGTTTAGACATTGCTTTCATTAGCTGCATTCTTGCTTGGTGCTGCTTACAGATGCAGAGGTCATTCCCATCGAAATGCCACTCTACGGTATCTCCCCATTTAATTCAGGTCTACCATTTCTGCAGACTATCCACTATGTAACAAACAACAAGACAGAAATGGTAAATCTGGATTAGATGGGGTGGGTGGGTTTGTGGGATGGCATTTTGATGAAGACAACAACATTGTGTGATCACTGAAGGGAAAAAAATAAACCTGCATGCATGAACATCTTAGGCTGTATGAAGAAGAAGAAGTGTTGTGGCCATGATTCTAGCATCCACTATGTGCTTGCATGAATATACATCTGAATGGCTTATTATTATTATTATTATTATTATTATTATTATTATATCACACATTTATCCCTCTCTTCCACCAAGGAATTTAGGGCAGTATAAATGGTCCTCCCATTTTTTTCTTACAACACCAACCCTGAGAGGTACAGGAGAATCTGGTCCAAGACCACTCAGTAAGTTTCATGGCTCAGTTGGGAGCTGCTGCTCCAGCAATTGTAACCCTTGTACCACATTGGTTCTTATGAAATTCCTGTTTGTGTATTACATTTGTATCACTCTTTTCCTCCAAGGAGCTCAGAGTGACAGGGAAGCTTCAGAACAGCCCTGTGAAAAGGAGAGTCGTTAGAGGAGCTTCTGAGCAGGTGGCTTCTAATGCTACCCAGTATTGTTTTTCCACTGTAAGTACCAGGAAGAACTTTGCAGTTGACCTTTAAGCGTATTCCAACACTTGGGAGCTTGGCGCTGCAGCTGAATTGCTCATCAGTTCTGAACTACCAAACTGCTAAAGGATGTCTTTGCCACATCTGCTCAGTCATGATGGCTTCAGTGTCTGTATCTACTGTCCCCAGATTTAAGCTGCATGTGTTACCACCACCACATAAGAGAAGTAGCAGCAGAGCTTGCAGAAACAATTGAATTTGTTAATATTTATTCAAAATAATTTCAGGGGGGAAGTGGAGAATTATTCACAGCAGGCGTCTAAGGCCAGATATTATCTTTCCAAAGAGATGCAAGCTTTCACTGTCTTTTGCAAACACACACTGTATTTTCTTTCTAAAGGCAGGGAGTTGGTTATCTTAGACTTATCCAATTCACAAAATGCACCTCTGAGGCAGTGTCGCTCATAGTGCAATTCCACATGTCTGCCATCCCCATTGAGTTCAACAGAGCTTACTTCTCTGCAAGTGGCCTGCGAGCGATCCAGCTGGAGAACAGCCTTTACCAAAGGTGTCGTGGGCTTTGAAGACACTCAAACACAAGGACGCAAGGGAGAAATGTGCTAAGAGGAAGTCATGCTTGGCAAATCCACACCGTGATCGACTCCTGCCTGGAAACCAATGTCCCCACTGTGGAAGGATGTGTGGATCCAGAATTGGCCTCCACAGTCACTTACGGACTCATTGTTAAAACCGTGTTTATGGAAGACAATCTTACTTGGCTATGAGTGATTGCCAAAGAAGAAGAAGAAGGATTGCAGCCTAAGTGACTCAAATATAAAACCACTGAAGGAACTGCATGAAAATACAAATGCAGCACAGAATGTTCCTTGCTCTTTGCCGCTTTTATATTTATGACTTTTTTGTTTCTTCGAGTAAAGATGTAAGAAGAAGTTGAATTTGACTGAAGATCAGATTTACTGCTTCATATTCATGCTAAAACTAAGGGCTGATCTACTTGCGCCAACACACTCATAAACAGTCCTAGTCCTCGGATGGTTTTTTATTAAAACTCCACAGAATAATCTAGCCAGGTTTCAAGTAGGGTCTTAATCCAGAATTAGGAGATAGAAAGGCAGTGGCGGATTTAGTATAAGCTACGGGCAGGGGTACCTTTACCTTTACTTTACTAAAACAAGCTATAGCTTAGGGCCCCACTCTCTTGGGGGCCCCCCAAAAAATTAAAGGAAAAAAACCTGGATGTACATTTCTAAAATATAAGATAAAAAACTAATAAAATGGCTTTAGATAAAAACTAATAAAATGGCTTTAGGTTTTCCCAGTAGTAATGTATGGAAGTGAGAGCTGGACCATAAAGAAGGCTAATTGCTGAAGAATTGATGCTTTTGAATTATGGTGTTGGAGGAGACTCTTGAGAGTCCCATGGACTGAAAGAAGATCAAACCTCTCCATTCTTAAGGAAATCAGCCCTGAGTGCTCACTGGAAGGACAGATAGTGAAGCTGAGGCTCCAATACTTTGGCCATCTCATGAGAAGAGAAGACTCCCTGGAAAAGACCCTAATGTTGGGAAAGATGGAGGGCACAAGGAGAAGGGGACGACAGAGGACGAGATGGTTGGACAGTGTTCTCAAAGCTACCAGCATGAGTTTGGCCAAACTTCAGGAGGCAGTGGAAGATAGGAGTGCCTGGTGTGCTCTGGTCCATGGGGTCACGAAGAGTCGGACACAACTAAACGACTAAACAACAACAACAAGATCCATAAATTACTATATTGCATATATTCAACACAAAAAACAGTGACAAATTGTTGTTGACAAAGGACAGCTGGACATATAAAGGGCCCCATTACCTTCAGTAGCTTAGGGCCTCATCAAACCTAAATCCGGCCCTGTAGAAAGGTCTAGTAAAGACAAAAGCTGCTTTTGTGTCTGATTATGAAGTCATGGAATTTACGCATCTCTTTCTTTGCTTATTTAACTCAGGGGCCTAGTCATTCCGTTGCAATTTGGAACCCTGGGAATGGAGATATTCCAACAGGTAATCATTCAGGCACATCCTGTTCTTGATCTTTTGAAGTGCAGGGTTTCCTCTGCAACGACATCAAATCTATGGAAATGTTTGAGCTATGTAAATACTCATAGCAGTTGCAGTTAGATTTCACCCTGTTCTTTCATCATGAGAAAATTTCCAAAATGTCTGATGGGATTTTAATTTCTTGAATTTCTAAAGGTTAACCTTCTAACTTGAAATAATTTGACCCAGTAGAATAAAGCTCTGGACAATTATACACACAAACAAAAACAATGCCGCTGCTTTATGACTTTATTAGCACACATTACAAGGTCCCTGTCAGAATTAGAGCTCTGTCTCATTCTCTCTTTTGAAGCAAGCACACTTGAAATTGTTAGGCACTCCCAACTATAGCAGCTTGCAGTGCTTATATATCTCAATGGAAAGTTTCAATAAATGAGGCCATAAAATTCGGCGTTGAAAGGTCATATGGTTTGACCATCAATGTATCTAAGTAGTAGTCGCATTGTTACTGCAGTGTAAAGTTGTTACTGTTTGATTTTCGTCCCCCACCCGCCTGCTGCCCCACTTTAAAAAAAAAATAAAACGCCAATCATTTTGTATGCCAGAATGGAAAGGAAGGTCTCTGGAGTTCTGTCTTGATGTTCCTGTCTGCAGCACAACTGCATTCCTTAATGAATGCTCAGGGCTCTATTTCTAATTTTGGAATTGAGTAAAATGAATTTGCTGCAATTCTCAATCACTGGGGAATAATCTTAATGTACTTCCCCCTACTGTTTATGTCTTTATGCAAACAGTGTCTCCTTAACAATGCCCATTGCAGCTAATTTGCAACTACAGATCTCAAAAATATTGTCTTCTAAAGTTTTAATAGAGCCCCATGCAACTTAATTATCCATTATTGGCAGCTTCTCTCCTGGGGTGATTAGTTGGATGAAGCTAGTGAACTTTGAAACTGCAAAATCTCAGATGGAAAGATGATTAGTTTATTTAGCAAGAGACTGGGATAGGAGGGAATGATGGGACTCCCTTGACTCATCTTTGATCAACTTGTTTTCTCTATGGCAGGCTATTTCTTTGCATGTAAGAATCTCATTTAAAGTTTTGTTGGAGAGTTCTCCCTAACTGGAACAGTCCCTGTGTAAAGTTCACATGAATATGAATGAAAAATGAATTCATCCATTCATCAGTGTACTTTTCAGATTTTAGTCTCTTCTTCTTAATAGGTCTCCTGATGTTACCGAAATCCATTCCGGGCACTCTGCAAGGCTGCCCATTTCCTCTCAAGTTCCTGCCAGCTGAAGTGGTTTATCATGTTTTGATTCCCAAAAGGAAAAAAGGATAATTGAAAATCAATGTGGAGTCACATCAGAGACATTTTTTTGACATTATGATACTCTAGTTAACTCTATTTACATGCAAAAGACAGATGGCAATAATAGATTGCTATGTCCTAAGAAAGTTAAGGCCTTGTGAGATTAGACCACAGAATACGGTGATATATTAAAATAAATGAAACAGAGTGGTCATTGAGATTAGCAGTCTAAAATCTTGCATCTTGTCTAGACAAACAATACAATCCAGCACATGCCTACTCAAAGCAACACCCTCAGAATTCAATCGACTTACTCCCAAGTAAGTCTGCATTAACTTTAAAGCCTAAGTATGGCTAACTTACTGGTTCATAAATATTCCTTATGAATTTAAAAGAGGAAGCAATATGGAGATATATATATACCAGTATTGCTTTCCAATATTGGGTCTGGTGACTTCTGTTTCAGTGTATCTGAAGAAGCTCGTACCAATAACTAACTGAGTTGGTCTCTAAGGTGCTACTGGAAGAATTTATTTTATTTTATTTATTTATTTTTATTTTGTTTCAATAGTAAAACGTTTACTCAGAAGTGCCACTTAGGCCAATGGTACAGTTGTAGCCTTAAATCAATCTCCCCCCCCCCCTTTTTTGGCCTCAGTGGGACAATTCTGCAGAGCAGCATACATGGCTTTCCCCCACCAACTATCGCTTTTACCATAACCCTGTGAGGTAGGCTAGGTGCAAGGTCTTGTTTTAGTGCTTTCTGGGCATTCTATTTTTAAAGCACACTTGAGTCCCTGATCCTCTTTTTCCTCGTATGGAGCATCTTAGCATTCACCTTTTTTTTTTTTTTTTTAACAGAGAACTGACTGTCAAGTGTGGCCCACGGTGCCTAGTGTTCAGGATTCCCTTTGAGAAGGAGCGCCGAAGACGCGCGCTCGGGAGAGTTCCGCGCTCCGACTCGCCTCTGCGCATGCAGTGGCGTAGCGTGGGTTGTCAGCACCCGGGGCAAGGCAAGTAATTTGCGTCCCCTAACCCATGGATTTGCGCCCCCTAACCTGTGGATTTGCGCCCTCTAACCCTAACCCCCAGGTGTTGCGCCCGGCCCCCCTGCACCCCCCACGCTACGCCACTGTGCGCATGGGAAACGGCGTTGGCTGACCCGTTTGCTCGCGCTTGCGACGAGGACAGCCAGTCTGAGCCCACCGCCGATCCGATGCTACTGGAACGGCTTGCCGGCTTCCTTACGGAGCTCGGGAAAGCCGCAGTCTTACGTACACATTAAGCACCATTGAACCCAGAGCGATCAGCTGCAAGTAAACAGCGGTTGCAAGTCAAAGGATTGGGTTGCATAAGGCTGATTTGCACAGGCCTCGTTCCTTCTCCGTTGGGCTCGGTCAGAGGACAGAATCATCCTGCTAGTCGGACAACGCGAAGCGCATCAGCGGCGGATTAATATGGTTTCCAGATATTGTATTTTTTAAAAATGAACAATTTCTGTAATGCTCCCCCCCGCAGATCTCAGCTCTGGCGGTTCCAGTAGGTCTTCTGAAGTGGTCGTGGCCCCAGATAAAGAGCCTTATCTTATTGTTCACGCCTACTTTTGTGCATATTGACTACTCGCAAGCAAGCCCATTGAGTTCAATGAGGGGGGCGTAAATGCGCATCGGAATATTTGCAATCGTGTAAACGCGTCAGAGACATCTAGGGCGCAATGCTGCCCACACTGACTTTTCCAAGAGGCTTACTTCCGCGTAGACATGTAACTGTGTACTGCTACTCGCCGATGATAAACTACAAGCCCCATAAATCAGAGCGGCACAGCAGGGACGTAATTTTCGCGCCTGCGTAGTTCAGGGCTGGAGGCGCGGTGGGACCAGAGGTTCCGTCCTTTCCGTTGCTCAATGAAACCTTCCTGATGGAGCGCCGGAGCTTTTGATGGTGCTGCGCAAGCGCTGTGGCTGGAGCTGGCACGATGGAGCATCCGCGGCTGCTACAAGTTGCAAGCCTGTTTCTGTTTGTTCTGTGCTGGGGGAAGAGCTCGGCTGGTGAGTCTGGAGTAAATGCCGCCGGGATCCTGATTTGCAGAGGGGTCGCGCCCCCCGTTGGCATGTGCGCAGCTCCGGCGCGCGGCTTTCTTGTCCTTGCTCCTCGTTGTTACAGCTTTGTTAACAGTAGGCTGCTCTGTGTGTGTGTTTGTGTGTGTGTTTGTGTGTGTGTGTGTGTGTGAGAGAGAGAGAGAGAGAGAGAGAGAGAGAGAGAGAGAGCGCGCGCTATAAACACCGGCGTAGAAGGGTCTTGCAATCTTGGATCGTCGCCTCCGGTCCCGGTTCTTGCCACATGGAGCGATGCGTGCCCAAAGGCAAAACTGATACTTCCTAAGTGGCTCCCTTCTCTTTGTCCCGCAGAAATTCTGAAGTCTCCGAGAACTTCCCTACTTAACTGCTCAAGAAGCGCTGCTGCGGCTGGTGGGGGCAGTACTGTTCAGCAAACAGGAATTGATTTTCCCGACTCAAAATATTAACTGCTTGTGTGTGTGTGTGTGTGTGTGTGTGTGTTGGGGGGGAGGAAGGAAGGAAGGCCCTGATGAAACTCATACCCTTAAAAAACACATGGGGGTCTTCTTTGTCTTGGAACTTGTGTTTCCCCCTCCTGCCAGAGTAATGGCAAAGCGGACTTGCAAGCAAAATGAAATGAGTGTCTCAATTTTAGACACTCTTGGAGTGCAGTGTTTTCTTCAAACATTTGGGAGTAAGGGTAAAGTTGCTCTTGCAACATTAATATGTCAGAACTTGTGACATGCTACACAGTCCACTTCTGCTGGTGATAGCAGACTCTTTGTGGGGCTTGGCATTCTCTTCCAAAGCTCCAACCCATGCATCTCGGTCAGGCAATCTGGTCTAGAAATGGAAGGATGTGCATGGATTGAACAGCAGCATTTTTTTAAAAAGAAAACCTTCACTTTGTGTAAGTGTACTAACTCAAACAGGCAAAACAGTTTTAATGCCTGCCTTCTTTTTCCTGTGGTGCAATCTATGCATGCTAAGTCAGAAGTAAGTCCCCACACCATGTTCAGTGGGCTTGCTTGGGTAAGTCAGTGTGTTTTAGGACTTATTTATATATTGAATTTCTATCCTGCTCTTCCTTCCAAAGGAGCCCAGGGCAGTAAACAACAAGAGCTAAATCAATAAAAACATCCGAAAAACAATTCCAGTGCCAGCACAGATTGGGCGAAATCTCAACCTAAAAGGCTCGTTGACAGAGGAAGGTCCTTGGTAGGCACTGAAAAGACAAGGAAGCAGCACCTGACTGATATTCAAGGATTGTAACTTTTTTATGTTGCTGAAGCTGGGTTTCTGGGTTTAAAGCAACTTTCTTGTAAGACAGGCTACCCTTTCATCACTAGATTAGGTCTCAGAAACAAGCCTGCCACTATACCAGTCTCATGTGGAAATGTGTTGCCAGAAAGCTACAAAACCAAGACCCTCAACCTCCCACATCGTTGCTGGTCTGAAGGTCCATGAAGTTACCACCTTGCTGAAGCTAAACAGATCGAGGCCTGGTTAGTGCCTGGATGGGTGGCCTCCTAGGAGCAACATGCACCACCTTCAGTTCCATGACAGTAGAAAGTCTAGAAGGAAATAGAATTAAATAAATATACAATAAAATCCTTCCCTTCCTCCAAAGAGTTCAGGGCAGTATAAATTAATGATAGAAGAAAGTTGACAAATACTCGTTACTGAGAAATGCAACTCTTTGAGAAGGGATTCAGTAAGGAAATACCATTATACATTCAGGGGAGTGTTGAGAAGTTCTGGAGGGCAAATAAATGGTGGGGGAATTTGGCCAGGTCCCCCCACAAGGGATTCACAGCATTTTCCTTGAAGGTGCTGTGGTTAAGTCACTGAACAGGAAGCTGGATCCAGATTCATTCTCAACACACAGGACAAAGCCTTGGCTACCCTGCCTTGATCCTGTGTGGGTGGGCAGTGGGACCCCTTGATGATTGTGTCAAGATTGGCCAGAATTTAATCCTCCTTATGTATGTTTCAGATACAAAATGGAGCAAATTCCTGGTTCAGATAGATAGAGCTGTGGAGAACTACAAACCATGTATGCAGGCAAACTGCAGCTGTCATCAAAGGTAAGGGGCCAGCATCTCTCACAATCCAATTAATATTTACAGTGTGATATAACTCACCAACTCAAGGTTGAAGGTGTTACCCTAAGTATGCTGAATTATAAGCACCTCATGTTATTGGGGATCATTTGCAACAACCTCGTTATTGGGAAGCAGATGATGTGTGCCAATTGTGACGGTTTCTTTTAAAGAATAAATAGCATGGGTGGTGCCCTGCTTGAGATTGAGAACAGATGCGTGGGTTAATCCATCTGAGGTCCCAGTCTGGATTAGCACCTGCCACTGGCTTTTAACAATTTTTGCACATGCAATTTGTTCACACAGTTGCTAACTGCATGGCATGTCTAGTTGGAACTTGTGCTGTCTTGAAATAGTAATATTTAACATCGTAACCACCACCATCTGTTTATGAATCGCTTGTTACGGATGACAGAGCCTCACAGTGATAAAGCACTAAACACAACAAAATATCAGCTTGAAATATAGCACCTTAAAATGTCAATCCACAGTCAGTCGGATGAAGGATGGTATACCAATTTAATAAATAACAACTATAACACAGAAAAATCCCCCCCAACACAGAATTGAATTAATATTCCAATATTAATTCCTATATTTAATATTTAATGACACAGGGTCATTAAAAATAGGTTCTGATTATTTGTGTGTATCTATTGACCAAACGTAGAGAGGAAATATAGCGTCTTTGTTGGAAGTATAGTAATATTGTTACTAGGTGGACCCAGTGGTGTTAATAGTTTAAAGTAGCTCCCTGTTTCAGTCCCCTCTCTCTCTGTGCAAGGCAGCAAGTTCAGTATTCCACTAAAGTGATTGTATTGAACCATCCCATGCTAAAATCCCTTCCTGGAATGACTTAGCTCTTTATACTAATTTTCCTTAATGTGTTTAATGATGGGTGGAATCTTTCTTCCCTCAGAGTTAGGGAACAGGACTTGGCTCCCTTCCGAGAGGGGATCTCCAAGGAGCTGCTGTCAGAAGCAATCAGTCGAAGGCTTGGGACACACTACCAGATCATTGAGAAGAAGTTGTACCGTGAACATGATTGCATGTTCCCTGCAAGGTGAGAGCAATACGGAATGTATCAGAGAGAGAGAGAGAAACAGGAAAATCTCCCTAGCCTCCTTAACCTATGGGTCACTGAGCAGAAAACATTTGAAAGGGCTAAATTCCAGTGTAAGAGGAAGAAACTGATGAGGCATTGCTTTGCCTGAAATGTAGAAATTGCATTTGCTTTTGTGAGAAATCAATATTGACATGGCACTTTAGTTGTACGAGGGGGTGATGCGGGTTAGAAGCTGAAAGAAATCGGCAATAAATGCCTCTTGGGAGCAAGGATAATGGAAAGGGATAACTTGCTGAGTTGTCTAAAAACAGTTGTTTGGGTGTCAGAAGGAGCTTGTGTCTGCGCCCAGCTTGGTTTATAGTTGTAGTAAAGAGCAAACAACACCAGCATTGCAATGTGTCCCTATTGCTTTCCTGTTTCATTTCAGTTCCTGGGCTTTTTGTGTGGTCATGCTGTTCCTATGGGTATAACAGCCTTTCTCTGTCCTCTGTTTGGCTGCTTCCCTTCAAGTCTATCTAGAGAGACCCCATTAGCCTTTTATCAATTGCCTTGCATTCAACCGACTATTTCCTTCACCATCTCTGCTGCTTGTGTGGTGTGCCTTCATTCAAGTCTTGGTCTTCAAGACACGGACACTTTACCTTCAGTGTGGTGTAGTGGTTTGGTGCTTGACTAGGGTTGGTGAGACCTATGTTCAAAACCTCACACAACAGCAAAACTCAACTAGAAGACATAACCTACCGTACGGGGAAGATAAAAGTGCAGGCTGGGGAGGAAAACCTGTAGTTCTTGAGGGAAGGAGTAATACAAAAATAATGGGTGGGAGTCAACAAAGTTTTACACAGAGTAGGCCCATTGAAATTAAAGGGACAAACTTAGTCACATTTACACTTCTTCAGATACATGCACACGAAAGCTCATACTTAGAACTAACTTAGTTGGTCTTTAAGGTGCTACTGGAAGGATTTTTTTTATTTTGTTTTGACTATGGCAGACCAACACGGCTACCCATCTGTAACTCATTAATTTTAGTGGGTCTACTCTGAGTAAGATGCAGTTGAACGCTATCTGTGATAGAAAAAATGCTATATACACATTCTCAATAATCCTTACAGCATCCCTCCATATCCAGTTAGTGTAATTTTTCTTCTGTTGAATTGTATGGAGCCCTATAAGTGCAAATGTGAGGCAGAGGAAGACTGCTGAAGGGGAGAAGGAGAGGTGGGGAGTTTCTTTCTTGGGACCACCTGGGAAGTTTGTGGGTGAGGCTCAAGCTCAGGACTTATTGGCTCTTAACTCAAGCACTTAACACTGGTGTATCCCTCCCATCTCAGGCGGGCTGTTCTCTGAATCTTTTTGAGCTTATTTTCACAATATAACTGAGTTTAAGGTATCAGTCCTTACAGCACAGAGTCCTAACATATGGACAAGTAATTCCATCGACATTGTCTATAAAATTTTCAAGCGTTCACCCATAGGTAGCCAAAACAGCACTACCCATGCACAAGGAGGTGATATTGGCAGACTTGGGGGAAACTGCTTTGAGGTTCCATTACAATAAATCAGTAGGGATATTTACTTCAATAAAAACTGAATAAAACCCCAATATTTGCATAAGTACAAATTTTGGCATCTGTCTGTTTCATGACACAATGGAAAGAGTTTGCTATCAGGGTTAAAGTCAAACCGTTGGATAATTACAGTGCGTGCTGTGGCTGTAGAGACCGATACGGGAGAGACATGTTTCATTGCAGCTGGGGCAGATGAAAGCATCCAGTTATCCTGCTGCAGATGCACCATGGTGTTTCTTCTCTCTGCTCTTCTCCTAGCGGTGATTTCTCCTCTGGTCACGGCTGTGAATACATGACCTGACTGTCTGTCTTCAGGCACTACAGTTGTCTGCAAGGGATTCCCACACACCAGGGTTGATGTTGATGTCACGTTTTCAGACATCTTTGTAACACAGAGTTGGTGTGCCAACAGGCCTGGTGCTTGAAGCCAGCTCCACAAAATGCATTAGTACGTATTAGTTAGTGGCCAGAGCACACGAACTATCTTTTGCAGGAGAAATCTGAAAACTGAGTAGGAAGGGAAATGAAATGGAGGGTGACCGATTAAGGCATGGCTGGGACTTCATTTTCTTACAGGTCTCACTTGGTATGAGTAATTCTCAAGGCCACCCCTTGCACGTATTGCTATCCACAGGTGCAGTGGGGTTGAACACTTCATCCTTGAGATCATTAACAACCTCCCGGATATGGAGATGGTGATCAATGTGCGTGACTACCCCCAAGTGCCCAAGTGGATGAAACCAAAGATACCAATCTTCTCTTTCAGTAAGGTGAGAGAGCTCCTTGGTCATACTTGGTGGGGACAGCTAATACGCTTATTTGAATATCTTGCATTACGGAGATATTTTGCAGGAACTAATGTGCTTCTGTCTGTCCATTTTCTGAAAGACGTTGGAATACTATGATATTATGTACCCTGCTTGGACATTTTGGGAAGGCGGACCAGCTGTTTGGCCAATTTATCCAACAGGCTTAGGACGTTGGGATCTAATGAGAGAGAGCCTCAAAAGGTATGTTTCTGGAGAGAAGGATGAAGCTTCACTCCTCAGTCTGACGTGCGTTTCCTAAGAAATCAATCATACTTTGTAAGATGGAAGTATGCATGACATCATAACTGGCAGTGATTCACAAGCTTTGTAAGTTGTGAGGGACATCTAAGCTAGCTGAGGCTGCGGCCCTATGCCCACTTACCTGTGAGGGAGCTCCATCAAATCCAATGGGACTAACCTCTAAGTACACATGTAAGGGATTGCACTGCTAATTTGGGGGGACTTTAAACAAGCCAAATTGGTGCAAATCCAAACAGGAGTTAGCATATGGGCAGCGATAACTTTGCAGACATCCACCGTAAGATGAAAGAGTTTTGGTATTTTTGTGAGTGTCTGTTAAGGGGAACTTCAGCTTCTCTGCATAACAACTCAAACTTGCTATGATCCCCTCTTTTTCACAGCCTTTAATGGCATAGAGGCTGCCATTGTTGCTTTCTAGAACATCCTGCAGTGATGGAAATAAATACATTGATTCCCAAATATGACACAAACTGACCAGTTTCTCTCCAGTGTCATCAATTTTAGATGTGAAAGAAGTGGCACATTAATCAAATGGTAAAATGCCTTGCTAGAATAATGGGTGATGCAACTAATAGCATGGAGCAGAGTTTATTTAGTTGAGGTTACTTAACCTAAAACCAAGAAGGGATTCAGAGAAATAGGATGGATTTCTTTGCTTCTCTTACTAAGGTGTTATATGTTCATGTTTTTAACATCATGTACTGATCAAACTCTCCTTAGCTCTGCAGAAAAATGGCCCTGGAAGAAGAAAATTTCGAAAGCCTATTTCCGAGGGTCCAGGTGGGTTAGCTCAGTTCCCACTTCCTAACACTGATATACTACCAATGATTTGTATAGTGATAAAACCAGGGCTTTAACAAGACTAGGGCTATGTACTGTGTTGCCCAGGAAGATTTAATGTTTACAAATGATATAAACAGGGCTCCAACACATTCTCAACAGGGGTTGATATTTTCATTTCAGAACAGAGCAATTGTTACCTAGTAAAACAGCTGTTGTTGTTGTTGTTTAGTCATTTAGTCGTGTCCGACTCTTCGTGACCCCATGGACCAGAGCACACCAGGCACTCCTGTCTTCCACTGCCTCCAGCAGTTTGGTCAAACTCATGCTGGTAGCTTTGAGAACACTGTCCAACCATCTCGTCCTCTGTCGTCCCCTTTTCCTTGTGCCCTCAATCTTTCCCAACATCAGGGTCTTTTCCAGGGAGTCACAAAACAGCTGTACTATGTACTAACATTCTCATTTGTTGATCGTCTTTCCTGCATTCGGGTAACTATTAGTGTGCAGCCACTGTTCCAAATATTTTACTCAAAACATACTCAAAACAAAAGACCCCCAAATGATTTCCATATACAAGATACAGAGCAGCTTAGGCTTTGCTGAGGTGGAGGAGATGCTAGTTTCCTGCACTTCTTGTTCATGTTCTTCTCTGCTTTATTATATTCAAACATAACTTTCATACTTTCTTGATGACAGGATGACTTGTGGGTTTTTTGTGTGTGTTTGGATGCAGTGAAGAAGCAAAAATACATTCTAGATCTTTTGTATCTCAGGGGTGGAAAACCTGTGGCTTTCCAGATGTTGGACTAGAGTTCCCATCAGCCCCAATGAGCATGGTCAGTGGTCTGGATGATGGGAGTTGTAGTCCAGCAACATCTGGAGGGGTAAACATTCCTCACACTGGCTTATATCTGCAATGATGTGTTATGTATTCATCTAATTATTGATGGAGTTCAGCTTCCTACCATCGTTCCTGCGGCATATCAGTAAATTAAATAAGTTTGTCTTCCATGGAGAACATCGTTTAACAGATTTATGTGTGGTTTCACTGGTAGGACAAGTTCAGAGCGGGATCCCCTCATTCTTCTTTCTCGAGAAAATCCAGACCTTGTTGATGCAGAGTACACGAAGAACCAAGCCTGGAAATCCGAAAAAGTAATTACTCTTGAAGGCAGCTCTTTCCTTTCTCTTAGAAAAGGGGTGTTCTGTTGTTTCAAAGTCTGGCTTCAGCAGGAAGAGAGCCCCTGTTTTTCAGGACACATTCATAAGATCACACACTGATATCCTGGAATAATGACCCCTCTGTGGTTCCATACTTGCCAAGACTAGCACAGGTTAAGAACCTCACTTCAACAATAAGTATGAATTGAAAGGATGGGGGAAATGTCTCCTGTTGACTACTTGTTAGTTCTCCTGGGAGCCCAGTGTAAAAGTGCCATTGGATATGTGAAAAGGAAAGGAAAAACTTAACTGTGGGAGATTATTCGCAAGTAGTGTTGTGTTTAAATTAGGTGCTGGGAACTACATTTATGGCAGTAAGACATTGGAGCATCATACAGCCAGAGCCCTGGATTCATGTCGTGCTGATGGCACTTTGATTTAATTATGAAGCCTAATGTCACACACTTTTTCTGGGAGAGTGTGTGAGGGGGAATACATTGTCTTAAGACACGGGTGGGGGATGTTTTTCCAGACTGAGGGCCACATTCCCTTCTGGGCAGCTTTCCAGGGGCCACATGTTAGGGCCAGAGGAAAAAGTAGGCAGAGGAAGAAATGTGACTGGACTTGCTCCTGCACACACCCACAATGTCTTCCCTATCCCCCATCCATCCAGGCAAGCAGTGGTGGTGGTGGTGGTGGTGGTGGTGGGGAATTATGAAAGTTCAAGGACATTTCAGGCAGGGAAAAGAACTCAAGGAGGGTCCAGAGGAAGGCTGGTGAGGGGTGGAGCTTGGGAAGTGGGTGTGTGGCTGAGGAGGAAGTGTGAAATCTTAAGGGGTGACTAATCTTAAGCATTGCCTTAATTTATTGGTTGTGCCCCAGTAGCAGGGTTGCCATATGTTTGAAATTCTGGACATAGCCAGAGTACTGCAGTCAGAAGCAGCATCTGGGCAAAGCTCAACAACAACAACAACAACAATTTTATTATTTATACCCTGCCTATCTGGCTGGGTTTCCCCAGCCACTCTGGGTGGCTTTCAGCACAACTTTTCCAGCAGTGTCCAGATTTTCACTTTTTAAAATATGGCAACCCTACCCAATAGGAATGTGTCAGATAGGCAAATTCTTTTTTGGTTGAGTGTCCCATAGCTTGTTGGCTGATTTGATTTTCATTGAGATGCTTGGTTTTGCATCTACCTTATGACATAACTAATCATTCTCGTGCTCTGGTTTTATTTTGTGGCTTGCCAGTTGTGTCTCTCTGCCATCCTCTAGTTACGTTGTGACTGAGTGGCATGTTCTATAGGATGTAATTTGGAACTTCTCTACTTAATATCTGCATTGCATTTCATGGTGCAGAAGAGGAAATAACCAGGACTGTAGTGGAATTGTCACTTAGATGAAGGTGATGGTTTGCTGTGAACCTTAATGATCCAATGAGCTTGTAACTGACCTACCCACTGCTCTGCATTGTGAGGAAACATTATGCAGCTCCAGCCTCTTTGTAAGGAACATGTGACAAGAGGACTTTGGGCTGGCACTAAAATAAGTATGACGGTTCATATATACACATGCCAAGAAATGGATTAGGAGAAACCACTGCTTTTTGCAATCATAAAACAAAAATTTAATATGTACCTTAAGCCCGTGCATGTTTACTTAGAAGTAAACCCAGTTGAGTTCAATAAGGCTTAGTTCTAAGTAAACGTGTACAGGACTGCATCCTTAGAAATATTTGGACTATTACATTTTCTGTGATAGGTTCCAGGTTTATTTAGATTTCCTTAGGAACAGGGAGTCTAATTTTGTGCCTTCTGAAAATAAATCTTAACAGAGAAACTGTCCTTGCACTTATGGTGTTTCACTTTGGTTGTAGTCAGTAGGTAGATGATATATAACAACAACTTAAAATAAATATATATGTATATATTGTTCTTAAAGGACACTCTTGGGAAACCACCAGCTAAGGAAATTGCACTAACAGACCACTGTAAATACAAGTAAGTAACTGTGTCAGGCTGCAATTCTATTCATAAATACGTCAGGAAAGTCCATTGAACATAATAGAATTTACTTCTGAGTAGACATGCGCAGGATTGAACTGTCCGTCTAGAATTTATTGGGACTGTTTTCATCTCTCTCTCTTGTTTTATGTTAAAATAGATACTGGAAAAGTCTTTAGACCATAAAGATGTTAAATTAACCATTAGTTGCAAGACAAGGCATCTTCATGCTGCTGCCATTGGCACCTTTTGCCTTACCCTGAATTGTTTCACAAGCAGGAATATGTGCATTCTGTTTGTGCCTTGGAGAATTGCTTGTCCGCTCCACCCTTATGAAAACTTTCTGTCACACAGTTGTGTTAGTTATTGTAATTTAAGGAAGGCATTCAAGGAATCCCAAAGAACCACTATATCCCCTGGGTGCTACTAAGGATAATAAGTAGCTGATATGATTATACTCTGCGGAATATCAGCAGCTCTTCTGGTAAAGCAAACCGAAGGCACTCTCATCTTCGGTCCCTCGAGTATGTCTGTGAGATATTTCAGTGCCACATGTAGATGATGATCCTGCAATACTAGTGTGTTAAATGACTTCCCTGAGGTCTTTTGGGAAGAGCAGAATGGTGCCTGGAATAGAAATTATGGATTCTGGCATGGAGGTTTTTTAAAGCAGAATAACTTCTGCATTTGTGTTTTGATGCTGCATCCTGCCATCTCCCTGACTTTTAAGGACAAAAACTTTGGCAACTAATGTTCAGGCACTGTTGTGTTTTTATCTAAAGTATTTTTTAGATAAATGTACTCTTGTAGACTATTTATTTATAGGAACTCACTATAAGGGCCAGGATTGAAACCAAAATGCAAGCCAACACCATAGATCATTATTTCCCAAACTTGGATCTCCAGCTTGTTTTTGGACTACAATTCGCATCATCTCTATCTAGCAGGACTAGTGGCCAGGGATGATGGGAATTGTAGTCTAAAAAACACTTGGAAACCCAAATTTGGGAAGCACTGCCATAGATGGAGCAACTGTGGTTACGGAAGTTTAGATTTGCCGTATTTGTCTTTCGATACTCTGTGGCAAGAGTCAAATGGCGTATGTTCTTCCCACATGACCCTTCTGTAAAGCAATTAATGTAGTACATAAGCAAGTTGAGGAAGAAAAGCCATGCCCTTCTCATAGAACTATATGAAGGCGACCTAACAGATCTTCGGAAATAGGCAGCTTACTGCCCTCCAGACACTGGACTACAATTCCCATCAACTCTGGCCCCATTGGCCCCACTGGCTGGGGGTGATGGGAGTTGTAGTCCAACTATGTCTGGCAGGCACCTTGTTGGCTAACTTTGATCTAGTCCCGCTTGAACAATGATCAGATCTTTAAAGAGAGTGCAAGCATTTATTTAATTGTTGTGAATTATTCAAAAAAAGTTTGAATCTCTAGAAGAATAAAATTCACCAAAAGCTTAATATCCCAGTTTTGTTCAATGATTAAGTAAGTGCACTGGTTGCTGGAGGAGAGGGAATATTATAAGATGGTGTCTGTTTTTATTATACAGATACCTCTTCAACTTCCGAGGTGTGGCTGCCAGTTTCCGCTTCAAGCATCTCTTTTTGTGCAACTCGCTGGTGTTTCACGTTGGGGAAGACTGGCTGGAGTTCTTCTACCCTCAGCTGAAACCTTGGGTTCACTACATCCCAGTCAAATCAGATCTCTCTGATGTCAGGTGAGAAGTTGAAACTGAAGCTGGAGTGGCATATTAACTGCTCCTTGTGTACTGAGATAGAAACATCAATGTACCATGGGAGCTTCCAGACCAGCTGTTTGTTGAACATCCTTGCTGATACATTCACTTGGAGGTTATACAATTTTGCCCACTTTGTTTCAGGGAGCTGCTACAGTTTGTGAGAGAAAATGACGAGGTAGCCCAAGAAATTTCAAAGAGGTAAGTTTTCCTTATATGTAACCTTATATGTAGCTTCCATGAGGCAATTATTCCCAATGCAGAGCACCAGCTGTTGTGATGACTGGCAGAGGTCATAATAGCTTTCGAAAGTAAAACTTGCAAAGGCTGAAGGGCAATGATATTCAGAACCCTTTTAAACAGCCAGTGAAATTCCATCCCAAATTCCTTCCTTCAGTGGTGATATTAAGTGTGGTATCGTGTTCAGAAATGTATTCTCCTAAGTCATACTTTGAGCTGACCTGTTGAAATCAGTGGACATGACTAACTTAAATTCAATGATTTCAGTGACTCTGACTTATGTATACAGGTCAACCCACCCCAACAAAACCCTGATTGGGTATGTGCTTTTGTGCAATGAGGGGTGGGGAATATACCTAACCTTCAAATAATTGTAAGGAATGTTCAGCATAAGGTTGGGCATTATTATGAGGGGAACGGAGGAGATAGTTTACTGTTTGTTGCTTTGGAAAAGAGGACCACTCCTGAAAGGGAAAGTTACTATGCGGATCAGTGGTTTTTAGTAGTTCTTGAATTAAAAAAATCATTGACTTTTTATGTAAAGGAAGAATGCACTCCCAGTTCTTCTCCCTTTTAGCCGTGGATGGAAGTTTCAAGACATGAGTTGAACATTCCTGTGCCTGATGTTGAGCCTGGGAAAGATGGGCATGGTTTGCCCACAAGGCCCTGGCAGGCCGATCTCTGAGACCTGGCGGGCATAGTTAGTCCTGTGGGTCAAAGGTCTTCCACCTCTGGGATCTTCAACATAATCAAGATGAAAATCCTGTGGCACCTTAAACACACAGAGATGTGCTGAGGTTAAGATATGGGGATTGAATGTACCTTCCAAATGTACAAAAACTGCCCATGAAAGCTTATCCCACAAAATGTTAATCCTTACCATGTCTTATAATTCCTTGCATTTGCTGAAAGTGACTGGTTTGGTTTCTGTACTGTAGTTTCTCCCTACAAACATTATTGCTGTTCTCTTTAAAATCAAATTAACTATCATAACTTCATGCCCAAGGAAACCTGAGAGCTCTAGCTTAATGGGGCAGATAATTTTCTGTTAGCGATCCCTAGCCCTTCCCTCACAGCACTCCCGTTCCTTGAAGAGATGCACTGATCATTAAGCCAGTTTTCATCCTTAGTTCTTGAGGTATGAAAGCCACTAACTGTTGTCATCCTCTTTGCTTGTCTTTCTTGCCTCTAGAGGTCGCCAGTTCATCATGAACCACTTGCGAATGGAGGATATCTCTTGTTACTGGGAGAGACTTCTGACTGAATACTCCAAAACCCTAACTTACAAAGTTAAACGAAAGAGTCACTACAGTGAGATTTCATCCAGAAACTTGAAAACAGAACTGTAAAAATATTTTTTAAAACTGTTCCATTTCCAGTTCAGGACCAAGACTTGTGGACACTGTGAAATCCAAAGAGCAGAACGGTTTTCTTCAAGCTTAGAGGAAAGAAAGTGTTGTTGTTACTTACTGTATTAAACTATTTTATCAAATCTGGAATTTTCTTTAATATTATGGAAAGTAGATTTTTCCAGAAGTGTTCAGATATGTGGGAATCCAAAGTTCCACTGAATTCTAGTATTGCTTTGCGGTGAAATCCTTTTGAAAAGGGAACTGATGTTCCGTGATGTTTAACTGACGCACCATTTAACACCAGATTAATCCTATGGAGTGGGCTGTAGTTTCTTACTGGTGAGTGAATCATTTCATGAATCATCATGGATGCAACATTTAATAATGTGATCTGTGTAGCGTTTGGACAATAGTTCTTTGCAAACTCCGAGTCTTTATTGTTGCAAAACATCAATGTGGTACACAGCAATATGAAAAACTTTTTAAAGCAATTCAAAATAATCATTAAAATGAATGATTACACAACCCTAATTAATATAATAATTTTATTATTTATACCCCGCCCATCTGGCTGGGTTTTCCTGGCCACTCTGGGCGGTTCCCAACAGAACACTAAAAACAGAATACAGTGGCACCTCTGGTTACGAACTTAATTCATTCCGGAGGTCCATTCTTAACCTGAAACTGTTCTTAACCTTAGGTACCACTTTAGCTAATGGGGCCTCTCGCTGCCACCGCGCGATTTCTGTTCTCATCCTGGGGCAAAGTTCTTAACCTGAGGTACTACTTCCAGGTTAGTGGAGTTTGTAACCCAAAGTGTTTGTAACCCAAGGTAGCACTGTAAAACTTCAAACATTAAAAACTTCCCTAGGCTAGGCTGAGAAATGCTGACCAACCCAGCTTTATGGAGTTCATGACTGAGTGAGGCAAAGTTAGACAGTATGTGGGAGATCTATGGTCAGAAACTCTCACTCCCCTGCTTTTCTTCTTATTACTAATTAACAGCCTGACGTAGCCACCTTTGAAGATTGGGGAAGTGATTCTAAAGACAGAGGTTTTACTCTTTTCCTGATCTGAACTACTTCCCCAAAGCTGCTATTAGCTAGAGAGAGGAAAAAGACTAGCACAGCTTCTTCGTTCACTCTTGTTTGTGAAAAGCCACCTTGCCACTTCTATTCAAGGACTTATTTCCACGTCGCTGCAAAATCTGGGGAGGAATGGGAAACTTTGCAGTGCTATGGAGCAAATGGCAGCCCTGCAAAAGATGGTAGTTAAGCCATTCCACCTCCACATGGAAATAGCTTGAGAAGTGCACAGCCAAATTGTGTGTCCCATCCCTCACATCTCAAATATAGTCCGAGTTTCTGGCAAATGACCTCATAGTTCACTTTGCATAAATCAACAGTGTCTGTTCAGTGGTAGTGTGCTGGCAAATTCAGAAGTACAGGGTCCCTTCATGATAGTGTGGTATAGTGGTTAAGAGTGCTGAACTAGTGCTGGGGAGACCTAGGTTCAAATCCCCACTCAGCTATGAAGCTCACCTTTTTATTTAACTTTTTTTTTTTTTAAGTGTACCATCTGGAGATCTCAGGGTGGTTCACAATATTAAAATACAAAATACATAATAAAAACAAGAAAAAACCCACAAACCAATAACCGTCCCCCTCCCCACATCCTCCTATAAACACATTTAAAAGGGATATAAGATGTCAATCAGCCAAAGGCCTGATTGAAGAGAAATGTTTTTGTCTGGCACCTAGAGGTGTATAATGAAGGCGCCAGCTGAACCTTCCTAGGGAGAGCATTCCACAAACGGAGCCGCCTCCGAAAAGGCCTGTTCCTAAGTTGCATAGCTGTCAACTTTTCCATTTTCTTGCGAGGAATCCTATTCGGAATAAGGGAATTTCCCTTTAAAAAAGGGAAAAGTTGACAGCTATGCTGAGTTGCCATGCTCTGAACCTTTCAGGCACACAAAGAAGGGCCTTAGATGGTAATCACAGGATCTGGGTAGGTTCATATGCAGAGTAGTCCCTAAGGTGTTTTGGTCCTGACCTTGGGCCTAATGTATTTCACAGGGCTGAAATAGTCACAGCCATGTTCCTATACAACCTAAGAGTATACAGTGTGCAATATACAATAATTACACAATAATCTTATATGTGCTGCAGAAATAGTAACAGGTTTTTGATCCTCCGCAACCCTGGATCACTGCTATATAGGCCTGTACTCACTGAGAGGCGGTGAAAGAAAATTTCATATGCCGCAGAATGCTATATTAATTACTGATTATGTCTCCTGAGTATGGCGTGTGTGTATTGTAGATATTGGAAACTGGTGCTGCACATATTCCTCATTACCTTCCTCACTGAGCTTATAGATGATGGGAAAGAAGAAAAAAACAGCATGACGCTAAAACAAATTTGCAGATGCTGTTTAAGGAAGAGGGACCAATACCAGACATGGAAGAATTAACTCAGGAAATCAAACTATGTGGCATTATTGTGCTGGATAAGAAAGAGGAGGAAGAATGTTAAAAAATGAGACAAAACCCTAAATTTATCTTCAGTGAAGGAAATTAATCTGGTATGTTCTAAAACTCATTTTTAAATGATCTTTTGGATTAAAAAAGAAAAACCTGTTTTGATGGCTGAATTAATACTGAAATTCAATTTTTAAAAAGCATTGTGACAACAAAGAACCTGGGCAACCGACAGATATTCTGCCCTACATGATACGGGTATAACAAGCAATGAACTACTTGTATTTTGTTTCTGTCACAAATGTGTTTTCTTTTCCATTCCGGATAAGAGCATGAAAGATTGGCTTCGCTCGGTGATGAAAACTAAGGTAACTTTAAGTACAACTGCTGCTGACAGCGGGTATCACTGGACATGATGGAACTTATTTTTGATCAAACGTGCATAGGGTTGCATTACATATTTACCCTTAGTACAGTTAAAAGAACCTTGCTTTAAGTTCCTCAACAGAATTTGGAGCAAGTTTGCACTGTAGTCTCCAGTAGCAGTGCTTTTAAAATATAGCTGGAAGCGTTAAATCTTACTAGCTTTGCCTTGATAGGCTTCGTCAGAGGGGAGGAATACATACAGCAGTGGACGTATATCGTTCCGCTTTTTTTTTTTAAAAAAAAAGCCGGAGCAAATAAGTCGTCTGCAAAAATAGACAGGGCTCTTGAGCCTCAACAGCCGTGCAAAAAAGGGAATTTCCGCTTGTCGTGCCCCAATATTAATATCATGCCACCACGCTCTTTTTAAAACCCCAACTCCTTTCCACTCCATCGACAATAGGGGCAGAGGAGGTGCCACAGAGTATGCACGGCGCTTCCTGCAAAGCAGCTGGCCAGGATTGCGCACGCGCAGTGGCGGAAATCCAACACCTCCCGCTTCGCAGAACCCACTGGCCGAAGGGCGGGTGAACAGAAATGCTTTCCAGCCGGGGAGTTGCCTGCGCTGCGTCCTCCAAGGCGCCAGGGCGGCGCGCTCCTCCTTGGCCCACTTCCGGCACAGCTGAGTCCTCGAGGGAAGGTCCTGGGAAGCGGCTTCTGGGGGAGCGTGCTCGGCTGTTTGGCGATGGAGCCGCCGCAGGGACCGGTCCGAGTCTCGGCTGGCTCTTCTCCCGCGCTGGCCGCGGGGCAGCCCAGGGTTTTGAGTAGGCCGGAGCCGCCGGGCTCGGGCTCGGGCTGGGAGCGGGTCCGGGAGCTCTTCCGGCGAGAGTAAGCCCGAGGGTTTTGTTTTGCAAGAATGCGAGGGTGTCCCGGGAAGCGGCAGGCGCCCCCGTCTCCTTGCAGCCAGGCGGGGCGGGCGCGGGGCTGGCAGTGGACGCGAAGGCAGAAGCTCTGCTGCAAGCCCACTCGCGTGCCGAGTTGAGGTGTCTCGAGCCTCCCACGGGCACTTTCAGCCTCTGTTGATAATGGGGCTTCATTTCACGCTGGCGCTGCATGGTGGGGGGTTCGGGATTTCTGAGACGTGAAGGGGGCTTTTTATGTCCTGAAGACTTGAGTTCTCACCGAAGCGTTTTCTCCCGCAGCGAGCTAAATCGGTATCCTGAAGAAACGGTCAATATCATCAAAGCAACGTTTTGCGGGGGCATTGTCGGCATGGTCTATGGCGGGGTACCCGGTTTTATAAACGCCAAGAGACGGTACATTGAGCAGAGCCAAGGAGAGGTTTTCCACAATCGCTTGGATGCTGCGGTAGGGACAGATTCCTGGCATGGTAGAGCACACATCAAATCAGTCTTCTCAATAATGCCCTTACACACATCTCCTTAAGTGAGCACACTAGGAGTGCTATGGACACTTGTCACTTTCACTTCAAAAAGGTGGTTGTAGAGCTTGGGAAGGGCAACCAAAACTATCAAGAAGCTGGGGCAACTCACCTGAGAGAAATGTTATGATATTATGGGCTTTTTAGTTTCGAAAAAGTGCAGGGCATGATAAAGGTGTGTACTTGGTATGGAAAAACTGATTACAGTAGATACAAGTTTTTCCCTTTTCATATAATGCTAGAATCTGTGATCATCTGATGAAGCTGAATGCTGGAATATTTAGGACAAAAGGAAGTGCTCCTTCACACACCACATAGTTAAGGATGGGATTTGCTGCCATAAGATGTAGTAGTAGCTGCCAGGTTATGTGGCTTTACAAGGGGATTATTCATCAATAATAAAGCTGTCGATGGCTACTAGTCATGTTGACTGCATACTGCCTCCAGTCTTGTGAGTTGGTGTACCTGTGAATAGCAGGAACATACTGTGGAACATGTGGGAATGTGCCATTGTGCTTATGTTCTGCCTGCGGGCTTTCCATAAAGATTGGGTTGGCCACTGTGACAACAAGAAACTGGACTTCATGGGGCTAGATTGAGGATCACAGCCAGCATTTCCATATTGCCTGGGTTAGTAGTCTGGATAATATCACTGAAGGCAACTAAAATGTTTAGTTCTGAGATGAGCACTGAAAAATCCAGAAATAAAAAAGCAGGTTATGTGCATGTACAAACGAGCTGAGTGGTCCATAGTTTTGTCAACAGTAAAGCCTGCTGAATTGTTTCTGGTGCAAGGGTCTAGTCCAGAATCCAGACTATAAAGGCGCAGGTGGGGATGTGCATGCAGAAGCAAAATAAATAACTAAATTGTGTGAAATGGGAGATACTGGACTTCTTTGATTCTTTCTGCTTCTAAGCAAATATTTTAGCCCCTATATAAGATACCTTACTAGTAGGCCTCCTTTTCTCATTAACCTCAGGAATGGTACATATAAAATGTCATTTGGGGCGTAATAAAAATTGGTAGTGTGGCCTGACAATGTCTTTAAACTTTTGTAACTTTCTTGATAGCGAACTGCACATCGTGCAGCAACCAGGGGCTTCATCCGTTACGGTTGGCGTTGGGGCTGGAGAGTTGCTGCCTTTGTGGCAATATTCAAGTGAGTATGCTTATTCTTGGTTGGAGGAGGCAGTTAATGTACAATTAACTGTTCTAAAAAGTTACCATTGTCATATCTGTGAGCAGTTAACTTGCAAGATGAGACAGTTT